>NC_134653.1:35404149-36029149 GCF_030463565.1 Pelecanus crispus
TTAGGAACCTCAACACGGACAAGCTAACTGAGCTAGGCTGAGGCACAGACTGTACAACAAACTGCCATTAAAACCTTTCCGATCTTCTCTTTGTAATTAGTGGACGATGCGAGAAAAATACAGGCTGTCCTGTATAATTCTAACCACTATATAATATAGCACTGAGCAAAGTGGAACCAGAAGCAAGCAGGAAAAATGGCAGTCACAAGAGATGCTGCTGTTCTGCTACTGGTAGTTAATGTTCTGACACCACTTCCATTATATCTGTCAGCTTTGGATGCGTACCAGTAAGATAAAAGTGGGATCAAAGAAAGCACTGAAAGATGCTGAATGTCCCCTCCCTGTCCCATGAAGGGGACAGTTCGATCCCGTAGTGGCTTCCACAGTTATCTACTCTGATAGTTAGAAAGCTGCACTTCTAATAAACAACTATAAGTTAGTGGAAAACTATTAAATGCAATGAAAAGTAATCAAACTACAGACTTTTTTTTTCAGGTGTTCTGCTATTCCCATTTGATCCTTCCTCTCAATTGTCATGATGAAGTACATGTTAGCAAGCAGTACAGGAAAGTAGTCTGACATTTTATGATGTTAACATTTAAAAACCAAGGAATTCCTACAGAGAATATTAACAGGAATACGTAAGCGTTTTCTGCAGAGAATATTAACAGGAATACATAAGTGTTTTCTGCTGCTACTCTTAAGACAAAGGAAGATCTACTCAGAAATGCTTGCATTTTAAATAAAATCACAATTCTATTTTCTTCATTTTATAAATAGGAAATTTTCCATGCAAATTATGCTTTCTTCTAATAAAGGAAAACAAATGCAGCTTTACCCCTCTAATCAGTAGGCTGAATTTAGCATAAGAAACACTATATAAAAATAGCACTTCTTAAAAGGCACTACTAAATAAGGAACACGGGAACTGTTTATTGGACTTGGAAATCACCACTGTCTTGGCACTACAGTGACCAGGACCAGATGTTATGGAGGAAGCACAAACAATTAATGCATGGTATTATTTTTCACTTCAATAAGACTCTTAAGATAACAAGCTTTGTGCTACCAACTCATTTAATCCATTTTTTTTTGTCTTGTCCTTTGGAACAGTAGCTTTTCACGCAACCGTTTCTCCTAACTTGTCCATACAATATTTTCTACCACCTCAAATCCATCACCACCACAAGAACACTGATTTACACGTTAGGGAACTCACTGCTATGTTTTGCAGGATCAGAGAGGAAAAGGACAGATAAACATCAGGTTCACCTGAACTTCTGGAAGATTCCCCTATATTAGAATCACATGCAACCATATTTGATTCGCTGCTGCTCAGACTATGGCTGAAAATTGTTCATCACGCTCTCCATCTCATTTTTTTCACCTATGGCAGATAGTATGAACATGACAACACCCTCTCATCTCTTTTAATAATGCAAATGGGTAAAGTGATACCATTGGACACGTGTAAGTGCAATGGTTTTATTATAGCATCCATACTTGTGAATAAATAACACGGCAGACATTCTATCTGCAGCTGTTTACAATGAATTACCAAATATGCAAGTTCTCTTCAAGGGATTACTTTTGGATTTTATACCTACCACGGCTGAAGAAAGTAATCATGAAGACAGCAAACAAGCAGACATTCCCCACAACAGCATTATTTAGTGTTTGCTGTTATGCTTGTATTTTATCATGCCTTGCCTCCTCCATGAGGTATGTGGAATGCATCAACTAGATTCTATACTCAAAAGCAAAAGACCAAATGTCTTTGCACAATTCCAGTTCACAACACAGATGGAATGAAGTCTCTAACTGGCGGTAGGTGGCATTACTTTTTTTCTTGTTAACTTCTGCAGAAAGTATCAAACAACACTAATCCAACAGGCAAAGACAGTAATTGCGTAACTTTTGGTTTCAGTATCCTCTTTTAAACCTTCTCAGCATTTACAATGAAATGTTATTATTGGATAGCTGCTTAAGACAAAACCATACATTGTTGTGGAAAAGTAGTATACGAATGTATAGCTGATAACTGAAGAATCAATTCAAGGTAATTTTAGGCCTATCAATTTCACAGAAAAATAAGGGGTAAGGGAGAGGTCAATTCTCATTAATAATGAGTTATTTATGTATGCTACTGTAATACTTTCAGTCTAAGGCTGTTCCAATAAATAAAATTATGCAACATTGATAATGCTTTCATCAGTGACCATACGAAAGTTATTGATAGGCGTAAGTTTTAATACAACCTTCGTATGAAAGTAATTCGACCACCGACACCACAGCTGTTCCCAATTTAGCCACCCGGAGCACCGATACAATGTGCTTCAGCTTTTGTGCAGGCACTGCCCCAAGCCTGTCAGTGTTTCAGAGGCATTTGGACAATGCCCTTAACAACACGCTTTAACGTGGTCAGCCCTGAGCTGGTCGGGCACTTGGACTAGAGGATCGTTGTAGGTCCCTTCCAACTGAAACAGTCTAGTCTATTCCATTCTACCCTCCTCAAGATACCCCCTCACCTCAAGTTAGCCAAACTACTACTAAGTATTTCCTTTAAAAAACAAGCACATTTGTGTTCCACCTGTCAAGTAACTTCCAGCTACTGGGAACATAACCATAGCCAAAGATATAGTAAAAATACATTTCTGCAGCCTTTAGTAGTGAATTAAACTTAATATTACAGCAGTGCTTGCCCTCAGACAGTATTAGAAAGGTAATCAATCTGATTTGCGGACTGAAGGAAAATCAGTATTTATTCAGGCGTTTTTCTTTCAATTATTTTTACACTCACTTCTCAACACAATAAATTAATCCATGTATCTGAGAGACAGAGGGTCTAATTCTCATTTACCATGGCACAGTTCTAGTTCCTTCAGGGATAACTTACACCAAAGAGAAAGTAAAAAATAATCTTAAATTATCCACTGCTAAGGGAGAAAGGAGTGAACAAGGTCCCTGGTCTTATGTAAAGGCACAAAGAAAACACAGTGTGGCTTAAACATTAACCCCATTTGAATGCTGGTATCAAGCTGGCACTGTCTGAAGGGGACATCCCCTACTGCCCCCTTAACAAATATTTTGTTTTTATTTTACCGTCATACTGCATGGTTTTTGTTTCACATCTCCAACTGGTAGTAAATTGTTCTTTTGCCTTGAGTCCAGTGGAGGTACCAACGATCTAACTTATTTTTGTAGGTCAAACGAAATGCTGCCAAATATTTAAAAATAATTAAAATGCATGGTGTAGTTTTAGTGGTTCCTGCATAAGTGTGAATTTCCACTCACACTTTGCGGTAATTCCTAAGGAACTTGCTATCCACATTTTCTGCTTCCTTCGATTTCACTAGTGGCAGAACAAACAAAATACATCAGCTAAAAAACATGAACAAGTTGCTCTTGATCACCACTGGAGCTCATTAGGGATAAGGCTGCACCAGAAAGCATCTGTTCAATTTACTACTAAGGCATTAGGGTTTCCATTTGCTGATCAACAGAAGGTATACAGAAGACTGGTGAGCGGCAATGGGAACTTGGAGATCTCAGTAGAATCCCTTGCAGGATCTTCTAAAGACCATGTATGTTAGCATTCTGCTAGCATACCAGTTGTGGATGCTTTTATACAGGACTAGCTCATGGAGAGATCTTGTCAACTTTGATTAAATTGTCAAGTTCATCATGCTATTTCTTATAATAGAAATTTCTTATTCTTACTGAAATAGAGCAAGGCATTTCTTGTTCTTCTTCACTGATAATTAAAATGCAACTAGTTAGATCAGCTTTCACAAACATTTCTCAAAAAGCTTTCCTTTTTGTCATGCACAAAGAGGAGAGAATAGCAAACAAGATCAACTGTTGTCATGGTAACGTCGTGTCCCAGCAGGTGAAAAACTCAGTCCTGTGGCACTAAAAAAGAAGGATGAAATGTACTGAACCTAAGCATAACATCAGCTAAAGCTCAACAAGCTAAATGTTTTTTTGTAGATTGGCATCTTTTCAAGCAACACATTTAGAGAGGCAAATATTGAAAATAAAAGTGTGAACTCTGGTGACATTAGTAATTATTCAATTATCCCAGAGTAATTTTATTAGACAGAATTTATATTGATATGTTGTATAATTTTGGAAATCTCTATGCAAAGTTTAGCACATTTTTTAAAAATTATAAGGGACTTGAAAACAGAAGATAATTTTTAATATCAGGACAGATACAAGAAAAATATGCTGAATAATTTTAAGGGTTGGATGTCAGAAGCATCATTCAAAAACAGCTCTTCATGCTCCAGAAGTTCTGTTTTCAAAACAGATAATATTACAGCCTTCAAGTAAGACTGTAAAATCAATTTTTCATCTTCTGTTAAACTAAGATGGTGTATATATAAACACTAAACAAATTTATGAGGTAACCAAAACAAAGTATTATGGGCCACTGCTTTCCCTATGTGAGTTTTTAAGAAAAGCTGTACAAATCTGTATGTTGGTCCTTCTGTGGTCCAACCAAATCTTTCTTAACTGAGATTATCTACGAGTGCATGCCCACCTCAAAACACTTCATTCCCATTTACAGAGATCGGGACAATGCTTTGCCTTTCTTCCTTTGGGAGAACAAGCATGCAGGTAAGTCATGAAGGCTTTCTTTTCAGCTGCAGGGCTCTCAGACAATGGGAAATCACCATGGATCATATTCTATTAATCAAAGCTGTTTTCAAACCATGTTCAACACAATTTGAAAACTAGGAAAAAATGGAACTTTATGTGATTTCTTACATAATACAACATTAAATCTGAAAAGGCTGCATAGTTTGTTCTAAACAATACGGATACCATTTTCCCCACCCATTTAGCAAAATGTAACAACTTTAACAAAGCTGAATAGTTTTACTATGTGCCTATTTACAGGTGTGAACACGTACACATAGTATTTTTCTAAGGATTCTCAGGAAAAATACATCACAAAACAACGAGTTTAATCAGTCTGCCAGTCAGAATTCAAAATTTATTCATTGCTTACAGTCCTTGGGCAAGCAATGAGTGAACTGTGCATCCATCTTTCCTAAGTGCCAAAAAAGGAGAAGGCGGCTCTATCACCTAACTAAAGCAATGCTGTTTCTTATCCTTCTACTCAATATCATGTAAAGTCCTGTGGCAAAGACATCAAGGAGAAACACAATAGTGAGCAAATACTAAATTCACCAAAAATGATGATTTTTTTCAAATAGTATGTCATTATTTTACTACTTGAACTTCAGTTCAACCTTGAACGTCAGTAATGTACCAAACTTCATATTAGGCACTACCCAATTAGAAGAAAGTCACTGCCTAAATATATTATGTTTTGTTTTTTAAAGCATAAGACAAAATAGGGGCTAGAATCAAGTCTAAGTAATACATAATTTTGGAGGCAAGAAATCCTCTGTATATGGAAAAAGGAAAGTAGCTTCGCATTTTTTAAACAGTGGCTGCTTCAAGACATTATGCAGCTTGGAGTTACAAAAACGGTATTAGGAAAGGTTATTTGACAGAGTGCAAATGAAGAGGATGAGAGCAGTATCTCCATGAGAATAACACTTTTATATATATATTGATATACGTACATGCTGAGGATGTCAATAGTTTGTACAGTAAACCTGGGAGAAATACATGATACCTGTTTTTCAGTGAAACTGAGTAATTAAGACCAAAAGATGTTCGTTGATTTTGGATTCCTCTGCTGGTTGTAGACATCCCTGAAAAACTGGGGCAGTCACCAGCAACGAACACTTTGGAAATGTAGTCTTAGACCCTGGCACTGAACAGCAATATGACAGCGCAGTCAGAGACAGATACTAACACAAAAATCCTCCTGTATATCACACTCTACAGCAACATACAAGTCTTTAACAACTACCACAACTTCTTATTTTGCTGTCATAAATCTTCTCTACATCTCTGTAGTCTATAAGGACAATTTGCCAGGCATTTTGGAGGAGAGCAGAACATACACAAAATACCTTGTGTTAATGTATCATATGAAACAACACAAAATCGAAACAATATATTTGCCATGTTACTTTTCCTTATATTCTCTTTCCCAAATCTAATTAATGCTGCCAGCAAGATATTTATATGCTACTCTGCTTAGTATAAAATCAAAAGAAAACTAAATCATCAAGGCGCCAGTTCAGGCAAGAAACTAACTGCTTAACAGCAGTGGAATAGTGAAGCAATTTATCCGAACCCCCTAGTTTTCCCCTTCATTAAACTGTGACGTGAATCCAGAGTCGTGACTGCTTTCAACAGGGTAGAAAATCATCAGCTAGAAATCTGCATTAAAGTTGCAATCAGACTTAGTTCTTTGCTGTTTCCAAGTCTTACCAAACATATTATTTGGCATTGCCAATTAATCTTAAATTTGCTTCAACATAACTAATTAGGTGTGTATTACCCTCACTCTTAAACCATTAATTGTTTCATTATTTAGAGGTAGCGTTATTCCATGTGGTAGCAATGAAAAGTATTTCACCCCCACTTACTCAGAAAGCAGTCCTGTATACATGCAATCGCATCCATCTTCCCTTCTTAATGACACAGGCAAGGAGAGTCAGAGTTTCTTTCTGCTCATTCAAGCTGTACTGCATCATACTGTTAAATTAAAATTAATCTTCCTTACTAGCTGAAGCTGACCTTTTAGCCACTGCCTGGGAAGAGAACATCACTCCCCGGGGGGGCTGTTCAAGGGGAGGGCCTTCCTGCGCCTGACACCTCTCAGCCACCAGATGAGATGAAGCAAAAGCACATTAAAACGGGTAATTTGGTAAGGCACGATTAATCTTATTTATACAAGGCAGGCTGGCGAGCAATGCTCAGCTTCTTGCTTCCTTAAGTACCTCAGACAGGGAAGCTTTTTGTGATCTGTAACTTCAGTAAATATTTACATTTTGGTTTATTCCTTAGAAGTCGATAATTAACTGCTTGAGGCTGAACAGAAAGATTCGGCAAGCTTTCACTCCGTTTCTGTAGCCAGCTTGCTATTACTATGGCCCTGAACTAGACTAGGACATTCTGGGACTTAAGGCATCTGTATTCATTTGAATAACCAAAGCTTCTTCATAGTTGCTTCCAAGATAAAACCTTGACACATTAGGGAAGCACACAGTTTATGTTTTGCTACTTGCTCATTTATCAAATGACATGTGTAAAATAGTTACAGAGACCACAAAAGGATTTTGCCTTCTGTCACTCAAAACAATCCGAGCACTAGGAAATTCAATTTCTCTTTGCCCATAAAACCTTTTTAATATAAGAATGCATTACTCATATCCTGAATATAGCTTTTAAAATCTCGTTCTCGCTCTCACTTTGTATAAAATTCCCATTATTTTATGCCCTCCTTAAAAACATATACAATCTTTATTGTTGTGATTTGTACATTTGCTGATGTTTAATCAAAGTTTTATATTTAAAACATAAATAACCTGAAAACAGCTCATAAGTCTGAAGACCATTAGGGCAACAACCAGGAATAGTCTAGTCAGAGCACAGAACTCATCTTCTCTATAAAATACCAGCTGATTAGCAAATAATCTTACTTAGGGAGAGAAATGGAAATGGGAGGAATGACGACATAAAATATTTCTGATTTGTGAACTGACTGAAAATAAATCTTGACTCAAATGATATATAAAGGGGAAATAAAAAAAAAAAATTAAACTCTGGACAGTGGAAATAACCCTACTCAAGGAAATCTCTGAAAATGGTGGGACTGTGTAAAGGATTACTGCTGCTACTGGAATAGAGTATTCCACTTTACAAAATTAAGTGTTGAAAATTTCTCATGTTGAATTAAAGATTAAAAAGAAATAATTCTAATGCTAATAATATTTAGCTTTAGGGCTTGTTGTATTCGATTTTTTCAGTTCATAAAAATCAATTGTTGTGGCAGCTACAAATTTAAAGCTTTGTCGAAGTTCCCAGGAAAGGCTTTGAGGATGGAGGGGGAGGGGGAAAAGAAAGGAAGAAAAATACTGAAAACCACAAAACACTAGTCACAAAAAAGTCTTATTTTCTCTATTTCAAATTGCTACTCACCAAAACAATGCAAAAAATTTTGATCCTATACTTATGCATGTAAAAACTTACTTCTAAATGAATTATGACTTTAATCTCCCAGTCTAAAAACGGAAAGATTCTGCCAATTACTCTATGCTAACAAATACAGTTCAAATACTAGCTTCTGGGCTTCCTTTTGTGACAGGAATTAGGATGCTTTTAATGGTAACATCCTCCATACCTGCATTTGAATGGCTTTCATCTGAACAATACCTTCATCCAGCTAGCATTCAGGTATCATTCTGCTTTGGTCTAGAAACCTCAAAATGACAAAGCTTTTTCAGGAGACTCTATCAACATTGACCAACTGATCAAACAAAGTTTAATTGATAATATTTTTTTAAAAAATAATTTAAAATTGTAAATAATTGATGGAGTGCATATCTGATCTGGTTTGAGCCACTGAAGAGCTTTCAAATTAAGTCAAAGACTGTAAAACTTGGACCAAAAGGCCAGTATACACATTTTTTTCAAGTTTTAAGCAAGTACAAGGCCAGTTTGAGAAACAGATTAATGAAATCATTACTCTGTTTAATAAAAGATATGATTTGGTATAAAACCTAATGTGTTAGGATTGCAATCAATACCAGCAATAGTGTACAACTCATTGTACTGTCTACTTCACCAATTTTCTTCTTTTTCCATTCACAGACATGCAAAGCAACAAGCCCATTTTTATAAAACACCTACGGTGATATACACCATCCCAAAACCTGAAAGAAAATGAATTCAGTTTAAATTCTGGGAAGATGTAGATTAGTTCCATTTCATTTCACCTGAACTTATTTTCACTTCACAATTTCTGATCCTCACATGCTGTGCGTTATCAGTGCAATTGAGGAAAACAATGAACAGAAATAATTTATCTTTGTTTATTAAAGATAAAATTTGTTTGCCACATGTTTCTTAAAACTATCAGAATTGTTTCCTCATTAATCATCAACTGAAAAATGACAGAAAAAAATAAAGATTATATTTGATTAAAATAAACCTCACGTTTCATCTTTGTGTAGCAACCTCCTAAGCCATACACACACAATCTCAGCATAATTTCTGAACTCTCCCAACTCATCAATTAAAAACCAAACCTACAGCTGAAAATCTGTTCATGAAGGAAGAAATGGATCTCTCGCAAGGTAATTATAATTCTTTATGCAAAACAAATCCTTGGAGAACATTTAAAAACTACACTAAAATTTCCAGCACTTTAGACACTTGAGACCAGACACTGTCAACTGTATTTCTACCTGTCTATTATGAATTTCATTAACTTTTTTTTTTATTCACATTGAAGTAATTTTCAATGATTGCTTTTTTTTCCTGATGTATTTATTTGTAACAAGGAATGCTGAAAGATCTTCAGTCCTCAAGCAAACTAATTAGTTCTAATAAAGCCAAAACAAATTAGTTTTGGTTAAATATTAGCAGATAACAATTTTAAGTGACGCTTCTGAATTGCAAAGGGCTGAATTTCAAAACAGAAGGTTAATCAAAAAGGAGGTGCAATTTATCTCCCATTACGAATTAAGATTTTGAAATGACACAGCATTTCTAGGCACATGAAGAACTGAAAAAGACGGTGAGAATGTATGTGTTCATGACGGCTGCCAGGAAACCTCAAGAAAAATAAAAGTAGACCACAAGAAAGCAGGGAATATTCAAAAGAACATAGCTTAACTGCATTGCTGAACAGATTAATTCAAAAGTAGCAATAATATTAGCTGAAGATCAACTCTGCCCCTATCTTTGCAAGGGACACTGCATCTGTTTCAGCTGTCACTAACACAGCAGTAAAGGCAGCGAGCTACTGTCTGCATTTTTTAAATAGACTGTGATAATAGTGATGCATGCATTTTAAATGTTGTAGTGTAGGGATGTCAAATGCAAATGATGCCAAGCTTTTCCTCTTCTTGAGATCTAGATGAAATCTCATCGTACAGACACTAGGTTTAAATGTAGTTGAGCATCACTGAATTCTCTGATACGGCTATCAGCAAAGGGAAGAATGAAACTGAAAATTAAAGATAGCCTCAGATGGCTGCACATTTATGAAGTTTTCTAAAACAAAAATTTCATATCACTGATGCTTTTTTCCAACTACCTACAGACACCTGCCTGCAAAAAAGTGATTATCAGAGATCATTGAGGTACCAGAGATCAGATGTCTTGACAGGTCCCCCTGCCCCAGTGACGAGCAAAATGTCTGTTATTCTAATAGGCATAATAGCACATAAAAGATTAATATTTCTCCTAAATTTCCTAATGCAGGATATATAGCTCTGGAATTGCTATTTAAAGTGTTTCCATTGCCTGTAGCACTAAACTAACTTCTATTTTCACAAAAACATTTTGACAAGAAGGTACTTCTATGAGAAGCATCTCTTAGCACCTCACTGCAAATGATATCTACGTGTGTGAGGAGGCTGCCTTTTGGTGAACTATCACTTCAGCATTGATGTGCATTTTAAAATGGAAGAACTGTGACTGGAAAATCTGATGTAAAGATGTGAAAATCATGGGCTTACTCTCATGATCCATTGAAGGAAAAGCAGTGGCTAAACATGCCGCTTTTGATTAAATGTTTTACATTTCAACATATATAGTCAGTGTTGATTTGACACTCCAACCCTTCATAGGTAAACTACTGATTTCAGCTCTACTCTCTCGAACAGGGGCTCTCAGTAACACGTTATTTATCTCCCTGCATGCATGGGCCTTAAGAGTGAGCCTAAACTGCCATAAACAAAAGCAAACAGGAAGGTAGAGTTTCATTTGGTCAGTTTACATGCATGTAAGAAAACTTATTAGCATTTTCAGTTGCTAAAAAGTTCTTCCACAATGTTGATGTGATCTTTTTATCTATAGACAAAAGAACCAATGACAGAAGGCAATTTCAACATACAAAACCAAAGTCTGCACTATTTTACTCTTCTGTATAATCTTCACTTATTTCAGGTTATTTCATACCATAATGTAGGGCACAGTTTGTCCCACTATGGCACAGTTTATAGTGTGGTAACAGAAAATACCACTTACGATCTGAACAGACCACTTTTTAATGTTCTGACGACCAGTCCCTTCCCCCAGCAACGTGAGTTACGGAGAGGGGAATATGTATGTGTGCATACCCGTGCCAAACTACATCCACACGCATGTGCTCCACTTGGAAAAACAAAAATCACTACAATGAAAGTCAACAACCTGCTGATTCCAGAGTTTTTATAGATTAGACTTAAAGATTGCTGCTGGGCTGATCCAAAAGAAAATTCTAGACATAAAGAATTGTTACGTGTGTTATCTTTTGACTCCCAAAACGTAGCCCAGGCAGCTGATCAGCCCTGAAATCATCTATCCTTCTTATCCAACGGAAACCACAGTTTTGCTGTTTCTTTAAAAGTCTCTGTTACTCTGACAGTCAGCCTACCTTTCACCTCATTAAAAGAAACTTTGGACCCTCCTGCCAATTCTTTCCCTCCTCTACTGCCAGTTTGATGTGAAGACTATCTCATAGAAATCAGGGATAAAATTTGCTTTTAGGAATGCAAACTCAATTATCATAATAAATTACTATTTTCCTAGTTGCAACGACTAGCACCATTTACGTGATGTAAAAATCTTGTGCAAGCATTTTACCAGTCAGTCACACAATTTATTTTTGCAGAAGCCAGAAATAGATGAATTGCCTTTTTGCATACGTTCTCCTGACTTTCCTTAAAAAAAATAAGGAAGACAAGAAAAACATGATCAGAGATGACAGGTCTCTCAAGATAATGCCAAAATGAGCTTTTTATCAGTTTGAAGATTTACCCTCTCATGTATGGTCACAGGACAGTCACGGTCATGTATTTAAAATTGGGTGAACCTCAGCAACATAAAACTACGGGTCTTTAAATTACAGGACCCAACATACCCAGTAGCAAAGTAACACTGGAAAGAAGACCTCTTCATGGCAGAGCTAGGAAACAGCAAGTGGTAAACAAAGGAAAAAAACTGTCATGTATCTACCAGCTTAAAGCAAATCATGGAATTTGCAATTAAAGCAATTTTGTGAAAAACTAACAACAATTTTGTTGTAAAATACGTCGTAGGCAAAATTCAAACACCTGTCTCTACTTGCGAGATGAAACATATGATTTCTCTCTCCCTCCATGAAAGACTCCATGAAACCTCGTAGAGTGCAGGATGTGAATACAGGACCTAGCATTTAATTTATCATTTACCTCAACAGCTATGACAGTGTTTTGACTGTCTCCTAAATTTGCACATCATCTCATTAGCAGTCCTTTCCCTCCATTAGTGGTTGACTGTTGTTCTGTTTTGTAAGCTTCCAGCAAATTAACACTAAATTGAATTCCATAGAAAAAGATGTTACAGCCTTTCTCCCCCATGCCTGATTTAATCACATTTTCTTCTCCTTTAATTTATGCTACATTTAATGGTAGAAATTATTTTTAAGATCGATTTCTGATGATTATGTTTATTATTCTTCAGAGGATTATTCTTCCTGTCTAACTTTGGCTAATTCTCAAAGAAAAGATTTGATCTGGAACAACTTGTGAAGGCCAAAAGTGGTATTTACACAAAAGATGATTTCTTTTCCCTTCTACTTCCCCTTCACAGCGCTACACCCAGCGTGTGGCAGAAGGCACGAAGTCCTCACATGTTTCCTTCTTTCACAAATAATACTAGCACATGGTGGAGAACAGACAGAAGAACTAGAAATAAATCAGTATCATTCATTTGAACTAGATGTAGAATAAATTCTTCTCATTATGGACAAGAAAGCTACCTATAGCCAAGCCTACAGGCAAAGACATTCCCTTACTGTTTTAAAGTGCTCTGAAATTCTTTTAAGAAAAGAAAATTATTATTTATTAGCAGTGTGTCATGAATATAACCTTCAAATTTTTTTTTTAATTTCTCCATAGAAAATTATTGCTTTTTAAACCCCTATGCTTCAGGTTGTTTGAAGTATGATAGGAGATTATCTGCTTAATCCATTTCTTTCACTCAGACATTTCAGATTTCATGCAGCTATGCAAAATTTAGTTCTGCTTAACAGATCTGTGAAGCTCTTCATGAAGCAGAAAATGAGTCAAGAGAACAAATATACAGCCTTAGGGTGGTTTATTAAAAAAAAAAAAGTGTAGTGAAATTGAACTACAAGGGAGAAATTTGGAGTTACATCTCTTATTGACACTGTAACTAGCTCAAGAATCCATGTTACCTTTCTCCTTTTATTTTCTGCTGATAGGGCAGCAGCTGAAGGATGCTTGTTAACTCCTTTTCTTCAAACTTACGATTCTGTTTCAGTCCTTGTCAAAATGGAAACTGCCACTTGATTAGGAGCTTGACCAAATGCAAGCTACTGCAGCCCTCCAACACTTGGATGATGCTTTATTTACCCCGAGGAAATGAAACTCACTGCCAGCATGTCTTGTATTCAGTTTTCATGCCTGATTTAGAGGATCAGAATCTGAGCCTTTCCTTTACTCTTTTCAGCATAATTCAACATGATTCAGTCTTGGTGCTGCCAAGACTGTATCACCTTAAATGGGCTTTAACTACATAATTAAACAAATGACTTAACATCATTTTATTCTTTCTTTGAGAATGACTGGATTTAAGTTAATGCTGTCTCCTTAAGTCAGTCTCTTAACTCAACCACTGCTGGCTGAACCACATGTAGAAAATGAAAGAGCATTTTTCCCTGAGGGTCCCAGATTGCCCACAATGAAATGATATGCCTCTGCAGAGTAAAGATGGCAAACTGAATGTTATGGCAATCTACATCTCTGCCATGGAAAACCTGCAAATCCCTGTCCTATTCCCTGGACAGGCTGGAAAACAATCCAAATTTCGAACATTTTTTCTCTGCCAGATTGTCAAATGGCATTATTTCTTCTTATATGCAAAATGTGTGTTGAAAGTTGCTCAAATGCCAAAATGTGTCTAATCCTGCTATAATGTGGTAGAGAATAATTTCTAAATTTAGGAAGTAATTGCTTTGCTGTCCAGTGAAATGTACACTAAAAAAAATAATCTCCTCTAGGCAAGTCCTCATTTTAAACATCAATTCAGACTTCAGTGAACACAAGCACTAAACCTTCGGAAAAAATGAAGCCGTACAATTGCATTGATGCAGTTTACTGTTTTCATCAGTGCTTGTTCTGTATCACAACACAATCAAAATAACAATATTCAGTGCTTAGATGTCATCCAATACACAGTTATGAAGTGCTTTGCAAATAAAACTATACAGTTCTCTTGGGTAATATTCCTTTTTGTGGAGGATTTTGACTTTCCCAGTTGTGTTTTTATTAGAATTCTGAACAAAAACTTGACATTTTGAAATTCTTTGTGCAAATGAAAGGAAGGAAAGGTTCTTGTTTTAAATACAATCTACCTGACACTGCTGCCCTAGAGCAGTTCCTTGCCAACTTAAATCTTGGGAGCACTAAGTCTTTGATTTCAGGAATTTCTGAGGACTGAATTCTTAGCTTCTAAAATCTGAAAGAGACTAGAGTGAACAACCAAGCAAGCAAGCTGGCAACAGAAGAGTTTGCCATCTGCCAATTTAAATTACTCTCTCAGTAGCCCTACAATGTGGGTTTCCAATACACTGCTAAACCCCCAACCAGCTAATTAGTATCATCGCTGATTTTAAGAAAGTATCAGCAATGGTCGACATGCATTTACCATGTACAGGTTTTGGCTTTACGTATGTTTGACATTCTATGAATTAATTCAGGATAGAAGATTCAATGATAGACACATTTCACAATTAAACTGGGCTTTTACAATTCATAGGACTGAGCACCAATCCTGCTGGAGGAAAAAAAAAAAAATGCAAACCAAAGACCCCAGAGACCAAATTTTCAGTATTCATAAAGAATCAAGGTGAAACCTGAATGAAACTGCACAGACCAGTCTGTGAACTCAAATCACAGACAAATTTAAGAGAGAAAGAAAGGTGTCCCACCAACCAGTGATAAGCAGAAGCCTCTGTGGAAAGCACAGTGAACTCCCAAAGTACGTTGTCACCTTTGGCTGTTGCCTTGTTAGGGCAAGGGGAGGAAATTTAGTCCTATTCATAATGGTGCGCATACGTACACTAGCTCCTGTCTCCTACAATAAACCCCCTCAGCAGATTCAATCACCTTGCTAGCCACTGGCAAGACATGACCCTGCTTTATACATGGGCAAGTTTTCAAAGGCAAAATGCCTTTTCCTGTTTTTGTGGTGTGGATGCGTTCTCATTGAATAAAGGAAAACTGTTAACAACCATATGGAAAAAAACCTGCAAATCTACAGCCGAGTCCTGCAGATTCAGAAATTCACTGTTGTTTACAAGGATGATCATCTGCTATGGCAGTAAAACGTCACCACAGATTAGAATAGTAGTATTTACACTTTTAGTGAGAACTCTTACTATGTTGGACCAGGGCTTTAAATGTTGCAGTACATCACTTGTAGGTCTGTGTCACTATATCCGCACAATCTGATCTTGTAAGCCTAGGCAACACACTGCCATACGTAAGTATCAAGGATATGACAAGCATCTATCAAAAATATCTTCTTTGATCTTTCCTGTTTATCATGAAACTGCATTAATTTAAATAATATTACTACAGAACTATGAAAAACCACAGATCAAGCCTTTGTAGAATTCTACTTTTTTTTTTTCATTTTGAATTGAGTCCATTTCAGTTCATGACCAATGTAAATGTAAGAATTACCAAAAGGACTTGGGGGGTGGCTCTAATCTTATCTGACTGAAATTCACTCTAAAATAGAGAGAAAGAGAGAAGGAGAAAGAATAATAGAGTAACAACTATTACCTCACTCAGGATAAATAACCACAAAAGCAACAGAATCAGAAAGCTCTTACTCCATACAAAATGTTTGAGCGCAAAACACACAGGATTAAGGTGACAGAAGCATTTGCAGATGCAGTAATTCTGGATAGAAGGGGCAGCTAACCAAGAGGTCATTGCCATCACACAGGGAACCGACTGCACCTTAACCATCCACGAGACAACCTTTCTCTGATTCAAAGCAGATTCCTCCTCCAAGACTGAATTTGCTGTTGAGATGGATTCGCAGCCAGATGTGGTGTAACTTCTCAGTTTGCCAGCAAGGCAAGGTACATTGCATGGCTCCCGTGAGGTTTCATCTGGAGCTTGAAGTCTCACTATTGCTCTCAATAATCTCCAATAGCCTGGGATATAACAACTTAATTTCTATGGCATTAGAACTCTGTCTTTCTGATATTGTGACACTGCAGAGGAGTCCACAAGTGAAACCACAAGGAATTCAGTATTGAAAGAAAAAGCGAGACATCTATCTTAGTTCTTGGAAATTTTTTTTCATGGGAGTTTACCTGAATCCTCAGAAACGAGACTCTTTATGATCTTTAAAATCTCTTGTATTCTAAAAATCTAAAGATGAGAATGGTGACGGATTTTTGAAGACAATGCAAAAGAGAGGTTACATTTCAAATATGTCCCCAACTTCCAAATTAAATAAGATACAGAATCCCTTATATTTTCGAAAACATGAACAAAGAAGCAAAGTGCTGGTCCACTGTTGTAACACAGAAATGACCATTTCTAAACCTGTGAAGAAGGGTAGGTTACTGTGACCTAAAATTCACTGCTCTTTAATCAGTGACTCTTCAAAAGAACAGGTAGTATAGGAGTAATAGAGAGATTTTCCTATTCTTCTGAAAAAGCTTTATTACACATACCCAGTGTGTCTACACTATACGGTGAGAGGCAGATATATAGGCACAGAATGGCCTCTCTTTTCAATTGGGTGAGCTAAAAGAACAGGGCTTCTAAAAATAATGCGTTTTGTTCAGCAATAGATTTCGTCATTATTCTTCGTTTTGCTATTCTTGCAGTCTGTGAGGAAGGCTAATTTTTCTTCACAGATCTCTGCGTGTGTTCTAACAGCTCAACCCAGCCTCTGATTTTTCAGCCTGCTTCGGAACCAGAAGAGGCATTTGCAGGGTGGGAGACATTAATGTCACTTGAATCAAACCTGCTTGAGCACTTTTATTGCCATATTCTAAAGAAAAGATTCAAAATAGGAATCCTGGGGGAAGAAAATGGGAAGGAAAAATATCAAAGGTGTTGTTCACTAGCAGAAACAACCATCTCACTTTTATTCACTGACTGGATGTTTGCAACTGAAAAAAAAATGAACACTCTCCATTTCTTCTAAGGCCACTTAAAGCAGATCTAGTTATACATGGTAGTCATTCCTATCAAACGTCTGTATCTTTCATTCCATTAATGGGCTGAGACTATGGGCAAGCAGCACTTTCCCATAGGGGGAATCACCATTTTCTTGCAGAAACCTACTCTTTCGTTTGCTATTGCGTGCAACACCTCACCCCTACCCCACGGCTTCTTCGTGATCATCCGATCCACAGTTGGATCAGATCTCTGCAACTGCTGACCGGCACACAAGCTCCCTTCTCCTCCATTGACAGATGCTCTATGAAGTTTGGAGGAGGACACAACTGATGGAAACCAGATGGAGAAATCAGCAACATGCCCAGAGGACTTCTAATGATTCATAGATCACAGATAGCAATTTGGCCTTGGAAAATTATAATAAACGTATTATTACAGGACTTCTGTAGCTTCTTATTTCATCAGTATTTCAGAACAGTGGAGCTTTTTTTTCTTTTAAATTTAAGTTTTGTTCCAAGTATCCATTAATACAGGGTTCCCAAAACATCATGTGTACTATTTGGGATGCATCACGTGTACTACTTGCAGTTTACAAACAAAAGTAAGGCCTTTACATACACTCTTAGAAAACAGAAAATTTTTTTAGTTATTATTCAAGTTGAAACAGTTATTTTGAGTTTGCCAAAATGAAAATTTGAAAAAACTCCTGCTTTTCTTCGAAGTCATCATCATACTTTTCTTCAATATTCACCATTGTACACCTATTACTTTAAATAAATCAGAAGTGTATAAGTCAGAGTCTGCAAGTGAAATTTGGCACTGAACTCAAACATCATCAATTTCACTAAACACTGTCAACTTGACATGTTGAAATGACTAAATACTTTTTTTTTAGTTGTTAGCTCTACCAGACTCCTCCTTCTGATAAGAATTCACAGAAAATTCTGACATTACCAAATCTATGCTTTCTGTAAGAGAAACCGCAGTCCAAAAATATCTAGTGTGCTAAAGCACAGATGACTTTCTTATGCACCACCCAAGGCAGCAAGATTAAAAGGCTGAGTGGTTTCAAACGGTTAATACTGACACTGAAGAAAAAGGGCTTCACTCTCTATAATATTAGGTAAAATACCACACCTAGCTAACACCCCATGGTGTTCAGCTACTTAAACCTGGTTTAACAAAATTTTTACAGTACCTTCCTGAGTATTCTTTTTAGTTTACTAAATATGGTTCTACTTTTTCCCAGAGGTAGAGATTTCCCAATCACACTTGAGGGGTTGTCTTAGTTCTAAACCTAATTATATGGTAATGTGCTAAAAATGCTGTTACATGGGAGGACTGCAGTCTTCTTCATTTTATAGATAAGGACTCAGTCCTATTTCAGGAAAATTATTTCCAGAATCTGAATAGCTGAGATCTTGTAAAGGGTATGTCCCCGCTCATCTGTCAATCTAATTTGGTTCATGTGACAAGAAGCTGCACTCACAAGGCTGGAATCTGAGAAACAGAACTGAAATTAAATTCCAAAATTCAAGTTAAATAAGCCCGCAAAACAAAGAAAAACAACTCCACTGATACAGCAGCAAAAGGGAGTGGGGTGGAGAAAATTCATAGTAATTTTCTGTATTGGTGATGTTTTGGAAAAGTAGGTTTTTCCCCTCAGTTATCTGCCATGGAGAAACACTTCAGAAGATAAATTGCTAGTTATTTTCTGTGAACTGCAAAGTCAAGCATTTGATTCACCAAATTTTTCTGTTCTCTAAATCATGATCTACAAGTCTCTGGCTCTGAGGCTGGCAATGGTTTCACTGCAGACATAAAAGTAGACAGAATTTACTTGGTATACAGACATTGCAAGGACATGAAGAAATCCAGGCAGATTTCTGAACTAATTTCTAGAAATCGTTAAAGAGTCAGTGCTTTGCCATTGACACTTGTGACAACATTCCTGCTTACAAACCTAATCTGAAGGTGACTATTCCACAGCTATATGAACTCACACACAACAGAAATGCATAAACCACACAGCAGGTCGCCTGTTCTTCCTTATCAGAGAAGCCCAATTTACTTCTGTCCTAAAGAAGTTGTCTCATTCTAACTCAAAAACTGCTTCAAGAATCTGAAATTTTAGAAAATACCTGCAGTAGTAAATAAAGTAAAATTCATGTTTTCATAAAACTTTGGACCCAGTGCAGTGGCAGTCTGCAAGTTGATTCTGGAACTGATGTCAATGTGCTTGGAGAACGTTTACAGTATGTGAAATCTGGGATTGAAGTGCTAACCTTAGTATGGGTGGTACTGCAGCCTGCGGTCCTGTTCAGTTCTTTGAACCAAGCAACCATAGTAAATACGCAGCACTGTGAGACAGAAAGGTTTTAGGGAAGAACCTATTGTGATAGCTAAGAGTTTCTCTTTGGAACACAGCTTAACTCAACATTTCTTGGGCACAGATCCATTGTAAGAGACAGTGGTGCCAGACAGTGATGTAACAGACAAGCAGTAGGAAGCACTTATATCCCATATTGTACCCTTCGTACAGTGATTTCAAGGAAATGTAAAAAGATTACATACCTAAGGCTCACATAAAGCCTACGCTTAAAATATATGCCGAAAGGCTTAGCCCTAAAACCCACCAGTGCAGTCAAGAAACACCCACTTTAAACTTCTGGTTGGACTGCTGTCTGCTACGGCTATCTTGAACCACACAATAATTCTGTTATTCTTGTGTAAAATTCTCTTGACCCAATCATGCCGCTATAGCTTTTTTATTTTCTTATTAATTTATTTTTTAAAAAAGGGAGGAGGCATTTTGTTTTCTTAGCTCTTTCATCATTCTTTCAGAAAAAAGAGATCAAAACTTTCTCTTTGCTAGAAACGTAGTATTTACCTCCGAGCACCGAGCCCTGTAAAATGTGGTTACAGTGTAGGCTTTATGGTCACTACAGAATACATAAAACTTAATATATTCAGGATGTTTTTTTCACATGTATTCCTTTTATTTGACCTGTTGCTTGGAATCCTGTGCATCTGGGTTCATGGAAAGAAAGAGCTCCTTCAGCGTACTCCACAGCATGGTGATTATGGGACTCATCAGGGCTCATAATTTATAATTTCACTCCAAAACCTCATCTGGATTCCCAAATTGACAAAATAGGTTATTTAATTTCTACAGGACTTCTAGGATAGGAGAAGGCTTTGTTTAATAACACTTTGGCACTCTAGAAAATCTAGGAGACATCTGTTATTCAGTCAGCCAGCCTATAAAAATTACATGACTTTTAACACACTTTTTAATTGCTTTTAATTATTAACATTTACGTTGCTCTCAAAATGACGAAGTGTCTCAGCTGGAGACAAGGGTAAATTTTTAATAACACTGGAAAACACAGCAACAAATCTCAGACTGTGGATTTTAAACATACACAATGTGTATTTATATATATAATATTACCTATATAAATATGTATAAAATTCTCTCTGTTTCTCAAATATATAAACATAAAACCATATATATTTATGTATGTTTTCATGCATGTATCCTCAATGAAATCTCATGATCATGCTTTTCAGAAGGTAAAAAGAGAGATTAAGCTCAGAAGGCTTTTGGGCTTCACAGGCTTGAACAAGAACAATGGCACAGACCCCTAAAAAGCCCATCTTACCATATCTTTAATTTGTGGGATTTTGTCGGTTCAGAGAATGGTGAGGCTACTGGAGGTGGTGGTGTAACAGGCTTGCTCACTACATATTTCATAGTTCTAATGGAAAGCACTCGTTACAAAAAAAACCTCACATAAAGTAAATTATTTTATTCATGTACAAAGCCGGCTATCAATAACCTTGTCCACTGAAAAGCATTTCTCTCCAAAAAACTAGTTTGCTTTTTATTTTTACTACTTCCTCAAATGTCAAATACCTTGCAATTCTACAATTTTAATTGGCACTGGAAATCATTAAATACAACATTTATTACCCAAAACAGATAAGCTGCACCTATGTTCTCTCCTTATCTCTCTGTGGCTCTCTCTTCGGACTTTTCCCCAACTTGCATTTTAACAACTTACACAACTTTATATGCTAGATCTTAAAATTAATTCTACCCTTGTTCTGGGTTTATTAACCTTAGAAAGCAGAGGTAGGTTAAGTATAGCAACATTTTTTATTAAACTACATTTCTTTCTATAATGATTTTTGCCAGAAAACTGAAATTTTCCTGGTTGTGTCACTATCAGATATCTTCCATTTTATATGACCTGCTCATTTCAGATAAACTTTATAGGCATGTTTGCTGCCAAGCAAACCCTTTACCTTCTGAAGTTTCCAAACATCTATTTTCAAAAACTCAGCTCTATCTGCAATGTTAACCACAAAAGAGTAAATGAGCCACAACACTACTAAGGCTAATGTCATTAGGTTGCCAAGAGACACCTTGAATATAACTCAGATTGACTCATAGCTAAAGAGAGCCAGCCAGTAATGCTGTTAAAACATCCCCACAGGGCTCTTGTTCCTTCTTTTCTAGAAAATTATTCACACAATTACAAAATAGGTGAAAATTTTAAGAGTACTAGAAAGCAATGAAGATAGTTCCCTCCTCTATTCGGATACAGACATACCCAACTGCTCATGCTCAACCCTTTCTCTAGGCACCTTTCCCCCTTGGTCACTCACACTATCCCTTCAAAAGGGTGTGTCACAATTTTGACCTCCCTCTTGCTATATCACTTCCGCTTCGAGCCCTGGATGAGCATCACTCCTCTGACAGGAACCTTAGGAGTACATAAATGGAAGTCAGACTCCCTATGAAAGACTTAAACCAGTTTGGAGAGCTGGAAGTACCCCATAAGTCTTAAGATACAAGAAACTATTTATAATAGGCAAATAATGTGGAGGAGCTTGCTTCTCTCTTTAATGAGAATTAGGAGGCATCTTTCCTCAACAAAGGAGCGAGTCTCATAATTGTCCAACTGTCAGGACTTTAAGGAAATGGAAAAACTATGAAAAAAAAGTAGGAAAACTGAGTTTGTTTCAGAGGAATGAAAACAGAAGAGCGTTAATACAGTGCTAGCAAACAAGGTTCTATTTTCCTTCTGATACTTCTGAATAAAACCTGCAAACAATACTTCTTGGTTCAAATCCAAACAATAAAAAAAACTTGTGTGACAGCCAATGCACAACTCTGTGTGCACCAGAGATGATCAACCTGCTAAAATTACCTCCTGAAGTTGTAAAGTTGGGTCGCAAGGGATTAATTACATAACTGAGAAATGCCCAAAACACATCTTGCATCTATTGTTACTTTTTCTATATTTGGGGGGTTTTTAACTTTTCTTTTCTGTATTGACTTCAGAGCAAAGTATTGCCAAATTTGCAAGCTAGCCAACATTTTTACAGAGAGAAATAGGAACAGAGTCTCTTATTAATATATTTTTGTCAGCTTTCTTTATCTTTTACTTACTCCCCACTTCTTAGCCTTGGTTTACATTTCAGAATCTGACAGGAGGGGGGCTTATTGCACTAAACAAAATTACAGGTATTAATTAATGGCTCTCGCGTGTTTGCCAGCTCCTGCAAGCAGAAGGGTAGATAAAAATGTATTTACAGCAGAATTTAATTACCCATTTTCAAGCCACTGGCCTCCTGGCAAAAGTCTCCCAATGTACTGCAGAATAGGACTTGGATTAAGAATTAATTTACTGTCAGCAATGATCTGCAATTTAACGGCTTAATCAAGTTTGCTATGAAATTGGTAGGGATCTCTGGAGCCTAATATTGCCCCAGAGCCTGCTGCGTCTAAAGACAGGTTTCAGAGATCCATAATGTAACCATCATCCAGCAAATCCAAGATCTCTCTCATATAATCAGAAACTGCCTCTAGCAAGCTTGCTACTCACATTACAAAGTTACAGCTCACAGATTTGAAGTTCAGTGCATACATTTGACTCTTTCCTCCTCTTCCAGCTAAATCTCCCAAACAAACTGTACTTGCATGAATACCAAGATTAGCATGTAAATACAGGCTAGTGGGTGACTAACACATTCTCGTCTTTTCCAATCATAATGCAAATATAGAAAACTGTTAATAAAAAAAAGACAAAAGGTTTTAACACACAAATGCTTCTTTTAGCTCTATTCAGAATTCTCCCTACAGTGGGTTGATTACAGAATTCTTTCTATAGGAGCACAGCTGAAGATGCAAATAAGAGATTAAGGCTTTGAATATCACAGTTGAGATAAAATTAGCTATCAACTGAGCCTTTTGTTTGTTAAAATTTTGAAATTTAAAAGATCTTGATTATCTTTAAAAATAAAATCAATCCACATTTTCTGCTAGAAGCCAACTGATAGAATAATAAAAGTCGAAGTGTGGAAAAATGAAAATGTTGTGCCAGGAATACGGGTATGAAAAGTATTCTCTTGAGTTTTCAAGGCCAGATTTTAATGATCTCAGAGGCTCCAACCTTTCAAAAAATATGAATAAGCTTCTCACATGGGGTGTTTAGCCAGACTGAAATATTCCAAAATCTCTGCAAATTACCATCGGTTGTTAAAATATCCTAGGGAAAACTCCTAGAAGTCCTTTGAACACCATACTATCACAGCAGCTTACCTATTTTACTACTTTTTCCCTGCTAAGATTATGAATCATGCTTATGTCTCCCATTCTGTCACCCATCCATATTTACATCACATCTGGCACAATGCTACTAGTACATCCAAATGCTTCTTTTTGCAGCACTGAGGACTGTTTTTTAATCTTTTTTTTTTCTTTTTTTCATAGAATCGGAGAATAGTTTGGGTGGGAAGGGCCCTTTAGAGCCCACCCACCCCAGCCCCTGCAGTGCCAGGGACAGCCTTAACCAGCCCAGGGTGCTCAGAGCCCCGTCCAGCCTGGCCTGGGATGTTCCCAGGGATGGGGCCTCCACCGCCTCTCTGGGCAACCCCTTCCAGTGCTTCACCACCCTCACTGTAAAGAATTTCTTCCTTATATCCAGTCTAAATCTATTCTTCTTTAGTTTAAACCCATCACCCCTTGTCCTGTCACAACAGGCCTTGCTAAAAGCTTGCCCCCCCCCTTCCTGCAGCCCCTGTCAGCACTGCCAGGCCGCACTCAGGCCTCCCCGCAGCCCCCTCCTCTCCAGGCTGAGCACCCCCAGCCCCCCAGCCTGGCCCCGCAGCAGAGGGGCTCCGGCCCTCGGGGCATTTCTGTGGCCTCCTCTGGCCCCGCTCCAGCAGCTCCATGTCCTCCTTGTGCTGAGGGCCCAAGAGCTGGGTTTTTCTCCCCCCCCCCCCTTTTTTTTTTTTTTTTACCCTTTTTAAAAAATAACCTCAAAGCTTTCCCCCCTCATTTATTCTCAAAACAGAATAATACACAATACCTCTAAAGAAGCACTACATCACAATGTGGAGTGATACTTTATATACTGAATTTAAGAAACAGGGATACAGAAGTTTTGTTTCTTAACTCGTATGTATGAAAATGAACATGGATACATTCAGAATTGTACAGACAGGAGTGTTATGCAGTTCTACACCTTCACCAAAAGCTGACTTGTGCACATGTGGTGGAAGAGTACGCTCCCTATTTACTGTTAAATGAAACTCATGGGTTAAAAATGATGAAACTTAAGTGTAAGTGAAGATCTAGTACAAGTCTAAAAAATACCTAGCTTAAGTTCATTGAATTGCTTGTATCAAGAAAAACCTTAGCTAAAAGCAACCTCTTGTAGTGGTATTTAGGCTAATGAATATGCTGTTGTCAGAACTCAAGCATGCACCAAAGGTAAAACAATCAGAATTCGGAAACACCAAACCAACCCCCCAAAAAACCCCAAAATACACAGACATGAGGAACTACACATTAAACATAATACTGTGGATGAATGTTTGAGTAGTGATCACTTTAATAATGTAATTGTTCAAACACAGGAGGTAAGCTGAAGAGATGAAGAACGCACCTCCATAAAGAAAAAAAGACAAAGTCTTAAATCATAGCTTGTCATTCCTCATAAGTATCTCTTGTAGCAAGTATTTCTCAGTTAAGTTTACATACAATACATAAATTGACAGTAAGTCCTTTAATGAGCATGTTGAGAGTACTGCAACACAGAGTCAGACATCCAGAAACATCTCATTAAGCATCTGACCACATCCATTCCAAAAGGAGAAAGTTACGAGAAAATTACTGTAAGTGTCTGTGCCTTAATTAAAAAGGCTAATTAGGTTTTATTTGTAAGACTGAGCTTTAATCCTCTAGCCTTGCATCCACTCAACTGAATTACCAGCTAATAATCATTTCCTTAACATCTATATAGATCACTGGACTTCCGATACATCATTTTCTTAACAAATGCATTGTTCCCATGTATTCTACAACACTGCTTTATTTGGTTATCTCCAATGACATGTTTCTCATGCCACGATAACTTCTTCAGAAGCAAGAAAACTCTACTTTTTTACTCCAGTTCTAGAGAGTTCCTGCACAATGTTTTAAATTCTACAGGATTACAAGGATGTTATAAAATATCATGGCATTTATTCTCTGAACTTTAAGCATGGGCCTGCCTCCAAAGATGGCTGAGAATATAGTTGTTAAACTCTTCATCATCTTAACAAATAAGTGTACACTTCATCAGAAAAGCAGGATGTTTATTCATTAAAAATATGCAAAAATCTCTTTTATAGAATCATAGAATCGTTTAGGTTGGAAAAGACCTTTAAGATCATCCAGTCCAACCATTAACCTACACTACCAAGTCCACCACTAAACCAATTACAGTATGATATCTTTCCTCTGTCAACACAATGTATGTGCTAGGATGGTTACGCTCACCCAGAAACTGCAAATCACCAGAGCACGTGTACACATCTTGGAGCACACAGCAACGATGGCCATGACAATGCTAGTGGGTTCCAGCTGTTCTAATAATCATCTCCCTGCCCGCTGCCATACCGTTTACAATTACAGCAGTGAATTGAAAACAACAGCTCCTACTTTCTAAGCTCCCTTTTCTCATCCCAGACAGCACTTAATGGAACTAGCAGGCCTAAAAATTCACTCCACACATCACATCTTCAGTGCCTGATCTAACCCTGCTTTCTTCACTTAGACGTCTGCAGCCTGGATTGTTGCTCTTCTCTCCACAGCAGTATGCCTAGCATTACGTGCATGTTGTATTGCCATAGGAGGGGTTTTTTTTAAAATTTTTTTTTGATCCCATCACAACAGGAAACTGTTTTCAAACCTTAAATTTTTCTGGACCTTGACCTAAATTTTTAAACCATCAACTATTTAAATACAATTTACGCTCTCTCAAATAAAGTTACACCATGCTGGATTTCCTTTCAACATGAGAGGTTGATAGGCATAATGCTTTGCTTTGTAAATTCAGAACAGAATTTTCTTGCTGCGCAATCATCTTCAAATTTACACACCGAATTCCTTACTAAACAGCTGCAGAGGGCTTGCTTCGAAGAGCAGGCAACAGCAAAGCCCGTCCTCATCTCAAGTGGGAAGCTAGGCTGCAAACCATCAAAATGCCAAAGGCACAAAATAGTACGATTGTCCCAATTTCTTCATGTTATTTTGGTATACTTTAAAAAAAAAAACAAACCAAAACCAACACCACGTAACTCATTAATTATAACCTTTCAAAAGTGTTTTCCTTTCCCCCCCAAACTGTTAAAATTTAGTAGAACTGCAGCCAGACTTCTAATAAAACTATTTTCAGACTTTGTTATGCAGAGAACATCATGAAGTCTCATCTTTCTATTAATGCAAATGTATATAAGCAGTCAGTGCAGGAAACTTCAAAATATGTAATCGCTGTTTCTTGGGGCTCCAGTCCCTAATGTCTTTGCTGATATGTACGTATCACAGACAAGCTAAGGAAAGGGAACACCGTCATTTAAAGTGTCAATAGGTATTCACAGCTCCATAAAGTGACTTCCATAAAATGTATATTTTATTGCCACATTTATATATTTCATAAATTTCCACATTCAACATCCTTTTAATACATAATTTTCTTATTTTCTGGTGACTAAGCTGAATTGCCATGGTGCGTTATAAATGGAAATGCTTTTGATAATCACATGCACTGTTTTTCTTTTTAAGGTGGTTCAGTGCTGATGAAAGGGGCCAGATTGCCGGCCTTGCAGATTGGAGTTCCCTGTTAATCCACAAAGAAAACAAGGCACTGTCAGGGCAGTAGCTGGGCCAGCTTCCCTCCAGTACATCTACATTTAAATCTGTAAGAGAAAAAGACCCAACATACCTATCACATCTCTAAGTCACAGTCTGACTCTGCCTGCTCATACCCTTGGCCTTGATTCTTCTTTTTACTAGCAGAGTAAGTAAGCAAAGCAAGCAATGCATTTCTGGGATTGGACTGCTGCCCAGGAGCTTGTAGCACACATTTAAATCTAGCAGCATGCACCACTCTTAGGCCAGCATGTGCATCTTCAGTTTGTAGTTAAAAGACTACATGAATTTTATCTAATAAAGCATTGAGGTAAAGTTACGGGGTCTCACATGGCTTCAGCACTCCCTTTCTGAAAGCAAGTGGTTCTCATCTACGGGGTGTCCCATCAGGAATGACAAGATATTTTCTTCAGCAGGTTGCTATGATAAGGACAAGCCTATTCAAGATAGAAGTATGTAAATCTCAATTTTGTCACTATTATTTATGAAAATGAATATACAATTTATTAGCAATGTGGCCAAAATACTGGAAAATATTATTTTGGATTTTTCTTATCTACCATATGTGTACAGCAGCAAGCATCACATCTGAGAGACAAGGCCTAGAGACTTACCTAAACCACCTGTTAACTCCTAATCTATAAAACTGAACTAGAAATTTGAAGAACAAAGGCCCTTTTTTAATGACACACAAATGTGTCAGCAATTAGGGGAGAATATGCTAGCACAGAAATTAATAAACAAATAAAACCACAGGATTTTAAAATACCAAAAGTAGCTCGGCCAGAATACTTAGAGCTACATGGCTTAGTCATATGGCTACACGAACACGAGAGAGTGATGTGGCCAGAAACGGGAGCGTTTCATTGTGCGAAGATAGCTGTGAGCCTAGCAGCTTCCTCGGACACCCTCCTGCCATTTGCAAGTAAAACCCTGCCTGCCCACAGAGAACTAGGGGATTGTTAGCAAAGAGGCAATGGGCCATCCCCTTCTTCACAGGTACCCAGTTATATAGGTGTTTTCCTACCTCAAAAAAATCTCATAAATAATACTAGCCTTGGATTTTTGTAAAAGATCAAATCCTGTTGCAAGGAATCCTCTACTCTTCTTTGGAAGCACTGGCTATGTCTAGAATCGCATTTTATCTTCTGTTAACTGAAATGACACAGCTGGGAGAGTATATTTCAAGTGTTTGCATTCATTTTTTCTCCAGGTCAAGATGCTTATGCCATTTTTTTTCTGGAATTTCAATTATTAGAAATGATCTGCAAATCTTCATGGCAACAACATAAAATATGCCATCTACTGCTAAAGCAGGAACCAGGAAGTTTCAAAATGTGTTCGTGAGTGGCCTTAATGTAATGTGCTTTGCTTTGAAACATATTCTGTTCCTTTATGACTACATTTCACATTTTATGAATTCTAAACACCCCCACAGAGAAAGAGTTAAATCATATTTGCTTTGCTGAAATGAATAGTCTCAATTACGTCTTTGAGACCATGCGCTCAAGCCAAGATACTTTTGGCTCTATATAAGCATACTTTTAAAATGTGTTGCTAATTATTTATATAGTTCATTATCTCCTTGCTATGCTAGGCACGACTCATTTCCCTCATCCACCCACTGCCTCTCAGGTAACGATGAACTAATGGTTTGAATGTGTCTGAAACTATTACTTTTTTAAGGAGGAAAAAAATTAACCAGAGCAGCAGCTTTGGAGGAACATTCTAGTGAAATCCAAAAATGAGATCTCACTGTCAGTAGATTTGAGAAGCGAGGCACTTATGTTGCAACCTTCCCCCAAATACAGAAAATCACCTATCAAGGTTTCTTCAAGAGCAATGCAGGTATCTTAGAGACAGCTGTGAGCATAAGGAAAGAGAGAACATCCCAAGTGATGATTGCTTCAAAACTGTTTGCTTTAACCAATGTAGTTAATTTCTGGCCCTCCAAAATAAAATAAGCCATACCAAGGCCCCAGATGGTGCACCAATACTGGTATATATTCCCCAAGGGGAGAAAAAGTGGCCATTTACATAGAGCATGCTGCCAAACGTTACTGAGCCTGCAGTCCAGCATATAGCTGGCGGTTGCCTCTCTCCCAACACGACAGAAAATGTAAGGCTGATGGGCCCACTTCCACACTCGTTAACATGTCTTTACACAGAATAGGTATTGTTAGAATGTATTTACACGTTAGCTACACTATACACACCATTTGAGATCCCTCTTCTGCAAAATCTTACACTTTAATATTAAAGTACACTTCAAGCTGCCTGCAACATCAGTGGAATCACTGTGCCAATTATTTACAAGGGTCAATAACTGAAGTATTGTATATACTTTCACACACCTCAGTACATAACTGTAATCTTGCACGCTGCCAGTGCGTGTTGAATGTTTTCAAGTGTCTTAAGACACTCAGAGCTTCATACACCCAATCTTAATCAATTAGAAACAGGAGCAGAATGCTTCTTTGGAGGGCAGAATGATGACTGCTGCTTCCAATCAGAGATGCAGTCTCAAAACCATTTAAATAGACAAGCAGAAGTTTCTGTACCTTTAGTAAACTGGTCTTGCTCAACTCCCAAATTCATTCTGTTCTTATCACGGTACTTCACACTGAGAAAGTAACTTGCGCTATTTCCCAATATAAAGTGAATGTTCCAAGTTGCAGTTGCAGGCATGTTTGCTGAAGGACAATGCTGAGGACTACAGTACTTTCAATTTTAACTTCAGGTTAATTTACCATAAGAATTAAAAATTCTGGGACTGTAGTTTGTAGTTATGTAGTTACTTTTGATCTAAAGAGAAACATTCTGCATGACTTACCTTGTCAGTTTTAAACTCTTCATAGAAGGTCTTTTTTTTTAAAAAAAAAACAAAAAACAAACCATTTGTCAGTAAAGTGCCTTTGCATTTGGAATCTGTTACTAAGATCCCCAAACATAGATGCAAATAGAGAATCTGTGCATATAAAATATGCATGAGTGCTAAGCACAGGTTAAGGCAGGAACTTGTAAACTTCAACACACACTAATATGCTCCTGTTCACACATCTCAGGTTTTCTGGTTATGTCTAATGAAAGAGGACAGCTCAGAAATGTCTTTTTGACATTCAATGCACTTTTCACCAATACGCCTTTTATCTCTGATGTACACTGCCGAGCCATGGGCTCATCGTAGGCTCTAATGTCCATATTCAGAAAGGGATTTCATTTAAAATATCTTTCTCCCAGCTGTGCTGCCTTTACAAAGTGCCATACACTTTGCACAGCATTTATGTAAACTGGATTTTTGATCCAACGCTTCTGGTGGTTTTTAGCCAGTGGAAAGCTTTGAGCAGCTTTCTTGCTGAAGATCTAATCACTAGTACTTCTCCAGGAAACAGTTAAAATTTTGGTCAAATAATGATCTAGTCTACATTTATATGCTATTAGAGAACAATTGGATTATTCATACAGATAAGGCTGTATCTTCCTTGCACTACTCATATTACTAGCCTTGCTGGCTTCAGTAGTACTACCAGTAATCAGAATTTGGCTTGTATTATGGAAAAAAAAAAAAAAAAAAAGCACCAACACTAGCAAAAAGACTTGCAGATATTTAGAAATTGATAGACTCTTCTGGCTTTAGGTCAACAATTTTAACGGAACAGAGATTCTTTTGCCACCCAGTCACTCATTTGAGTAGTGATTGCAATCTTTGGCCATATGAAGGCTGCTTAAGAGTCTCTTAGAAATGCATTTAAAGATTCGGTCTAGTTCTGTTTGAGAACTCGAGGAAAATTAGAGGTTGAAGAACCAGTTGTTTCATAACATAAAAGCCAGGAGCACAATTAGTATTACATGGTTAGCTTTTTGGAAGCCTCAGCAGAGAGTCTGAGATAGTTCTAGACCTGAATGTGAAACAACCAACAATAGAGGTGATGCTGCCGTTCCTACGGGAGAAAGCTTTGATATGCACTATCATTTTCATCATCTGGGTTTGATGTAATAACTATTGGAAGGTAAAATATAAATTCTCATGCATCCTATAAAAAAAGAGTCTATCAGTCCCCTAAATTACTTGTAAATTAAATCTCAAGCCAAAATCACAGAGCCATCATCTAATTCACCTCTGAATTGAGTAGTAATATGACTGAGCCTAAAGATTTTAGTATGGGGTTTAAGTTTAAGGCTTGTATTTTTTACATCACCTGAATACTTCGTCTCCAACCCATTTGCTGGACAAGAAGCCTTGCAAATGAAGCTACTACAAAATTCTGCAGTCTGATTCATTAGGACAAAAGTTAATTAAATCATGTTCTCTCCTCAGACATACTATTTTGTCTTAAAGATGATTAAACAAGAGGCAAATGTAATTAGGGTAGGAAAAAGTATAAGCAAAAAATTTAATCTTATCATGCATTTCAGAAAAATGAAGTAATAAATCACCTTGCTCCATAAGCTTTTTGTTTTGCTGTAATTGATAACGCATTGAAATTCTTTAGCTTTCTCGTCAGATACAAATATTACATTTGTTGAGGCAATTTAGAAGGAAACTGGGACTGTGACAATGGACAGTACATTTAGGAGAAAAAATAATATACACAGTTAGGCTTGTGTAGATGGTGTCCATTCAGAGAGCAACGAACAGAACACCGAGTAGTGAGATTTATGAAAATATAGACTACATCCATAAACACAAAATCAAGATTTAAAAAAGAATATATACACTGTCTCATATACAGAATCCCAACCCATGTCCCAGGTTCAGAAAATAATTGTTTGAGGTGGAGCCTTTGAAGGTTTGCACCACTGGCTGTTTGTTGGTTGGATGCATTTAAATGACAGCGTACAAAATGCGCAAAGAAAAACCATGCCCTGCAAGCACTACCTGGGAATGAGAAAATCTGCATTCAGTTCCTGAATCTGTGACTTTCTTTAGATATTAATTAGCTCATTTTTTCTGTTCCATACAGAGGAATAGAGATAAGAATGTTTCATTGTTCTTGCCTGTTTAGACTGGATTCACTGCTCAGTTATCTCAGTTATGCCAAGATCATTTTGAGATGTCTCCTAAACCTGCAGTCACAAAACGCAAAAGCCTAGTTTTTAATATAAGAATCTGCATGGTTTGAATATATCATATACAATAAAGGTTATCAGAAGGCCTTACATTTGAATTTTATAATCCAGCGGGATTAGTGGATGTATTCATGAGAGAAATCACAACGATAGACCTATAACACTTGAAAAATACGTAGCATAGTTTTTCCAGAATCACAAGGCGGCAGCATTGCAGCCGGCACAGGCAGAACTGCCCCGAGTCTGCTAAAGGCCCGACTCACCCATGCTCTTTTGAACATCTGAGCACGCCTCACCTCTCCAGAGCTCCCTGAACAGCCACCACCACGCGTGTAAACCACTCAATCCCAGACAGCAACAGCAACCGGGCTTGAGCGCCCCTGCTCCTGGCCGGTGCCCCTCCTGACCTAGCCTGACTACCGCTTGGATTAGTCCACAAAAAAAGATGGAAACTATGTTACAAGAGTGTTTTTATTAAAAGGTCATATTTGAGTCAACAAGCTTTTTAAACTGAGGGAGTAAGAATATTATGTTCTAGGGAAGAAAGAAAAAAGGTCAGCCTGCTTTCATGGCTACTAATTTAATCCAATGTTTTACTGGAGATGTCTCATTGTTTGGGGCTTTAAATACCTTTTCTGCTTTCACTCATTCAGGAATGTAACAACCCGCTTGAACTCTGATTACAAAAAAGTGTTTTTTAAAACCACATTAAGATCTGGTTTTGATGGAAGTTCTCTTCACAGCCTACAGATAGGAAAGGCTTTTATTATACTGGCACTGTATCAACAAAATCAAAACAGAATTCTACATTTGCACAGGCAATAGTTAATCTAGAAAATATCATCAGAAATGGAAGTTTATATAAGTCATTCCATTGATATGGAGAAGAAAATTGATGATGGAACAGTAAGGGCAAATAAACTATTAAAATAGCTCATTGGCACTCAGTGCCATATGTTTAAAAATGCTCGAGAGACCCAAAATGATAAAAATTCAAATACATTATGATTAACTGCAGCATTTATCAAAATCCAGAAACTGGTTTTGGCCATGGATATTGTTGCTTTCATTGCTAAAAATCCCACACATGTACAGGGCACAGGAAAGACAGATAAACTCAAAAACTTCCTTTCACAGAGCAAGCTGTCTAGGCTAAACACAAATATTATATCAGAAGCATTCACGGGTTTTTTTATTATACTAATATCTAGCCTCATTGTTCTGCCATCATTACGAGACTGCAAACCATGTCTGAATAGCAAACAATACTCAAAATATTTACAAATTTTAGATTTCTTTTTTCTTTCAGCCCAGTTTTTGCCTAGTGTTACAAACATTGACTGCTCTGACCTCAGTACACAATGAATCCCAGTGAACGTTTGGGAAGCATCACAGATTCCTGCTTTGCACTGAGGCAAAAAGGCTTAAATGGAGTACAGCGTGTATTTTAGAGAAAACTACGTATCGCAAAAGACTAAAGCAGCTACAATTTTTCCGTCAGGAACATGTGATAGAGGGCTGTATCTCAGCAAACTGCTGTTGTTATAGAAACTCTGCCGACATATTGCTACTATGGTGGAAGTGGCATTATGCTTGCACTAATGTCCTTTTTATCAACCTCCGTTCAAAATTCAGAGCACTTTAATTTACAATCAGGGAGCTGCACGTCATTCACTGCAGCTGCAGGCAGTGTCAAATGCTGCTGTTGCCTGGTAACTAACAGGTACCTGGTGCAAGTCTGTTATATTTATGTACACGGAAAGCTAATGACAGATGACGAAGGGAACATTTGTCTGCAGATAAAAAATTTGGTCTCTGTTTACTAAAACACAGGATTTTCCTCTTGCTGGGAAACCGCTGCTGAAACACACAGTACCAGAATGAAAAATTGCACTTATTTCTTCTGATCTTCGGTGTAATGATTAGAAGTTATTGTTACTGATATAGCTGCGGCAATTCATTAAAAATTAAATAGGAGTGAACAGTAAGTTTAAATTTAGCCCCAAAGTACTGTAACTACAGTATGAAAGAAACATTATTTAATATTTTGTTAGGCAATTTTAATCCTGGCATGAGAGTATCTAGCTTTCTCACTATCCATCCTACAATACCATGTAACCAATAGTGTTTTAACCAGGGGCTCATTTGGGTGTCCAAAGTTTACCCTTTACCCAGAAGGCTGCTACTGCCCAGCAACCATTTAGATTTCTTGTGTTCCCCTTAAATATCGACAAACCGAGCAGTGACAACAGACTCTGAATGGACTCCAAGACACAGCCAATACTGGACCGAAACGAGCTCCTGCAAATAATCATTTCTCTATTCTATTCTCAAGACCCTAATCCAAACCACTGCTTTTTGGTTTACAACACAACTTTATGCTTCTTGAAAGCATGAATTTTTTATGTGCATTAAATTAACAGAAAAAATCCCACTAATTTCAATGGCATCCCATTTTTGCCTCAAGTCGGTCTTTTCTAAGTGTACAGGCCTACAAACAACTGCCTCACTTCTCAAATGCCTTCTGTTAAGGGAACTTCTACACACAGTGTGAGAAGATTGACTTCACTGTTTTACCAGAAATGTCTTTCACCAGACCTTAACATTTAGTTCACATCACAGCTAAGTAATTATTCTTTTCAGAAGCAGAGATGCAAAGAAGGCATTAACAGCCGTTCAGAATATCACGTTTATGCACTTTTCTCTTGTCATATTAAATATAATTACTTCTGATGCAATCAAACTCTTATCCTTCAAATGGATAAATCCAACACCAAATTTAGAACCTCAACTTCAAATACCAGGCTCTTAAAGCAAAGCTTTAAGCCTTTACTTTCAGTTCAGTGAGGTACAATGTAAGAATAGCGAGAACATTAGGTTTAAAAATGGTATCTTTTTATGAATTTTCTTCAAATGATTCTGTTAGTTATTGGTTGCAAAGTGCTTTGGAGATCAAAGGTGGTATACGAACTACGTCTTATAACTCAGTCACCAAGAGATGTGGATCAAGTAACTGACCAACATATATGCTCCCCAGAACTCACTGGAAAATAAATCACAGTATCTTATTTTCCATAACACCTGCCAGTCCTGAAGGGTCTCAAGTACTTACAGTATGCACTTATTCTTCACACAGATTTGGACATACATGCTTTTAGGCTAGCACGATAGCTCATTTTTAGAATGGGAGAGTATACAGTAGTAGCAAATAGTCATACCTGCAGGTCTAGTTATAGGATTGGCTCTTGTTTAAATACAGGTATAACCTCAATTATGCAATGATGAATTGCAGTCAACTCTACACAGAGTGCAAAAACTGTGTTAACAGCTATAAAGCATGCTTACAGAACAAACCTTTATCTGCAACTCCTCTGCCCCTCATACATTAAAAGTAATACAGTACGTTCTCCACAGAATTTAAGAATATTACCTAGAATCATTAAGATAGTCTACAGAAGGACACCATACAATACCAAACATGATTTTAGTATTCCCTGTTGCATACTTTTCAAGAATCTATTTTTTTTAACTCACTATAAATGTAATGGGACCATTTTGTAAGGACAGGTACATACAATCAATAATCATAAATAAGGAATATTAATGCATGTAAGTAAGTATTCATATTTATATAGTCATAGGCTAATGTAGTTTGGAGGACTCTTGAGGTCACCTAGTCCAACTTCCTGCTCAAAGCAGGGCCAACTTCAGAGCTGGGTCAGTTGGCTCAGGGCTTTCACCAGTCGAGGCTTTCACCTCTGTGAGGAAGGAGATTCCACAACCTCTCTGCAAAATGCTCTAGTGTTTGACCACCCTAATTTTAAAGTTTTTATTTTCTTTAGATCTAATAAGAATCACCCTTGCTACACCCTGTGTCTATTGCCTCTTGTGCTTTCACTGCATCTCCATAAAGAGTTTGGCTCCATCTTCTCTATAGTCAACCAGTAGGAAACATGTTTTCTGAAGAGTAATAAACTCACTATGTCATCCCTGAACACATGGCCCCTGTTTTTGTGCAGAACATGTCCAAGCCAATCATTACTTACACATCACTCAAAGAAGTACCACTGTAGTAAACATATTTGCTAAAATAAAGAGTATCTTAAGACTAATAAAATCATCTGTATCTTTGGCAAGGAGATTTGAGAGCAATGGCTGCCAATGTTGGGACATGAAGAGATCTAGGGAGCACATTTCAACTTTGAGGTTTTGCTTTGGAAACTGAATTTTTAGAAATAGAATTGTTTTAGCGCTGGAGAGTAATGTTATTCTATCTCATTTGAAAAGAATACTTCTCTGTAAAACAGCATTAGGTTGAGAAACAAAGCCCTGAAGCTCATGTCTAAATGGAAGCTCTGGAACTTGTAGTTTACTCTATTTCAGGTAATTCTGAACCCGAACAACAGAAATAGCTTACACTACTTCATCTTGAACTAGTATGTCTAAACACAATTTCACATGCTTTACTCTTGATAAAGAAAGAACAAGTTTTTAACACAATTTGGTTCAGCTGTTAACAAAAAACCCCACTGCTAACAGATGATAGAGAGATGTTTCCTTGCCAAGCCACAAAGTTTAGACATTTCTTTACATTCAGAAGCAACTATTCTCCTTCTACTAGGACTAAATAATAAGCAATGAATAAAGGCAATGTAGAGTTCCAAACCTATCAATATTATTTGCTTCACTATCATTATGGAATCGAGTCAGTCAGTTGTGGTTTTGTCAGCGTTTCTGAAATGACAGATAAAATATAGACAGTTTCTGCAATTCTAGAAGTTTTACAAGGATTCTCATGTCCAGTATTATTATGCACTATTAAGTGCTAGGATTTGTTTCTGCTGGCAGTAGCATGAGCACCAGTCAGTCACCTGCCCACCGCTCACTCCCCATAGGCATGCTACACTTCCCAAATGTGCCATTACAACGGCTTCTGCAGCTGTAGAAGGAACTGCATGAGGAACCGATCTGTGCTAAAAATAATGCTAGGGTAGGCAGGGGGAGAAGTAGCTTGATTAAGCAGGCACTTCTATGAAAAGGACAACTGTGAAATTATGGCTTAGCTATCTCAGGCAACTGGCAAGTTTTTAGAGGATAACCCTGTACACAGTAGATCTCCTCCTCTATTCACTGAACTGCATTTACTGCTGAAAATCGACTCCAAAATTCAGCTCAACTAGTTCAATCTAGTTTCTCCAAAAACATCCAAAAGCTTGTCTTCCTTCTTCACAATATTTTTGTTTTCATTACCAAGTTAAAAAAAAAAAAAAATCACACCCATTATAATTTCACAATCCAAAAAGAAGTAAATTCTTTGGTGTAATGGAAGCTGTTAATTATAGCAAACAAAATGTAGTGTTCCATCTGCAACTGTGATTTTAAAAAGAAACAGAAATTTGTCCATTTAAGTATGCAAATGTCTTTATACTTAAGTGAAAATATTTTATCTAAAAGGAAGAATTCGAGGCACCTCACTGGCACATGTACTCCTCTCTGGAAGTTGTCTTCAGGTACACTAACATTATCCTATAGCTTTTATATTCAAAGGACCCTTCTAAAAGGTTCTTCTCTGAATGCAAAGGGTGCCTGAAAATCAGAACGCGTGCAAACACATAGAAATCCAACTGGAAAAAATGTGCTGACATTCAGAATCAAGTGTTAGTATGTATACACCAAAACAGATTGGAATGTGCTTATCATAACGATTAAGCACTGGATTGTGTGCTTTTGTATTCATGCATCCAGAACAAAGCATTGGAATTACTATTTATATTACATTTTTGTTTATTAAACTCTCATTTCATTCTTAAATTATGTCCCAAGTACATATATATTATTTAAGTACTACTACCATTCTACAAGATTCTAAGAAATCAATACAAAACCTATTGCTATAAAGATCATGGAGCTAAACCCTCCTTCTCCCAAACACTCCCCTGCAGAAAATCCCAACCCTCTGATGTTAGTGCACATGCAAACAAAAAAACCCAACCGACCAACCAAACAAAAGCAGCAGTATGGACTACAAAACTAGATTTATCTTTAAATTCATCAGTTGCCATAAAATAGTAAAAACAAAGAAGGGACTTACTAAAAACTGCCTGTGATGATGCTCTTGATTTAAGGTGGTGACATGAGACTTAGAAATCTGGGTCTCTTCTAAAAACTGGGTCTGATCAAATGTTTTCTGTGATGTTGCAGGCTGCAGACATGATGGATCATTTCCAAACTGTGTAGAATAAAACAAAACAAGTCAAGTGACCAGTTTGTTAAAACTGCATTTGTACTAGCTGACTAGCACTTGCTCTACAAGACAGCATGTTTCATTAACATGTTTTTCACTGCATGTGCCCCCAAAAGCTGCTTGAAAGTGATGGTTAAATACACATTACATACAATAGAAGCCAATCTAAACTAATAAATTCAGCCTTGCTGAATAAATATTTTGTCAGGGCAGGGAACAAGACTGAAGTCCAACAAACCTCCAAATTAAAGCTTAAATAGTGTGGTCATTGGTCCCTTGCAGGAAATCAATTTCAGAGTGTAAATGAAAAAGTTCAGTTTCAATATTTTCTCTATAAAATGTAGGGACATAGAACTAAGCAGAAAAATTCTGACTAATATTTATCATTAGAGTCTGCAAGTTTGTCAGAATATCTCTCTACGTTAAACAACAAAGTTCCAGCAAAGCTTATACAAAGAATTATTAGAAGTCCTGGATTTTTTTTTTGCCAGCTCACCCACACAACTCACAGTGCTCCCTAGCTTAAGAGGGATCATTAGGTTTGATATTTCAATTTTTTTTTGGATGGAGTCAGCTATGTGAACATTCTCAAATTCCTTTTCCAGGAAGGTTTGGGAACAACACCTCAGATACACATGTAAATATACATGTAAATATACATGTAAATATAATCTGAAATGCACATGTTTCTGAGGAACCCTAAAAGATCCAGAATTTGGGATAGCTCAAAACTACTTAATCCTTTGCTTAGCATTTTCTGTTCTGGCCAACAATCAAACACCATTTGCAAAATCACTCAATAGAAACCATAAATTATTGAGATAGGCATAACCCAAAGTCACTAAAACCAATAGAAAAACTCTCACTGATCTTTGGGTAACATCCTAATTGTTTATAGCCATGTAACCCAAGGAAAGATCCAATAAAGCAGTCTTCCCCTCAGGCAAAATAAGCTTCCCTTCCTTACACCATAAGTCAATCAAGTTTAATACCACCTCCAGCAAGTAAGAATCACATGATTTCAGGAAACATGAAAAACAGTGAAAAAGTTTTTTAAAAATAAAAAAGGATTTAAAAAATAATGTAACACAGCATCAGCATTGTGACAGTTTTAAATGAATCAAAGTTTGATGTAAAGTCTAGTATGAAATGCAATTAACTTGTTCTTGCTATTCCCAGAAGAAGCTTAGCAAATGACTAAGATGATTACATGTAAAGATACCTATGTGACTGTCCACTTCATGGACAGTAATGAAAAGGTGGCTTTTTCCACCACATAAGGATCAGATGTAGGTCTGTCAAAAAACCCTACGATTTTTAAGACTTATTTTACAAGGCTATAATTCAAGTGATAGAATGAATTGACTGGAAGGACAGCGTGCAAATATGTGCGAGAAAGAAAATTCTACTGGCATGGTTAAATTCTCCTAAAACTTCAGTTCAAAACTTCCAAAAGATACACAACATGAAGCATTTGAGCAATGCATGGGGGCCAGTAGATTTAAATGCCTATTCACAAGCCACCCCTTGAATTAAAAGATGTACAACACATTACTCATCACATACATACATTAGAAAGGATGAGTATTCAATAGCATTGGGTGTATCGATTAAAAGAACAGAAGAAATACAGTGTAAAGATGACTTTTTTCATAATTTCTACTTTTAAGACTAAATACAAAAGGTAAAGTATAATGAGACGCTCATTTGCTCATCTGCACTTTCGTATTGTATCATCACTAAGCCATGACTCTAATCTGTTCAGTGAGTACCTGATTTTTGAACGAGATTTCTAGGCAGGACTATAGCACAAAAACCCTTAAATAAATAAATAAATAAGGTGTATAGGTACAGCACACCCATAAGTATTTAATAATACAGCGTATTCTGTTTATGATTATTAATTTCCTCATATAAACATTACTCTCAACAGAAAACTTTCTAACTTCCTCTGAAGAGAGGCATGTATTTAAATCATGTGTTTCATGGAGATCTTTTCAGAGATGGCTTCATTTCAGCTGCGAGAGGGTAGGAAAGAATTTTGGAAACACTCAAACGCAGCCCACACAGTGTAGTGTGCTCGGGATCCAGCACACTACACTGCGCAGTTAGCAGGAGAAACATGACAACAGCTTCCTTCCACCCAGTAAAGAGCACTTAGATCTTGTCTTGTCTACAACCTGTTAAAAAAACTATCAGGATATCTGTTCCTACCTCTGTTCAGCCAACAGTTCCACCTTTCATCCCTCAATAGCTGTGTTTTCACAGAAGCATCTCTGTGCTTCTTCCTTATGCCCAAGAAAAGCTTCCCTATGAGCATTTGTCAAAGGTATCCAGCTGCCCTCCTTAAATTCTTAGGTGCTTCGGTACCTATGAAAACTAAGTAATACTCAGCCAGGTGACTCACCAAGGTCACTCTCATCACCACCAGCGGTGTTCCATGACTTCCTCCCACTCCCTTTTTCTGTCATACTAATACACCTGCTAAACTGTGAACTTCTTGGAGAAATCACTCTTGTTGTTACATGTATGTAGCACAACACTCTCTGGAGTCTGAATTCATGCTAAAAACCTTAATGTAACAACAGAGAAAAGCTGACATTTATTGGCCTCAGTAGATGATAAGCATGAATAAGTTCTTCCAAAGACTTTAAAACTCCTATTTTTCACTAAAATGGAATTCTAAAAATAACATTGGATAGTGCCCCTCCCCACTCAGAATGGCAAGGCATATGAATTGCATCCTATATGTACAAGCTAAATATCAGAGGTTATCATCTAACAGATTGTTCAGAGTTAATGATAGATACTTCCACTCATACCCCCACATTTCTATCTATATTTAAATGTCTACTTACATAATGTTTGATGTCTTCATCAGCACCAATCTAATTCTGATGGCAACATCAAGGCCGTTCTTGTAGGACATGGGAAATCACACTGAAAAGCATGCATGCTTACATTTCTTTTAGGCTTGGGCCTGGAAACACAGGATCTTTTATTTATTCATGAGTTTCCTGAGAAGAACTAGTGGTTGCTTTGTGTCAGCTGAATAGGATCGTAATTCAAGCTTCACTGGAACCTGTTTATCTGAATGACTCATTAAGGTGCAAGCTGAATGCTAAAGAACTCTGTTTCATAATAACAAAGCCTTTTGTTACGGGAAGGTATGTTTTGAGAAGTCACTTTATGCAGTATGAGTTTATCAAAGTTTGGTTTTGAGAGATAGCACTATTTCTTAAAAACATAAACAAATGAAGTGAAGCACATCCACACCAGTAACATTTTGCTGCAAGGATTGTGTCAATGGGCAGTAGGGTGTTTCATGGGCACGGGCCTTGAAAATGCAAGCTCACAGCTGCAGGAATACTGGAACAGGACAGTTTCTAAAGTGCTCATGGTATTCAAGCATGGGATTTGCAATCAGCTTTTCAAACAGAGCTGTTACCATTCCTCTGAAATTCTAGTCTTTCCAAAGGGCTATCTGAGTACAAAGACAGGGAGTCAACTGGAGTTTCACAAGTCTACAGCTCTAGTACCTACAGTATTACTATAAATGCAGGTAAGAAGTGACCTCTCAGAGCCATATGCTTACGACAATACTTATTGCAGAGGTTTCACTCAGGAAAGCTTCAGGTAACAGAAACAGCAAGAACAGTTGACCCTTTACAAACAGATCTTTTCCAGAGATCACTGCTACAGCACACCCATGATATGAAAGCTCAAGAACTGAAAGAGTTGTCCTAGGAAAATCGCCTAGGAGGCAGAGCACGGGAGGTCAAGTGATAGACTTGTTCCTGCTGGCTACTGCTTAACAGCTCCGTTTGGAGCCAAAAGAACACAGTAATGGTTTACAAAGGAAGCAGAATACAGAGGAGTTATGCTCATAATGGCAAATAAGTCTGGTTTTTACATTCTTTTCACATCATCTCCATTATAAATAAGGAACAAATATAAAAAAAATAGGTGCTGAGTTGGGGTGGGTGCATTCCCTCAGGGTTTTTTAAACCCTGGAGAATGGCTGCTTTTAAGTTTCATTCTCTGATTTGCGGCTTTGATATTTTGGTATCTTCATTCTAATTTAAAACTAAGACTTATCTCTGTCATAGCAAGGAGGAGAAAAGACATTCCAGCTCTTTCCCTGTCCCACTGGCATGAAGCCCTGCACTGTATAACATGATCCATGACTGGATATGCAGTCTTCTAGTTTATTTTCTGTTTGCACTTGACAGCAGTTTGAAACAGGAATTATTTCACAAATAATGATTCCAGTTTCCCTCTAGGCCCATGGGAGATGTAAATTTTTGAAGACAGGCATCACTTCACAAGAAACGTGTGTTAGGCATGGTCTTCCACTCTATATTACAGCTACACCACCAGGAAATTCCCACTAAATGAACAGGGAACTTCTGGTGTTAAAAGAAGATGGTTATAAAAGATGAGTGGGGAGATGAAAATACATTTACTCAAATAAATCTAAATAAATTCTCTGCTTGTGTTCAGCTGACTGACTGTGGACACTTTCCTGACAAACGTTTTCTTAGGGATTTTGCCTTCCAACATTTCCTGTCCTTTATTCTATTCATTCAAAAACCTTTCTTGGTGTTGCTTTTATAGCTGACCTTTCTGCAAGTATTCCAGTGATCTTAACTAAATTAATCTTCTTCCTCACCCCATACCTATGCAAAACCTTTTGCTTATACTTATTCATGATATAATCTAAAAGGGATTAAACACATACAGTTCATTATTGGCTATTAACTGAAGGCAGACATTATCATAAGCAAGAGTTCTGAAGCCATAATTTTTTAGGGTGACTGGCCTCCAGGAAGGAGTAAGAGGCAAAAGCAATGTGCGAGTCCCCAAAACAGCATTGGGATATCTTAAACGTTAACATTAGTTATTATGCTATTTCATAACACAGTGATAAAATGTATTGATACATAAAGGTGCAGCATAACTAGACTTTTTATCATGGTCCATTGGGGATCTACGTCTTTATCTGTTTACATATTCCTTCTCAAGCTGAAATCAGCAAGATGCAAATGTCAGCAAAAGGTGGAGGTCTAAATCTGAATACTGACATTCTAAGAAGCATCTATAAAATCACACCTTCATTAAAGTTTCCTTAAAACTCTAAGTCACGCTGGAGTCTAAAACAGTACTTCATGCAGATTACACCATCCAATGTATTTTATGACAGCTAAACTTTTTCTGATTGGTGAGGTATAAATACTTTACTAACATTGAAGATAAAACAATATCGCTACAAAACCAAATTACGTTAATACTCCTTACTTGACAGGGTTGTGAAATAGTGTTTTGGAAATTAATTTGAAAGACACTGTTGTCGTGTCATCTATTTTACATCTCTAACTATATGTTAAAAACAATTCAGCAATGGACTTTGATCTTATATTGCAAATGACAAATGCATTGTGATTGAAGAATCAGTAGCCAAGTTACATGAAAGACAGTAACATTCAACATGGAAGGCAAAATGTTGACAATTATATAAGTTATCAGTCTGCTGAAGCAGTTCTTAAATGTCATATTTGTAATGTAAGACACTTCAATAAATCCTTCACAAAACACATTTCAATCTTTCCTCTTAAACTGAAAGGATTACCCTGACCTGCCTCTGCTTTTAATACATACCCTTTTTCTTCTGCCTCTATCCGAGAAATATTCAGTATTAGTGAAATAATCAGTAGTATTACAATGTATAATAATTATGCAGCTTTACACTCTGTGTGGGTGTGTGCATGTGTGCAGAGAAAGATATATTTAATACACATGCTAAGCAAGACAATATATTTTATTTACTGTCTATAATTAATTTATTACAATTTATTACTGTCCTATTAAGTGTAAGAAGGTAACAATAAGGCAAACGCTGGACTAGCAGCACTGTGGAAATGCCTCTTAATTTTTAAAATTAAAAATACTAGAGAGAACAAATTCATTATCCATATTGTGGTAATGCAATACAATATTGCAGAGTCAAGGGACATGGCACAGAAAAATGCTGCATGCCTCAACAAGCTTACCGTCTCTATTTGTCCATAGCAGTTCACATATGGCATCTTTTTTAAAAAATTAAAAATTATGAAGTTTTACATCTGCTTGCGTATTTTCACCAACAAGAAAAACTGAAACCATTGGGAGATTGAAATAGCACATTATGTGCAAAAACTAATGTCATCTTTATGACCGTAAAAAAAAAGACGGGGTACTGCATCTTAGCTAAAAGACAGCATCATCACTACTTCCAGAGCCCCCCGCCCAGCTCTTCCTAGATCTAGAACAAAGAACTTATCCAAAAATCAAACCCCAAGGAAACATAAAATGCTAATTTTTTTTTTTTTCAGCACAACTGCCTGCAGCTTCCAGGGATGGTTCCTTGGTTTCCTACCACATCACTGGCCCGTGCCTGACCTTGTGCAGTTTATAACATCTGACAGGGCCACAGCACAGTGATTTGGCTGCAGGCAACCACCTTTACAAATGATACACATAAACACACACTTTACTCTTCACACAGCCTGGCCAGCAGAAAAACCACTTGATATGCTTTGCAATCTTACTTCATCTTTTTTCACTGAAAAAAAAAAAAATTATTACAATTCTGCATTACCACCAAATATTATCCAAATCAGCTGATCTACACAGCCACTGACACAGCAATATGGCTGAGGTTAACTGTAAATTATAAATACAGGAACAGGGGAGAGATTGGAGAAGAGATAACAAGCTTCCTACAACGCCAAAAAGCTTTTAAAATAGTAGTACCTCCTCAGAAGCAAGCCTTGAGGAATTATGAAAATTACTGTTCGAGGAAGAAAAAAATCCTTTTAATCACTTGCAAAATTATTACTGCCTTGCAAAAAGACACTTGCTGTTGTTAATTGAAGGACTGAACAAGTAAAACAACATGGCATTTCACAACTCCTAAACAATCATTTTTGAACTTGTTAACCGCAACACTGCAGACCAAATTTCTCTACTCAATGTATTTTGCTCTTCTGTTGCACTACTCTCCTTGTCTTGCATTCTAAGACCAGGATTTGACTGCAAGAAAAGAGGGGATATCTTCTGTCATATTAGAATATAGGGGGGAACCATGACACAGGTGCTCCAATAATTGTTGCATAGGAAAGAAGTGTCAGTATAGATTCACTGAAAACATGGAACTGTCATGGAGAAATCTGAGAGGGGGGAAAGAAATATGAAGTGTCTTGCCTGAGAAAGCAATGACTTAAGACAACCTCTGCATCACTGTGGTAGTAACAAACTGATGATTCTCTAAGAAGGGATGAAAATAATTTTGTTTCCTCACTCTAGTATTTTTTTCTTTCTTTTTTTAGCTCAAAGGTGATACTGAACTAGCAGGCAAGGGCTCAATTTAATATGAAAATAAAATTTTGCAAGGTGCTACACTAACATTCTTAGAAATGGTCCACACGCCAGGTTTGGTGCCAGTAATAGTTAGTATAAAGTCCTCACCAAACAACTCAAATGCCATCTGGAGAATCCATCTCCTGATATCCCTCCATCAGTAGGGCTAAACCATGCAATATGTGTTTGTTTTAATTTTCTAGTTTTAAGTCAAATATTATCCTCCATCCTTATTACAACTGAGAATATGGAAATACTTTGATGATATTTGTCCTACAATTTGAGAGCTTTCTGGTGTATTAAACAATCCCCAGTTTTGCACTATTACTTCATATTTCAAAGTCACAAAACAAATTAATTAGCACGATCGTGCCACCTCGTCCTTAATCTCATTAGAAAAGACTAATGGCTACAGAATCAATTATTTCATAGAGATTACTGCCTTAACACCATTAGCCTTTACATCACACAGGCTCATTTTGATTTTTCAATTCCATTGTAATTTCCTCCACTAGTTTAATTACAAGCCTTAATTAAGTCACTTCTTTAATCAACTTTATAGCTATGTCCATTCATTTGTGGCTGCATATAAAATAAGAAACAAAGAGCAACTTGCAAATCTATAAGGCCAGCACAAGAGCTTTCACAGTATTTGGCTGGCCTTAACCTCTGCTCCAAGAATTGCAAGCATTCCTTCCTTTAAATATCCATAACAAACTCACAACAAAGACGAAGAAAACCAAGATTTTCGCTAGGTTTTACAAAGCCATGACTGATAAATTTTTGATTTTGCAGTTCCTGAAAATGCAATTAATTAGGGATTATATCCACATACTTAATTGTTTAGTTTTCTCTCAATTTTAAGAATCTGTAGCTTGGTCACAGTTTTCTAGTTACTCCAAAAGCTAAGTTTCAGTGGCAGGTCTTTTATCTATACACTGTGAGGATACTCTGGAATTTTTACATCACACTTTTATCATACGCTTAGACATCCTGTCCTGACATGGAAAAGACAAATCAGTATTGAGACAAGGAGGGGCAACTGCAGAACAGATAATGTATTATAGGAAGCTTAGCTGCTTGAGGTAAACTGGTCAGAGAGGTGCAGCTAGGTGGGCAAAACTATTTTCAGGAAGTCTCCAAGTTCAAATTCACTCATACAAATCTACTACAGCTGAAAAAATCAGTAGGGGCTGTTTGGCAAAGACAACTGTTGTAAACTCTTCAGATATACTAAGTCTCCCTTTACTGCTATGTAAAAAAGATTTATATATGCCTCTCTGTTTCTCACTGAAAGAACTGTATCTATGTACACAAATACTTGTATGAATTTTCACCGATATGTTTCAACGGGTACAGAAAGTCCGTCCTGGATTTGTGCACAAATTTTCTATTTTATAATTGAAACGTTAACTTTTCAGGGTATACAGGTGCTATATTTTTCCGAACAGATAATTTCATTTCCAAAGCAATAATTGAGATTTTCCAACTTCATGCTTTACTATTATCATAAATCGTTTGTGGTTCTTTCCAGAGCAAAGTGCCTTGCAATTTATGGCAGGTTAGCTACGAAATGAATATGCTGCTGTCTTTGAAAGCTGCTCTTTTTGACCACTCTGTGCTGGGAAGGTGTAGAAGTTGTTCAGGTTAATTCACCCCACTTATTAACATATTCCATGCAGATACACGTAAATATTTGTATTGGCAATTTTTTTCCTGTTAATATTATTAAATCATTAAAGTGCCGAGATATATACATCTCTAAATGCTTTTCATTAATGAATGAAAAGATGTACTTTCCCTTTACACAGTTTGTAGTAAAATGCAATTCCAATTTTTACAAGGAGTTGTTTGAGCCACTGACTGATCCCATCAGGTTGAAAAGATCCCAAAGTATCTCTTAAATGAATTTCTGTTCAATAGGATTCTTAACATTCCTTGAAGTTCAGATTGATTTGGTGTTGTATATGCCTTTGTCTGCATCAGGTGTGAAGCCTTAAACACTTAAAGTTTCCAAAACTTTAGCTTGGCTTAAAGAATATTTGCTTTCCTAATGTTTTTGGCACTTCAAACCTATTACAGACACAATCTGAAAATCATGCTGCTGTATATAAATCCTGACCTAAGTCCTTTGACCAGGAAAGGCCAATTTTAATCTCATTTTTTGCAGACCCTCATATCTCTACAACATCTACACAAGGAGATGTATTCTTTTTTAACAAATTACTGTTTGAAATACAAAGGACAGTATTCTTCTTCAAACAAAACTGTTGCTCATACTTCTCAAATCAGATATAATTTTTTTTTAAAAAACAGCTCTCTGCTAATACTTGCAAACTCACTTCCCTTGAAGGCACATATGCAGAAAATATCAGCCTTCTTTTCAAGAAAAAGCATTATGTCTGAATGAGTATCAGTGGAGTTGCTAGAATTGCTCAATATCAATACCTAATACCACAATTAACAATCACAGAATATAATTTTTTACTGTTTGGTATTTTAATGGAAAAGATTAATAATCCTTCGGCAACAGTGGTACTATTTCAAGAAAAAAATTAAAATGTTCTCCATTAACCTGCAGAAGCTTTCTTATTTGGTGGGCATGTGATCAGAGACATGAGAGGCTCTGCCTCCTAAGAAGTTTCTAAGATGAACTTCTAAGTATTTGACAGTTTTTAACTGGGCATGTGGGAAAGGTGCTGGTCTTCAGTGACCTTCAGTGAAAGAGGAGATTGGAATGACTAGGAATAGCCTCTGTCCTTCCATTATCTTTAACTAGCTCTACCCAAATCTTTTTTTTCCCTCCTCTCTCAAAGAAGAGAGCTAAAAGCTAATTTATGTTCTTTCCTTATTACAACGTTGCAGATAGCGCAGCCATATCCTCCCGATCAGTAGATCCTCCAACCTGGGAGCTATTTTTGCCATTTCTTTCTACTTTACATCACACACACTGAGTCATTTTTTTAACCTGCCTCCTGTCCCCCCAGATCTCTGTGATTACCAAAACTTCTTGTCAGGCTCTCATCAGACTGCTGCTTGATTAGGGCAAAATCCTTGCCATCCCAAACACAAAATTTGCCCTTTTCCATCTGTGAAGTAAGCAGCTATTGCTCCTGTACTATTTGCTTGGAAATCACTTGTGAGTTTTCTGATGTGCTAAGCAGGAATTGATCTCTCAGGAAAGGCTATGAAACACCAAAAAGCCCTATGCAAAGGACTATGAAACATCAAATAAATTTGGAATAGCAAATTTTCCTGTTGGTCTGGACACATTCCCACTTTTGCTTTGTTCATGGAAATTTCTTTTCCATCATGGTATAACAGAAATTTCTTGTCGTTTCTTGATAAAGAGCCTAACTGTTATTTTACTTAAATTCTATCTTTCATATTCTCATGCATAACTGATAAAACTTTCTAGTGATGTTTTTCTTTAAGATCTATTAGAATAAGTGTACCAAAAGTAAATTAGCAACAAAAATGAGAAATGCCAACACCCTCTCTGCATGCAAATTTCTTCTCTTAAATACAAAAAATGAGACCAAGGGAATCCTATTTCACTGAGCAAATTAACAAAAGGTCAGAAAGCTTGACCTTCGTCACTGGTGTACTCTGTCTGAAAGCTGAACTGCCATTTAAATATTTATAAGGGAGAGCTGTAATTGCAGGCTGAGAGCTCCGAGGCAGCTCTGCATGTACAATACAGGAAACGCTGAAAATATTCACGACATGGGAGATATTCCACCAAAGGAAAATCTGGGTGAAGGAAAGGAGTACTAACGTGGCATTTTAATCATTTCTGGATCAGGATACATGAGAAGGTGACCTGAAACCTGTTACTCTTGGGGTCTGTCATGGGACACAGACACAGAAGAGATTAGAAATTCAGACTCTTACTAGCTGCTGAAAACCTGTGAAAAAAATAGTTTCAAATGATGACAGCACAACTCGCAGTAGACGGAACTATGTTTCCTTCTTGTGAATATTTTTAAATGAAATAAAGAAAAAGAAAAAAAATGGGAGGAGAAACAGGCATACATGACAAAGTTGAGAGAGCAAACAAAAATTTGCTAGACCCTGCTGCATCTATTAACTGGGCTTGCTACTAGCAACAGAGCTGTCTCCCAGCAGATTAAGGGTTCTTGCTAGATAATCTTCCTTCCTGCCTGATTTTAGTCCCTTTAATTAAACTAAATTTATACCTGTTCCTCTAGTTTGAAATCCAGTTTATTGAAAATTCTTTTCAAGCAATTTATTCTATTTGGCACCATAAGAAAAACAAGAAAGCTCAGAGAATTCGCAGTCAATTCTTCCTATGCAAACCCCAAGATAATATGAATCAAGGTGACCAGCCCACAGCATACCAGCAAGACGTACTACGCCTATGGTCCACTCTGCCATCCTTTACCTCTGCTCCCTTCCTTTTCACAAGCCTAAATATGGTCCAAAAGCACGATGGCGAATATTTGCATTTTGGTCATTTAGTAAATTACCTTCCAGTCACATGAAGCGCAGCTCCAGAATTACTCCAAAAAGAGCCTCTGCAGACCACAGCAACCAAAAGACAGAATATCAAATGCTTTTACAGGTGAGATCATATTTTGAGATAAAGATGCTTAAAGAATTATCTTGCAATAAACTGGATGTTTGCAATGGATTTAATTGCAAGATAAGTTATATATAAACTTCTTCTATCAAAAATAAGTACAGTAAGCTTGATAGGATTACTTAAACATCTGAAAAGAATGAGTATTTAGCTTAGACTTAAGAAACAAATAGTCTCCATGAGCACCAGGCTAAGATCAGATGTATTCTATTGTTGGTCCTCCTCATTCCACCACTTTTCAGAAAGGATGACTACCTGCATAGTCTCTAACTAATTATCTCCGTGACATTGGAAGTTTTGAAACCAAGCTGACTTTGAATAGAATATAAAGGATTTCAAAAGAAAGAATCATAACTACTTCTTAAATAACTTTTTTGGAGCATATAATAAAATATATTCATTGGTTAAACAAGCCAACATCCCAAAATATTCCACTGATGACACCTGGTGGAGTCGCATGTTGATTCCTACCAGCTTTCTGAATACATTTCAGACTACAGGCAACCCGGGTATCAATCTTTAAAACAACAGGTCATGTGAAGATCCACATTACACACTGAATTTAGTTTGAAATCTTTAATTCCATTTTGCATTCATGGCATTTCAAAGGAAAATGTTTATGTGTCATTGGATTCAGACATGCAAATGTCACTTCTTGGTATAGTGGCAAAAAAGAATAAATTGAATTATAGAACATCGTTAGGAAGATGCAAGGCATCATTGCCAAGCAAAGTCCTCAATCCAGAGTAAATAATCTTAAACACTTGATCCACGAGCAAGCTCATCAAAAAGTGTTAAGATCTCACACTTCACAAATATTTGGAGTGTCAGACGGGATGAAAGTTGAAGTAAATATTTATATCAGCCCAATTAATGGGTTCATATTTGTTTATATAATTTTGGTTGGAGTTTTTTTGGGGTGGTTTTTTTGTTTGGTTTGGGTTTGTTTTTTTTTTTTTTGTGAAGAGGCTCCTTAAGAAAAAGATTTCTGTGCAGAGTTACTTAGCACATGCTATGCGAAATATCCACTAAGAGCTGTTGCGGACACCGCCTCTGGTTCAGAAAGTCCTCAGGAGCAAATTGTTGGAGATTGGAAGAATATGTACACAAAATGTAACTATGCATTTGCATTGCTCTTACTTTTGTCCAAGCAGACTGTTGATCACAGCTGAAGAAAGGATACTGAACTAAGCGGACCTTTGCCCTGAAGCAATTTTATGTTCTTAGAATTGTGTTATATCATCTTCCTTATATTCCTACACCCATCATTACCATGCATACCATTTGTTAGCTTTAAAACCCATGATTACTTGAACATTCATTATTCTATTCAGTGTTTCTGTTTCCAGTTTGGGGTTTGTGAAGCATGAGAGTACTTCAAGATTGCTATTTCAGCATTCCTAGCTGGAATACCCATTCAAGGCATATTCATGGAAAGACATACAAAACCTTCCTTTTATGCCAGCATTTCTTTCAATAAAACATGACCTATGTCATTAGTCATTCAAAGCAAACAAAAAGGAGTTTGGAATATTACTGAAGTAAAGCAACTGATCATCTAAATTAATTTTTGTGAATAATATTTTTGCAGTGAGAATGGGGTAATAATGAGACTGAAGGAAAAAGGCAGTATTTTACCTAGCTGTAATTTGACAATATCAATAGTGAACTCTTTTTCTTTTGGCCAGATGCTAGTGCCAGAGAAGTTTTAATGTCAGATTCCATAGAGTAGGATCTGCATTTCATGTGAATTACTGGGCTCCTGATTGGCTCGGATTTTGGTGACAATCCACCTTCCCCACCTCCTAGCAATACACTAACTCAGTTATAAAACCCATCTCAGTACTCAATATTTTAGACAGGTCTTCCACAAGGTCTACCATCTTGAAGAGGAAACCCTCATGCATTTTTTTGCAGGAGTAACTCGAGATGACTGGTGTATTGCCACTGCCCTCTTCTGGAGGAGACAAGAACGGGACAGACGTCTGTAGTCCCTACTGTCCTGGGTTATCAGGAAGCTGGCAACTACTCTACAGCCCTTGATTTTTATTTTCAAGGTAGCGTTCTTGAATTTTATTTTTATGCTTGCCCTGCAATGAATATTTGCAGAACAGTACCAACCACAAAATGGCAGAGTGACAACAAACTGGTGGCAACAAGGTAACGTGAATTTTTCAAGAAGTTGACAACATGAAGACCCTGTTCATTTCAGCTAAAAACCCCCACACCTCTTGCTTTTGAAAATGAGCTCTGGTGATATGCAAAAAAATCATTTTCTGGCCCAGCTGTGGCAAGGTTGTGACCTTTAATAATATTGCTTCCTCCACTAGTTTCCGCTGCTAATGAGAAGTACTTTGGTGACTCTGTCACCACTTTCATCAGATCAAGAAGAAATGAGTACGAAATGTTTGTTATCAGAGCACAAGAGTGGGATTCAGGGGCTGCAGATCTACTAGCTGGCTCCAAAGACTCAGCCTCTGACCTTGCATAATTCATTCAGCCTCTTTGTAAAGAGGAAAAATAATTATTCAAGCCAAGCAGTTTGGGAATAAACTTTTTTATTGACATGGAACCACAGAAGTACCATAGCGATGATGGATTACACAAGTATCTCAGTAGGTAAAAGAACCTGGGCATGATACATAAGTTGAAAAAGTGATTCCTAATTGTCCATATCAGCAAAGCCACTCACTGATGGTGCTTGATTGCTTATATCTCTGTTCAAATATCTTTCCAATCTTAGCCAGACTGAACAATTCCCGTTATGACAGGAAATAGGAAACACTACTGAAAATGCTAAGTTTAGCTTGAGAGTAATTATAGAGATCTAGCTTTGGATGAATGGTGATCTTGATTGTGAATGGGAAGATTGTTGTTTAGAGCTTTTAATAAATAAATTTAAAAATTAGAGCTCACTTGTCACTTGCAACTCAAAGTAAGAAAGAACAATAGGCTGTACTGGAGGCTATCCAGGCATGCAATCACAGCACTGGAACAGAAACATCCCATAGTCTGCATCACCAGAATGATAAAATAAAAACAGGCAGTTGACACAAGAAAAACACTGGATAAGCAATAGAATGCACACTCCAACCAATGGGAAAAGTCGTAGAAAAAAAATTAGCTAAAGCTTGGGCGCTTTTTTTTTTAAATAAGAATAATAAATATTAAAAAAATAAAACCCTACAGCTACCATACAACTTTAACAGAGAGCTGGCATAGTTTAGGACACTAGGTATGGCATTAGAGGATCCCTGGGATCTATTCCTACCTTACTTACCCTTCCTATAACACAGGTAAGTGACATTTCTTTTCTACTCATCTGTTTCAAAAAGTTGAATCACAGCCCCAAAGCCGTATTTTAACGGTCAATAAACATAGGAGCTATAACAATGGGGTTACTTCTTGTCCCATTTATCTGGTACATGGTGGCTAAGTAACAGTAACCTATGTAATCACACGTTGGTCATGTTTGTGACAAACCTAGCTTGACCCTCCTCTCCTAAACAGGACATTTGGCAGCTAAGACAGTATGTATGCTTTCCAGCACGTGCAGCTGTTCCAAGGAAAGGTGCACGGGAGATAGAATGATATGGAATTGGTCTGCATTTCCACCCAGTTAGTTCACTTCCCACTTAGAGGCCTGATAGTACATTCAATGTCTAACATTATCCTCACCAAAGGGTTCCAGCTTTGTATTACCCTGGGGAAAATACTAGCATCTTCCTGTCTCAGCCAACAAGCAGGGATTGGGATGATTATATTTACTTGTAAGGGCTGAAATATTCCCCTGTGTAATATTCCTCTCCAGCATCTAACTCTGCAATTTATTGTGGCCCTATTTTCTAAAAGCCCAGTACACCGAAGTCATGATACGTGCTCAGTGCTTTTGAAAAAATCTGGCATTCATTTGGGTTCCTGAACAGGAAAGCAATGCCAAACTATAGACATTTGGCCACTCGAAACACATATCCTTGAAGGCCTTTGAAGATCTGAGTTTGTGTGTTCCCTGAAAAGCTCTTCCTAGAACATGGAGCATCCCAGCTTTCAGAACCAGGACCATTGGATGCAAGAAGTCTTTGCACATTTCCGCTTTGACTTTGGTACTTTTTCCCGGTCCACTGTGCATCTCAAGCCCAACAACCACGCAGGCCGCCTTTCCAATAGTTTCTATTGCAATGACCATTTTAAACAAGCCAGCTGTTTCCCTAAGAAGTTGACAAATTACATGAAGTCACTGCTCCATGAGCAGTGAAGTCTTCAACAACTATATTAATGCAATTTCCAGACCACTCTTCCATGTTTTTTTCTATCAGTGACCACCATCACTTTGTTCTGTCTCTTCAACTTCTGAAGCAAATATTCTGTAACCTTCCCAGCACACAAACACTTCCTCCATCAAACTGGTAACTCTTCACAAAACCTAGCTCTGGTGGGAGCTGCACTGAGCAAACTCATATTTACAAAAGCCTCTTATCACTTGTCATATCCTTGCCTGATTTTTACTCTTCTTTATGCATTCAATATTACATCAGTTTGCCCTTTCAGCTTAAAACATTCTCAATCACTCTCATTTTCTTAATGGCTCTTGCTTTAGCTGACATCAGTTCTCCAAAGCACTGCAGTCTTCAGGGTTCACATATTTTTAGCTACTGTGCCAAATTGTTCTGAATTTAATTAGTTAAACACCTAACTGCAGAAATCTATCCTAAATTCAATGCAAGAGTCTGCTGTCAAAGTTTTTATGACAAATTCAAAGCCGCTTTACTTTGGTACCTTCTGGACATGAGGTCATGATGCAAATAATTCATGTGTTAGTGTCTCACATCTAAAAAGCACACCGAAGTATATGTCTCAAAACCGGAGTATTACAGAACATGTCAGTAAATACTGTGGCAAGAGCAAGAAATGTGATTCTTGGGAAAAACATTGATCTGGCTATCTAGATAAAACTTCTGCTTTATTTTTTTTTACCACTCTGAAATAAAAATTACAAGTATAAACTAAGATAAAGACACAAGTGACATCTCTATACTACCAAGTATTTCTCTACTGAAGTATGAATATAAAATAATTTGCATAATTTACAAATTAGAAAAAACTTATTTAGCATAAGGCTGGATGATTTCTCCATTTTATTCATGCTGCAAATATGGACAACCTTTGTGTACTGGAAAACTGGTATAAGAAATCACTCTTGTGATAAATGCGCACATAACTTTTTCACAGACTATAAGGAAGCTCTGCATTAGCTATCAACTCAAACCTGAGTAACTAAGAATAAAAAAAAAGTCTTTATGAAAACCAGATATCCATCAATGTTAAATCTTCTAAAATATTTGTTTTAATATGAGAATTCATAACATCATGTATTAATACATACTTCACATTCAGGTTTTATGCAAGTACAAAGGATTCCATGGTCCACGTGTCAAGAGAGGAACAACAGATCAGAGCTGTCACAGCTATATCCCCATTCAGCAAAGCACTTAAACCTCAATTTTTAGGAACATTTATGAACAAGCTACTGTATCATTCTGCAGAAAACGCACACTAGCAAAAATAATACCTATCTTCTCCATGGGGGCTGTTGATTTTTATTTACATGAGTTAGGTATCAGCCAGCCCATTTTTTCTTTTATTTGCACACATGTAACTAATACCTTTCTTACTGGCATTATCCCTGAGTGATACTACCAGAAGTCTAAGGACAATCAGGCCTTTAAGCCTTAAGTATTATCAACATAAAATGTAAATCCTTTAAAAAGGATTTGAGGTGGCTTTTTATGAGAAAATGACAGTCAGGAAAACATCTCCTTTTCACATAACCAACAGGACAAGAACTGAAAATTCATCTCTATAAAGAATTCTGAAACCCAAACAAAAGCCAGAAGGCATCTGATAACAGCTGGTATCTTTCAATAGCCAAACCATCTGAGTTTGAAATCCCTATTTTGGCAACAGCAAATGTATCATTTTGGCAAAAACAGAATCTCTCATCACTAGAAAAACAGCGTCTTGAACCTGTATTGTAAAGTCCATGATTGTCCTATCCTCTCCTGTGCGTAGTACTTTCAACGACTCAGGCGGTAAACAGCGGTACCACTGTTAATTCTCTGATTGCCTGGTATCAGGGCTCTGTTGATAATTACAAATGGTTTCATGACCAAGTTTAAATGTATCTGCCAAACCAGAAATTGAACCTGCAGAGAGAAAGCGGGGTTTTTTTCCTATGCAAGTCTTTGACATAAGTCTTGCTGGATCTGTGCCTACATATGCAGCCAAAAACATTAGTAAACAGACTAGCCCTACAGCACAGCCACCTGAGCACTGCGGGCTTCCCCCTGCGTTCCAAAAACACTGCAGTCCACAGCTTTAGCTCTACAGGTGAATAATCTGTCATTCTGGCCATGCACTAATGGGCTAATCAAAAGAGATTTTCAGCCTGAGGAGTATAAAATGCGACTGCTTCAGTCTAAAATCAGAGAGAGATGCATCAACATCAGACTCGAGCCTTCAGGTCCTAGCCATCACTTAGTATATAAGAAACACAGCTGGTTTTTTAGACAGTAAGAATTTTGGATCATCTACAAGGAATTAATGAATCATGCATCAACGTTTATCAGAACCAAACATTTTTCAAAATTTATTCCAATTATAGAGATTAAACATGTTTAATATTAAAAACTAATCACATTTTTATACAAAATTGAATATGTAAATCTTCATGGGATTATTTTATTTCTCATTAGAGGTATATGAACACCTACACTTGATTTAGTTGTCTGGGCCCTCTTACAGTCAATGGAAAAATGGGCACTTCTAAGATGTAATTTATCTCCACTCTAAGACAGATAATAAAAATAGAAAGCTTTCTTTCACCATCTAGTTTTTTTTAACTTATTGCTAAAGTACTGCCCGAGCACCAGTCATTCATCATGGTCTCTCTGTGACAGTGCTTTAACTGGTCCTTTCTCTGCCTAGACTTACAGCAAATTTACCTTGACCTCCCACTTGCTTTTCTGATGAGTCATTTAACAGATCACCTGAACCCCATATACATCTGTGCTTACACCTTCATTTCACATGAAACTGTGCCTATAATAGCTGCTGACACTTGCCCTTTTTCAGGGGAGCTCTTTGAATAAAAGCAAGTTAAATAACTAAATTATCACAGGTCCAGAATTAAGCCCAGAAAGTGAGAATCAATTTACTTTGACTTTCCTATTAAGTTATACGAAGATTAGTTGAAGGATTTTCTTTTTCTCCAGCCTCCATCTGCATCCTGTATAAGCGAAAGGATAGAATTGATGATATTCAGGTCACATCTATCTTCCTCTTTGATCCGGTTAATGAAATTGAGTTTCATTGCAATTTTCTGCTTTCCATCGTTTAAGGAATGCAGTTACTTTGAAGATTCCTTGAAGCTTACAATATTTTTCCTCATAACCAGATTCTATTTCTCCTGGATATCTTACTTCTTTATCACTGCCAGTATACGTCGTTAATATAAACCCTCTGCCTAAACCAATCTAGACTGACTGAGCTCCACAAACTTAAATTCCATCTGGTTGTATAGAAACTTTTCTAGAAAATTTTTTTGCTTCCTCTCTCTTACACAAGCATCGTGTATTTCTAACTACTGGTGCAAGCACCGGGGTAGGATTTAAACTATGACCTCACACATGCTAAAACTGCTGAAAAGGAGTCTTCATCAAGTTAGTGGTTCAACTGGTAGGTCAGTACTGAAGCAGTTCAGGACACCACCCTTTCTCTACCAGAATATGGAATCCACAATCATGTCGTGACTGTACACATGTACATAAGGAGAAAGATGCTTCTTCTCTCACGAGTTAGTGACAAGAGCAAGATAACTAGGGCACATAACAGGAAAGGGCAAAGTCCAAGGCTGCTGCCAGCTGATGTACAATCTGTGCAATCCGCTGAAAAAGGCCTTCCTAGCGAGCACACTCCCAGTTGCTTTTTTGCCCATGGACCCTCCTCTGCTCCATGGGTCGCATTCATAAGACATTCCTGAATGCAGGAAGAAACAGGTCAGGCTGCCAAGAAGCACTTAGCATATGACCTCAGTGAAACACACCACGTCATGCTGTAAACAGAGAAACAGCTATAGGCGAGAGAAAAGAACATGGTTGAGTTAGCTTGTGAAAGTCTCACTTCCATTGTGACAGGTTTGAGAGGTCTGTAAATAGGTTGTGAAGCCCTTGTTTAAAGAGAGTTCTGGTATGTTAAAGGGAGCACCACACTATCGCTAAGTGATTTGCTGCCGAGCCTTGTACTGCCATTTCCTTCCTGGAGTAAGAGAACAATACAGCCAGAGGAATCAGAGTACAATCTTTGCACCGACCTTCCACATCTTTACCTTCCGCAGAGCAGTTTAGCGCACATTCTATTTTAATTCTGCATGAAAGCCATTAGCACAAAGGTTGGACTACATGAATAAAAATAAACAAACAAAAAACCCCCACACCACATCTCCTTTAAGTCTTTACCTTGCATGTTCTGCTGGCAAGCTTAGATAAGCACACTACAGGGAAACTAAGAATGCTCCAGACGGTAAAGGTTAATATTGCTGTGGTATGGCTTGTTTTTGCACAGTGATTAGGCTTGCTGCCAGCCTGATTCCTTCCATGTTTTAACTATCTGCAGCTTGAGTTATTACATTAATAAACTTCCAGTGCAGACAGCATGCTAAACTCTAGCCACTGTTCACATAGGAAGAGAGTGGAAGCCTTTAAATACACTTTCTCTTCTAAATTCTAAATAAAAAGGCAAATCCTGGCCTGATTTTCTCAGGAAGAACCATTCCTTAGAAACCTCCGGCAATCTCTTGATTCTCAGCAGGATTTTTTAGGACCAGGAGAATTCTCTATCAGCCAAAGATTTTTTTGTCTTTATTGTTAAGGTTGTAGCAGCAGATCTAGCATTCCTATCCATCACCCATCACAGATCTGCATAATTCAGATCCCAGTCATAGTATCCTTAAAAATTACAGTTTGAAGACTTTAAGGCCAAAATCATACACTTGTACTATTCAAGCTAAGAGCATAAGTCATCAGCAATATTTGTAATCAGAGATTAATTTAGCTCATCATAGGTCAGTCCAGAAATCTTCAGGTCAACTCCAAAATAAACACAACCTTAAGTGATCAGATTGAGTTGCACACAATCCCAAATATATCTTACAAACTAGTACATTATCAAATAAGGATGGGGAGCAATTGAATCCTGTTATGTAACAAACAAATAAGAATATCTTCACATTTGGATAACAGCAAAAATGTTTGCTAGCAACACAAAAGGGAGAATTTTAAGCAATGTATTACAAGCCACATTGCTTCACCAATCTCTCTGAACCAACAACAATGAATGCTTCTTTCGGCAACTGTAATAAATGCAGTTTACTCTTCTGCAACACGAACAACTCCCTGCTAGCCCTAAATCTTGACTTCTGCCTCTATTGTGTCTTGAAAGGAGATAAAAGGAGTATTTGCAGTGTCAGACATAGTTACTATCTTCCTGTAGGGAACTACAAGAACCTGTTAAGCAGCCAATAATAGTATCTGTATCTTTTTTCACAAAATGTTGTTTCATCACTTCACCCTCCATGACTACTAGTTGTATACAGCAGTATACAACTGCTGTATTTTGTTTGTGTGTTTTGTTCTAATTTCTGCATCAGGAAACAACAGAAAACAAAAAGTTTCATATATATTTTACAGAAGTCTACATATTTACCAGTAAGTTTACTCAGTGGAGCAGGGCTACGGTGTGGGCGGAACATTCAGGTTTCACTCTCAGCTCTGTCACTGAGTCATTGCAGAAACTTGGGGAAATCATGTGCCCTTCTCAACAAAATGGTGATAATAATCATTCTTACCAAACAGATGTGCAGTAAGGCTTTGTTAATTAAGGTCTGTAAGGACTTTGAAACCCCAAGATGAAAGACAAAGTGCATCATATCAATCCATAAAATGTACAAAATATGGAATAATGCATTTCACACTTCTTAACCTTTAATTCTGTACTTGTAAAAGGCAGCTACTGCCATCCCTTTCTAAACAGACCTGCATACACATAGCCAGAAGCCAATAAAAGCTAGGGACTCTGTGCCTCCTGACCTTCTTTCACCTCACTGAGGTGGAATCGTTTAAACGCTACCAGTATCAAACAAAATTGCCTGGAGACATTCAGGTTGTGTACAAAAACAACCCTATGACTAAGAAAACAAATAAGCCTGTTTTCTGTATGCTTAATCATTTGCAACCTGTTCTTCAGGTTGGGCTCCAGCAGAACTGCTCTGCAATCCTTCTAAAGACAGAAAACTTGGAAAAGGCAGCAGTAATCCATGATGACCAGTCCAGGTAACAAACAGAAATCTAAACCAATACAAAGTAATGGCAAAAAGTAGACATCTTTAACATGGAAAGCTTACCATAAATGTAGCCATTTATTAGCATGACCTTCTCTTCTATCTTTATGAAGAAAAATTGAATATCTATTAATAACTCCTTCTACTTGAAGCAGATGCATGAGAGGCTGTCACTCTAAATTGTCTTCAATTTTGTGCCTGCTCTCCCTCCTCCCTTTACGTGACTATGGCACGTATGTTTATTTTGAGACACATCTTATTTGTTCATTACTTTAATGAAGTTTTGCTGCTAAGTTTAGAGATGTAACTTCAGTTTTCTCTTCCTAGTTGAATCAAAAAAAGTTGGCATTATATGCTACTCAGTTTAAAGGGAATTCTGTGCTGGAGGTTTCTTCAATCTCTTTGTTCCCGAATCAGGCCCAGACCCCTTCTAAAAAGGAGAATTCACATGTATCAACTGACTTAAGTCCCTTACCTCTTCCTTACTCAAATCAAAGGATCAAAACCACTACTGCCATTAACAACCACCTAACCGCCTCTCCAGCTGATCTTTTTCCTGAAAGCACCCTCAGAATATCCGGAAGTTTTTTCAAGGAAGTGGAAATCATCAAGCCACATGTTACTACGAGAAGCTGGCAAGTATGTACGCACGCAGGAGTTTTCTCTTTTGGAACACACGCACTGGGTGCCCGTGCGCAGGCGCTGGCGGCGGGGCTGCAGGAGCCTCTGTGAGGAGAGGCCGGGGCCGCCCCATGCCAGACAGGGCCCACCACAATGATGAAAACGCAGAGGCAAAAAAACTTCATGCGTCAGCTCGTCAGGAGTTCTGCTGATGTGGGCCTCCAAGAACTGGCCTGAATTTAAGACTATTTAAGCCTATGGGTAAGCCATACAGGTCAGAGCACAACCTCTACTACCCTTGTTGCTAGCCTTCCAGAAAAAGGAACTGCGTGAGCGTAAGGTACGTGGAGAGACGCGCTAACCAGTTATTCATTGCCTTTTGTGCAGAGACCGCTGGTGCCTTGCGTTTGATTGGCACAAAGGCACATCATGTTTTAAAGTACCCTTACATGGCTATTAGTGAGTTCTATCAACTGTTATGTTCTTTAAATCACTTTCCCATCTCTTCAATTCAATAACAGATGTTCCCCTCTGGGTTTGCTATTAAGGTGTTAAATTTCCCTGGATACTTCCCCCTGCTCCCATCTTTATGATTGGTTTTCATTTGGCATAAACCCTGAGCAGGCATTCTTGAGACAGTATAAATAATAACCCAATATATTTGACCGCACAGGAATAACAATTTGAAATAAGAATCTGCTTTTCCCAGGAACGCCTTTGGGAAAACCCTAAAAATGAACAGCAGAACTATTCACAATACAGCAAATATTATGGCAGTGAGAGATTAGGAGAAACCTAGGGCTTCCAGAGCAGACATATCTTTCAGTTAGGAACTTTGCATTTTAAAATATTCAGTCACCTACACTGAGAAAAATACCAGAGGCACCATGTAAAGATTGCAAGAGTAAAAGGGTTTTTCTTCCATAAATAGCATTCATGTAGCACGTTGAAGAAAGGGTTCATTGAGAATTACTGAATCCAGACAGCGAACAAGTCCATGAAGCACTTAGATAAGGTAAAAACAGAAGCTAGGTTAAGCCTTAGACTGACAGATGCTACTGACAAATTACACTAAAAATGAACAGCTTTATAACATTTTTGAACACTTCTATCTTGACAATCTTTTGGTGTTTGAATTGGAGCACTAAGCATATGCTTAACTTTAAAAATTCTAACAGGCAGAATTAGTGATGAAATCAGACTATTACCTAGTTGTTTTGTCACTATTAGACTACAAAGAATAGCTCTTTTAGTGTTCTTTCATAACATAAGCTGTCCAAATTTCTGGTTTATTCATATGGCCCTTTCCTTTTGCTTGTTCCAGTTCATCTTTCTTGAACATAAACCCTACGCTGACACAAAAAGGTAGAGCTTTAAAATGTATTTTAAGTATTTCACAGTACACGTAAATTGTTTCAGTTATTCATGATGGAAATAATATGGCTCGTTTCTTATGTTTCTCTCCTTCCCTTTTCAATGTGTATGGTAATTTTAAGAAACATACAACACAGAGTAGGATGTTGTGATAATTCTCCTGAAGTATTTACTTGATGTTTGTATTATTTATGTAATAGTAGTTTATTATCAATCCAATAATGATGGATAGTGATAGTTAAATGTTCCTGTGGGACTTCACAGGCCTTCTTCCATAAAGTACATTTGATGAGACTATAAAAATCCAAATGTATTTCTTCCCATGCACACTTGTATTGGATTGCAACAGTGGGATTCATGCACATGAGAAAACATTTACCACTTCTCTGAAAAAAATATACTGCACTGACCCATTATGAAAGAAAACCTTTTCAACCCTGCAGATATTCCAATAGATTAAGAAATTCTGATAATAGGAACAACATGGACCTTTAAAAGCACTGCAGCTCATGGGCATGCATTATTCTTTCTAGTTAATGCCAGAAATTATACTTTTAATGAATACTGCAGATAATAAAAACAAATTACATAGTGCTACATGCCTCAAATCTGTATTTTTCTAAGAGTCATGATTGCTATGAAAATTCTGTCCTCTTGGCAATTATTACACACCACAAACAAAAGATCATTTTTATCCTTAAGGCAGATTTGACGTCAAGGACAGTCCCATTTTGCTTACTTGTGAATTTTAGTTTTGAAGGGGCAGTAGTCCACAAATGATAAGCTTACAAAATGCTAAATTGTAGTGTATTACTGAGGACAAAGACAGGACCAATGACAAGGGATTAAAGAGGATGCTGTCATTCACCAGTATTTAATAAAGAACATTTCTGAACTCAGTATTAAATCGGCCAAGCTATCACATATATGAAACAATTGTAATATATAATACGCAAGTCTGGACAGACACCAGGAAAACCTCTTCATACATATGGAAAATAAATGGATGTTACCTTGTAGTTCTGTAGGTTTATCATCAAGATTGCTTATTTACCTCACTTCCTTCATTTCCCACTCTGCCTTCTCTCTGGTTTTTTTTTTTTTTTTTTTATTTTAAGCCTCTCCACTTCTTCCTTCCTCATTCAATTGCCTGGGAAATCCTACAGCATCTGATCTAACTTCTACAAAGAACTAGTACACAGAGCTACAAAGCAGGCAAACAAAGCTGATTCAAACCCCAAAAGAACACCAGTGCATGTGAATGCTTTGCTCCAGACACCTTTCCTTGCGTACAAAAGAACTCTCTCCTTTGCAGAATAAAATGCATATAATAATTTCTCCTAAGGGGTTGCATGACATTTTATCTTTAAAACGGTAATTTCTTGCAGGTGAGAAGACTAAAAACTAACCATGGCATTATAACCTCTCCAGAACCACAAATCCACTACCTCCAGCTCCTGAAAGCAAGTAAATTGAAAAATTAATCTCTGGTTTTGGTTTTCCCTTATTGTGGCTAAATAATTTCTCCCATTTAAAAAAAAAAAATGCACAAACTCTGTTCAAACAGTAATGTACATCAAGATTCTTTTCTAAAAGTCACTCTTTAGGACAGTAAGGAAAAGGGATAGAAATGGCCATACTAGATCAGATTCCAGACCCATGCAGTGCAGGCAACATTGGGTATCAGATGTTTCAGAATAAGGCACAAGAAAACCACAGTAAATTCCTGTATTATAATCTCTAGTCTCCTACAAGGCCTGGAATAATGTGTGATAAATACTAACAAAACACTAAGCACACAAGGCTTAACATCCCCTCCAATTCAACTACAGTCCAGTTCCATCCACACATTACAGTATATAACTCAGTCATGTTAGGGAAAATTTCCTGCTACTTAGAGGAAGTCAGAGCTCAGAAAATATCCTTCTCAATAGCAGCACAGTCTCTTAAATGCTATTAAATAAAATGATATTAAAAATCAACAATGTTTGTCTAAATGCACTGGTAACTTTTTACCTAACAGACTAAATCTTGGTTACACAAACCAGAATACGGGGAGAGAAGGGAAAGAAGACAGACCAGAAAGCAGCTAAAAGGAGGGGTAAGAGGGAAGGAGAAGGAGGCGTCTCCTTTGTGCTCCCTCAAATGCTGCATCACTCTGCTGTGTCCAACTGTGTATTTGGACTGACAGCTCTTTGAGAAGTGTTCAGTGCCCCGCTCAATGAGGCTGATGCTCAGGACCTGGCCAGCAGCTCTCCCAGCAGATCAGAAATAGGAAATGCTTCAGTTGCTCAGTGTCACTTTTAGTGTCACACACTCATTGCATCAACGTTGACAGTTATGTTTAATGAAATGTGGGTATTTATTTGTTTACAGTACACAAGTATTATGTTTACTGTAATGTTTGCTGCTCTGTGCTCAGAGGAGTTTTTCGCAAAGAATCAATAAAACCACCCGAGCCCCATAGACACAAGTGTGTAACACCATTGGTGTCAGCAGTACAATGACCTCATTCACTATATGATTCTTTTAGCTCTTACCAGAGACAGCTTTCCTTCCTGTCTTGTTCTGTTTTCTGAATTTTTCTGTCTTATTTTAAGGCAATTTCCATGATCCATGTATCAAGAAAAAAATTAAGTATTTACAAAACTTCTACCATTAGATCATAAAAATATCAGCAGCTTGGAGCTCTTTATACTTCATTTCCTTTTAACAGTGTTTACTGAAATTAAATGGAAGTTTTCCAAAAGGAAAGCTAGAAAGGTTGCAAGCTAAGCATAAGGCTTACAGTTTATGATAATCAGTACCTATCAAGCTGGCAAAACTTGCATTTGCATCTGACAGCTGGGATCAATATCTACAAAGAACTCAACAAGCAGTGTTGCTTTACTCTGGCTGCATGAGATAACTTCATCTTTTGGAATTACAAAAAAAGGCGTGACCTACCACCATTGTAGGAAATAAGCTTAAGTCCATTTGAGCCATCAGAGCTATGACAGTTGGTATGACATGAAGGATCTACCCTTCCTTCCAAATCCCCTCTCCCTTATCAACAGTGTTTATACAGGATGTTACTCTAAAGTTTATAAAATCCATGTTTGGATTTCCTCCCTGGTAGGAATCCTCAAGAAAAGACTGTCACAGCTGCTGCTCCCTAGCACTCATGACTGGCAAGGTACCACAGAGCACAGACAGTTCAGATAAGACAGACACTGGATTATTGCTGATAGTGCAAGAAAAGATCTTCTTCTATTGTAAGTCTTCATGTTTCACACCTTCATTTATTTGGGTCAGGCACTTGTGGCATCCCAATGAATTCAGGATGGAACTTGCCAGGGTGACAGCTCTCTTCTCTATGACTGTAAAGCACATTAACTGGAAGCGGTCCAGATCCTGAAGAGCTCATCTATGCACGTTATTAACAGAAACAAATGGCTTAATGACAGGTTTCCTTTAAAACACTAAAGCATTAGCTGTACACATCTGCCTTACCACACAAACACAAAACAGCTTTACAGTTGCTTCTTTGTTCTCATCTTAATTCATCCAGCAGCCAACAACCACGATAACACAGCGCTAACTGTACCCACTTAATCTTAAAATAAGCCAAAGCTACCGAATCGCAGGGAATGTATGGTGCATACATTTCTATAGATGATTTAAGACTGTTGAGCAACAGAGACCTCTTCCAGCAATGAAACATTTATAATTTCAGCACACCCAGTAGGTAAGCAGGCGGCCATTAGGAAAACAGACAAACTGACTGTAGCCACCATGATTTATGATAGTAGTAATTTTTTTAAAAAAGTGCACTCACAAACTCTTTACTATGAGTAGCACATAGGCAAAAAGTTAAATTAAAGTGAAACAAAAGAAAGCCTGTTATTAGAAGATCAATACTTCATCCTCCTCCCTTCTTACACAACATTTAATTAGGAGAAGCAATACAATGGATAACACGTGGGACAGGACTCTGCAAACAATATCCATAGATTTGCATTGACCCTGCGGAATGATCTTGGGCAAATAAACCTGAAGCACATTGAAAATTTCTCATCTGCAAAATGGACAGAATGACATCAACCATCATTCTTAAGCACTTTGTAAAGAGCTTTTACTGCAAATTGCTATTACAAACTAAAGGCTACTCCAGAACAAAATGCAAGTTCACAGAATCACAGATTTCAGTAAGAAATTATACACTTGAAAATCTGACTTTATTTTAAAAATAAAACAAAACAGCAAACCAACAAACACCCCAAATTTCATCTAGTTGTTCCTGGTTTCTACCTGCAAATTTTGTTGCAAGGCTACAGCAGCTCATTGCCACTGAGTCTTCCCAGCAGGTAAAGAAACTGAGGCAGAAAGATATCCTGTGATTTCCTTGAGAACACACGGCACGTCAAATGTCAGAGCCACAGACAAGACCCAGCCTCCAAGGCCCGTATCCTGGCCAGGAAACCAAAATGAGACTGACTTACTTCAGGGCACAGAGCTGGTCCACCAACAGTGGAGTGCTTCAGCTGCATTGGATACTCTATAAATATGTTTTAGGCAATAAAAATGTGAAACTGTATGCGCAGCAGGACCAAAAGATGGTGGCTGGTTCAGTAAAAATGAAAGGAGCTATTATTCTATGAGTGGATACATTGCTGTCACTTATAAAAGCGGTCCTTTTGCAAAACAGCAACCTAATGAATTACCACGCATTAAAAATTGATCATCCCTACACAGTGTTTTTTTAAATGTCTGTATTGATTTATGCTTTCATTTTGCATAATGCACCAGAGCCCAGTTAAGATCCATAGGAGGTGAAGGGGTGGGGGGGTGGACAGGCTGAGAGGTTTTCTGTGTTTATTCTGTACTCTGGTCACTTCAAAAGTAAAACGAACAAACCTATCAGGCAAACAGAAGGGATCCTAGCACACTGCATTTAATATTAATTTGATCATTGCCTGCTGTGTCAGAGTGTTTAAACCTAACCCCTCCCCTCTCCTACCCTGCAGGAAAGGCAGACAGTGCAGACTGCGAAGCATTTCAGGGAGGTAAGACAACTGGCCTGACAACTGAGGGCACAAAGCTTGTGCCAGAACAAACCATCCACAAGATTTCTACAGTCACTGCGCATAAAAAGAACCTGATCAGACCGCTGGCCTCAGACAGAGCCTTCTGTCAGGCCCAGTACGACACAAGCACATTTTCCCAAACCACTTAAAGGTTATGTAATAGAGATCTGCAGAGCATTAGCAGCCACATGACACGTCCCACCAAGATTTCAAACTGCCACCTACAAAATTTAATTAGCAAGCAGTAAACAAGAGAGAAAGGAAGAAACGCACTCCTGGAACTGACAGAGAATATTCTTAATGTTCTAAGCCGTATGCGGGATTGGGGGCAGGGAAGCGGGGAGGAGAGAAAGGAAGATTTAACAAATAGGTAAAACTGTGACTGTCACAGAAGAGGGAAAATGCAGTAAACAGGGGACAGATTCAGCCACGCATCACTTGTTATAGTGACAACTGTGAGCTTCAACCAGCTGAATTCCAAGCACCATCAACTCTATCCGTCTGCCGTAAGAGGTTGGCCCATTAGCACGCTCCCAGAGATACTGTGCTGAGCTACCCCTCCCGGCGTAAACTAGCACAGATCTATCCAAGTCCCTGCTGATTAATATCAGAGAATATTTTTAAGTGAGTTGGACGATGTACTTACTAAAGATGCACTTTCCATTTCGTGAAAAGGCACCATGATATTCCATACAGAAGTCACAAATAACATTTTTCAACTGTATAAAAAGCAGGTAAAGGAATATTCAGCAGGAGCTGAAATGGTGAAGCCACAGAATAAATTCCTCATTCTGGAGGAATTTGGTTGCAAGTTAGGATTTTTCTAAGCCAACCCTAAACAAATTAACCTGGCTCAAAAAGGGCTTATTTTCCTTCCAAAATTGGCAAAGAAGAGTATTATTGTCATTTTTTTCCTCACACATCCAGTGTAAAAACTTAATTGAAGCCATCTATAAAAATTATTTGTGCTCCTCAGCAAAAATAAAATAAAATAAAATAAAATAAAATAAAATAAAATAAAAAAAACAGTCTAGTCCCAGTGGAGGTAGAGCGTGGAAGGCAAGGGGTGCATATGCTGACTGCCCATCAGCCCACTGTGCTCAGATCAGGCCTTAAGGAAGGTATCACACTGAAGAGCTTGCTACAGGATGATCTTTAAAGAAAAGATGGAAGATAGTTTCTAATTGTCATTAGACGAGAACAGGGAAGAGAGACTGTGCCATACTGTTATATCTGCAATGCCTTCCCCTTGAATCTTCACAGTAATATCGTGCACCACTGCTGCTTGCTAATCAACATCAAACATTTGGCATAGTAATACTACTGCCTTAGAAACCAAGTGTTATACTGTTTGTAACACAAAAAAATATATAACTTTATGAAAATTAAAAAAAAAAAATTGAACCTACAGTCCCACTTCCTCTGTCCTGACTTCTGCGTTGTAAATGTTCCTACCAAACCACTGCCACCATCAGGGAAACTCTTCGCTCCAAACAGAACCCACCCATGAGCACAATAGAAGGTTTAGCAAATCAAATTTTATTCCAAAAAGCTTGGAATCAATTCAGATTCTTCTGACACTCGGAAATATTTTTCTGTAGATCAACAACATACAATGCAGATTGTCAAGTGATTTATAAGTAGCATCTAGAAGCCTCCATTGGGATTTGCCATCCTGATGGAGAAAACAGTCTTTGGTCTGAAGATCTCATTTTCTAAGCAGATAAAATAAGTGGAATGTAGTGGAAAGGCTTCACTATTATTCCCATTTACAGAAAGAGAACAGAGCCCAAGAGATACTAAGCGCTTTGCCCAGGGCCATTCACAGAATCTGTGGCAGAGCTGGGAGGCACACTCTGATTTCCTTATCAAGTGCAATATCACAAGCACAAGCCAAAGTGCTGAGCCACAAGCCTATAAGCCACTCTAATAAAATGCCAGCCACAGGTGGCTTTACAATCGGATTTTACAGAATGAACATGACTCCTTCCAACACGTTATTTAACAGGATGGTTACAGTTAGCAAAGAAACCCTCAGTGACCACACTTAAACTTCAGTGTGAACCAGCTGCTCGGGAAGATCATTAAGTGTTCTCCCATTTCCCAAGAGCCCACTCTGTGCAAATAAGCCTGACAAAAGCCCTCTTTTTCACTGGTTTCATGACACGTTCCTTTGAAGAAAATGCAGTTTTCCAGCACCATGGCTACATTCCAATACTATTTTTAATCATGATATTGGTATACATTTTTCAATTCTAACTGCAATGAGTAAATGATACTGTCTGCAACGCTTCATGATAATTCTCATCTGTGGTGGACAGGCAGCTTAGAACATCAACAGCTACTCTGACATATTTTGTAGTAGTGACAAGGGCCTATAACAATTTCAATTAAATGAAAAACAGCCTTGACTCTCAAACCATACTTCATTCAACATAAATATTGAAAGGACAGGACAGTGATGCATGACCAACTAGTCTTCTTTCTTCAGAATAAAGTCAGCATGATTTTGGACATTTAATTTTGATATGTGGTGGGGCATTTGACACACATAAAGGAAAACCCTTTATACCAGAGGATACTAAATATCCAGTGATCGCAGGCATCTTATTTCTACTCCTGGCAATCCAGAAAGGCTCGGACTTTTGTAATAAACTATTACCAGAATGAACACTGCTGCGCTTATACATTCATTTCATAGTCAATATCACACACCTATCTAAACTACAATGAGTGTGCACATCTAACATATCTAAAATAGAATGAGCTGACATTGAGAGATACGTATTTTGTATATATGCAAAAGTACATACTTAGCTTCTATCAGTTCAAGATTGGCCACATACAGAGATGTTGATGATCTCTGCGCTTGTAACTGTCAGTTAGCTAAAGTAGCATGTATCAGATATTCAGACCATTTTCACGCAGAAATCTGTGGCACTGCGCTGTCCCATATTTTGTTCCATCTCACTCTTCCTATCCCTAAAAACCATGTGCCGTTTTGAAGCTGTAATTTGGGTATTATTCTAGACAATTCGACACATTACATTTCTCGGAAAGCTGCTCCAGGTACACCCAAATAAAGTTGTTTGTAATTACACTACACCTCTGTTCACTGCCCCTACTATACAGTCACACTGTATGTTAGCAGGCTGGAACCTGTTCAGGTATATAGCTACGAAAAAATCAGCGTTGCACTCTAGTCTGCAGGCAGCATGACCACCTCACTAGTTTCATTTAGACTAGGTCTTTCTCCTATTAAAAAGGAAGAAGTATGCACAAAGCCACTGTTCAGGAACACCTGATCTCTTGAACACAAATAACAGAGTCACCTAAAAAAGATCCAACATCCTCCTTCGGGGTACTAGAAGTAATGCATATGTATTTCAAAGGATGTCTACAGTGGTGAATCCTGGCTGACATCTGTAAGATTTGATCCGAATTGCCTTCCTCATTTCAGCTGGGTTGACTTGAAAGCCCTCCTCTAACAAAAACGTAACACCTCCTGATCAAAAAAGCTGAAATACAAAGTGACTACAGTAACTTTCGTATCAGTTCACGTATCCTGCTGTTTTTTATTGTATTGAATTTATGGAGATGCTTTAATTTCCACTGTACCGCCTGGTCTGTGTTTTAATATTTCATGCTGTTTTCTTAAGGAAGCTCTTCTATCTTGCTAAGCAGTAGCCTTTATTTGTATTTTGACAACGGCAATCATAGTATTCTTTCCCTGTCTCAGCATACTTGGTGCAATTCTTAACATTAAGATCAACAGCTTTGATTTTAGGTATTCAAAAGATATCCAATCACTTAAAGAGCAGACTCTGTATTTACTAGATGCAGTGACAAGACTCATTAATAAGTTATCCTGCCGAGTTATTTTATATATAAACTCTGCATCACTACCTGCACTGGACAAAAAAGCCCAGTCAGTGTTTTACCACTAAAATAACAGACAGCAGTAGCTTAAAAAGAAAAACCAAAGCCTTCATATGCACTTACATTTCCCTCAGTTAAAATTGTACTAAGACCATGTACAGCTGTAATGTCGACCGTCACATCACTCTTGGAAAGGCATACGTTCTCTGCCCAACGCTATAGGCAATAGCCAATTTTGAAAAGAGGTTAATAAAAAAACCTGCAGTATCCCCTGTAATACCGAGCACAGCATACTGGTACGTGCTAACTAATTAACTGGTATTTATATGCATATGCTATAATAAAATGTTATTATTCTGTTCTACATACTCATATACGTAACATACTTCCCACAAATACTGCTATGTATAGTGTGTCCATTTATATATAGCTGCAGATGATCTCTCCCCTCTACCAAAAAAGGATGAGATATTTACTTGTAATTGGTCTAATTTAGCGTTAGATGCCAGACAAACGCCACACCGAATTTCATTAACAGTATCTGTATGGAAGAGATAGTCACACTGATGACTTTGCCATGACATGACAATATACATCTGCAAAGCGAACAGATACGGTGAAGATGCACCGGGCTTGGGGGCTTGGAGGGGAGCTGCTAGCCAGTATAATTACTAACTTTGCCCACGGACTCTAATACAGAGAAGAAACATGGCACCATCGAACCTGTCAATACAGCATTTATTTTATTGGAAACCTTAAAAGTGACTGGAAAATGACATCAGATTAAACATCAATAGGAGGGAGGATGGAATAATCTAGCAAGAGTTTAATCCCTTTACCTAGTGCTCGTGCACGACACTAACACATTTTATTATTCTAAGCAGCACCTAGAAGAAAAGATCCAGTGAAGGGCATCGTCAAATTGCAGCAGAATAATAAAGTTTGTCTGCCTCCGATGAGAGTTACTGCTGCATTACTGCTAACTAAAAAGAGGATTCTCCCCCACACACACCCCCCTACAAATCTTCAGCCCTCCCACCCCCATTTGACCCGTAAAGCATTTAACAGAAATAGCTATTTTTAGAAAGGGTGAAATCTCGGCATACCTGCAAATCAAGTGCTTCCGACGTTCAGCAAGATCATTGCCGAGAGAGAACTGCAGTCTACTGTGTCAAATTACAACCTTGTAGAGAAAGGCGGCAGCGTCGGCAGCAGCAGCATTGGTGTGTTTGCACTGCTAGTATTCAGGCTAGAAATGATTCATTAGCTGTCTGCAGGGAGGCAGGGTGAAAAAGAGAGAGCAAGCATCATCGGCCATGCAGCAGCTGCCAGAGCCTATGAAACAGCAGCGCTCGCACACACATACGCACACAAAGATGGCTTTCCCTATTTGCCAGTTTCTCTTTCACATAGTATTAACCCCGACACCGCAGCAGGGAGCACGGACAGGAGCCGACAAGTGGGATGGCAGCAAGGGTGTGTTTCGGTGCGGGGGGGACGGGGGCGGGGGGAGGCGGGTGTTGGGAGATTTTATTTTACCTCCAAGTAATGCTATCACAGGATCTTCTCAGTAGGTCATCTGTGGCCTACTGGCACGAACCAATGAACTGTAAATGTGAGCTGCATTTTTTTTTTTCACTCCCAAGCCTGCCCAATGGAAGGCTTAGAAACTCAAATGCAGAAGGGTATTAAGACAGATTACCTGGAGCATCCTAACCATTCCGTCTTTCCTCTTCTCAAGAAAACTGTATACAATATATTCACACAAAACTTCTACGTATGCAGCAACCATCTCCCCAGCAACTAGAGGGAGATACTGCAAGGGGATACAGGGAAAGATTTCAAATAAATAATTTTTTAGAAATCTATCTGTAATCTTCGCCCCCCCCTTTTTTTTTCTTTTTTCTCTCCCCCCCCCCCCATAACATAACCGAATTCTCAAGGCTGATGAAGGTTAAATTATCAAGAAAACATATGAAGTGTTGAGTGGAACTTCTGTATTTTCCTTTCAGTATTAAACAGGGTAAGGAAACATTGCACTCTCAACGCACTATTTTATTGAATCCTGTTAAAGTATCTGCAGAAATACAACTTTCCATTTAATAATGTCTCCCCTTTATCCCCAAAATTAAGTGTCCTTGCAACCGAACCAGGCTATATTAATTTACAGTTCCTTGTCAAATATCAGTCTTGCCCCCACAGTTTTACTAACAGGCATAATGAGGAAAAGGAGGAGAATTTTCAGAAATGTTTGGCATTAACAAAAGGAGCCAGATTTCCCCTAACGCCTAATACTTCTTTATGAAGTTGAAATTCATGGAGAGTACCCTGATCTCCAGGAACTGTCAGCATCAGATGCTCCACTGGAAGGTATCAAGAGCCATGGAAGAGGGACTCATCAGACGATCTCTCTCTCTCAAGTTTTTCTGGATTTCCAGTCCATGATAAATTTGAACCTTGAACCATGATGTTTGCTAACCAGCTAAGGAATCCTTCCAAAATGGCATTGCCTGTATTTCTGGATATTCCAGTTCCCAAGCATCAATCTATTTGAGAGCCTTATTAAGATCGTTACCCCCAAAGCTTCCAGCAACACTGAGTACCACTACCACTCTCACTTGGATGAAAAGCATTTCTCTTCAGAGGTTCAGAATTAAAGTATGGGGCAGAGTATCACAGTGTGAACTTCAAAGTAACTGATGGATTCTGAAGAATCTGTCCCTCGTTATACAAATGAAACAGCTAAAACTCTGATCCTTGGTTCCGTGATATTGAAAAAAAAAAAAAAAAACCCACAAGAGGAAAATGTTTATAGACAATGTGTGCTTTCTTCCCTGAGGGTCTGCCTTGGCACATTCTAGAAAGACTACAGTTTTCTGAATGGAAAGTCCAACATCTAAAAATAAGGTATCCAAGACCACTCTTTTGTGCAAATCTCAGCCCCAAATGACCTTCCCTGAGATTACTCATGACTGTAGTGGGAACAACAAAACTCTGATATTTTTGGAGAGAAAAGCTGCTCCTACTCAGGATCATATGTTCATTCCCAGTTTAGATTATGGGTTTGATCATCAGGCAAGTGCACTCTTACTTTTATAACCAGTTTGTGGCATAAATTTTCTTTTTTTTATAAAAAAGTCTAATTCTGGCAAGTTAGATTTCTTTTTCTCAGTTGCGCTACATACAAGCTTCAAATCAAAACATTCCTTTTGACCATGACTATATCAGCACTTCTCATACTGCGCTTCAGCAACAGATATGGATCTGCAGCACATGACACAAAGTGATACCAGAAGATTCCAGGTGACATTTTGGAAATCCGTGTTGTCTAGGCTGGAGACTAGGTGAACATACCTCTTGCTTTATGTGCATTTGTACAAACAAAACAAAAATTTGCTAAGCTAACTTGATACTGAAGATAAGTCAGATTGCTGTAAAAGGGCATTACTAGTGCGTTACCCTGAACCAAACCAATTCTTCTCATTCCTTTCCATAGGTGGATTCAGGTATATCTGTACATGGGTGTGTGTGGGTGTATATATATGTAAATTATCATAAATTTTCTGGAAATCTTGTTTTAAAGAGATGAAAAAAATATATGAACAAATTAAGTCACTCTGAAAATAAAATAGCAACTCCTTTTTTAAGCTAATCGGCACAGATTTACAGCTATGAAGATTTTAAAACGTATTCTTTATCTCAAGTAAACATTTAGAAACTTGAGTCATCAAAACTTGACATATTCAAATTGTTATGCCACAGCAGATGAGAACTCACATCTACTGGAACTGTAAGATGTTAGGACATTGTTAACATAAACAGTTTATTATTAATTTCATAGTTTATACGGCCAAATATCAGCATCAAGTACGATACAGCTTGATAGAAATTTTTGCCCGTTCAGGGCTAGATGCAGCTATGCTGATGATGGGCTGCTCGTAACTAGGAATGCATATATAACTGCTGCTGAGAGAAGAAAGGAAATTACAGTGCTGTCTGCTGGGCCAAGAAATCCCCCCAGAATAACAATCCCAACATAATGATCCTACCTTCTGATAGACAGCTTTCTTTAGAAAAAGAGATAAAATGTAAGACATCTTTCCACATACAATAGGGCTCTATGAAATGCCATTTTAACTATGTAACTTTTCACAGGCCATAATGAATTTCATGTTCTTTCCGGTCTTTCTGAATTACATGAAACAATTATTTAAAATACATCCTAAAAGATGTGTCTTCCCCTTAGTACCCTTACTATGAAAAATAAATCTTGCAGCGCGTTGTTTCAATAAAACAAGCCAAAATGATGATAAACCCTTCCCTTCCTAATTCTGCTTTGTACAGTGAGGTAGCCTGAAAAAACAATGAAGGAGCTCACCTTGCTAGCTGCCAAAACACACACAGGGCCTCCTGTGGAGAGAAAGGACAGCTGTCTCTGAAGCCACAACAGCTCTTTCTGAGATTGTTTCAGTAACTCCTCCGTGTCGCCTGGCTTCTGCCCCATCAGCCCTTCCTGCATGACAGGAAATTTTCAATTTCTGTTTTCTCAGATATATGGTGATAGTAACATATGACTTGCCATAGCTGGATTTCTAGGTAAAGAAGAACATCTGCTATAGCCATGTATTTGTATTTATGCCTGGGACTTTTTGTGCTTCATTTAATAATCCTCTGCCACCTAAAAAGCAAGATCTCTCTTCATAGCATCAGCTACGAAGCTTTGAGCACCCTAATACTTCATGCTTAGTAAACTTCCTCTGGCTATTAATCAAGCCCAGTTAGGTTGAGGTAGGAAACAACATGAACAATTCCAACCTCTGGGAATTGGAAGAAGTTGCTCTTACATATGTTGCTGTAACAAAGGGCTCAGAGATGCTGCTGGTAGGGCACAAAATTAGTAGAAGACCATAGTGAGAAGAGTTTGATGCTAGTAACTAAAAAGCATAGGAATTGCACTCAGTAATCCAAAGTACGAGTTTATATCCTTAGTGAAAGTCTTAACTTGAAGCTAAACCAGAAGTATTGTAAATTCAGACCCAAACTCTCTTCTAGACATAATAATTTACAAAATATTTGATATCAATAAGCTATTTCAATGAAAACTGAGCAGAAGAACATTTTTTTTCCACTTGGTTTTAACACCTATAAACTATTAAAATAAACTAAATAAATAAAAATAAATAAAAATAAACTAAAATAAACTAAATAAACTATTTTCAATGTAACTGTTTACCAGCACAGTTAGATATTAGGAAGAGAACTGGATTTTTACCTACCCTCAGGCATCCTAGCTGATTTTTGAGTTCTTCGCACTCCACTTGCAGCAGTTGGATCTCCAGATCTTTTATACTTTTGGATTGTTTGTTGATATTTTGTAGATGCTGGGCCTTAACATTGACAAAGTGCATTTTCTGCTTTAGAGGAAGTGTTCTGGTAATTGTTTTTGTGATGACAGCAGTGTTATTGGATGACAATGTCAATGAAGTTGAAGAGCTGACATCCTGGTAAAGAGAAAATACATTTTTCATGTCATTTTTGCTAAAGCTGTGTCTGAGGGAAGAGTATAATTCAAATTCTTTCAAAAGTTGTACCATAAGTGCATTATTTGAAAATTTTCTTCTTCAGATCTTTCATTCAAACAGTAAGTGAGCAAGAGACAATCTCACTTGATCAATCACCAGTAGAGAGATAGGGATAACACAAAGAAATAAAAAGCGGACAATTTCTTTTCATATATTTTTCTTCTTCATGCAGTGGATACCAGCCAGCCATGATCACTTTGACTATATAGATATCAAAGTATTTACCACTTGATGGCAACATAGTGCTGCTGCTCAGCCACTACTTCTGGTCCTCCACTCAGCATTGTATCACACAGCTAATGAAGTAGTTATCCTTCAACACGCATCTCACTTGGAAGCTGTGCTCCAGCTACATCTGAGATGCTGTATTCCAAAAGGCGGGTTTGACCACGCTGCAAAACTTTCACTGGGAATCAGCTGTTACGCAGTCAAACTTTCTGTATGAGAGTGGTGGAAGAAACTGAAGCTCCCTTCTAAGACTAGGCCATTCACAGCTCTATGTCCCAAGTCATCTTGCTTTACACCCAGTAGTTACCTTACTCCTTGACTTGTCCCAGTGGGCTCTCTTGTGCAGTAAAGTGTAGCACTTCAGCAACAGTATGAGAACCTAGCCCAGTGACACAGGTTGATTTGGCAAGGTAATACTCAGCGTCACGTAATAAATGTAGTTTTGATTAGGAGGGCCCATCTGTACTCTTAAACCAAACAGGTATTAGGTGCTTCTGTGTAAGAGGCTCACAGCCCTCCAGACGTTCGCAGAAGTTCTGCTGAACACACAGCCATTTTGCTAAAACAAAAGGCATTCCTAGAAGTCAGCACGATCATAACAGAAATTTCCCTTCACCGAATCCATTTCTTTTGGCTTTTTTTTTTAATCAAAATAGTCTAGATACCTCTCTATATGGAAAATGTGCAGAAAGTCTTATTCTGTGCAGGAAACTAAGCTGTGCGGTACCCCCATCAGCTATCCAGGTCCCATTTTTTGTAACATTTAGCCACCCTTCTCATAATCCCTTATCACTGAGTAAAATCCTTCAAAAAACAGTGTCCTCTATGTTAATTCTATGCACTCAGAAACTAATATACAAAGGCAGACCCATTTAAAGCGCCTTCATTTTACAATTAAGCTCAAACTAAGCCAGGAGACAAAAAAAGCTAACTTCATAGGACACGCTTGCAAGAATACCACTTCCAGCCTGGTATTGCCACCAGTACATCATTTGAACAAGTTACTAATTTTTCAACACAGTTTATATGTAAGACCGGCTTGATGTAGCTTTAATACAGAAATAGTAACTTGCCCCAATTTGTGTCATATTCAGCTAAGAATATTAATGTAGTTGAAAACTGACATTATAATTTAAGATTGTGTAGGATTTCACTTAGAGCAGAGTTAAGCATTCTTTAGGTTCTCACTTTGCTTAAATTTTGTTCTTGTATTTTTAGAGAGGACAACTGAATTCTCAGTTCATTATTCTGTGATGTGCAATCCCCAAAGTCTATAAAGTACATTTTCTTATCTGCCTTTTACAAGTTTTGCCTGTTTTCCTCTTTTTTTTTTTTTTTTTTTCCCCTGTTTGGACTAGAGAAAGAAACACACTCAACGTCGTATTTCTCAAACCCACATTTTGATAAAGGCCCAGACACAGGTGAAAAACCAAAATGAAGCTTTCAACTGATCTGAACTACAGTTTCCCAGTGAGGAGCCCCCTTTCTCCCAGTGTTTGCTCAGCCAGCCCACGACACGGCTCCTCCTCGGTGTTGAAGCTCAGTGAAGCTCACCCAAAAACCCAGCCCAGTCCCTCAAGGAGACCAGGAGAGATCCTCCAAGGCCATAGCTGGGGCATCATTGCACGTTGGTGCAATAAAGAGGTTTCGAAGCCTGAGTAATCACAGTCATTAAACTACAGTAAACATTGCAAGCCATATTTTACGTGTAAAATGGCAAACACTAATATTCAAATAATTAAAGAAAATAAGTATTCTCTTAATTTTGAAGTGGTAACCACTGGAAACCTCTGAGATGAGATCTGTCTGAGGTAGTATCACCAAAGAACAGCTGTATCTACTAACAATATTGTACCATCTATCTTCTATCCTTCTTGGGCTTTTTTTTTTATTGGAAGTGTGAAAAGTAAAAAGAGAGAGGTGCAAAGTCCAGATTTCAGGTCACTTCATGTGAACCTTGTAAACATAACTTTGCCAGACACATATCACTAATACAAACATACCCAAACTTGGTGAATACTCAAGAAAAAAAAAATATATTAATTTTTAATATTATTTACATTTGTAATATACTGAACAAAAATCTATGAACTTTGGATTAGTTCAGCAGGATCAAAATTTGATCCCCCAATTTTAAAGCATCTCCCAACAGCTCTTATACTTCAGGAGACGGAAGACTAACGTTTATAGAAGCAGTGGGACACCATATTTAAGAAAAATGGAAAAAAAAGATAATTTCTTAAATATTTAACAACCTGAAAGATATATGTACTTCATAAAAATGTAAATATGTCCCCAAGCAAGTCATATCAGCAGTTACTCATATTTTAACAGCTGAAATACTGCTATAGCTGTCAAATTATACATTAAGTTGGACTGTTCAAACATTGATATTAATTTTTTCTGCTGCAGCGTGACGTGTTTACCTCGGCTGGCTCCAGGTGCCCACCCGGCCGCTATTGCGCTCTCCCTCCTCCACAGGCTGGGGGGAGAAAATGGGATGATAAGGATGATGGGCTGAGATAAGGCAGGGAAATCACTCACCATTTACCCTCACAGGCGAGACAGACTCGACTGGGGGAAAATTAATGTAAATTATTGCCAATTAAAATAGGTTTGAGGGGCGAGAAACAAAGACAAAAATTAAAACACCACCTTCTGTGGACTTGGTAGTGTAGGTTAATGGTTGGACTGGATGATCTTAAAGGTTTTTTCCAGCCTAAACGATTCCATGATTCTATGATTCTCCCCTCGTCTTTCCCGGGCTCAACTTCAAGCTTTCATTCCCAACGGCTCTACCTTCCCCTTCAGGAAAAATCTGCTCTGGCAGGGGCCGCAGCCAGGGCTCTGCGCCCCACAGTCTCTCCATCATGGCTGCCGGGGGCTCTGCCCCAGGCCTGCAGCAGCTCCTCCTCCCCTGCTCTCACCTGGCCGCTCGCAGGGCTGTTCCGCACACTTTTTTTCCTCATTCCGTGCAGGTTTTGCCCTTTCTTAAACGTGTTTTACCCAGCAGCCCCCCCAGCCTCGTGAGGGGCTCAGCCGTGCCCTGCGCTGGAACCGGCTGGAACCGGCCGCTCCTCACAGGGGCCCTGCAGCCCTGACGCCTGGGCCCGGGCACCCAGTGCAGCGTTGAAAATGTCCGACAGCGTAATCGCCAGAGGACAACTAACCCCTGACGTGCTCGCCACCTTCGTCACCGGCACCAAGGTGATCCCCAGCGCGGCAGCCAGTGTCGAGGCGAGGGAGGCAGCACCAACAAACGAGATACAGCTGCCTGAAGCGGGCCCGCCTGAAACAACGGCTCATTTTTAAAGCTAAAAAGGCTCCAAATCTTGAACGATGAAAACTTTACTGCCCCCGGAACTGGAACGCTGGCAGATTCCTACAAATAGGTCCCGACACTGACCTCAGACGCGTAAATCGGGTGTTACTCTCCCGCAAATGCAATTGCCATGCGCTGAAACAATTAATTTTGTCATGAATGAAAAGCACTAGAAAAACTGAATCAAACTGTGGTGCGTTATATCTGCTAAGTCTGCACATGAATATTTAACAGGCCAGTTTCTTCTATTAAGCATTAAACTGTTGAGTAAATGATACAGTAGAAAGTCTGAGAGTTGCCAAACACTTAAGTGTTTATTGATTTTTTTTTAAAGCAATTTCTATCGCGTTTGTATCTGCTGCAGGGAGAAGCACTGAAAGCTCTGGAGAGCGAATCCATTAGTGAGCAGAGAAGATGAATCAGAGTAAACATCAGATAAAGTTCCCTGTCGCTAATGCACCCCAACGTCCCTGGAAAAGCAGTTTCTCTGCAGATAAACAGGGTGCTCTCCCTCGATCACGAGGGTGTCCTCGGGTTATCCTCGCCACTTCCTTTTTCTGTGCCAGTCTTGGACTCGGTGATTTTTGGAAAGGTCTCGGTCCCCTTCTTTCACGAACCTCGCATGCAAACTAATATGCTGGAATCATGACAAAAGGAATTGAACACCAGCATGTCATTTTTTTGTCGGGGGATTACTCCAAATTGACCAATATTTGAGATTGGGTGTCTTACAATGAAAGCAGTAAATAACTGTAATTAGAAGATTAAAAAAAAAAAATCATACAATCATTTAGGTTGGAAAAGACCTTTAAGATCATCCAGTCCAACCATTAACCTCACACTATCATAGTGGTGTAGTCCTGTAACTGGTTAACATTCACAGCGTAACTCCTAAAACTGCAGAGTTAAGTAATTTGTTCTGGACCGTAAAACCAAGCCATACGTATCAGGGAAGCAAAACGTGAGATAAATCTCGGCGTGTTGGGTGCCGGCGGCCGCTTCACCGGGCATGTAGTCACTTCTGCTTCGTGTCAATGCCGTGACAGCTGTTTCAACAATTGGCAGTAAAGGCGCTGGAAGATTTTAGAGCATGTAACACTCACCTTGCTCTTCTTAACATTTATTGAGCTACTTCTCTGTTTGCTTCTGCCCTCAGATCTGCAGCGTGGAGGCGTTTGTTTTGCTTTCTTGTTGCCCTTTTTGGACTGTGGAACAAAAATCATTAATAGCTCATTAAAATACATCTAAAATGTCTCAGTGATTCTGTTGGTCTTAAATCAATTTGTTCTTGCATGGTAAAGCACCAAAGTATAGACTCAAAGCTGAAGAGGGCTAGTGGAACAAATTAGACGTGGCATTCAGTCAACAAGAGAGGACACAACATCTCTGTGGCAGAGCCCAGTTACTAGTCCCGTGCCTGTGCGGCACTAAGCATGGTGTAAATTGTGCTAATGCTACAGAACGGGCGACGACATACCGCTGCGATCCCAATAAGCAATGTTATTAGGCGCAATTCGGTCATTGCGTGCCACTTTGTCTCTTGGTCAACCTCAGGAAGAATCTCATACTGGGTTTATGGGGAAGAGGGGTAAAAGAGCGGGCATATGAGCAGCATGTGGTTACACGGTAAATGGCACTGCTTCATCAGATCACTCAAAGGAGGGCACTTTCTGCTACATCCCTGGAATTCAGTGGGATAAAGCAGTGCACAAAGAGGGACCTTTGTTCCTTCTGCTGTTACCCAATACAGAATGACAGGCTACAGAATAAATTACACAGTGTTATTTTAAGTGTGCTAGAGGTTTTAGCGTTGATTCTTTTTTTACATTTCAAGGTATTGCTGAAATCACACGTCAAGTTCACAGTATGCTGCATCCCATGCAAGACAGTCTTTGTCTCTGAAAACTTACAAACCTAAATAAACAACATAGAGCAGCTAGGGAATTGGCCTCATACCATATTGCTCCGTTCAGAGTAGTTCAGTTCTAACAGAAAGAGTAAGGTGGATCCCTCTTTCCTCTGTTCATGGATGTGTAAGGCAAATTTCACAATGGAGTTTCCTGTTGTCCCTCACTCTGGGTGCTGTCTGTAAGCACCAGCAAAGCAGCTGGTTTGTTTGTTTGTTTTTTACTTTACATAAGATATAATCTTGGGTAACCAAGACTGCTCCCAGAGGGTAAACAAAGTGACTGAGAGCTCTGTTTTTCCAAACACCACTACGCTTCTTTCCATCCTTCCTCTGCTGATGGTGAGCCAGGCTGTCTCTCTTCGGCCAGCATGACTTGGCATTTGGTACCATTTGAGGGGTGGATTTCATATTTGAGAAAATTTGAACCTTGCAATACCAAGCAAGAAGATGGATTCAGAAAAGGAAGTTTAGAGTCTATTCTTTTCTCTAACCAGCCCTCAAAATTATCTAATTACCCACCAGCAGAAGATGGTAGGAGGAAAAAAGCAACAAAACAAACCAAATAGAAAGAAAAAGTTAATTGGTTCTAACAAAGCAGAGCGCTGCTTGGAATGGAAAAGAAACCTTTTATGTAGCTGTTCTGCAGTCCCTCTCTGTGAACCAAAGGTGGTCATTAGAACCGCTCGTACTACAAACACCAACCATCTGTCACTCTTTTAGCTGTGATGATTTCTGCTATAGGCCAGGATGCTTGGGAGGAATCCAGAAGTCTTTTCTGAAAACAATTGTAACAATGTTCCCTCCCCCATATTCTCTGAATTTTTCCTGTTTTCATCCGATGTTCCGCTGGTGGGAACCCACCACATCTAAAGACGACGGTGAAACTGGAGGGGGAGCAAATACACACAACAAAGGTAAATACACTCAAGAGGTAAGAGTACAGGGGGCTATATGCAAAGCAACTTTACTACATGTGAAATAATCATCCAGGGTGTTTTGATGTGAATTAGACATTTAGGGGGGGAAAAAAAAAGGTTGTTGCTGGACCCTGAATAAGGTCATCTATATAATCCTGGTTGGTACAGCAGACAAGTATGAATACCTTTTCTTTAGTTCACCACTGTACCTGGATAATAAAACCAGATTGAAATAGCAATAAACCCGAACGAGCTCTTGGCTGGAACCTGAACTGGCCCCCGGTGTAGATAAAGTCGGCACGGCGCATCGCGACTGGTGACGGCGAGGGCAGAAGGGAGCTATCGCTAATGCCAACGGGAGCACTCGCCAGGGCAGCAACAGTTGGCACTGACGCCATAGACTACCACCCCTAGGAAAAACAAAAGTGAAGGCTTGCTCAAAAAGACCTTCTATTTCCCGGGCTTCTTTTCCCTGTTCTATTGCTATAGCCTTTCTCACCTCCCCACAGTAGAGGAAGAAATAGGAAAACCATTTTCCCTTCCGAGCTCTCATTTCCAACCCAGTAAGGTCTGTGAAACCTCACTGCCTCCTCCTAAAGCTGTCAGCTTTCTCTCAAACTGCAATAAAATCATTCATTTTAATAAGAACATTAGATACATTTTTTTTTCTTTCAATAACCACTATTTTACAGCGATTCAGCTTTCAGTTTTTATTTTTCTTCTATATGTTACTATATCGTGCTATGGCGCTACATATATCGGTACGTAAGCACAGAACTTTTAAGGTTATAACAGATGGTAATGAAACGGTTCCCCTTTAAGCACAGAAAACGCATTTTAATGCAATTAAAATAATTTCAGATTTACTTTCCTAGTACTAAATGATAGGGAAGTCAACGAGGGCGCTTATTTATATCTGTGTAGGGTAAAAGGAATGCTCAATGGAAAACCAAGAAAAGCATCCTGGCCTACAAGCCTGTGAGTCATTCTGCATAGCACATGCTTGCCTATAGCTTAGCAACGAACCAACTTGGATGAGAAAATACGTAGAGAAGCAAATATATCCTCTAAAAACAACGCTTGTGTATGGGTGCGTGAATCCGGTTGGATTGCAGGGAAACATAGAGCCTTGGCCTTTATCTTCTTCAAATTCACTTGAAGCTTACAGTAATTTCTGTTATTTCTAGGGATTGAAAACCAATAGTATATCAGCTGTAATTAAAAATACATTTCAACACTTGCTGAATTTTCTCATCCTGTGATTTTATCCGTTTTCTTTCTAAGACTGATTTGTTCCACGGTTTTATTTGCCTCATATTGGAAGGAAAAGCAGACCCAAAAATACACTAAGGGAAACTGTATAAATGGGAACTCTGACAAAAGCCTTATAAATAGCTTCAAATCAAGCGAGCGCAAGTGCGCCCAGCTGTCATGCTTTGGGTCTGAGCACAACATCAGAGCTTTTCTCCCAGCTCGTCCTGGCAGACAGAGTGGGTGACTGTCCGGGGTGGATCAAGTCTTCAGGCACAGGGCAAGATTACTGTAACCTAAAATTAGCCTCCTAAATTCATACATAGGCTGTCAACTCTCCAGCTTCATTTCAGAACTACCCAGCTTCATTTCAGAAATGCCGATCACGCAATATTCTGCTAAGCACTTTGAAAGCCTTTTGTAGAAACTTGCTATAGTTCTTATAATGGTTCTGAACCTCATTTCAGGTGAACTTTTTTTTTAAATCTCACCATCAGTAACTATTGAGGAACTGTGTAAATACATGGTGAGAAATAGCTTTATATTGTAGGAGTAGACTAAATGTAGTCTTTTACACATGCAAATTAGTTTATTTAAAAATAAATGTACCGCTTAGTAGGCAGCATAGGAAGCAGCGGCTTTTTTATGTGGCAAACATGAAAAGGAGCTACGATTATTTTAACAATGAATGCCTAAAAATGTATGTGTTGGGAACAATAACATCAGTTCACCACGAATGGTGATATCACACATGGGTAACATAGCTGAAGACAGACCAGGCAATCATTTTTTATAAACCATTATTATGATGCCTTGTGGCAAATCCAGGAGACAAATGGGTTGAGACATAGTTTAGACTCGGTTTAGACCAGACGACTAGTTTAGACGTACTAAACTACAATTCTTAACGTCAATTATTTGTTGTGGGGATAAAAATATTTCCTCAACAGAAGTGCAAGAAATCGGGACAGACTGAAAGAGCAGCCATGGCCTTCTGGGACTATGAGCTTGGTTTTCAAAAACGGGATCTACAACTCCCTTCAGACTTCACAGGGCACCAGAATTCACCTGCTATCACAAGTTTCACAAGCTCTGGAGCAACTCTTACTTGACAGAATTGGCACCATGATTACAGCCACAGCATAACCAAAATACCCCATCTCTGGAGCCAAAGGAGGTGTGTAAATGTTGTGACCTTATAGCTCACAAAGAAGCTGCATTCTCATTGTGCTTATCATCCATGTAATTTCTGCTTAAAAAAAAAAACCATCTCCACTCTCTAAGCTGTCTACCAAATAGTGGGATTTTTCTTTTTTAATTATTTTGCATACTAGATGCGTGTCCTACAATAGAAATCTTTTTATTAACAAGGCTTTACATAGTTCCTCTATAACTATTAATAGCAAGATTTAAAAATATGCTTATTTTAAACAATTGCTTATAACCCCACCCCTCAAAAAAAAAAAAAAGGCAAGTTTTCAGACAGATTCTGGCACGTCCCGGATTGGAAATGGTTACTCACCACTTTGTCTTCCTCTTGTTCTTTAGTCAAGGGCTTATCCACTTTTGAAAATGATTGATTTGCCTTGGGGGAATCCAGTACAGAACAGCCATGATCCAGAATGTGACTGATAGACTTCTGTAATAGAAGGAAAAGTGGCTTGAGAGCATTTAAACTCCCTAGAGAGAAGCCTAAATTGGCTTCCAGGCCTTCTGACTTTTAATAAAGTCAGCCAGCACCATTTCACTAGTTACAGCTTCAAGGTAATAGACATATTACATGGATATTTCTTCTTTCCTTTCTATATGCCTGTGTTTCCTCCTTCCCTTCCGAAACATTCATGGCCTGTCTTGCATCTGTAATTCAAGGTTTGGAGATGCTGGGTGGGTATTCTGACACGCCTGTAAAGAAAACTGCCTTTCCCGTACTCCTCCCAGGGCTTTTCAAAAGACAACTAAGACGTTTAGTCATAGGAGAAATAAGCATGGCTCCAAGTCTCCCTTTTCATCTAAGGAGTTTTACTGCAGATGAGCAGCCAAAGTGCTTTTGAACCTTGGAAACGAGTCCTTTTGGAAGGCAGCCGCCCAAATGTTTGGTAGGTATTGGGAGACAGTAGGTGACACTCCTTAAAAGCAGCAGCACTGTGCCTTTCCTTTTGGAGAGCAAGTAGCTTCCTGCCAGCACTCGGAGATTCTCCACCCATTGGGAACAGTGAAGTGTTTTATATCCAGTAATAATATATTGTTCTCACTTTGCTATTTATAACAACTGAGTAAAGTGTCTGTACAACAAGGCAGTGTGTGCCAGCTAAAGGCATAGTCAGAGACACTCTGAGTGAATCTTACAGTTTCAGTAGAGTTTTGGAACGGGAGTAATTTTCCTCCCATCCAGAATCGAGACAGAGGTAAATAACATTTTCTTAAGCCAGCAATCAAAAAGATTCATATCAGGCAAAACAAAATGCTGTGCATCAACACCTAGCAACATATTCTGGGGTTTTCTTTAATCATATTTAAAAGGTAAATTTCTACTGAAAGCACACACTTGATATTTCAAACAGTTTCAGACTGGGGTAGCCTGATGGCTGCAAGTTTTATCCTCAAGAGGAGACGCTGCTTTCCAACTACCTTTCTGTTTCATTCCGAACTGCAGGCACAGTGACCCAATTTGAGATGAAAAACCCTAGAATGGATTTCAGGAGAAATCTCTGCACAGACAGAGCATCTTAATTGAAGAGAAATGTGAAAGAACTCAAGAGTGAAAAGAGTACAATATGCAGCTCCCAATCGGTTGAGATGCATTTATACGCTGAGAAGCTAGTGTCCAGCTTCCAGTGCAGTGAATTCATAAACCGCTTAATTTCAACAGTATTTTGCAAAAGATTAAAAATCCATCAAAAAGCAAGTATAATATATTCAAGGAATATATTCCTTGAAAGGAAAGTATATCTGCAAACTACCTGCAAACCATACAAAACCCATTGAGTTTTGAAATTCAGTGTTCTTTTATTGGGAAAACATATCCAAAAATAAAGTGGAAATTGCATGGGAAAACTGGAAGTTGAAAAAGAAGAAAGAAGCAAGGTCTCTTTCCTGGGGGAAAAAAAAATGGCTATACATTCTAGCTATTCAGTACAGAATCAGTGATTCAGTTCCAAAAGAAAAATCACTTCCCTTGTCTAAAATCATGGGTCAGGAACCAAGCCACTGAGCCATGTATGTCCGGTTACGACCCCTATATTTAAGTAACAGCTAAAACGCCGGTTAAGAGAAGTTAATCTTGCAACATTTGTACAGAGGAATTCAGCCTAAGCTTCCTGCCTCAGTTGAAGAGAGAAAGCGATCAGAAGCGTGACTGCTCCTACTGAGCGCCACACAGAGCTTTCCAGCTAATGTATTCTTGGGTGTCCAGCTGGGAGTGAAAAGCTGGTGTCTACAGGATACAAATTAGAAGATTCATACCGAAGATGCAAGTTTGCTAATGCTTGTATTGCTTGCGTAATGACGGTGCCAATACCCTTACTGGCATTCATCCGCCGTCTGTGCTTGTATTACACGCTTCGGAAGGGCAAGAGATGGGCTTTCTGTGGTTAACAGAAGGAAAATGTTTAGGGGGAATTAGCACATTTAAATTAAAATTGTGCTTACTGGCACAATAGATTGATGCACAAATTATTCATCTCCGGAATCACAGGTTTAAGTCTACTTCGCATGTAGGCCTGAACCAAGTACCTTGAAGCTATCAGGAGCATTGCTGTGAGTTTCAGTAAGAGAGGCAGTAGAAGTCCCTCCTTAAGCAGACAAAAATTCCAGCAGAGAAGCTAGATTGAAGCGGCTCATTTGTACACGTACAGGTATTTCAGGAGCTCACTTAGCTGTCTCTTCATTTGTAATTACTTGTAGCCCTTCCCACTATTTAAAGGCATTATTTTTACATTTTATTTCATAGCAACCATGTGAAGCCCAAGATTATATTGCCTGATAAGCCTTTTGAACTTTTAACTTCTACCATATTCTAGAATGGTCCTGTGCTATATATTTTAGATATACTCCAGTAAAATTAAAATATAATCCTCCTCATACTGTCTACTTGCCTCGAAGGAAGGTGGGTAGGAGATCAGCCACCCTTTGGAGCATCTCCCAAAGTCAGCAGAAGGATTCCTACAGGAGTTGATTTGATTCTAAATAAACAGACAGCCATACTGGAACAGGAACTCCAAACCCTCGGAGCCTCTCCGAGATGAAGGTTTTTCTTATCGATTTCTAATCATCAAGGACTACATCATCAGCCCCTGTAACCTGGAGTGGCGTCACTGCAGTCAGTGGAGCAATGCTTCGTTGGTGTGCCAAGTGAAGATCTAGCCCGTGACACAAGACGCATCTCCTCAGGGACTATGTACTATTTAGGCCTTGCTAACGATGTGCCTACGTAGAATTGTCTGTCTTAGCGGCAAGTTCACAAATGCGTAGGAAAACACTGGTGAAATTTTGATTAGCTACTAAAATGCTAACGATGCTCTGAATTTCTTATAGATGAACGAGTAAGGCTCTTTTTAAAAAAAACACACATTTGAAACAAAACTATCATGACTCCCAAATGAAGATAAACTGCGAGTCAAACTTCACCTCCAATAAGGTAAATGCTAACAGAAACATTACTAAACTAACACATATACGTTAACACTATAGTAGTACTCCTATAAAGCTGTAACAGCCGTTAATAGGCCTAGCTTTATTTCACCCATAATTTATGTTGTCCCACATCACACTGAAGAAGCCTGAACCTAAAAGCCTCCTACTCCAACCAAAGCGAGCAGAGGATCCTGGCGTGACAAACGATATCCAGAAAGAGGGCCCGTGTTTGTGCGTTACGGACAGCTGGGACATTTTTCTGAACAACAATGTGCAAAGTGAACATGGAGGAAATTGTACGGCAATACCCTGAATTATTGAAAGGCTAGCTGTGCAGAACAAACATAATTAAAGGGTCTCATTATCTTCTAAATAATCATTGTAAATAATGCTTTAGATAATTACTTCATTAGTTCTCAAAACACTGGCTTTGATTCTCCTCTGAGATTCCATCCACTAACTCTACTCTGAATAAATTGCCAAAAGGGAAAATCAAAAGCAGAGCAAGCATGTGAGCTGGAAATGCAACGTGTACATGCTGTATGAACTGATTTAAACCTGGGATGTTTGGAAATGTTTTTTGCAAATTTTCAGAAGGTTAAAAGCGGTTTGGTCTTTTTAACGTATGTATTTTTTTTTTCTTCAGATTGCTTTCTGACGCAGTTCGGTTCATTTGCTAGCAGCTATTTTTATCCATTATAAGATGGTTGACAGCAGTGTGGGTAGAACCAGGATTAGTCTGTATCATGGATGACTGTCCCTCTAACTAAACACACATACTGCCATTTTTCTTCACTACAAATACAATGAGGTAGATTCAATAATAGAAAAGACTACGCCTCTAAAAGCAACAGCCTAAACAAAAGGAAAGCCAAAGACCAAGAGAAGAAACGGGCAGAAAAATCTAAGACCTGCAATGAGATGGCTCAATAGCTCAGAAAGTCTGCCTTTGGAAAAGCGAGTATCTTTTTGCAACAGCGTTCTGCAAGTACTGCCAGTAATTAAAGCAACGGCATGAAAAAGTGGCAAATACTTCCCTGGTCAGGCCCCAAGGCAATCTGTAGCACTGCAGAAGGCCGATACTTACAAGTCGTGGTATTTTCAAAGGCCTTTGCCAAAAGTCCATTAAAGAAATTAAGTAGCAAGAGGAAAACGGTAAGTCTGGAGAGCAAGTTAGCAATCACCCAATCCTTTAGGTAGAAAAGGTGCAGTAGGCAAAACAGCAGCATTTGAAACTGAGAAAAGATGATTAATTTTCACGAAGGTGATTACTGAAATTTTGAAAAGGGAGATCAGCAGCAACCACAAAGCCTAGAGAGAACCGGGACACAGTTTGCAGAGATGCATACTTCATTTTTTTAAAAACAACCAAACAAAAAAAAAAACCCCTCATGTGCTGGTGTTAGAAGCAAGCAGCACATTTCAGGGCACTTAAGTTCCTCTCCAAAAAGGCACCCTGGAGATACTGAAGTTCTTTCAGTTAACAGCCATTATATAGACATTATTAGAGGCTAGAAAGCTAACGTCAGGTAAACACGCATGACCAAACATATGATGTGTGCCCTGATACAATGCTGTGGTGTATGAAGATTGAAGCAATAAGCATTAGATTGTATTACTGCAAAATTCAGAAGGCTATCCTAAAGATGTTGCTAGGCATAAATCAATCACCACCAAAAGGACCAGAAAAAACTCATCCCAGAAATTGGTTTCTGAGCCCTAGAGTAATTGGTAATTTTGTTTTAGGGAAGGGGGAAAAAAAAAAAAAAGAGAGAATAGCATAGGGGAAAGGGATCTTACTACTTTCTCCAGTCTTTCAATCACTGTCAGAAGCTGAGTACTGCTAGTTAGGCTACATAAAAAAAAAAAGAAAATACTCAAATCCAATGAAGTATTATTCTACAGTACCCACTTTTTCTGCACTGTCAGCATTTACAAGCAGTTTCCACACGGTGGTGAGTTGCAGATAGAACATAACCCTGCATGAGCCCCCCACCATGGCAAGCTGGTAAACGTTGCCTTGTTTTCCTCAAATTTCCACTTCTCTTCCCTTCCCGCTTATTAGACTATCGGCCGCCTCCTACAAGACTGCGGTGCTCCTGTGGTGAGTGCATAAGGCATCCGTGTTGTGACCTGAGTAGTCTTGGTTAATCCATATTCTAATGGTTATGGTTTAACACTAAACATACAATACTATTTCGGTTAGAAGAGGATTTGGCTGCTAACTCCCCACTGGCTTCCTTGTTTGGGAAGTAAAACTACTTCAACCACAGATTACATTAAAGGACTATAAAGTGAGCTCTTACACGAACGGCACCTCTGCCGAGGCCGTACTCACTCTGCCGTACTCTCCAAACCCAGCTGCACGCCGTGTTACTTTGATGTTGTCCAGCTCGACTCACTTTCAATTGACAGTAACAAGCATGGGCTGACCCAACAGTCTCATGTTCTCTCTAAAGTATGGATATAGGAAATAGAATTTTGTATGCAAAATAATCCTTGGTTTCTTCCCAACCCACAAAGTCTGCTATGTATCGTGTGTGTGTGTGTGTATATATATATATATGCGCTACTTGGATTGTAACTTAGCCATTTTCTAAGAACTATTTGCTCTCAAACATCAAAATCCTTCTTTCCCCCTCTTTGCAGTAAAACGGATTCAAACGCGGCCAATTAAAGCAATCACTCTTTACAACACAAGCAGAATTATTTTGTAATTACTTACCATTTCGATAGATTTCCCTCTGTAAAAACCTTTATTCCAGAAGTACTTTTGTTCTTCAGAACCTAGTTACGAGCAGTTATAAAACGCTCTTTTTTTTAATTCCAAAGTGCTCATTTCCAAGCGCCTGGCTGGCAGAGGGACCCAGCATGTTTGACAGAGGCAGCCAGGAGAGGCTGCAAACGGCACCGCAGGACGGGGCGCCCGGTTACTGTACGTGACGGGGCGGACTGAGCCGACGCACAGGTGCAAAGGCTGACCCACCGACTGTGGCGCGCCGAAGAATGCCGCCGTTATTTTCAGAAGTTGCATACGAGCCCCGTGAACGCGTCAAATCAAATGTCACATTAGGTAACGTAAGTCTTTAAAACCCCCGTTCACCCCCCCAAAAACCAACCCACATCCAAACTGTTCTCTCAAAATGACATTCAGCACAACTGTCTGAAAGGGTGGTTGTTTTTTTTTCTCTGAAAGGTTGGTTGGTTTTTTTTTTTTTAAATAGTATCATTTTTATACAGAAAAACATCCTTCCTCATAGGCAGCAGTTTCCCTTTCTCTTCTAAATTTTATTTATCAGGCTTGTGTTCACCAAAACTCACGTAGTGCTACGCTGAACAAATCCTGCCCTGCCTAGAACCACCTAGTCTGTGTTTTACACTACAGAGCGAAGAGAAGCAGAATAAAGGCAGATTAATTTCTGAAACAGCTTTAGTTCATTCTATTGAATTCATTTATGTTCTGATCTGGTGCTTTTTCCACAGGTGGTATGGCAGCGCTGTGAGAAGCGGCAGAGATACCCACCCTTAGAAATAACCTGAGTGTTTTGGTTGTACAGATCTTTGCAAGAACAGCCATTTAACATTTCCCCTCTGCCAAGATTTTACTTTCTTGGTTTGCCTTTATGGAGAAGTTTGCCTTATTAATTGTGAAGTTTCGCCAAGTTCAACATTCCCACTCCTGTCCAATTTTCCCAATACCGCGAAGAAATACCGAACTAAGCATAACTGCACAATTACCTTACCGTTAGTCATAAGTTGGCCAATTCCCAACTTCTGAGTGCTCTGGTATTAGCTCTGCGCGCACATCCTCATCGGCCTTAGACCAGTACAAAAGTTATGATGATGACTTATTTCTGCACGAAGACAGCACCGACTCAAATGAAAGCAAATGAAACCTCGGGCGTTCTTTCCTCAAAACATCTCCGAAAAGGCTCCTACATGACGAGGGCAGCACAACCAAACCTTCCCCTTCCACAGTACCGTGCAGACGCTTGCATTTGCTCGAGCACCGACCGTACGAAAGGCTCGCGTGGCTCAGGGTGTGAGGTACGAGGGATGGCGAGGGACGGAGGCACCCGAAGGAGCGGAGCAGCAGTCCCCGTGCCCAGCGCAGGCGGCGGCTCTTCCTCCCCACCTCCCATCCCTTGCAGCCACCGCGGCCGTCGGCTCCGAGCAGGCTGCTGGCTCCCATTCGCCGCTGGAGATCCACGGAGGCGAGAGGCAGCGCCGCTGCAGACGGCCAGCCGCGGCGAGCGAGGTTACAGAGAGAAGAGAGGTGCAGCATCACCGCGGGGTAACGCCGCTCAATGCGCGCCAGCAAAAAGCTGCCGGAACGGCAATCGAAATGGAGCTTCAATGTCGGCACTGGGGAATGACTGCAGTTACCTCCTGCGCACCCGAACCCTGAATCTATCCCGGAATTTCCAGTTCTGGGGTAGGCAGGTAAAAGGAAGTTATTTTAATTCTGTACTGTGAAAGATGCACTTTTATCAGGATTTTTTGAGAATACATGAATAGCTTTATTCAAATAAATAATTCCCATATTTTTTCAAGTTTAATATTAAAGCAAAATTCCATGGGCACAGTTTAAATTAATAAATCCCATTAACGTCTTCATAATTATCTCTACACTTACTTTGATCATCTCTACACCTGCTTTGGTAAAAAGTTTCAGGAAATACACTACCTTTACTCTAAGACCTAGGCATCGGCTGTTCGACATACGTCACTGCAAGAACATACCAGCCTTATTCAAACACTTACTGGAAAATATGCACAAAGGTCACAATAACATCATGAATATAAAAATAGCCACAAGATACATGCTTAGATAAATTTATTAGTGCACAGGTTAGAGATTTACTCCCCTCCAATATTAACAGAACAAAGAGGTTCATGTGAAAACCAAGTTTTGTTTTAAAACAAAATCATTGAGGCAGCTATGTAACAAGTAAAAAGTATGGAGTGGCCTATTCAAATTTCTGGTCTTGATGGCCAAATTATTGCATTATAAATAAAAAAATTCAACATGATGGGATTTGGGGGGGGTCATTTTAGGTAACCAGCTGTTAAACAGCAGAACTGATTTTTTTCCTCCAATCTAATTTGTTTATCTGTATAAATAATATTTACTGATAAAACTCTAGAAAACTATAGAATAAAAATATATTTTACCTAGAACAAGTACTAAGGCAGCCAATCTTTCCTTACTTTGCACGTAAACTTCCTCACAAGTGTCAGTGAGTGTTCTGGATTTAGAGGTAAAGCAATTTGTTCATTAATGAAGCCAAAATTTTTCAAGCTACTTCTTTATGGTTGGCTTGCCAAAAGACCAATAAGAGTAATTTTTTTCTTGTTTAAACATGTTTGACATCTGAATAGCTCCAGCATATTCACAGGATATTTGGCCAGCAAAGCAGGAATATTCATACATACAATATAAATTGTAAACTTTGCTGAATTTCATTAAGTCAGACTGAATTATAGTTTACTGAGTAACTCTGATCTCAGACACTTTCAACAAAATGTAAGTTTAAGGATTCTAACCATTTGGGACCAAGTTATTGCAGTTAATGTTATAATTGCATATTCGGAAACATTGACAAGCGTAGTTTTAGTCTGTGTTTAAAAAGGCACACATGATACGTTCCTGTAATTGTCTTACAGTGTAAATATATCTACATATCTACATGGATATCTTTAAACGATAAGTCAGAAATTCAAGTTACAAATATTTTACACACAAAATACAAAAATAACCTGTAACATTAAATGCAGTTATTTGGTTACATTTGAAGTCTTTCAAGCTTTCAAGTGTTGTAAGCTAGCATTACAACAGGTGTATAGATACTAAAACACTTCATATATGTTATGTAACACATAAATGTCATAACAAATCAGTGTCTTAGTTTGTATTACGTTTCAGACTTTTCTGAATGCGTTCATCCCTACGTGCTATATTCACACATCAACATTAGCAAGCTTCCGAAGAAGAAATCTTGGCTTTCTAGAGAAAAAGTGTGATTTTGGCCCTATTCGTATCAACTTTAAGGCTAAACTGATCCATCAGTCTCCTTTGCACAAAGATTCTTTGTAAAATTATCTGCTCAAGTTCAAATTCGGTGTGCTTCATTACTGCATTCTTTTACCAGAAATGTTGCAACTAACTTCTTGGGAAGGGAAATACTTAAAGCAATTAACCTTAGTCACATTGAAAGAAAAAAAAAAAAAAAAGAAAAAAGCTGGAACATGTAAAAAAAGCTTTTTTTTTTTTTTTTCTTCTCAAGTGTAATGCAACAGGCAGACGGTTAAATAAGTAGCCTTTTCAGGATAAAATATTTTAGCACTTCTTGGAGAAAAAGTTTTTAAGTGTAAGGCTTAGATAGGTTAACGTGACTAAATAATTAATACGCTTAAAGACAAGGCTACATTTCATAAAAATGTTCACACGAGCGCTAACGAAAGTGGCACTGGTAAGGTACTAAAAATCACGATTAGAATTATATTAGCAATAGGAAAAATAGCCAAACAGTCAAAACTCAATAGTCTCTCAACTCCCTATTTAAACTGCTTGTAACACTGAGATATGAAAAAAAAAAAACCTAAGTTCCTTTAGTTCAAAACAATTAAGAGCAAGTTTCAGTCTTACAAATGTATAGTTTACGATGAACATCCATACATATCTCCTAAGACATTCTGATCTTCATTTATGAGTAAACATTAAGAGTGATTTTGTTTTCATTTTTAACCATTAGTGATAGGTCATCATCATGGAACAGCGTAAGGCATCATTTGTTAAAAAAGGTTTGGTTTTACCGAAGATTTATTTTGGAGTTTCTGAAGGTTCGTAACTCTTGGAATGTGCTCGCTACGATAGTGTTGTTGCTAGGATAATTCCAAGTATCAGAAGCAATACAGTTACACATATAATTATGAACATCAATTTCTGCAAAAAAGAGAGAAAAGTTGAGACTGAAATACCTTGTCAGATACAGAACTGTTTAAATACATGCACAGCCACAAAAAAATAGTAATACTGACACCTAATCTGAGTGTCTGGATTTTCTTTCTAAAGAATACTTACTGCTATGATTCCCTATTGTTAGTCTTTCTTTTCTAACATACATGTAACCATAGTTACAAGACAGAGCTATCTGTGTAACATCTCTGTATTTTGCTTCACAGAATAATTGTTATTACTCATACCCAACTTCTGTAAACATCATTAGTTGTAGAGACAGATGCAATAGTGAACGTTTACTTATCAAGGTCAAGTCTAAATACAGTAACATTGCCTACTGCCACCCTCCTTGGATAAATATTTGTAGCCTGCTCAAACCTTTACAATGAGGGAAAATTAAAAAAAAAAAAAAAAAAGTAAATGCATCAAAGTCTCACATCAGGTCAGGTATTTCTGACTATAAGCAACGATACAGAAAATCCTGTTATCTGCCCATAAACCAAAGCTGAGAAGAAACTGTAACATTAAACCAAAAAACTTCGATATTAAAAGAGCGTTAGTTAGGAACACAATTCCTGATTAGCTGTCTGAAATGACATCCCACTCATAGCGCTTAGTATATAGTTTGAAGATACTACATGTAAAAAGTTGAGTTTCTATTGGACTCAGAAGGGTTAACTGCTATTTTCTACTTAGCCTGGCTAGGTGTTATCTTGACAAGAAATGGTATATTAATACAGCAAAAATCTGAAGACTGAAAGCATTCTCAAATTTATGGCCTAAAATTCCGGTTGGAATCTTCACAGACTTCCTTTTACAAATACATTGTTATTTCCCACTGTTTCATTTAGTCTAGCATTAATACACAGCTTCGAAGTAAGAGTAAGAAATTTTACAACGTTCCGCAAGGCATAATAGCCAACTTCATGGTTGTAGACATCTACTTTAATGAAAACTCTACTTAAAACCATAGAAAACCCCATCTGATCAGGTTCCAAGTGTAACCAGTATTCCATATCTTAGTGCAGATTGTTTGCTGATGTGAACTTTCAGTATTAAAAAAAAATTAAAAGCACTGCAAGACAATAATTGGACTTGTTGGTCTCCTTTCCTGCTGTGTTTACGAGTCGCACGTAGTGACTGCATTCTGTAAGTGTAGCGGCTTACCACTAGATGTCAGTTTTCAAAATTCACACGCACAGCGCTGTTATAGCATGCAGAGACAGAGAGAATCCACCAATGCGCCTCCCGCCTACGCCCCGTACTAACTGTGCAGGTATTAAGGATTAGTAGAACAAGACAAGTTACCAGCGTAAAACAAGAGCAAATTAGTTGATTAGTTACTTACTGCCACACTGGCAAGAAGTCATGCATGCTGAGGTTATCCAAGCATCACCGAATACCAACAGACAAACCAATAATTAGAGCGATTATGGCAATCAACACCAAGGACACAATGATAATTATCCACATTTTCTGTCAAAAAACAAGTTGTTATTATTTTAATATTAAGCACATTAAGACTTGCATTTATTTTCAGTTTTTCAAGTAGTCAGTTTTTAGACCCACGCTCATTTTTATTAAAGCCTGAAGTTATTCTCAAACTTAGATAAATTTATCTGTATACTCTTGCATGCATAAACATTTTAAACAGTGTTTACAGGTACCTAGTGTGATTAATACCTATATAGTTATCAAAGATGAGGAAACCACCATTTACAAATACATTTTGTGGGCTCTTCTGACACTTCTTAAATTTTTTTTTTTAAATGTAACAGGCGTGTTTGTGTTATCTCTATGTAGATATCTGTCTATTCTATATAAAGATGTATTATTCCCTCAAATCCAACTCGCCATAAAAAGCCTCACAAAATTGCACGGCATCTCAAAAGGGGAAATTACAACGTCAGAGGAACACTTCATTTACTCTGCAATCCTACAGTTACAAAATATAAAACCAAATTACTTAGTAGTTTGATTTCAGAATACATTATTTGGCTTTCTGATGGGAAGAAAGATATTGAAACACAAAACAAGTTTCTATGCCAATGGAAAATGCCTGAACGTTACTTTGAACTCAATTCCTCCGCAAAATTGAATGTCGTAGTTTAACATCACACCCTTTCTAGAGGGAAGATCCCCCTAACCTAGTACTTTTACAAAAGTACAAAACGAGTTATCTGTAAAAAGAATAATGATGGAATTCTAAAAAAGTAAGCCAGCTTCAGCAAAGCCAGTAATTTTATTTTTCCTGCTAAGATGGTGACTTTATAGCTATAAATCCAGGCAAGTTTACCAGTGATTAAGATCCAAAAACCTTTAAGCTTATTTAGAGTCTGAATAATTTCAGGTGTCAGTAATTGATAAGAATAACCTGTGAATTTATGTAGTAGCATAATATATTAATTCTTCTTTTGGGGTTTTTACACTCTATAATGACAGCTTTTTAAGTGGAAAATTGAGAACGTAGCCTTAGCTGTGCATGAATTGCATATCCATCTTTGTAGTACAAGAAGTTTCTGTCCTCTACTGGTAATATCAATTTTTAATATTAACTATAACAAATTAATTCACATTGGCAATGTTCTGACTTCTTCCGGATTACGGGGGTATTTTTCTTTCTTTGTCTGTAAAATCCTTCGGTAAATCTTCCTCTGTCATATACTCATTTATAACATTTTCTAATCTAATTTTAAGTATCAGAACTACAAAAAAGTAAAATGCATGTATTAATTCTATCTTGAAGGACTGAATACAACAACAAAAAAATCAACTAAAATTGAAGGTCACTTCATACTGTGCTAAGTTAATATACCGACTAGCACAATTATGGAAAGACAGCATACCCTTCGCGCTTTACTTTGATATTTAACTGCCTTTTTTGTCTCTTCTTTTGCATGTTCCACATAATCTGATGCATTCATCACGTTCTTTTCTATGTTGTTGATCATTTCACCCTTAAAAATGAAATTTTGAAGAAAAAAAAATTTATTATTGGAATCCATGGATCCTTGTTTAATGAACCTAAGAGAAGAAAGGCTATAGAACATCAATGATTATTTTAAATAAGTGAATAACGTACATATTAGTGGCTGACATTTTTTCTACTTTGATGTGTAAAGGAAAAAGGGAATGAGAAGCAAGGGCTCAAAGTTCTAACCAAGCAAGGAACATTGATGGGCAGGGCAGGCATATTTCTTCCTGCAAAACAGGAACAAATACTGAACACCTGAAAACATACCTTCGAATGTGAGGTATGTTTTAACAGCCAAAACTAAAACTGCCATACTAAAGAGATCAGAAATCCCTGACGTGCCTGGAAGTGGGAAAGGATATTGACTGTTTTGGCACAAGGTTCAACAGTTATATAAGAAAACGCACACGTATAATAGCTACTTCAAAAGTTCCTCAGAAGTGCGGGTTTAGAATGTCAATACATAAAACATTCAAATTAATTACGATGAATGAAATTTGGTAATGAAATGGAGGATTGGTGACAAATTACAGTAAGTCTGTTACCTGTGTTTCTGTCCATCAGAAGAAAAAATCAGCAGCAGTAAACAGCAAAGCATTAAAGAATGATGCACAAGTGACTTTTGTTCATTTCTAATACAAAAGAAAACTGCTACCAATTTGCCTTCGCTATATGTTTAATATCAAAGCAACACCAGACTTCTATAACAAAACCCAATTAAAAAAAAAAATAGTCCTTTTCAGGAAAGTTTCTCCCCTGAACATTATTCTTTTCCCTTTCCCGCTTATGTCAATTTTCAGAACAGAAGTTAAAAATATTTTTGTTAGATAATTGGTATGTAAAGACTACAAATAGAATGATTTTACTTGTGTGTCAAGACAAAGCTTATGAATATAAGAGACGACTTGAATGACTTGTCAATCCCTTTACATTGGCGTTAGTTGTAACAGTAATCATACCTTCGTATTGTGTGCAAGTTGCATACATCCCTGCTAACGCACATTTTATTCTACCACAGCAGTCCTTTACCGTGTCTGTGACAATCCTAAATTCCCAATATATTAACCAACATTCCAGGACAGAGTTGTTCTTGAACATGCACAAAATGTTCAAGCATTTACAATATAAGCATGTTGAAGAAAGTATTAAGTATACCAACTGAAAAGGAAGTCTATGCTTAGTTATTCATAGTATATACTATGAGTACATCCAGATTGTACATTTGCCCAAAACAAAACAAAATCCCTCTATTGATTAACTTCCATATATTCCTATCAGTCAAAAAACACTGTAAGTCTGTATTATCTGAATATAAACAATTGTTTCTGTGCATTTCAAAGAGGAAGACCGGGGAAAAAAAACCATCCCGCTTAAACATGTTTGAACCAGTTAATTTACCTGAGTCTCAACAAACATTGCCATGTCCATAAACATTTCGTGTAGTTCCCGTATGCTAGATTCCAGTTTCATAATATCCTTATGACGTGACTCAATTTCATTCAGAGCTTGCCTAGTTATTTGAGAGTCCGATATAATCTTTGGGAGAATGAAAAAAGACATGGACATAAGTATGTGCTGATACACTTCTAAATAGCAGCAGCAGTACAATAGAAGAGACACATAAGTGGACCAGAAATACATACATCAGAAGTGAAAATGGAAGGATTACCACTCTCTAACATTTCTTCCAGTTCCTCATCAGTGGTGGTCTTTCCAGCTAGGATAAAAACAACAGAACTTCATATAACATCACTTATTCAGTATTGAACATAAAATTTTACCATGCTAGAATAATGACAATTCAAAGAAAATTCTTGTATTGAGCGTTTTTCAAGATAAAACAATGCAGTGTTTAGCCATTACCAAGTGCCATTTTGCATGCGAAAAAAACCCAGAAAATAATCAATAGTCAGAAAACAAATGTAGATTCAAAGCTATGATGAAGAATTCCTGGTTGGTCGAAATTTTTTTGTTTGGTTGGGGTTTCTTTGGGGGGGGGGGGGGAGAGGGGTTGGCTATCAAATTAAAGAGCCTGATCAGAAACATTTACAATGTACATATGAACCTCGCTAAGTGGGGTGTTCTTCAGAAGGAAGAACTTGAGGTACAGAGTATTTACATAACATTCAATACCTACCTATTCACTCATGTCACATTGGCACCTAATTTACTTGCCCCCCACCACTGTGTGGGCAATAAAATCTTTACGTAAATTTGATTTTACCAACACAGGATTATATTCCACATAGAGAAGATGATTACCCATAGCGCACCTTCACTTCTACTTTTCATCGCACATCTAACAACTGATGTAGTTTATTATAGTGTATTTAAGCCAACTGAATCCTATGGATCACAGCGGTATGACAAACGCAAGTGTTATGAGTTACACAACACATTCAAGTGATTTGTATCGTAGTTTTAAAGATTACATATCAAATCCCTGTTCTTCCTATGTAAAGTAAGTTGAGTATCTGTAATAACTTCTATAATTCCGTTCTATCAGATGAAAGTTACAGTTTGAATATTACTTTCTGGTGTTAATACCCAACAATGCTGCAAAACCGGCTTTAAAATGCTTAGTGCTGAGGAAAAGCTGAAGGCTCTAATTGGGTCCTAACAACACTAACTTAGAGGCAGCATGTCCTGAGGTATTAGGGTTCCTCCCCTCAAACGTACAGGTAAAGAAGAATGTAACTTCCTCAACAAGCTTTACTGACATGCTGAATTGAACCATTAGCATGAGAGGCTAATGACAAATTTGAGAAGCACATGAAAAGCAAAGTCTTCTTCTAATTTGCCAACTTTTCTGTTTGCATTTCTTATTTCAGCAATATATGTATTTGCTTTTACAGGAGATAATTCAAAAAGGTTAATTTTAGGTACGAGATGTTAGGGATTTTTTTTTAGACACCTTCTGAGGTAGATGCTGTAGGTCAGAGTAGAGTCAGGTACCTTTCTGAAATCTCCTTGTAATAACCACTGATGAAGTCAGTCAAATGTGAGTCAGTCAACAAATGATTAGAGTACATATAATGCAGGACTGATTTTATGTCAGCTGAATTTAACAAATGTTCTTATTGACAAAAATAGCGTAGCATAAAAAGAGATGTTGTCCTGTTTAGCATGTTAATTTTAGAGTGGCTTTTAATAACACCTGCTATGTTCAGAATGAAGCTTTTCTTAATGTTCCATTTAAAGTTGCAACATTGGAAAGAAGACAAAGGAAAAAGATATTTTCTTTAATAATTTTTAACATAAAAGAAATTATTTACTGAGTTTTCTCTATTTTCTTTACAGCTGTTCTAAAGAGTAGCATCAAAGAGTTTATGCCATATGATAAAATAGTTTCTTTTCCCTCACATGCTTCAAGAACATGTCCAAGATGTATGATGCTTTGTACCATCTTTAAGTAATAAGAAACAAGGGAGGTACTAACAACACAATTCGTCTTTTTTAAAAAAGTATATTTGTGTCACTTACTTATTTCTAATTGTCTCTGTATCCGACCTTTGCTGCGTTCTCGAAAAAGAGTTTGGGTCTCGTTGTATTCCGTCATGACCTCCACAAACTTGTGAGCTAATACAGAGTGCTGTTTTTTGAGGATTTAAACATGTGGAACAAAAACTTTTATTTTTTTGATACAGCAAATACTACCGCACAGCAACTAAAAGTGGTATTTACATTCCAACAAAACAGAACATGAAGTTCTGAAACAATTTCAGAAAAGTGAAACTCATTCTCCCATTTACTAGAATCCTTTTGTTTAGAGAAAACTTAAGTGATCATACCTGCGTTTTTCTTATCCTGAGGTCCACTGATGTCCGATTAGCATTTTCGCCCTGATCAAAACTTTGTTCAATAGCTGAGAACAATACAAGAATATTATGAGTCAATGTTCAGTATAATTATTTGATAGTGTAGCTCAGTTACTTTGTAGATACTATTAATTATTACTTTTCTCATGTACAAGCTCCTCACAGACATGTTTAACATTTCAGGGAGAGGTCAGGGGTGGCAGAAATTTAAAATAATTTTGATAGTTGGTACAGAGCTTAAAACACAGTAACTACTTCAGTACTCTTAACAGAGCCATGCTACTGCCTATTACTCTGGAAGAATTTCAAAAGGTATACCAAAATGGGCTGCTCGTACAGTTTAAACAATAAACACCATTCCCTAGTGTTTATGGAAGGACAAAAGCATGTAGTAACTGTAAAACAGTAACATTAAAACACTCCATATATGCTAAACAATTAAGACATACTCATAGGGGTAAGCCACAGCAAAATTAGCTAGTCTGAATTTAAAATACAATAGGAGCAACTCCCTATGTAGACATTTATGCCATGGAGACCGTCTTTCTGCAGTTCAAGTTAATCAGCTTCCAAAACATCATGACCAAAAAAGAGCATTTCAGCTGCAGAATACATTTCTACACAGAGGAATTACTTTGCATTGTGATTTTCTAGGTTCTTTCTGAAAGCAAGCAAGCTCTTTGTCCTGTTCCACAAACTAGGCTGCGCTGAGACCTGGTATTTATCAGCAGTGAAGCTTGCCAAGGAGGAAAAAAGTAGAGGATGATACCATTACTGACATGGGCTGTATATTAGTTGGCAAGGAGACAGTTCTCTCTTTCTTTTTTTTCTTTTTAAAGAGCTGTACAATACAATTTATACACGCATAATGCAGCTTTTAAAGTTCAGCTACAATGCATTAAGTTTGTAACACTGCTACCACCCTGAATCGTTACAAGCAACTGTAGTTTTATTTCTTCTCACAACTCACCCTTTAACCTGGCTCGGATTTTATTAGCAATCTTCTTTATTTCCTCATTTAATTCTTCAAGTTCTTCCTTTGTTCCTTTAAAAAAATTTTTTTTTTGTTTTAGAACTGCTAATGACTGATAATAGTAAGCCAGCAACCATCTACAACTCTACCTTGCCATCTCATAATTGTACTCAGCACAACCATGCAGAGAAGTTGTTTATTATACTCCTAAGTACTTTAAATGCTATTTTTATAACAGCATACTATCAGATTCCTGCTTCTTATGGCAGGCCCTTACACTTGGGAAATGTTATTACCAAATCACCAACTAAAGCAGGTGATAAAATATCCCGCATTTTTTTGTAACGTAACACTTTCAGGGTAATATTCATTTGCTGGTCAAAACGAAAGTTCACTGAAGTCTATCAAGTTGAAAATACAGATTTATCTCACTTTTTTTTAGTTCTGTTGTTTATCATGGACTCACTGCTTTTGCCCTTATTAACATAACCGTACCGTGCACTACCTATATTTTTTCAAGACTACTATATGGAGTATTCATGAAGAACTATCTAGATCTCTGTTACTGGGTTTACTGAAGACACTAGACTCACAAGAGCACGCATTACTTATAAGCAATGTCATGTTCCTACACAGTTCAGATGTGTTAACGAGCACAATTTTTAGCACAAAACACGAACTTATAAATGTGCCGAGACCACAGATTTTAAACATTCAGATGAACCCTTATTAAACCTGAGATTCATTGACTGTATATAATTAAGACAAAAAGCAGTCTGCAACAGCATTTGTAAGAATACAAACATATGCCCATCCATAAACAAAGAAAACAGGGGAAAAGAAAAACTAACACCCAAAGTTCATTTTTCATCAGTAAGAAGGTGTTAAGCTAGTGTTGCAACATTCCACAAAAATATCTCAGCATCTTTTCTTCCCTTTTCTTTAAACACTGCCCACACACCCAGAACAGAGAAGGTTCTATGTTTCTGGGTAAGTTCCCTAACTTCCGAGTTCTCTGTTCAGAAAGCACATCTTCATTTTCAGCTTCGGAGTTACAGCCTCTAAAAATAGGGTTCCAGCACAGAACTCTTACTACCCCTAAGCAGCTGGCCGTAGCGTTAGTGTTAGACAGGATCTTGCCCCTACTGAAGAATAAAGAGAAGATGATGGCTCTCCTGTGCGAGCTTCAGTTGACAACTTCAACATTTTCACAAATTAAGAGAAACACAAGTAGCCACTAAGTTTCTGAAGACACAATCAATTTCAACATATTAAACTGAGTGTTGGTCTAGCAAAGGTTTGGATGATGCAACAAGTATTCTGAAAATGTATTTATTCAAATGAGACTTTAAAAAGGTAAAAATAAGCAAATGAAAATATTAATTATTAAATATGGAAATATTTAAATAAATAGCGTTACGTTTTACATTCTGAACACCCAAAGTTCTATTCCTATAGATAGCTAAAACAAAAGAAAAATTATTTCAGAATATCTAGCCACAGATGTCCGAAATGTAAAAAAAGTGATACTCACTTCCTTCAGGATTTGGTGCTGACAGGATAATGCTGTGCTGCTTCTTCACTTCTTCCACATTTTGTGCTATTTTTGCTATATTATTTCTAAGTTCCTCAACCTAGAAGACAAGAAATATGGCAATGAAAACATGAGAATAATTCAGGGCAAAGATTTCTTTTAAAGATTTTCTTTTTTAAAATTGTTGATAATAAAAATCATGAAGTATTTCACTGCAACATTTGTAAGTATCTGACAGAAATCCCAGCAGAAATGTTGACATTTAAACAGCTTGCACTTTTTTTTTTTAAGAAATAGTTGCTATTAAGAATATAATTTTAGTCTGTATTGCCAAAAACTTAAGCGCTACTATTCTTAATAAAAAAGATTTTAAAATTCTATAAGCAAATTCCTTGTGGACAGGGAGTTCAAAAAACTTCTACGCAGTAAAGACAGAAAATATCCTGAAATAAACAAGCAGAAGCATCACCAACATTTGACTTGGCATACCATTACAAAGCATGTTGTGCGGTGTGTGTGTAGATGAATTGTTAAACCTATTCACAGAAATTAAAAGGCACGGAAAGAAAACTGTAACTCTTTAATGCATGGTGAAAACTCTACCTGTTGGAAAAAGTCATCCATAAAATGGTCTTTTTCAACAATAACTGTCTCCCCATCTTCGTTTCCTTTACACTGTAAAAGACAACAAAACAAATCTATGAAATGAAACTCTGGATACTGTTCTGAAACAACTACTTCTTCCCCATTGCTACTGCGTACACATTTTTGTCAGCAGTCTGCGAAGTCATAAAAGTAAGTTTTCCTCTTCTGAGGGCTGTAATCTAAAAACAAATAAGCAGAGAGGTCAAAGAAAGTCACCTGACTACCACAAAGTTGTGAATGCTACAGCATGTAAACTGCTTCAGGACAGAACCAGTCTGTAAGTGATGCCACAGTTTTCATTACCCATCATAAAAATTATTAAAATACAATTTGGCATACAAATGTTCTCTCACAGCATAAAGATACTCCCACAGCGAGTCCCACATGAACCGAACAGAATATTCGGTTTACCGAGACAGTAAATCAAACCCTCTCACAGAAACACTAAGAGGGGTGCCGATGACTGGCTTGTGACGTAAGAAGCTACCACCTAACGAAAGCTAGAACAAAAAGCTATCAGCATCTGCCTACTAGTTTTGCCCTCGGGTGTTTTCGAGGCTGCCATTCCACGCCAATTTAGACATAATTACGCTGCACTAAACTATACATGCATTACATAATTGATAAACCCTTAGAGCAGCAGCCAAGGAGGCAGAAGCTCGAGCTGACAGGCTCTCGCAGATCTCCAAGGCACATGGCCCAATACGTTCGTTCCCTGAGTCACGCCTCCCTAGCCCTTGAGCTGGCCCGGAAGAATATATGGATCTTGACAGTAACCGAGATCCAAATTTGCACGAAGGAAGAGAGAATTAACATGCATCACATAAAGGCAAAGACTTCCAGCTTCCACGTTCCCTAGTTCCCTCTGCAGAGCACACTGAACTGCATTGAATCAAAATCAGAGCAAAATATTCTTCTACCATAAAGTCAATGGGTTACCTGTTAAGAAAAAGCCTACAAGACAGGTAACATTAAGGGATTTTCATGTTCAAATCTCCTTTTTTCCTGCAAGCCCCTCTGCCTTTGACCTTTTAACACCCACTTTCTGCCCCTAAACCCTGATCCTATTACCCCATAAGCCCTTTGTTTCTGGTTTTATTAAATTAGGTGAGATAGGTATTATTTGCATGACAATTCTGCAATTTAATCCAACGTCAAACACTGCTATTACCTAATACAGGTTACACTCAATGACAGTCTATACATCAAAATCTACTAAGACCGCCCCAAATCTTCAAGGAAAGTTATTATACTTTGTGACAGTTCCTTTCCTGCAAACTCAGGGAGTGCATAAAGCCCCATGACAATATGTTTGTCGGAAATCATCTGGGTTTATGCTCAGGGGAATCACAATGCCTCAACTGAAATAAAGGAATTTAGATGTTTTTGCTCTCCTGGACCACCCTCCAATCACTCATAATGCTGCGTGTCATTAAAGACTTTTTGTAGTTACTCACTTTGGGAAGATGGAACTCTATGTTAAAGAATCTGCCCTTAGGGACTGTAATCAATTAATAGTCTTGCTTAAAACAAATACGCCCAAATGAAGTCACCCAACTTTTACCCATGCCAGAGACTGCAGTGCTACAAAGCTACCAGTTGTAAGTTAATATTTAAGAATGAACTACACTTCAAAGACATTTCATTACCTATGTAAAAGAACACCTTCTGCCTACATTTACCGAGTAAAGAATAATCTTTCTAACTCTTTATAACCACATCCTGTATTTAGTTAATTGAACTAAAAATAATAAAACTAGTACTAGTATCATCCAAGAGATCAGCATGTCAGCTTTTAGCTCGGTCAGAAGATCTTAGTACAATGTTAAACACCTGAGTGAATCTTAAACAAATCAAAGACACAAAAATCTTACTGAGAAGTCCTGTTTGTGGATGCTAGGCTGGAAGGAAGCAATCACGATCACCCACCCTGCAGTCAGTTCCACATTCATTTCACTTTCACATTTGGTTGCAACACCACCCATGACAGATCCATTTGCTGCCTACAATTTGTTGAAGGATTTAAGGACAGCCTACCTGAACATCAGCACTTGAAAGGCAACTGATGACTTGTCAACCTCTATTCTCTATGTTCTTAAATCACCGCTTACCTACAACACAGCTTATTTGCTAACTCTCTTCAACTTAAGTGATGCACCTTCTTTTGACAAGCACACAATTCAACCAAGAACTCACTTTTGTCATTAAGTTTAGCAGAAATGCATTGTTTCTCCTAGACATTCCCTCCTCAGTATAAGCAGTATCTCAAAAAACCTGATAAGAAGTTTCACGTCAATGCCAAGAGCAATCTAATGAAGTCTGTTTGCTGCTCATACCTTGACCTTGGGACTGAAAGTCTAGGCCATACAACTCCATTACAGACTTATGAAATATATCAAACTCCCTCCAAAGTTGGTTTACATGACAGGATCCAGATATTCAGACAGTATCATTTCTCAGCTCCAAGTAGGAGCCATCCTGATGGTTTATGAAACTTCTGACATTTCCCATACCTTATAGAATTGTGGAATTAAGGCTAGCTTGAGATGTCTTACCAAATTAATTACTGAGCTTTGAAGCTGAAAACAGCTTTTGACCTAAAAACATGACTATTACTGGCCCCTGAAATTCCAATCAAGGTTAGTTTTTTCTCAGTCCAGATCACCTGTATTCCTCTGGCAAGCTGCAAGGATAGTAACTGACCACCACCATCCCAATGAATCAGACCCAAGGAGTGGGTTACAGAGCGTTAGAGTTTCTCCTTATAGCATCAGTGTTTCAAGCAATTCTTTTGTATCAAAGTAGCCAAGGAGGGCTTACGGAGGGCCAAGGAGATCTATCAGGCAGCTCTGGCAGGTCAATCATTAACATGCATTTAGTAGCATTATTGTACAACCAGAAAAACATCATATGGTAACAGTCTACAAGGAATGACGCTGTTATGACATGGAAAACATACAGCTCATCTTCAGAAAATTCCATGTTTGAACAAAGACTAATGTAAGAGGTTAACTCAGGGAAAAAAGGAACTCAGTAATGTTTTCCTCCTTCTGAAAAGAAGCCTTTTGCATTTTTTTTCCATACCACCCAATTCTACCAATTTTAACTTTCATGACTTTGTGGTTCTTCACTTGTTCCTAAACAGTTTTGGGGGCACTAAGTGAATGCCCAAGAAATAGTTTACAAAAAAAAAAAAAAAAAAATAAAAATCAATGCAGTTCTGTTCAAGCTACTGATCCTTGTTTAACAAAAAAATAAAGCTACAAGCAAATACAAATGTAATTTTGAAAGGTTATGTCTAAGATATCCTCAGTAACACCCAAAGAGTAAAGAAATATAAAAAGCGTGTATTTAAAATGATTCACTGATCAAGCAAGAAAAACGGATTTCAACAGATAGCTCAGCATCCGTTTCAGCATACAACAAGAAGGTAATTTTTGAGCCATATGAACAACGCACCCCAAACTTCAGATCATCGCACTTAAGCAGAGAAGGTTTACATCCTACCTCTTTCTTAAATGATCTAACAATAATAACAAAAAAGTTTGAATGAGTTTTATTAACAGACCTTTAAAAGGACATCTGTTTTTAGTATCTGACACTGGCTGAATGCACCGAACGGAGGGTCTGAACACAGATCCTACAGCTCTTTTTAAGCCATTTTAAGATGGACTTGCATCCGTGAGCAGCAAACCACTGAAGGCTGGGAGAATGTTTTACACAATCATTGCTACATACTTGCCCTGATTTTTTTCTTCTTCCCTAAATATCTACCACCAACCACTGCTGAAAACAGCATATTGGATTAGAGAGAACCTTTTATTCTTCTTTTAAGCTTACACTCATTTGCACTCAAGATAACTAAAACCAGTCTGGGATTCGATCAATTGTCCAATTAATTGTATTAAAGGACAATTCAAACAGCTGAAAGAAGTTCATTTTGCCCTGCTTGGAATAATTTAGAAACGACATTAAAATAATCCCCTAGAAGTGGACAAATACAATTATGGTTGCTATCTTCTGAAAATGCATGTACTTTACAAGACTTCTTCCAGCTAGAAAGTAAGAGGAAGCAACGTTATCTGAAGGCTATATAATCTGCACGTCTTCAGCAATTTCTCCAGCAACTGTTTTAGCACTGTTAAACTGCCTTAATACAGTGTATTAACAAAAGTATCAAAAAGTTAAGATAATTTAATGTTAATGGACTACAAACATTGATAAGTAACATTTCTCCCTCTTCTTTATAAAGGGAAATCTAGGAAAACATTACAACTTTTAATGACAGAAGAGTTTGCCTGCTGTCAAATACAATCCAGGAACACACAAATGAAGACATGTAAACTTACATTCACATTTCTTTCTTACATTTCAAAATTTACCTTTCTGCTGAAGGGAATACCGTATTTAGTTAAAATGGGTCAGCACAGACTGGCTAAAGTACAAGGATCTCTTAAACTACTTGCGTATCACATTGGGTCTTTGGGGGAAACGGGGCGGATGGAGTTTACATGTAAGGTACAACCAAAGTAACAGACAATGACATTTTGTATTAAGGGAAAGAGGCAAGGCATAGTTATTCTTGAAGATTCTGCAGGCCCAGGCCTGTTTAAAAACCAGAATGCATACGCTCTACCCTTCACTTAATGATTTAGCCAAATAAAATACAATGGAACTACACTAATCAAACTGAAACAGTTTGGAAGATAGGGAAATAAATGTTAATACATTATTTCTTCAGATTCTTTTTTCCTTTTCAAAGCAATCTTATCTACATGTGATCAAGGATGACTGTTCAAAGCATTTATACTAGTATGGGAAAATAACTTCACAAAAACATGAGCTTTTTTGATATTTCAGATAAAGATGTAAGATGGAAATTGCTACTTCCATGAGTTCCCTGTGGAAATCAAGTTTTACAAAGCTATATCCCTCAGGTATGTAACTTTTCAAAATGTCATGTCAACTACACACTTCTAAGTGATAAAATGTAGACTGGATCTTCAATAACTTCTACGTTCATTTGATGTTTAAATATTTTCTTCTAGTTAGAAGAAAGCTTCCATTTTAAGTCTCTAGGCTATTTCTTAATTCTACAGGCAGTGAAAATTATGTTGATGAGCATATGAAGCACTTCAGCAATACCCACCACTGTGTTTAAAGTAGTAGCTTGCTGCAGTACAGTAACATTTTCAGATGTCAAATACTAAAAGCTGGCTTAAAAACCCCATGTACAGTTGCTTTAAAAACTTTTAACACCACCTAAAGGGTGGGTTTTTTTTTTTTCGTTAAAAATAACATACAACAGACCATTGCTGCTTCCCCTCAGTCAGAAGGAAGTCTACATGTTTAAGAGTATAAATTAAAAAGCAAATTCAGATCACTGTTTGCTTTTCCTCTTTCTGGGAAGCATGCACCATCACTGAAATTTGGCACATACCCCTACAACCTGGACATGTTTAGAAAGAGGAAAAGGGAAGAAGTATACCTGGAAGAAGTTACACATTTCTTTGGCATGACTCTGAAACATCTTTGCTGGTAAAGACACTGTAATCTAATCATGTGAAAACTTTTCAGATGCCAATTCATCCTTTTGGAGAGGAAGACAAAGAGACTGGTAACTCCATCACTTAGAGAGGGACCTTCCAAAACATATTTTGTGATCCAGAAGATAAGAACTTAATTTTAAGGTGAACAAGCCCCAAACCTGCATGCAGCTTAACACAAGCCAACTTCCACAAATATGTGGAGTCCTAGAACTATCACAGGAACTCCTGGGTGTTCTCCATTTCCATTTCTTTTCAGGGGGAAAAAAAAAAAAAAAAGTCAAATATCCTTTTATTTTAACCAAGCCATATCCTGTTGAAGACAGACATGATGGTACCTCCCTCCAGCTCTCCATTCTTTTTTAGGATACTGTTCTCAAAGCACAAATAAGGGAAAGGAAAAGAGCGTATAAACATAACCAGCTACCATTTTGTAAACACGCGGAAAATAAAATCCGCAGATAGCTTTACTGACGCACTACTGGTTAAACAGTTCCCAGGCAGATAAATCCACCCCCCCTACACCACGGGCAGCTCGAAAACAAAATTATTATCCAGTTTATCTGCCACTGAAAACGTTAGCGCGCTGGAGGCGAGGAGGCAGCGGGGGAAGGTGATCTGCAGCCACGGGAGAAGCTCCAACTTTGCTGCCGGATCCCCAGGCTCCGCCGCGCCTCCCGGGAGGAAGCCGCCCCCCTCCCCGGGAAGGCAGCTGGGAAAGAGCGGAGCCCTCCCAGCCCCAGGGCCGCGGCCGAGGCGCCGGCCCCGCGGCGGAGCACCAGCCTTCCCGCCGCCCGCTACCTCCGGCGGCGGCAGCGGCCCGCACGGCCCCCCGCCTCCGCACTCACCTCCGCCAGGTCGGCCAGCCGGTCCTTCATCCCCGCGGCGGGCTCGGCGCCTCCCGGAGGCTTCGCGGGCCGCTCCCCTCTCGCTCGCCGCCGAGGGCCGCCGGGGCCGCCTCCCCCTCGCTGGGCCGGGCCCCGCCCGCGGCCGGGCCGCGCCCGCTGCCCGCTCCCCTTCCGCCCAACGGCGCCGGCAACCGCGGGCCGCGCCGCGCATGCGGGGGAAGGGGCGGGAGCGGCGGCCAATCCCCGGGCGGGGAGCCGCCTCGCGCCGGTGGCGTCACGGCGCGGCGGGCCCTGAGGGGATTCCTGGGGCGGCGGCGGGCGGGGCCGGCGGGCAGAGCGGGCGGGCAGAGCGGGGCCGCCTCCGCCCTGGGACGGCGCTGAGCGGGGGCGGCAAGGGGAGCAGCGGCTCGTGTGGGAGGCGGGCGGCGCCCCAGCGTCCCGCCGGTGCCGACGGCCAGCGCCCGGCCCGAGGAAGCGCCGCTGCTAGGCGTACCCCAACGAGACGTTACACGTTTGGGAGGCCGTCGTGAGAGAGGGAGTCCTGAAAAGTTGTGATTGGATTTTTTTTTTTAGTTGAACTTCATTGAATTCCTTACTGGTGCGCGATCTGCAATCAGACCTCGCGAAATTCATGTTTAGTCCAGGCTGCGTACGGGCTGCGTCCCCTCTTTCCTGAGCTGCTGCTCCTCGCAGGCCACAGACGCGTCCCTCAGCCTTTTCGTAATACGAGGTACAGCTTGCAGCCTGCTGCTCACCCCCAGAACGGCCAAAAGCGATCCGTATCGTGACTGCAAATCGAGAGAGCTGCACGCTCCCATTCCACGGAGCAGACGGTGACCCGTCGGCTTACCGTAACTTCGGCTAAAAGGCGTTGACGCGCGTTGCGTGTTAGTGATGTTTAGAGCTCTAGTAAACCGCCAAAACTTTGCCAAAGTCCTAAATCTGTACAGTAACAGGCATGTCTTAGAGGCCTGGGAGTTGCTAGGAAATGGAGCATGCGCATACTACGGAAGGCAGAAGATCCTCGCTGGTGGTGCGTTCTTAGGTGCTTGCTAAAAAGTACTACTGCGGTCAATTACCTGTAATCATTAGCATCTCAGTTCCATCATATATAGACTTAATCTTCCAGGCTACAAGTTCAGTGACTGTAAATTCTAAAAACGTTACTTTGGGATACCGAGCATAATAATCCAATGCATAATTTTCCTCATGTATTTAAAGAATTTTCTTCCAGTGCTGGATTGGGAAGTTAAAGATCCTGAATTAGCCATGTAAGCCACTTTAATGAGAGTAAATTGCTGAATTCTTGTTTTCTGAAACAATTTAGGTCTACATCTGCCCTTCATCATTGACTAAGTAAATGCTTATCTTCCCAGAGTGTAGTCTCTTAACGAAACCTACAGTCAGATGTGTTTTACTTGCTGAAAAAATGAATATAGTTTGTCTTCTGAATACATATTTTAACTGCATTTTGCTCCTGTACGATCCATTTCACCTATCCGTGCTGAAAGTGAGTAATTTCCTCTTCAAATCTTTTAGTGTAATTTCCCGTGGCGCCTTGAACACCAGCGTGCAGCCCTCCGTTCCTGCCTGAGCTCACGTTCCAGAGACATTTCCGCAATCACTGCTGTAACTGGGAAGTACAATTACATTCCTTTTCGTTGCTCGCCCTCATATAGTGTTGCCTTCTTTTACAGTTTACAAAATTATTTTGCTTCCTACTAATACAGTGGTTATATTTAAATACGCTGTTTAGCTCTGTGACTCCGTTTCTCTCCAGCGTGGCCTTCAGTGAGTTGCTAAGTTTGTTCACAGTTGACCTGAGTCAAGATAGAGGAACTGTAAAGATCTTTTAAAGGTAATTATTTTGCTGATTACCCAGCGATACCTTATGTGATACCTTATAGTGATATCTATAATCTTTTAGATAGTGATCTAACACTGCTGATGAGTGCTGGGAAGTGTCTTGCTGCCTTTGCTGAATGGGGTTATCTGGAGCAAACGTTTTGTGGATCCTCTGAACTGAATTTATACATGATGATAAAACAGATGATAAAAACGAGATTCCACGTAGGAACTTATCTTCGTAACAACGAAATAAATATCTGCCAGGAGCTCAAATGCTATGATAGGGCACTTTTTAATTAGAAATCTATTTTCATTATTCCACATTAAAGTATCAGCTAGCATTACCATTTTGTTTGCAGGGGAAAAAAAGTAGTTTCCTAATGAATTTGTAACAATATTGAGAAGTTTCTAAAGTGCACTGAGCGTTCTTGACACAGTTACAGATTGCTTTTTTTTCCCCCCGAAGTGTTTATATTCTTAAAAACTGCCCAACTCCACTAATGTGGCTTTATGGGCTCCTATTTATAAACGCATGCCTATTTGTCAAGAAGGGAGGTGGTATTCACAAGGGTTTTATAAAGATGGCATTGTGCTGAGAAAAACTGGAGATGAGTTACACATTCTGAAAAATATCCTTCCTGACACCTAGAGGCGATCAGCAAAAATGCTGAAAAACCCACAAATGCAACTCGTCCAAGAAAGGGAAAGCAAGTTCAACAAGCCAGTGATTTTTCCAACAAAGACCATCTTATGCAACATTTGGATTGGCATTGTACTATCAAATAAGCAAAAATTACAGCAGAGTGCAGCCGCTCTTGTAACACTTTCTGTGTACGTTGCCTCTATGTCTGTAGAAAATGAACAAGAAATAAACTATGTTTGTATGTATCACCTGCCACGAAATATTTTTTATGTTAATTCAACTCAGAAATACTTTTAAAAAATCATTTATTTAGTCTGGATTACGGGGTGCGCCAACAAACTTGCCACAGACCACATAGAAGTTGTTGAAGTATACCGGAGTAAAAAAAAATAAGAGACCTTAAAAAGGTGTGTGAACCCATGAACTTGATGTTTATAGACCTATGCAAAACACTTTGTGTTCTTTGAAAGTCAGTCTTTGAACAACTTTGTTCCACTGAAGTGTGGACTTGAGAGCTTAGAGAACTATTCTAAATCCAGGGCTTACAAAACAACTTTTATTTTCATTAACGCACTCCCTAGTCAACGCAGATCAGGTTGGACGAAGAGCTGAAAGTAATGGTCATAGGGTACATGTGAGGAAAGTCCTTTTGAACACAGCTGCGTTTACTTGGAAGCTGTTCAATTCAATTCTCCTGCTGCTTTTGAAGACCCCTGTATTAAACCGTGCTGGAGGCGGTTCAATAGGTTTTCTAAGTAAGTACGTGCAATTTTTAAACTTTGTCCGCAGGAAGTCATCAGCTGAGTAGCTGACCCCCCACACTGAAACACTTTCTGATGCCATTTCAACGGTGACACGGGGAGACCGCCGAGTTCCTGAGCAGCTCAGCCTGGCTCGCCGGCTCTGCCTCAGCCCTCGCCGCCAAACCCCGGCTTCACCGTGTAAGGTGCTGCTTGGAACCGGGGCTTCCGTCCCCTCTCTAACAGCCGGGGGGTGCAGGGCGCTGGCGCCGGGCGGAAGGCAGTTCAGCGGGATGGGGCAGGCTGGTGGAGGACGGACGGGAGGACAGGCTGCTCAGGGCCGGCGGAGGACAGGACGGACCCCGCAGGGCTGGCGGAGGACAGACCGTCAGAGGACAGACCCCACAGGGCCATCAGAGGACAGGACAGACCCCGCGGGGCCGGTGGAGGACAGACCGTCGGAGGACAGACCCCGCAGGGCTGGTGGAGGACAGAGTGTCAGAGGACAGACCCTGCAGGGCTGGTGGAGGACAGGCTGGTGGACAGACCCCTCAGGGCCAGCTGAGGACAAACCGTCAGAGGACAGACCCCTCAGGGCCATCAGAGGACAGACCCCTCAGGGCTGTTGGAGGACAGGACAGACCCCTCAGGGCCGGTGGAGGACAGACCGTCAGAGGACAGACCCCTCAGGGCCATCAGAGGACAGGACAGACCCCTCAGGGCCGGTGGAGGACAGACCGTCAGAAGACAGGCCCCTCAGGGCTGGTGGAGGACAGACTGTCAGAGGACAGACCCCGCAGGGCTGGTGGAGGACAGGACAGACCCCGCAGGGCCGGTGGAGGACAGACTGTCAGAGGACAGACTTCTCAGGGCTGGTGGAAGACAGGCTGGTGGACAGACCCCTCAGGGCCGGCTGAGGACAGACCGTCAGAGGACAGACCCCTCAGGGCTGTTGGAGGACAGGACAGACCCCTCAGGGCCGGCTGAGGACAGACCGTCAGAGGACAGACCCCTCAGGGCCAGCGGAAGACAGGACAGACCCCTCAGGGCTGGCGGAGGACGGGACAGACCCCTCAGGGCTGGTGGAGGACGGGACAGACCCCTCAGGGCCGGCTGAGGACGGGACAGACCCCTCAGGGCCAGCGGAAGACGGGACAGACCCCTCAGGGCCGGCTGAGGACAGACCGTCAGAGGACAGACCCCTCAGGGCTGTTGGAGGACGGGACAGACCCCTCAGGGCCGGCGGAGGACAGACCGTCAGAGGACAGACCCCTCAGGGCCATCAGAGGACAAGACAGTCCCCTCAGGGCCGGCGGAGGACGGGCCGGCGGGGCACAGCCCCCCAGGTGCCGGCGCCCATGGCCGCCTCTCGCCGCTGAAGACGGCCCGGGCCGCCTGGCGCCCGCCCGCCCCTCGCCACGTGACGGCCGACCCCTCCCCCCCCGCGGCCGCGCGGCGTCGCTCTCCGGGTATTTGAACCGCGCTTCCGCCATCTTCCCAGCGCCCAGTCACGGAGGGAGCGACGCGGAGAGCAGCCTCGGCAGAGGTAACGGGCCCGGGGCGGCCGCCTCGCCCTTCCAGCGGCGGGGTGGGACGAAGCGCGGCCGCTTTCAGAAGCGTGAGCGGTGGGGAGGGCGGCCCCCGTTAGTCCGCCGCCGAGGAGGGGTAGGGATGGGTTGGGCTGCAGCGAGGCGAGGTTGGGCCTGGGCGAGCGTTGCAGCTGTGGTACCTGGCTTGAGCCCCGCCGCGGGATGGCGGCGGCGGCGGGGCAGGAGCTGCGCTCCGCGCCAGCCGGATGAAAGGGCGGGCGGAGCGGAGGAGGAGGAGAAGCGGAGCGGGGCCGCCGAGGGCCCGAGCCGGGGGGGAGGGGAGGCGGCGCGGCGCGCTGCTCAGTCATGGTGGCTGCTGGCGGGGAGAGCGCCCGGGGCCCGTCGGGGCGGGCCGAGCGGCCGGGGGGAGGCAGCGCTCGGGAGCTCCGGGGCCTCGCCCCGGCCTCTCCCGGCCAGGGGGGAGATCCCCGCGAGGGATGGGGCGCTGGTTCCGGGCGGGCTGGGGAGCGCTTTCCGCGGAGCGGGGCTGGGCTCGGCTTTCGCCGAGGGGTCCTTCGGGGGCCGCGGCTCGGCCCTCGCCGCCTCCGAGCCCGAAAGGCGGCGGGGTGCGGCGGCGGCCTGCCCGTACGGGGCGCCGGGGTGGGCGGGGAGGCGCCGCCGCCATTACCGCGCGCCCTCCCGCCGCATGTGGGGAGGCGCGGAGGTGCTTCCCGCCCCGCCGACGGGCCCGGGCCCCGCCGGCCCCAGCGCCGGGGAGGAGCGGGGAGCGGCGGCCTAGGGCCGGGGAGCGGCGGGCCCGGGCCGAGCCGCGGCCCCTTCTGCGGCCGCGCTGACTGGCGCGCAGAGCCCGCGCCTTCGCAGGCGATTTGGGAACTGCAAACGGCGCCCGGCCCCTTCCGGCGGGGCCTTGAATCAGCTCGCCCGTTGTGAGCTCACATGCTTCCATTTCCCCTGCAGACCCAGCATGGCCGCCCAAGGAGAGCCCCAAGTGCAGTTTAAGGTAAGGGACTGGTTTGTTCTTTAAGTATTTCTTTTTTTTCCTTCAATAGAAAACTAGCAGGAGCGACTCCCGAGTGCCAGCGTGGATGGTAGGTTTGCTTCTGAAGTGCTGGTCTTTAACGGTGCGGTTAGCTTATGGTAGTATTGCATAAGACTTGTACAAAGAAGTTCTGCTGCACTGGGTCAATCTGATGCTATTTGTAGTTTAGCGTAAGACGTTTAAGTGATGCTTTGCCTACAGAATGATTTTTAAATTTCCAAAGTGAACTTCACAGCAGCAAACAAAAAGCTTGTGCTTGCAACAAAGAACAAGCTTAGAGTGAATTAGAATAGTCTGGTTTCTGTTGCCTACTAATTGTATAGGGAAAAACCCTTAAAATAGTTCAGAATGGAGTTTTCTGGTGTTTTGTGTGGGGTTTTTTTGTTGTGTTATCTTAACAGCCAGAAATCCTTAAGACTGCTTCATGAAAGGTTGCTACTTGTGTTTCTTACAGTACTTGGCTAGAGTATTCCAGTTGTTAGTAGTACAGTTGTTTAGGGTTTTTTGTTTTTAATTGCAAGATTACAGTGGGTTTCTCCAATTTGGGTGCTTAAGTGAGTTCCTCTCTAAGTATGGTCACGTTCAGGCTGAACCCCACAATATTCTTAATTCGGTCACTTGTCGTTTAGTAGAACCACATTCACGGTGCAGTGTAGTTTTTTGGCTATAGGAGCTAGGTACGCCTGACCAGAGGCGTAGCATGGGAGGCCTAACAACTTGGGTCCCAGTACAGTGAATTGTTTCATGGGGAATTCAGTGTTTTGTTTACAGCATCTTGTAGGACTAAGGCCTTTGTAGTAATGTACTCTGTACACTTAAATGACTAATAAATGTCTCTAGAATGTATTGCTCTGACTTTTTTTGCCTTTATTTGTCGACAGCTCGTCCTGGTTGGTGATGGTGGCACCGGTAAAACAACATTTGTAAAACGTCATTTGACTGGTGAATTTGAAAAGAAGTATGTAGGTATGTCCAAAGAAGCATTTGAGATCGAATGTGTTAGTTAGAAGTGCAATTCATGACTTGCTAAGTGCACTGCTTTTTCTCATTGCTATAGCAACGCTGGGTGTTGAAGTTCATCCTCTGGTGTTCCATACCAACAGAGGCCCTATTAAATTCAACGTATGGGACACAGCTGGCCAAGAGAAATTTGGTGGCCTGCGAGATGGCTATTACATCCAAGGTAAGAAGTTTGTATGTGTGGGAATACTCTGTACCTCTTAAAGTTCAGTCTTGCATTCTGTTTGCATTGGCCTCTCTGGAGGTGGTCAGTGTGGCTGGCAGCAATGAGCTGGCTTCTGGTCTTCAAACTCTTCATGTAAACATGATTTCCTTTGCTAGGCAGCTTGGGCTGATGTACGAATATTCTAAGATGGTCTTTCAGTATGCTGTTGCAGGCTTTGCTATTAATGAAGAGTAACGGTGCACCTTAAATCACAAGATATTGCTGATGAAATTCAGTAGTGAAGAGGTGAAAGTGTGTGCTTCAGCTGTATACAGATTTCTATCTGTATTAACATACTGTGCTGAGGCAAGGATTTGGAACACAAACTGCAACATTTTAGATACGATGATGAAGTTGTACATCTCCATGCCAGAGTCTAGTTCTCTTCCTGAAGAAGTACTGATAGTGTCCCTTAACTTCTGCTTGGCCAAGCTCTGTTCTTTGTGTACTCCAGTCACCTGCATATCTTTTAAAATTTGGCAAGGGATTATTAGAGTTTGATATTGTTGCTTTTCCTTTAGAAGTATCAGGATCAAGTCAAGCCTCCATGTTCTTTGAAAAACTGTTCTGGACAAGGGCATCCTGAGATGTGGACTAGAAGCACTCAACCTACCTGAAAGCCTCGATAGGATGTCCGAGATTAGTTAAATAGGTGTTAACTAACTTCTGTCAAATATTTGTGTAAATCAGAGTTGACTTTTGTAATCCCTGTGTATTCTCAGGCCATGCAACACCATGTTACTCAGTGGGACAGTTGCATTGATAAAAGCAGCTGATGTTTAAGATTGGGCACTAAAGATGTGAGATGATGCGACTGTGGGCTGATTGTGAACAGAACACGGGCTCTCAGAACTGTGAAACTGAGAGGGGAAAAAGTTAACACGGGCACTTAACCCTAATGTGGGATTTCTGTGGGTACCTCTTCTCCCATCTTACAAGCAAGTGCTTAGTCTCCTGATGTAACTCTTGACTGTTTTCTTGCAGCTCAGTGTGCCATCATAATGTTTGATGTAACATCAAGAGTTACTTACAAGAATGTACCTAATTGGCACAGAGATCTGGTACGAGTATGTGAAAACATCCCTATAGTGTTGTGTGGCAACAAAGTGGATATTAAGGACAGAAAAGTCAAGGCAAAATCCATTGTCTTCCACAGGAAGAAGAATCTCCAGGTATGTTGGCATGAGTTTGTAGGAATCAAATTGGGGTCTGACTGCGGTTGGGTTCTAGGCAGTAATCCAGTGTTCTGCCTCTCATACAGGCTATAATATTTCAACTTTACCTACTGTTGGCTGCTTGAACCTAACTTCGGGGAAGCGGGGGTGGGGGTGGGGGGTGATGTTAAAGATGATCATCGCTGGTCTTGAGCAGAAGCTATGATAAGCTCTTAAAGAGCTTGCGTGCATTTTGCTTTCACTGCTCAGAATCTCGTGACACAGAACTGAGACTACAGTAGATCAAGTCCCAGGAAAAGAACAGATGCATTGTTGCCCCCTGAAAATTCCATCTCTGATCAGATTGGATACCTTAACTTTTCAATTATCAATTTCTACCTATTTGCCTGAAACTGTATGTTTCTAGACACTTAGGTCAGTACTATTTCTGAGAGCATAACAGAAGTTATGTGGTCAAAAAGAATACAAAAGTAAAGAGCTGATTATGTGCGTGTTCATCTTCGTATGCCCTACATATGTTAGAGGTGTCTTGTGGTTTGGGGTGTCTTTAATCATGTGTAATATGGTTTGGTTTTTTTGCAGTATTATGACATTTCAGCTAAGAGTAACTACAACTTTGAGAAGCCTTTCCTCTGGCTTGCTAGAAAGCTAATTGGAGATCCTAACTTGGAGTTTGTTGCCATGCCTGCTCTTGCACCACCTGAAGTTGTTATGGACCCAGCACTGGCAGCACAGTATGAGCAAGACTTACAGGTCAGTGAGAAAGGGCTCAAAAGATCAAACGATTGCCTGATAACCAGCATTTGGGCTCCTGGGGCAAATAACTGCAGAACAGTTCTTAAGTGTGACTTCTTTGTTGCAGATTGCTCAAACCACTGCACTGCCAGATGAAGATGATGACCTGTGAAGGGATGAAGCTGGAGCCCAGCGTCAGAAGTCTAGTTTTATAGGCAACTGTCCTGTGATGTCAGTGGTGCAGCGTGTTTGCCACTTTATTATCTAGCTGAGCAGAACATGTGCTTAATCTTTGGGATGCTGAAAGAGATGAATGGGCTTCGGAGTGAATGTGGCAGTTTAAAAAAAAAAAACCAAAAACAAACAAAACAATGAAAAAAAAAACAAAACAAAAAACTTCATATTTTGGACCTGCATATTTAGCTGTTTTTTGGACTGCAATTACTTCCCCTTTTGAGTTTCAAATATAAGACTGCTGCAGTCACATCAGAGTGTTAAGTGGTAAATCTTGTTTCTGTCATTCCCATTCTCTTTTGTTTAGATAATAAAGTTGTATTTCAAGTATCTCTAAGCAAGTGAACTTTCATGCATTGTTAGGACAACTCTTCCAAGTGTTTTCTGTTCTTCAGTTGAGGCCAATGCTTGGTTGTCTCCTGCATTTCTCATTCTCTGTTCCTTTCCCTCTTGCTTCTCATGTTAGGCTCCTCTTGTGCAATTGGAGCTAACAGTTAACCTTCCCTTGATTTCCTGAAGCATATAATTAAAGCACCTGAGGAAAGCTGAACTAACTGCCAGGTAAAACTAAAGCAGTGAACACTTGACTGGTAAGTGTGACTGGAGCAGCGTTCCCACGCAAATGGGAATGTTTGTGGTCTGCAGGGTGTCTTGAGAGAAAAGTGTGTAGTTCAGCTTGCATATGCTACTGTTAGATACAGTCTCTCAACTCTAACTTTTAATAAGTTCTACAACATGCCTTCACAGAGCTCTGGTTTTTTTTTTTTTTAGTAGCTAGAAACAAATGGCATCTAGGTCTGTTTAGGTGACTTAAGCTGTATCTTTGCATGGAATGTCATTCAGTAGAGCTGTAGCTGATTAAATAAACTCTCTCTAAGCATCTTAAAATTCACTAATTAGAAAACAGCTGTAGTTGAGCTAAAAAGCTCTTGGCTACAAACCAGTGTCTTAACTAAACCCACAGTTATATAAATACCTAGACTTTACTGTAACTGCACCAAGTTCTTAATTTGAAACTCTAGCTTATTACAGCACAAATGGTGGAAAAAGTCAACTTTTAACACTATCTTGTAGAGGCTAATCTTGGTCAATATTAGTACTGCTAGTAAACAAAACTATAAGTTTAAGATACCATTTATCAGTAGTGTTTGAGTACATGAAGCCTTGAACTCTTCAGTTTTGTATTTTTGGTTTCCTAATAAAGTGGAGCATTTCATTTATTCCTTTTAACTTGCATGTTTGTGTACATAACTCCTACTTGACTATTTATAACTATTCAACTATTTTGATACATAGGAGCAAAAAGTGTGGACTATGATTATTACTTATGCAATACCGTTGTAAAGGAATCATGTTTAAGTGAGCGCAAGTTGGAGTTCTGTGGTTTACTGTTGCGTGTGGGGTTTTCTTTTAGCTGGTCAATGAGAAGCTGAGTTGTGGTGCTTAGGACCTGAAGCTTATTAATGAAAATAAGGAATGTCATACACTTGGCTTGTTAAAAGTCAAACTCCCACTTTAACATTCCATTGAATCTTCTTGCTGCGTCATCTTGCTTTAACTTCATATTGTAGGTTCTTGCCTGTAGTGTTTACTAATTCACCTGTGCAACATCTTGGTTAATACTGCTAGCTTGGCTTCTGCTGCTGCTTTACTAGGTGTGGTAGCTGTTTTGTCTTTAAGCTGTCTCGCTGCTTAAACACAAATTGATTTAGAAAACTTCAGGAGTTCTGTGGTATTTATATGCCTTAAGAAGAAAAACCAGCAGCACTGAAGTTACGTTTGTATTGTTTCATAGTGTGTGTATGGTGTCATCTTTACAACTCGCACCCTGCACACAGGTACTAGCCTTAGTATGAATTCCTACAAAACAGCTGAGAAGACTTACGAAGAGTGAAATAGCGGTTATACTAGTCTTTAAACAGCTATGAGCTTTGCTTTGGAGTCTTCAGTGTTACTTCCAAGTCTGCAAAAACTCGTCTCGGAAATAGTAATACTAGTCCTGCTGTAAAGTCATCTCTTCAACTGGAAATGGTTTGTGAGCGGAATGAAGTCCGCTTGTTGCAGTGTTAGACTTGGTTTGTCACATCCAGTCCCTGTTAATTGGTGATTATAAATAATGCAGATAGTCTTAATATGCATGTGCAGATTCCCCAGTTGAAGTTCGTTAACTATAATGCTTCTAGGAAGTTTTTCACTAGTTGGGTTTAGGCAAAATAAAATTTTAATCTATTTAGTCAAGTAATAAGGCAAATAAAACTTGGGTTCTAAGAACCGCTGTACTAAATAGTCACATCAGTCTGTATTGGAGCTCTGCCATTATCAGGGCTGAATGGACAAGACTGCAATCCTTTGTTGCAATACCTACTCTGTTCTACTTGACTGCTGGAGGGTTAGATCAGATGAATTGTAGGAGTTCTTGCGTTGCCTACACGCTGTTTGAGTTTTCCCACACTAAGGTCTCTGGTTTCAGATTGTTTTTTTTTTTAGTAACTTGTCATTGCAGACCATGCTCGGCTCTGTCAAAAGCGGGACGAGGTGCTGGCCCACTTACTGTTCCTAGTTCCATGAAGAAGCTGTGAGTTTTTAAGTGTCCAAGCCCAGAGGATTGTGTTAGAGTAGTTGGAAAACCAGTGCATGCGCAAAATAGGTAAGGCAAAAGCATTAGCTCAAGAAACTGGCACAGGAAATGTTTTGCTGCTTCTCAGTGAATGCTTAAATGAAGGACTGTTAAAGGCTGCCTTGCGAAAGCTGGTGTTGCCCTTGGATCTCCTAGGATTTCAACAGAGAATCTTTTAGAAACATCGGAGAACGCTTCTCTGCTACAACTGGAAGTCTGTATGCCAAGACGGCTGAAGTCTGCCCCTCTTAGGCTGCCAGTTACAGTACAACAAAACTTGTCTTTTTCTGTTAGAAATGGTTCGGTTGTGTTGCTAATACAGTCTTTAGTCTAAACTAGTGGAGAAAACAGTGCTGAGGGAAATTGTTCTGCCTTCACCTTCCTGAACCAGAAATACCTGGTTTGGTTGCAGCCAGTTGCTTTCCTGACCTGAATCAGTAGTACTGGGTACTTCCTCTCACCTGTGTTTTGGCAAGAGTTGATGGGGCACTTTTAAACCTGCATTGATAGCAGTGTCTCACAAGTAACTGAAAAGCTAAATCTGCTGCTGCTTGGATCAGTTTTTCACATGGGTGCATTGATTTAGGCTGGTTTCATGTGTGTGTGTTGGTGTTTGCACTGACAAGACAAGTTCGCTTTCAAAAGGAATCTTTTTCCTAGCACAGGCTGCTATATGGGCATCACATGAAGGAGTTCTTCCTTGCATGTGTCCTGTAACACTTCTCATTATCTCTGCAGGTGGCCAAAATCAGGAAACATTTGAAGCTGGGGACTTGTGTTGGGAGAACAAGAATGGCTGTGCTGTCCTAGGCCAGCAGCTTTTTCAGACAACACCCAGGTCACAACACTCTGGAAACACCTGTAGGGATCTTCAGTCTTCATTGCCCTCTGGCTTGTTGGTAACTGTCCTTGTGCTGCAAGCTGTTGCCTTCCCAGTAAAGAGGGCGAAAAAAGACTGATTCCTCTTTCTGATTTAGAGCTAGAGCTCACTCAGCTGCCTGACAAATAATGTAAAGCTAAATGTGGAAGAATTTTATGTTTGAAAGGAAGGCTTGATATGATAACCTGTTTAACAGAGGTAGTGGGACTTACTGATGTGCCAAACCATAGCCTCTTCATATAGCTAGTTAGTGAATAATTGTAGCGATGTCAAAACATAAGGCATGCTATTTATACCAAGGCCTATACTGAGCCTAAACTTTCTTATCTTACAGATTTGAGTGTACAAGGCAAATAATGCTAATTGGGTTGTGCGGGTAATTCTCTTCCAGTTCACCAAGTGAACAGACTGGTCAAGGAGTGAATGACACTTCCCCAAAATGCTGGCATTCTACGAGCTGCATGGCTGAAATGGGCCAACGTTCATCTTGGGGTACTAGTTCAGTGCAGGAAAAGGTTGTTTGAATTTTGTTTTGGGTAGTCATAGTTGATATCTGTCTTGCTGTGATTGTGGAATTCTGTGATTAAGAAGAATCAGATTCCCATATTTCTACTGCTTGCTCAAGGGGAAAAAATGAGAATCTGAGGACAAATGCCACCAAATAATGCTATAAACAGCATTTTGTATTTTACATGGCACTAAAAAAGTTTTAATGTTTGATCCGCTATCTCTGAAGTCATTGTTTTAATACATGTAATGCAAACATTCAAAATAGAATTTCATCAATAGTTCCAGGTTACTAGAAGGCAGTGAGCTTGGTTTACTGTCACCTATTTCCATGTTGACACTTGACTAATAAGGACTGAAAAGGGCAGCTAAAACAAAACCCCTGTAAGTGTAAAGTAGTCATAAACAGGAAGCTCGTAAGGTTGTTGTGATCAATAACATCTAAGAAGAAAACTTTAACTGGTGTCCTTCCTGTTATGATTGTCTAAGTGGCAAAATCGCCGACTATACCCTGAAGCATCAGGATCGTTCTTGATAGAGCTACTTAAGTCTCCTGTAGCAAGCATTAAGCTAAAGATAGCAAATTGAGTGGCTAATACAAATGGTTCTCGTTGGCTTTGAACATCTATTTCAGGTAAGAGTTAGCTGGCGTGAGCCAGTTCCGCAGTCCCATTTCCCAGTTGTAACACCAGTTCCTGTGGCTGCTACTTTAAGCTTTTTGCTACACAAAACCAGCGGTAACTTGCTGATGACTTTTTCACATCTTGGTGGCTTTTGCAAATAGTACTGGAGGGAAACGATGTGTGTCTTGCTTTTACTGAGAATATAAAAGGAAGTCAACTTTCCTGTCAGGCTTTTTTGATGCATTACATCATAAAAAAAAAAAAAGTTAAAATTTCCAGATCTCAGGTTGGGTTTGCAGGTCAAGTATTTAGGGAAAGAGCTCAAGCCAAAGAGGTTTGTTCCACTTATAAATAAAAACGTGGGTCATAATAAACAAGAAACCCCTGCCTGCATTTTTGGGCATTAATCATTGCCTCTTGATTCTGGATCTAGTATTTTTATTTCTTATTTGGGTCCAGATGTTTTGTTGTACTCGAATACCTACATTGATGTCTCGTTGTAAGACTTACTTCAAACTATAGCAGACGAGTACAGTAACTCTTCCAAGATTATGTGTTTGAGATGCATCAGTCAGAAGTGCAGAAGTTGTTGCTGGGTGTGTGAGGCTTAAACCAGGTGAGAATAGCTCGTAGCTCGCTAGCTGAACAAGTCTCATGGAGCTTAAAAAGAAAAAAAAAAGCTTTGTTATGGAGACTGAGTGGTTACTGCATAATTCTTTTTCTCTTGCTAGCAAGCAGACGGTGTAGCATGTGAGAAGACGGGGTAATTCTCAATTAAGGGATGGAGAGCAGCCCTGCAGAGAAGGACTTGGGGGTGCTGGGGGATGACAAGCTAGACACGAGCCGGCAATGTGCGCTGGCAGCCCAGCAAGCCAACCCCATCCTGGGCTGCATCCCCGGCAGCGTGGGCAGCGGGGCGAGGGAGGGGATTCTGCCCCTCTGCCCTGCTCTGGGCAGACCCCCCTGCAGCCCTGCGCCCAGCTCGGGGCCCTCAGCACAAGGACACGGAGCTGCTGGAGCGGGGCCAGAGGAGGCCACAGAAATGCCCCGAGGGCCGGAGCCCCTCTGCTGCGGGGCCAGGCTGGGGGGCTGGGGGTGCTCAGCCTGGAGAGGAGGGGGCTGCGGGGAGGCCTGAGTGCGGCCTGGCAGCGCTGACAGGGGCCTGCGGGAAGGGGCGGGGGGGGCGAGCTTTTTAGCAAGGCCTGTTGTGACAGGACAAGGGGTGATGGGTTTAAACTAAATAAGGATAGATTTAGACTAGACATAAGAAAGAAATTGTTTGCACTGAGGGTGGTGAAGCACTGGAAGGGGCTGCCCAGAGAGGCGGTGGAGGCCCCATCCCCAGAACCATCCCAGGCCGGGCTGGACGGGGCTCTGAGCACCCTGGGCTGGTTAAAGCTGTCCCTGGCACTGCAGGGGCTGGGCTGGGGGGGCTCTAAAGGGCCCTTCCCACCCAAAGCACTCCATGATTCTGTGATAATTCCAGGCTGGAGCGAAACTTTGGGGGGAGGAGGAGGAGATCGCTGGTGTGGTACCGGTCGGAGCCACGCGGTGGGGCGCGCTGCCCGCGGAGCGCCTCGGGGCGGGGGGGCCGAGCAGAATCATAAAATCATGGAATCCTCGAATCGTTTAGGTTGGAAAAGACCTTGAAGTAAATGGGAACGCGGGGCCGGGGCTGCAGCAGCCGTGCCCGTTCGGGGCAGGAGCGCTGGGGCTGCCTGTAGGCTTGCGAACAGCAGCAGGTAGCGCAAAGATGAGTGCGGTAGCAGGTGGTAGTTGATAAAAATTTAAAACACAGCAGGGAAGAGGGTTTTTTCTGCACAATGCTTCTATTTCTGGCAAAATAAGAAATATAACTGGACTTTTAATAGGCTTATTTTTTTTCTTTAAGTTAAATCTGCTAAGAGTGTGAAATACACCAAGACAGTGAATTACAGGAGGATTTTTGTCATCCTAACGCTGTTAGCATAGCAAAGCTAAGGCACTGCCATCATGTACTTTCTCATTTTTTTCCTACTCTCCAGCAAATTTAGGTTAAAAAAAGACTTAAAAATCGGAGCTGCATAGAACCAGTCAACATCTTGATAACTGATATTGAATTAAATATAACTTGACCTGGAAAGAAAAATATCCATGCATTAAGTGCTGCTCACCTAACCCTGATGCAAACCAAAAATCTGGTAAGGAGTATGCAGCAGTCAAATCTAGCACAGTCTTGTGTCATGTAACTTGTGGTTTGATCTCGCAGTCAAGTTACGGTATGAGTAGCGAAATGAACAGCAGGCTTGAAGGATCGCTGTCCTGAGTATTGTAGTTCCTAGTTTGCTGTCAGGGGTTTCTAAACAAGGGAGAAAGGTGTTCCTCCACTCAGACCTTCAGATTGGAAATTAGAGTGGCTGGAAGAACTGCTCTGTGACAGTTTTCTCTAGTTATGCTGGAGAACACTATCTTTTGCAAGTTCCTCAGATGCACTCTGCGTATTTCGTAGGTGATAAACTGCATCCGTGCTGTCCAGCTGGGGTCCCTGGTTCAGAGTGTGGAGTAAGCAACTGACTGACTCCATGCAGGCAAATTCCTGACGTAGTGCCTGCGGAACTTAGGGCAGCTATTGCACAGGAGGCTGCCTGAGCAGCGTGGCAAAAACCAACGTGGCATCTTTGGAAGCATAGCCTAGACTGTAAGATAACGCAACGGGCAAAATGTTGCGTTAGGCAGTGAGACGACACCTCTGTTGTACAGGGCTGGACCCGTGAGAAGGAACGTGGGCGAACTCAAACGCAGGAAGAAGAAAGCACGGAAACAAACTGGGCCACCAGAAAGGCATGGAGAATAGTTGAAGACAGACATAAATTATGACTAGAGAACAAAATGTTCGCATGCTAATAATGTGATAATGATTAATGCAACATTCTAAAGCATAACTAGTACCAATTATACTTGATGGAAGCTTGCTATTAGATATCAAAGGGAAGGGAAGAAAGCAGTAGGGGAAAGAAAGATGCAGATTGGAAAGGGAGGGGAAACGCCCAAACTCTCCTGGCAACCGAGAACTTCACTAGACGGATGGTTCTCCACCACAGAGAATTTAAAGACCAGCTTGGTGTCCAACAAATTGCAAGAACTCCCTGTACCCGTACATGAGAGAGGCTGGTCATGCACCTGTGCTTTGCTTGAAAGCACTTTAGGCAGTACTGACTGGATACCAGAGCAAAAAGCTTTAAAGAGAAGAGAAAGACCTAACGAAATAATTGGGTTTGAGTTTGTACCATCATTAATCTTTGTGGTGCACAGGTCAGTTGAGTTTGCTAGAACTTCTGTGATTTAAATGGAAGCTGCCTGAGAAAATCTGCTTTAACACCCTGCAACTTGAAGATTACTTGTCAGGTAGAGTGTTTTACCACTTTCTTGTAGATGAATAACCTGGATTTTTCCAGGTCAGGAGTTACTTCAGTAACATGTAAAGGATAAACATAAAGGATAAATGTGATTTAGGCATGTAACATATTCTGTGTTGCAGTTTGAAAGATCTATACCCTGGGGCAAGCCTTTTTCTATTACCCGTTTTATTACTCCTTTCACTTATTTCAGTTGACTACTTTTGCAAGTGCGCTTCGAGTGCTTTGGTTACAGGCTTTTAAATGGGTAGGTGCTGTCCTTTTGATACGTGTGTATACAGTGTCTTGTGCAACTAGGACCACATTCTCACCTGGAAGCTTCAGCACAACATGTGAAACAATACTTTTATTTTTCATGTAAATATTATATATGGGCCTTGTGGAATAAATGCAACTGAAAATGTATAAAACCTTCTCTTCTGCCTCTGTAAAACTGATGGAAGAAAACAATGCTATCTGCTTGGGTTCATTAGGCTTTCAAAATTTGTATTTCAGTTGCTGTTGACCTCTATGGAGTGGATACTTGCTACTAGTGGCTGAACGCTAGCAGAGGACTAATGCTTTTATCCCCTTTGAGCAATGGATAAATCCTACTCTTAAATACATGGCATATATCGCTGGCTATTTAAAGTCTGACATGTTAAGTTTTGTAATGCCATTTTCACAGGTCCTGGCTTGACTAAGGAACTGTTTCTTCCTCGTTTAATTCTACAGATGTGAGTGTTGATCTGGTAGGTATTCCTTGATGATGGTCTCCTGCTTATCACCCCAGCTGGCTTTGCATGGGCTAAAAAAGGCTTGGAGCCCAAGAGAAGAAGGGAAAGACTTAATCTCTTGAAAAATCATTATTTCTAACTAATTAAAAAGGATCTGAAGAAGGTCACATCAGTTGTCTTTAGCTGCCAGTGACATCTGAAAATGACAGTTATTTAAGGAGCCTATGAAAATCACTGTGAGATTGACAAATCCTCTAGAAAAAGAAAAAGGGGGAATTTTTAATCTCCCTATCATATCCATTTTCATAGTCAAAATCACATTTTGAATGGTTGATTTTATTGTAGTTTGCTTTTCTGCAGTACGCATTAAGAACAGGGGCAGATACAAATGGGATTTTTCCTTTTGTTTATTGTTTTGAAAACATGGGGTGGTTTGGTTTTTTTTTTTCCTTTAGCCAGTTCCATGATTCCAGGGTGTGTCTTGTGATTTTAGGATCTTTGGGCTGGCTCTTGCAGCCAACAGATGTAAGTGATTTCTCTAGTCAGATTATTAAGCGTTACAGCAAAGTGAGGAACAAACCAACAGGAGTCACAGTGGGCAAGAGAGTGCATGGAAGAGACTTTATGCTAGGGTTTGGTTTGTGTATTTACCCTCTTCTGTCAATGGAGAGCTAAAACTCCAAGGCTCAGGACCTGAAATTGTGGGGCTTAGTCTGGATCTTAATTTTGGAATTCAGTTTTCATGCTTTTAAATAATGGGTTGCACTTCAGATTTGATGGCTCTTCAGATCTTAGTAAGAGCACAGATTTGGAAGCTGCTGCCAACATTTTAGCCAGCTCTCTACTTTCTGTCCCTACCATCTCATTGCTTTTGCCACTTAGATCTAAAGTAAGAAGGTAAAAAAGACAGGAACTGTGTTACTCCCCGTAGAAAAAAAGTCTTCAATATGTACATCTATAATAGGCTCAGATGTTCTTACTGAGAAGTAATTTGCAGTTTGGCTTCTGGGTGTATTCTCCATTTGTGCTAGTAAACTCGTTTCACAAAGCAGTTGAATGAAACTTTCATGGAGTTGCTTTACCCAGAAGAGCAAGAGAGAATTAAGTAAGACTGTAAGAGAGAAACTGGCACAAATTCCAAAGGCAAAACTTTATCATGGTGAAATATTTCTGTAATGAAGAAAATCTGACTACCTGAATGACACCAAAAAATACGCAGTTACAGGCAGTGGCTTTTTGGAAAATAAAATCTGGCTTAATCACATAAAAAAAGAGTTTGTATAATGTTTTATTTATACAATTATCCAGTTTTATGTAAGCTTGACAGTAAGGCTCAGATAACCAAAGTTTTTATTAAATAAAGTCTTTGGGATTTGCACAAAAGCCTAAACTACTTTGCAAAAATAAAATATTTTCTTCAGTGTATGGAGCAAGATGTTCAAGCCACTACCACAATACAAAAAAAAGGCTAATGAACAGGATGATACAGTAAATAGACAATAAAATGAGTAATCCGATAACTATCAATTAGTAAGCAGGACCTCATCCAAAGAAAACTTAAATTGATAATTTGTTGTATGATATTATTCACCTGTTTACTTGCTCTTTGAATCATCAGGCTCCATGTTTTCAGAAAGAATACATAAATTAGATCAGCTTAACATTACATATATAGCACGATAAAAGTATTTTCATCTGATTAGGCCTAAATTTTATTGCCAAAAAGCTGTATTTTGTTTTCTGGCATCAATCAGCAACTTCTCATTTTCTTAATTAGAAAAATATTTTTCCATGATATCTTTAGCCTTGTTGAATTAGCTCCAGGATTTCTGTTTGTTTTGCTCTTTCTTCAGTCTGAACTGTTCAGTTTGTCCTTTTCAGTATAATCAACTCAAAATTTAATGCAGTATTTTCATGAGCGTGGTCTACTTTCTAGATTTTGCCAACATATCTTGTACTACTTGATGTGTCCTAGGAACTGGAGTCATGCAATGGCCGCTGCCACCCTTGGATTGTCTTTTGTTAGATGGCATTGTGCAAATAGGAACTCTAATGCCTGAAATTCTTCTACCTGTGAAGCTTTTTTTCATAGCTTTTGTCGTTCTTTGCCAATCTGAGAAGCATGTGAGTTGCTCAGCAGCAGCTATCTTTGTGCAGGTGGATTCCTACCAGAGTTGGGGACCCAGCAAAGAGCTCATGAAATAACTTGTTATGTGACATCTGATAGCTGCTCCTTCAGCATTGTGTTTGTGTAAGTGAAGGGCACAACTCTGAGAAGCTGCACTTTATCAAGAATCATCCTACTGTTAATCACAGTAATACAGTTGCTAATAAAATCTGTGTGTATTTATGACTGTTTCTCATGCTAGTAAAACTTCTATGTCCCTCCCATACCATGCATTCTTTCAAAGGCAGTACTAGCTTGTGTAGCCTGTACAAAATCTTTATGCATAAACCTTTCCCATAAGGTCTAGAAAGTCTTGCTTTTATTTTTTTTATTAAAATTGTTCTTTATTATGCCTCGAGGGTTTTTTTTGTTATGTATTGGAAATTCAAATTTGCTGTATTTCAGGATTTGCACTGAAAATCTTAGTGTTGATACTAGCCAAAGTTAATATTCTTTGACTGAGGAAAAAATGAAAGAGGAGAAATACAAATACATCAATCGCCTCAGAAGTCACAGAATCATGGCAAAATACAGCTGGAATGGACCAAAAGAACTAATTTAGTTCATCCTCATGCTGCAAGGTAAGACTGTTGTATCTCTGACAAGTTTGTCCTTCAAGACATGCAATAATGGAGACTGCACAGCCCTTTCTGTCCTTCACTCCTGTCATGTTCTACACCAATATCAAGCCTTCCTACCTCTTACTCCTCTGCAGTGAGTGTGAAAACCAGATGAGATTATTTTCACATATTCTTTTCGCATGACTGAATCCTTCTGTACTTCCTGGCTTGTCACTCTTGACTCCTGTTCTGCTGGTGACCCCCCCAAGCACTCTGAATTTTTTTGTTCCTCAAGAACCACCTGTTTAGCCATCTATTTCTTAACCCGCATTTGTGTAGCGAGTCATTTGTGTGTAAATACAGAACACGCATCCGTTCACGTTTATTATTTTGACCTAAGTTTGAGACCCAGAAGAGACTGTTACTGGTCTAGGCAGTGTATGAGCCTTAGAAATGATGGCTCTTTCCAGGAACTTCAGGCCTATGAGTTAATTTCTGATTTAAAAAAAAACCCGAAGCACAAAACAACAACAAAACCCCAACCGAACATCTTTCTAATAGATGACTTAAAGGTAGATATGGAATCAAATTGAATTTTGTATTAGTTCTAATTTCAAAAATAGGTATTTGAGTTGTGTAGCTCAATAATATATTGAATATCGCACAAAGAGCGATGGAAGCGAAGCTGTAGCAAGCTTTGGTGTGGTGTAGCAACCAAACCTGATTGGATCCTTGGACATGGCCTTTGCCATCCACAATATTTTTGTTTCTGCTACTATAAGGGCTACAGCCACGCTTTTGTTATGAATACATATCCTTGATGTCAACTATACAACCTTCTTTGCTTTTTTCCTAATAAAACTGTACTTTCACACATGATTTATTCATTTCAAAGTTTCTATGTAAAGAGAAGCAACTAATGCTGCTGGCCAAATTCTGCGGTTCTAGAGAAAACTTAGGAAAAAAAAAAACCCTTCTGTTAAATTTGCTAGTTGTTTGGTTGAGGAAGTGCTAAAAGAAAAGGGACCAAATATTTAAATGTAGTTTTATTTTTAGTGTTCTGAGAAAATGGGTGCAATGCACTTCAAACTGCTGTTCACTCGTAGGCATCCACAGATTGGTGGATGTTTACCATTTAGAAGAATGTTAAAGGGATTGTAAATGCTATCTGTGGAGAGCTTAGTACAGTACCATGAGATGATGACACATCCGCAAGGATAAACACTAACAAACAGTTTTCAATAGAAGAATGAAAAAAAAAAAGCCCTCAGCTGTACGTTTTGGTTTTGTTTAGAATTGCAGAGCCTTGAGTTATGAAAGCACAGGAGGCTGTGCATGTTTTCAGTTTTATTTAAACTTATCAAAGACCAGATTGTCACTGGTAGTGCACGTCAGGGCTGTACTTAGCTATGTAAGGGGTAACGGTGCAAAGGGCTGCGTAGCTGTTAAATGCCTCAGAACGGACACCACGCAAAAAAAGTGCTTATAGTAGTTACCACAGCTGTAGGTGCCCTCCATCCCCTGAGGAAAAGAGAGAATTTATGTGCTGGAAACCTTAAGAAAGCAGGGCTCGGCCTTTTCTGCCTCATCCCCATCCAATACATCAATATAGATTAATAAAATGATGATGCTATTTAAAATAATCATTGCTTTTTAAGCAACAGTTGGCAATTTAAGCAACAGTCTTCTGTCTTTGAGACCTGTGTTTTCCTGTTTTTCTCTGGGACCAAGGGGCTCCAGTGTTCTGAAGTGAATCTTCCATCATTACTTTGCGAATTAGTATTTTCTATCATCATGATTTTATTGTAATACACCAAGGAAGAACACAGGGAAGGAAACATTCTTCAATCTCTTTGAATGTGGTGCAGCTGGGAAATGATTTTTTTTTTTTTTTTCCTGTATGAAGATGTTATTAAGAACTTGTTTTTGGCAGCCTGGAACAATGGCTATCTTTTAGATGGTATAAAATCCTAGCTGGAGAAATTTGTCCTTTTGAGGAAGAAGGGGACTTACTTGCTGAAGTTAAAAGTTGCTTCAATGGCAGTAGTTGTTTATTTAAAACAAAACTTGTGAGAATACAACAAATGTGCTGGAACCGCTAATCAAAATATTAACTGATATGCAGCATTTTATTCTAGGTAACCAGCTCACCTTCAAATAACTTAATTTTTGCCTCTGTTTTAAACTTTCATTTGCAATATAGGGATAAATTATCTACACTATAGAAATGAGAGCTAGTTAACTAAGTGCTAAAAGGCATTACCTACATACAAAATACTTCAAGAGGAATATTTTCAGCCAATTCATTCTAATGAACCTGTTCAGTTCCCTTCTTCAAAGGAGAAATGAGAGGTTGGAGGGAAAAAAAACACAACAAACCAAACCACCCTTCAAGGTACTGTGCTTCTTAGTGCTGCCAAATGCAAGATGGACCTGCCTGTCACGATATGGCGATAGCTTCTTTTAAAAATCAAAGTAGTCATGGTCTCAGTGAATTGGATGGTTGGATAGAACTGGTGGAGACCAAGCCGTGGCTCCTTTGCGAGGCTGAAATGAGCCACGGAATGGAAGAGGCGGCTTTGAGTCTGCGTTGCAGATACGGATACCCACCGCCTTTGAGCACAGGAGGTGCAGGTAGTAGAAGGCAAGAAGTTTTGAACTCCCTTTCTTGCCTATGACCTGTGCTGTCAATTTAACTCGTGGTCCTGGCTTTTTGTTTGAACTGTGGCAAGGTGGCTTTGGTTGCAGCCCGTTAAACCTTAGAATGGGGGGAAAAAGGCTAATGGAGCAGCTGAGGGTGCAGTCCCCCGTTTAGGAAGGTGACTGCAGAATCCAGAGACAGGTTGTGGGCCAGGGACGCACAAGTCAAAGAAGGACCGGGTGAATGACATGTTGCTTCTCCATCGCATGCTGGGAGCGTGGTGATCAGCAGGGACAGCTGCTTCGCCCCGTCCCTCGCCGTGTTTCATCCTTGCACAGTAACTGCAGGGAGAGGACTTTGTTCACCAAGGCTTTGACCTTCCTGTTGACTCTGAGCGCTGCCGGAGTGTCTAAATACGGCAGCAGCGTGCGGCTTTGGTAGTGGATGTATCAAACTTGGTCTGAGAGCTGGTGCAAGACCTTCCCGCTGCTACAGTTCTGTGCAAGGCCAACTTCATAGGTTTAGGAATGACTTCTTCATCACAAAAGTGAGGATTAAAACCCCAAAACCTGTTTTTTTGGTATGGGCTCACAGTTCTACATTGGAGTAAGACTGTATAATGAAAAGGTAATAAACTCTGTTAGAGGTGACCTCTTTATCTGTGAAACTGCTTCTGCTTTAGAGTTCTGTGAGTAAATAGTTCATACTCATTACGCACCTTTGTACCAGCGCAGTTATTTTTATTTCAGGAAGGTGGCAAGTTTTGCACAAGGTCTTGTTCTGGTTCCTTGCAGATATGCAAATCTAATCAAATTGCATCTATATACATCTGCATCGTTCCGAGAGAGCTGCTAGACTTGCCCTGGATGTTCCCTGTAGCACAGGACAGCTGAATTAACTTACAAAACTGTGGAGTTTTTCTTGTGGAAGGGAAGTTAAATAAAATCAGTTTTACAACTACTTACCTTGGATGTCTATGACAAGTCAGAAAAGTTAGCACTAAAATTCCAAATTTAAGCAGATGGTGGTGATACATCAGCTGTAACCACCTTGTAAATAACTTCTGTTACTGGCAGAGAAATACTTTGACCAAGGAGTATTTTAATCCAGAATATTTACTGGCGTGTTAGTAGACACTGTGGTATTAGAGAAGTTTTACAAAATCTAGCTGTTAGATTATTCTTAAAATACTCCCAAGATGTTTGTTAAAATATTTCAATCCCAATTATGCACCAGCTCTCTTGCGGGAAGTTAATAATTCCAATGAAAACAAAGGAAGAAAACTGTATTACAGACTGTTTGTCTTCTGCAGCGTAAAACATGCTTTAAAGGATTATTTTCTCTGCTTGTATTTACATAGTTAGCAATAAGGATTTTTAACTTCAGGTTATTTTCCATTCCGCGGTAAATGTCAGCTACAGCGTTTGCTCAGTTCTGTTTCAATGGTACGCTTACCCTGAATGAACATGAGGTGAGCAGGGAAAGCTGAAACTGAAAGTTAAGTTTAATTCTCACATGGTAGGTCACACTTGCCTTGCTGTGAAAGTGGGGCAGCCGACATCACCAAGGTATGTCATAATTGGTATTTCTTTGTTGTTAAGCCTTTGTCTTTGCAAGACTACACCTCCCTCCCCCCCCAAAAAAAGGAAGGGGTTAAAAAAAAAAAAAAAAGAGGGAGAGAAATGTGGGGCATAAAACTTCGCAGTGTTGTTTGCAAGGCTCTGGTTTTTGTACAGACCATCAGGCTTTCTGTTCTGCTCTCTTTGGGGAGCTCATTCTACCTGTCAGCAAATGTCCGAGCTGCCGAGCAGCTCCTCCCTGGCCCTTTCCCTGCTCTCTGCTTAAGTGGGACGGAAAACCTGGAGGCCCTTCATGGACCCCCCGTACCGTAATACGGGGCTCACAGCTTTCTCCTTCCTTGCTCCCGTGGGAGAGCTGTGCTGGGCAGAAACCTCTGTAGCAGGCTTAGCAGGGGCTGCCCGCTTGCCCAGCGTGTGCAGAACTTTGTGCTCCTACTGACATGCAAATACTTGACACGGACATTATTTCATCAGCAGGGGCTTCAGGAGCAATCCGCCGGGATTGTGCGGCTTCCAAGCGCCGGATGGGTTACTCTGGTTTGCACGCAGGATGCCCGCCGGTGCCTCTGGTCTGCGGTGGGAGCAGTGTGACTCTGCAGGTCAGGTTTCCAGAGGATCACAGGAATAAATTCAGAATTTGCTTCTGCAAATAATCGCCGATGTCTGCTTGCAATTTGCTGTTTCCACAAAAATTTTTGGCAGTGAACATGTTTGCTTGGATTCTCACAATTGTTTTGGTAAGCATATTCTTTCCCTTGACAGGCCCCTCTTGGCAAATATTTCAAATTCCTGTATTTCTCTTTTTACATTTTAGCTTTTCTTAGGATTTTTAGCTGTAGCTCTCTATTCTTTCTGAGGGTGGCTCTACTTGTTAGTACGTGAAGCAGAATTCCTAGGGTTTATGCAGAATTCCTCCTCTTCAGGATATAGAGGAGTTTGTGGCTAACCGTAATGAGGGAAGGAGTCTTAAAAAAAACTAGAGGGAAATAAGCAAAAGACAGACTGGTTATAACTAAGTGGGAAGCTAAATTTTTGTAGGAACCGAAATCCAAAATTTTCAAAATTATTTTGTCGTTATGTCCTAAATCAGGGTTACAAAGAGAATACACACATTTTATTTCAATACTGATATTTTGTAATATTAAACTCTGGTAACATTGAAGCATTGATGCAGCATGAATATCTTAAGGTTTCCAAAATTATTTTTGATCTCTTCAGTCCTTGGACGCTGAAGTCCCATCTACTCGCCAGTCGTCTGCAAGGAGCTGGTTACCACCAGAAGCTTCGGAAGTGCAGTGTAGATCTGGGGAGCCAGGTGGGTAAATCAGGGCTGCAACTGCTACCAAGCGTATATAACCTCTATATAAAGCGTCGGTGGAAAGCTGCTTCATCCCTGAAGTTCTAATTGACTCTAGCCAAGCGTTACTGCAGGGGGTTGGGCTCGATGATCTCTCAAGGTCCCTTCCAACCCAAAGCATTCTATGATTCTGAGTCGTGATTAAGAAGCAGACGGGTGTGCTGGAAGGAATAGAGCGACGAGAAGGACCCAGGCGACTGTAGGCTGAGACAGGCACCTGAAAAGACGGAGCCACGAGTGCCCGGGTGGATGGGCGGGGAGGGCAGGGTAACTACAGATCAGCGGACGAGCTATGGATGGGCAGCGGCATGCGTGGAAGCCAGGCGCGTGATCCCTTTTCTATCGATCGCGATCTTGTGTGTCCGCTGATCTCGGGCAGAGGATGTTTTGCTGCATGAGTAAGCATCTGGGGCTAAACTAAGATCTAATCTATTGACATAATTTTTGGCAAAAGAAAAGGTAAAGAAAATAATTTGAATTTTGTGGAGATGCCAACGTGGTCTGATTTCAGATTTTTAGTTTCTCATGCTGCCTCTATCCCCTTTAAATGGCTGGGGTGAGGATAAAGGAGGGGTTGATATGGAAATGCAGGGGGGAGACGAACAGGGATGGAAAGCTTATTGAATTTTAATATTAAAATACTACTCTTCCACTTTATTTCACTGAACATAAAAAAGAACTTGGAGGGAACTGACAACAAGCTTTTTCCATAGGGGAGCAGAGTGAATGAAGAATATCAGCTAGTTCTAGCTGCTATTTTTCTCTTATATATAAAATGATGGTTAATATTTGTGACATAGTTCGAGTGTAATTGGGAGGCTCTTATAAAAATACTTACACATAATTATTTTTTATTAAAAAGAAATTAAAGTGGCAACTACAGACGTATTTTCCTAGTTCTTTTACTAATTTTGTGGTGCGACTTGGAGCAAATCAGGGAAATGACTGATGCCTCAGTTTCCCCTTCTTGACAGAGACACAGTAAAGTTAATCCCTCAGAGTGCTATGTGATTTAAAGCAGTATTCTTTTTAAAGGTCGTGCTGCTTTAGACAGAAATACAATCTGTTACTTTAGTAACTAGATCTTAGCTTTCCTTCAAAAATTTCTGTCCTAAACCCGTTTTATTTTTGTTAGGCGCTTGAATTCTGAATGCTTGCTCTGGCTTTGACTCTTCTTTAAGTGCGCAGATTGCGAAGAGCAGTAATCTCTTGTATCTGTTTGCTGAAGCACGTTGACTTGTTTCCACTTGTTCCTAGCTGGCTGGTGTTAGGACCCAGAAAAGAGACAGCAGCAACGTGATATAAATAGAGTACCAGAATGGGACAAAGTTTGAGAAGAAAGCATGACATCACTCAGACTTGCTCTCCACCCAAAAAGATCTGGGATGGAGGTGCAAACGTGAGCTGGACAAGCGAGGAGTTAGCAACTCTCTTCAGCTCCGTTTCTGAGGAAATAGCGAGAGTTATACGCCCTACGTGCTATAAGGAAGTACAATTTCTTGCAAGCAAAACTAAAAATGGCTTCAGATCTCTGACAACGTGAAAGTAATTGAAAGGAAAAGGCAACCGCAGGAAGAAAGTTGAAGACAAGATCTTTTCTTTTTGGCACAGATTGTAACATAAATATTTGACTTCTTTCCATGGAACAGTACAACTTTTGCATCTGAGGCACACTTCTTTTAATTTTCTTACAGTCACGGTAATTTGTTTATAGTTAAATGAAGAGATCAAAGTGTGAAGCAAGCAGATACTACTCAAAGGCTCTGGAAGGATATTTTGCCCTCACTGAAGGAACGGACTTCTCAAACCTGCATGGAAAATGTCCCTTTTAATACAAAAAGTAGCAAAGGAAAACTTATGATTGAGATCTTGCAGGAATCTGATTTCAGTTGTACTTTTAACCTTAAATAGACCATGGAGAATTTATTCTCTCTGCTCTGTTGTCATTATTCTTTGCTGATTTTATTTCAGTACAAGCATCAGGTAATGTTCTGAATATGGTCAGTACTGAGATATATTTGGCTTCCTCTTAGCAAGTTTTGCCTCGCTGTCTCATTATGTAATGTTTTCTGTGCAGGTGTATGGAAACTATTCCCAGCTACCCAAACACCCAGGTAAGGAATGTTCTATTTACGTTTTATGACAGTGTGCTGAAATATTTATTTGCTTCTTTGGTTTGTATTTTTCATTTTCCTAGTAGCCCCAAAGAAACTGTGATCCTACATTTGAATGTCAGCTCTGTATTAAAAATGTAATAAAGTAGCAGACTGTTCCAGTCATTTTAAATTCAGTAACCTACCTACTAAATATTCTGCATAGAAATGTATTTGGGGAAAAATGGATCGTATTTGATACGTGGAGAAATCCTGTACACAGTGTTTGTTTATTATTACTTTTTCGAGCATGAATTTCTAAATAGGACCTCTACACAGACTATTTTCTTTTTTTTTTGCCCTCACTGTCTTAGTGTTCAGCATTTTCAATTCATTGATTTACAGTGAGGTATACCAGCTTGTATACTTTGCGGTACTTTGGCACGGCTTCGAGTCCTCCCAGCCTTCATGCTTAAGTTTAAATCAGTTATAGGGCATATTAAGGTTCTCTCATCTGTTTTCAATGTAGAAAAAACTTACTCCAAGCTTATTTTGGTGTCTGTGTGTGTAACTGCAGAATTCTTCTGTTTATATAAATAGTTTAACCTCAAGCCTCATGGTGGTGTACAAGTACAATTTTACTGCTTTACCAATTCATGTATTGCTTTGTGCTTTTAAGTTTTAACCGTATGTAATTATTTTCAAAATAAAATACAGAGCGATGTGGAAAAGCCATGTTGTCTGCTATTGCAGTAGCTTCAGCCGGATTAGTTTCTTTTGTTCTACCTTCATTCAAAAACAAAGAAATACTCATTTCCTATAGATGAGGATTGCTGGCTTCTAGCTGGTGGAACAATATAGGGGGGGGAAAAAGCCTCCCGCAATAAGGGGGCAAGTTACACAACATTTATTTTGTAGCAGTGTGTGTGGGGAAGCGTAACTGCAAGCGATGCTTTCTGGATTTGAACTAGGCTGTAAACAAGTCCTGTGCTTTTTGTTCTAAACACAGAGTAGTTACCTATCGGAAGGATATTGCAAGTTTAAGTTGAGTTCAAGGCAACAGGTATCTGTTTTCAGAGATCTTCTCAGGGCTGATTGGCTGGAAGTGGGGTAACAGCGTGGCTTTATAGAGTTCAGAACTGGGGAAAACCCCATGTGCAGCGTGGCTCTAGGCAATTCACTTGTATTAGCTATTTCCCTTCCCATTTTTTCCCTTTTTTTTTTCCCCCCCAGCTTTTAAATGTAAGCTCCTTAGAGTATAACTTCTCCTTAGGAGTTTGTTTGCCAACCGTGGCAATGCCTTTATTGTGGTGATGCTGCTGCTGCTACTACTACTAAAATACTTGTGCCACGTTGTGACACGCTTTTTTGGCATCAAATAATTTTCTCCTGGGATTTTCCTCTTCTATTTTTCTCTAATTTTTTTTTCTACCACCTCTCTCAACTTTAATCCTTTTTTTCTTTTCCCCTGATACAAACAAAAGGGAAATGTTAATGGGAGCAAGGGCTATTTGCATATAAGCACTCTGTGAAAAAGCAGGCACGTTCTGTGCCCTGCAAAATGGAACTGGTAGTTTGGTGAAAGACGGATGGACGTACATTAGCATAGGTTGCATATGTGGCTGCTTTTAATACCATAGAAATTCACAATGTTCATTTCTTTTGCAGCAGCCAGAATACGTTTTTTGAAGATAAAGTAAGCGCGTACCCAGATTTAATTTATGTAAATGCAAAAACCTTGTTCCTGTATCCCGTTTCCTCAGTGTGCTTTGCCACGCTCAGCTTAGTTGAGCTTGGGGTTGCCTGGAATTTTCAGACTGGGTTTTGGATGTGCTCATTCTGTGTCGTTATTCTCTCATGTCGGCAGTAGCTTTCTCCTTTTGTTAGCAGTTGTGCCTTTCTCTGTACCTTCCAAATATTCAAAGGAAACATAGAGCTGTAGAATTGCCTCAGTTTCTCTAAAGACATCCCCATCTTATCTATTTATAGTCATGCTCCGTCCCTGTGGGAAAACCTCTATGACGACTGCAGACATTTCTAGTTAGGTAGGCCAGTAATAGATCCTGATCAATTATGAGTCTTTTTTTAGATATCTTTGGTATAGTTGAGTTTGGAAGCAAGTCCGAGTACCTTCACAAGATGCAGAGCTTATTTTAGTTCTGTGCTCTCAGATCTACGATTGCTTGCTGTGATGTTTAGCAATTTTATCAGCTTTGTGCTCTTATTAAAAAAAATTTTCGGATCCTCTCTGTGTCACAGCTCTGAAACTATACCATGAGGATGGAGGACATCAAAGCGATCTCCGCTGTGTGGGATAGGCAGTTTAAGGATGCAAATAAATTTTTTGCACCTTCATATCCATGATAAAGAAATTCTGTTGGTATCCAGGCAGTTAAAATGATAGAATAATTATCAAATAGGCAAACTGTTTTGATCTCGAGTGAAGAAAGGTGTGGGATAGGCTGTAAATGTCAAAGAACACTGCTCGTGATTTGTTTTAATTTGCACACTAGGTGTGGGGAGCTTTTGTATGATGTGCGACAGCTGAACTGGCTTTTAAGAAACTTATCTCTATCAGCTTTGCACCTTAGGTTCTTGAAAGATTGCTTGGGAATGAAAAATGATCGTAGGGCAAAGAACTACAGATGTGGTGTAATATAAATACTCGTTCTCTCTGTACCTGTCGTCCGTTGTGTCGTTCCCTCCCGCCTGCCCCCCAAAGAAAAGATTAACTCAAACTAATAGGATGATAGTTCATGATGGTGAACTAAACACATTCTCATTTGCATTCACGGTAAAATTTCTGTGTATCTGTATGAACATTCTAAAACTTTCTTGGATATAAGACATCATAAATTTATTTTGGCACAGCTGGTTAAGTTAATTATTTTGAGAATAAAGGATTTCTTGCAGCTAACAAGATAATATGAAAGCACAATTCATGTTTTCCTACATTATTAATGCTCTACCCTTAAAATAGAATTCTTATCTTAACACAAAATTTGATTGTTTTGGGCAGCCTGCTTCTGGTCAGATTTGTGAGGTCTCATCTGAAACCTGTTCAAACTCATCAATTAGACCGTGCAGATAAATCTGCCAACGGAAGCCAGCAGATGTTTTGCTCTTGTCAGCTTGTCCACCTGTTGCTGAGGAGGACACTTAAGAAAACAGACTGTTCTCATCAGCCTCAAGGAGTTGTTCTGGTTTTGGTGTGGTGGAGAAGGTTCTGAAGAAATAGTTCACTCCTTCCCATACGGCATTAGCTTTTCCATATGTTCCTTAATATTCTGGAACACCTTCTCCTGAGGAACATCAAATTCCTTCTGTTAAAGTAAGTTCTGCTGTATGACTCTGTTAAGGTGCAAGTTATCTGGAGACATCAGGAAGGGTAGAATCTGCAGTAACAACCGTGCAGGCACCTATACTCTCATCCATGTTGCAGCTCTTCCACCCTTGAGTACTGCTCCTTACTGGTCTGACTAGCGTCTTTCCATAGAATCCTAGAATCGTTTAGGTTGGAAAAGACCTTTAAGATCATCCAGTCCAACCATTAACCTAACATTACCAAGTCCACACTAAACCAGTTAAGGGTAGACTAGACTAAACCATGTCCCAAAGTGCCACATCTGCCTGTTTTTTGAACACTTCCAGGGATGGGGACTCCACCACCTCTCTAGGCACCCTGTTCCAATGCTTGACTACCCTTTCCATGAAGAAATTTTTCCTGATATCCAACCTAAACCTCCCCTGGCGCAGCTTGAGGCCATTTCCTCTCGTCCTATCGCTAACCACTTGGGAGAAGAGACCAACACCCACCTCACTACAACCTCCTTTCAGGGAGTTGTAGAGAGTGATAAGGTCTCCAAAGCTGAAAAAACACCTGGCTTAATATAACCTGAATGTGTTGCACTGGTTTTCCAGTGGGTTTTGGAGAGAGGATAAGATTCCTGGGAACTCCCTAGCATCTTCTCCTACTCCCTTGAACTGCAGAGAGCTGAGTTACCTGTGGAGGAGGCAGTAGCAGAAGTAGTATCCTGTAGAGGCTAACCATTCCCCCTTGCATTCCCTTCTCAGCGCTTCGTACTATCCACTGTGTTTCAGATCTCAATAAAATCTTGAAGTTACTCTTGAATGACTCCTCAGCTGTTACTTCAATGAATGCTGTCTGATACACTAGCAGAGATTTAGTCAGAGACTGTTACACTTTTTGAGTGAAATTAAAATAAAAATCAGTTGGGTTTTAAAAACAGGTTTTCTGCAGTGATCAAGCAGATAAATGGCTTTAATCTACTCTGCCATTTTGATTTATGATCTTGCGTATGTGCTGTACTTGATTTACATAAAAATCTTGTTTTACTTAACCTATTGAACTCCTTTATTGTTCTCTTCTGTGGAGACTTGTTATGTTCTTTGTTGGGCCTTACTTTAATAACCTTTTCATCTGTGTTTCTTGACAGGGTTCAAAGTTCTCGCATCAGCTTCCCATTACTGGCCATTGGAAGATGTGGATGGAATTCATGAGTTTCGGGATACAAATGGAGGTAGACAAAGGATTCGTTGACAATGGCAATAATATAAGTATTTGTGGTAGTCTGTAAGTAGAACAGGAGCAGGAGAAATGAAAGGGGATAGCTTTTGTACCACAGCAGTTGAGATTTTTTTTTTTCAGTTACTGTTTTTGCAGTGCTCCCGTGTCCAAATTATATTGTATTTGTGAACTGATTTTTATAGAGTATTCTCAGACATTTTATGGGCTGTCTACACATTGTTAAGGTTATAAAGAGGAAAGGTTTATGATCCAAAAAGTCATTGAAATCACATAGTTATTAGCTGCTTTGGTACATGCATAACACGAACTCATACATTTAGTGACTGAGATCTTTGGCTATGCCAGCAGTGAAGATGCCTGCTTCTTTTTGCTTTTTGGAAGGAGTTAAATGCCCAAATTCTTCAGACGCTTTTCAAAATTGCACGTAGTATCCATAGAAAAAGAAGTGTAAGTTCTTATCTGATTACTTCTTACTCTTTTTTTATCTGCTTTTGGTTATTTCCTTAAAAGCAGTATTGCAGCATTAGTTCAAATATTTTTTCCAATTGTACAAAACCAAAAGAGGTTTGGTAAGGCAAAACTTCCACTGATTTGAAAAGAGTCAGTTGCCAGGACATCAGGATCCCAAAGGGAATGATATCGAAAGGCAGTCTGGTTGGATTCAGCAGTTTTCTGGTTCTGCTCTTTCGCATCAGGAAGAAAAAGGGTGATGGGGGCTTCCCGGGGATGTGCAGGTGATGTAATTAATGGAGCTTTGACTGAAGCACTGATGCCCATTGCAGCATCATGGGCTTGCAGGGCCGTTCCTTTCAGCTATGCTCTGCCTCCTTCTGAGACTCACAGGTCCCTTAGTAATTTTCACAGGAGCTGTTGTTCCTCTTCTGCCATTATAGCCAGTTCCAAGTTGGGGCGATGTATATTCCCCCAGTATTTCCCACGCTATGGCTGACCGCCTTGGCAGTTGAGCTAAACTGTTTTGTACTAGTGCAAGCGGTAGCTGCTGTGTTACTCCTGGTGACTGTAATATCTTTACCCAGAAAGATTAAATCAGGAGTTAGAGACCTTTACAACCTTACATGAAAAATGTTACAAAAGTGCCAAGTTATTGCTGTTTAATAAACAAAAATGGCAACATCAATCTCTGTTCCTAAGTGGGCAAAAGACCCATAAATATCTCAAACTTTTTATTCCAGAGGTGTTCAAGTATTTTAAGCTTAAACTTTGACCCATCTTTCCACAAAGCTTCTTAAAGGAATGAAATTGACTGACCAGAAATAAATCTGGGCAATATTCTGCTCCCATTAGAGGCTGATGGCAGCATTCACATTGACCTCAATAGAATTGTAATTTGGCTTACAAAATGTTACCATGAGTTCTCTGATGCTGTGCTAAAAGTAATTTCCTGATGCTGGACTTCACATAGTTTGAAGAAGAGTAAGGCACTCCATGTCTAGCACTGTTTTGGCACTCATGTTACAAAGATGTTGTTTTGAAAGCGCTTGAAAGCAATATATAAAATATAGCTCTTGGAAAAATGACTACTGATGTTAGATTGTTTTTCAAATAACGTTAAGCTGCATTATCTCAGCAAAACTCAGAAATCTTTTCAGTAGCATCTTGGAAGAGATAAAGCAGAATATATAAAGCTTCTGATCCTACAAACCTTCACTTACAGGAATGGGACTGGCTCACATGAGCAATCTCCTTTGACTCCTATTATGACATTGTGTTAAATTACTTTATAAATGAGCCAGCTGCATGACTTTGCTGAAAAAAGCCTGGAGGACTTTGTCTCACTATTATTTGCTGAAGATGCCAATAGCCAAAAGTCTTTTTCTCTGCAGTGCAATTCTGACAATGCTGAATACTTTTGTTAATGTTGTAGTGGATAGCTCAAATTCTTAGTTGCTTATATTGTGTGTTATAATGCACAGATATTATTTCAACTGCCTGCAGCAGAAGTTTTATATATCTATCTGGCATTTGACTTTGATATACAAGAAAAGTTTTCTTTATTGTAATTTAATGCAGGTGGCAATCTGCTTGTTTTTGATACCATTCTGATTACACAACTCTTCTGTTTGTTGCTAGAGTCTTTCTTGTTTTTCCCCCTCATCATATCATGCAATTATTTTCATTCCATGTTTCTCCTCTTAAATCCTTGAAGCATCATAATCTGTCTGTCATGTTAATCCATTTTATTTGTTGAAGTCATTGTGTGTGAAGCCAGATTTATATCTCTCAATGCGTTTGTGTTGTGAGAGAGAGTGTCAGCAAATTAATTTTTTGGTTATCTCAGCAGTAGAAGCAACTGAAGAGAAACAACCAACTTAAAATATAGCAAAGAAAAAAAGATGTGGCCGTGTTCAGGTTTTTCATCTGACCCCTGGTTTTCCATGCGCTTTTCTCTTGAGTTTTTTGTGTGTGGGGGTGTTGGGGTTTTTTTAGGAGCATTTGCCTTTCCCTTCTGCGAGCTCAGTTGGTCTAAATCCCAAATCAATGTGCCTATTTATTTTCATGGGCTTTCCATTAAGCTCTATTTGCCTGCCCAGGGTAAATAATTACGGTGCACAAGACACTGTTAAATTATCAAAATAAGAAAAAAAAAAACCCTAAGAGAATAAAATTTTATTGTCAGATATACAAAATTGGGTTTTTTCTTATGTCTAGGTGCTATTGCTTGTGTTTTAATTTGTGCCTGTTGCCTCTTATCTGTTCACTGGCTAGAACTGAGGAGAGTCGGGCACTATCTTTACATCTCCTGCCGGGTGTTTATGCACATTGCTGAGATCCCAGAGCCTTCTCTTCTCCAGGCTGAGCAGTCCCAGCATTCTCAGCCTCTCCTCGTGCCAGGTGTTCCAGCCCCTTAATCATCTCTGCAGCCCTTCTCTGGACTTGGTCCAGTATGTCCAGGTCTCTTGTGCTGGCGAGCCCAGAGCTGGACATGGGACTTCAATCGCCCACAGTTTTCGCACCAGTGTAATGATTTTTGTTATAATTGCGGAGTTCCTTACCAGCACGATTATATTTCAGAGTCCTTCAACTGCAGTTGTATTTTTTTTATAGTTTTTTTTCTCCTCAGTCACTGTAAATAAAAAAAATTGTTTTAGCGATACTGTATTTACTTGTGTAGTTAAAGAATGCAACATTCACGTGCATACAAGTCCTTGGGAGAAGTGGTTGTATGATAATTTTAAAGGCCACTGACTAACATCTGTGATTTGTGTTATGTTGAGAGATATGAACTGGTGAATTCGTTACTGATTGTTTATTCATTGTTTTGCTTATTTTCTTTTGTTGTTCCACCCAGCTCTAAGAATCCACAACTTCACTGTGCTTCCTTCCCATAACTCTACCTTTGTATATACCAATGACTCTGCCTACTCTAACTTCTCTGCAACTGTAGGTGAGGATTTACATATTTTTTTGTTCTGCATTTGTCAAGCTTGGATGTTTCTTGTAACATTGGATTCAAAGTTAACACTGAGTTTTGGTTCAAGTGCTAAAGGTCTGTTTATGCTTACATTGGCATATGTTATTGAAAAAGCACTCCTGCAATGTTACCTGAATTACTCTGAAATACTGGGAGAAGCATTCCCGTGGGACGATGGGCCCCAGCGGTCCTCCAAAACCTAAAATATTTGTATTAAGCTTAAAAGAAACAGAGATGACATTTCAGAGGAACATATAAGAGCAAATAGGTTGAGTTTCTTCCTCTCTTTCAAGGTTAAAAGGAAAAAGAAGCCATCTGTTTTCCACCATTTCATAGTAATTTTTAAAGGACAGATTAAGACAGACAAAAGCAAGCAAATCTGCAAAGCCTGGAAGTAAGATCTTGTCACTCATGATGTCTTTGATAAACACGTTTAGGAAAAAAAAAAATACCAAGCAAAAATCTGCAGAGATATGTCCTTTTAATGATTTTTTTTTTTTAAACATCAACACACCAGGAGATAAAAGGAAGAACAGAAAATGACAACTCCCCAGGGAGAAACCTGACAGATTGGAAACTAGTTGCGTCTACACCAGAATAAGCTTAAAGTCATTTAATTGAAGTCACTAGGATTTATACCTGTGAAGGTGCCATTGAAATATGACCTCTTGTCGACTTCACAATTAGGTATTAACTCACATTTAGTTGTTCGAAGTTCTGACCCAAGGAGGAGGATGAAAACGTAGAACTGTGATTTGGGCTGCTCGGACACTAGGAGGCTTATGTTAGAATACTAAACCCACTGTTTTTCTACTCCAACAGTAAAAGTATGCTGGCAAATGTGAACTCTATTAATAACGAACTTCAAATGACCCTAATTCCTTTCAGTCCTCGCTTATCTGCTTTATAGACCATTTGCATAGTTCTCACATAATAAGATATATTCAATATGAACATTAAAAGGAGTGACATCAATAGCAAAGAAAATGCTATGGAAACAGAAATGCATTACCTTATGGGATTTATGCTGGCTGGATTAATTTAGAATTCAAGAGTTCGAGAAGAACTTAGAAATGTTTGCTTCGCTCCATGATACACACTCAAATTTTTCAAAGAAACTGAATTTTATCTGTCTGTCAGAGACAGAACGTGATGACTGCTTCCTCAAAGGGAAGGGAAGATACCTGAAAACTGTGATATTTGAGGTTTGGCATGAACTAGGAAGATATTTGGACATACATTCACTGGGGGCTACGCCAAGCTTTTGCTGTTTCCCTGTGTGGTGTTATCCTACAGATGGACCAGCACTGTGACTGCCTCGTACCTGATGGTTGTCTACGGTTTGAAAATGAGATGCCCTTTTGCCCGTGTCCCCGTTATGCCCATTGCATAAAGGGAAGCATCATTCTGAATTGCAGTATTTGTGATTATCGCTCTAGATAGATGGCCTGTCCCTAGCACTGACCGTGCGTACTTGGCGTGCTTTGCACTGTGCTCTGCCGTGCAAAAGCCTTCTGGTAAGTCAGGTAGATAGGCAGTGATAAATAGAGTGAAGTCCTTTATGTCCCATCCTTCGTGTTTTAGACCATTTGTGCACCTTCCTTGTTTCCGTCAAGATCTCATTTCATTTTCAAATATCAAGGAGCACCTAGCTGGCAATTTCTGCACCACGGAGCAGGAAAAGACGGTGTTCTCATTGCTGGTGCTTCCCTTGGAGCAGCTCTTCTCCGAACACAGTCTTTTTCACAAGAAATTATAGAGAAGGATCTTAAAACCAAGGTCCTGAATCTTCACAGTCCTTGCAGAAATTCCAAACTGAATAATTATGTTCTGTCTGCTCAGAAATAGTTGGTAGAGCATTCTGTGTTCTGTGGAATGCATACTTTTTAACATAGCAGAATTTTTTTGATTGTGATTTCCTATTGTCTTCATTGCTCAAATTAGTCCCACTTTTCATTTTGGGACAAATGAGATGAACTTCCCATCATCATCTATCAGTTGGACTCTCAGACTTTAGTGAGGTTTCCAAAGGTAAACAAATGTCATGCTTTTTTAGTATTAAGAAGGCTTATGTGCTTTAGCTAGTAGGAGATGAATCAACAGTGCTTTTCTTCAGGAGGGAACACAAGAAAAACACAATCAAATCACAAGACAATTACTCATTGTCCATGTTAGGCAAAGAAATAGCCCTTCCAAATGACAATGATGCCGTACCAAAGGATGTCTGAAAAAGATAAATATTTGTGCCTTTTAAATAGAGCTTGTCAAGTATATTTCATTGGTTTTTTTTTTAATGAAAAGTGGCTTTTGATCACAAAACTTCCATTTCAAAAATGAAAGAAACCTATTCTGATACATTTTTGATTGATTAAAGAATTTCTTCACTAACTCAGCCTAACAGTAAGACAGAAATACCTCTGTGATGTGTCAGATATCCAGAACTCTGGGAAGCATAAGGTTTATTTGGATGACTTGGAAATAATAATTTTTGCATGTATGGGTTCTGTCAAGCAGTCTTAGTTAATCAAGAATCTGAGTGACAGATGAGAGTATCATTTTTACAAACTTGAAATGAAAGAGTTATCTGTACGGTCCTTATTTAAAAAAAAAAAACCAAACCCTAAAACCAAACAAAACCCAACAAAACCCCAAAACAAACCAACAAACCCCCACCAAACTCAAATAAAAAACAAAAAGAAAAACAACCACCAAAAAAACCCAAGGAAAGCAAACCTATATCTGGGACAAGATAAACATATGAGGTAGAAGAGTCTGTTAAAATCATGTTTCCAGGAAGTTTTCTTTTATATAAATGTTAAACTATATTTTGTTTTTCCTTTAGATATTGTAGAAGGAATGGTGAACAAAGGAATTTACGTCGCTGAAAAAAAAGGAGTTACCTTTCTCTTCTCTGGAAACTATCAAAATTCTTGCATTAGTAATCCAGAAGTCTGTGGACCTGAAGGTTAGTAAATTCATTAATTACTATTTTCTTTTGCTGTCAAATGATGTAATTCAATAATCATTGTTCCTTTCCTCATTGGAACAAACTCTCTCAAATTCTAGCTTGACACTATTCTTTATTGACTTTTGAAACAGTTGAGTGTTGATTGCTGGAAATATAGTGTTTTCTAAATGCAATTTAAATTAGAACTAATCACCAGCTACCTAGATCAATGATCTACAGTATAATTAATTCAAACAAAACCAGAAATAAGCTTACAGTGCCCCAAATCTTTCTTGTGGCACCAAGATTAATTCCTACAAGAGCTGCAGTAGGACAAACAAAGAAGTTGTCCTACAGGTTTAAAATTTAGGAGGCTTTTTTCCGGTGTGGCCTCTTAGCAGGAATGGGGTTTTTTTAGATTCATCTTTGGGGGTAACCAAGTTTTTAAGTCTCCGGTGTCTTGGAATCCATTTGTCGTAGGTGCTTAAATCTCTTTAATTTCTGTTCCATTTCTTCTTGGGCTAAGGTCACAAAATGACAGGTGTAATAGCGGGGCATGGATTTGGCAATGTGTTGATTACAGCAGATGATCAAAACTGTATGTGACTGTCAAACCAAACATACAACTAGTAGCTAGCATAAAACATTCACTCGAGATTTAAAATTCAGTAGAAATGGAAGGTTCAATGGAAAATGGTGGCTTTCTATACATAAACTCCAGTAGTCCCTAAGCTTAAGCAATATTGTTAACACTGAACTTTCTTGCTTTTATTGACTTAAGTCATTCTTCAAACTGGTAATGTTATTTGAAATAAGATTGTTTTGTTGTGTTTTTTTTTTTTAAGCTGCTATAGCAAAAGCTGTGTGTTAACTTTTTAAGAAAGTAGGAGAAACTCAGAGAGCAGATGGTACATGGCTATTACCTGAGAGTATTAGGAAAAATAATACAGTATCCTACTGTAGGCATATCTCCTGATACGTGCTGTAGCTTTTCATATTTTTTCATACTACTGGGAAATAAAAATCATCAGTAAGTCATATTATTTCTACATCTATAGTATAACATAATAATCAGAATAAATTATTTTTATAGTACCAGAGCACTCCCAGTATCTCACAAACAAGAACATTAAAACCATAAACCACTGAAATGTTCAGCAGATAAAATGTGAAGAGAAGAAATCATATAAACAATAAATACTAAATCACTGTAGCATGTTAAAAAAAAAAAAAAAAGCCAACACCCCTTCATCTAAAGAGTGTCTCTCTTGGTTTTTTCTCCAAATGAAATAAAACCTGTGGCAATGATAAGATGTAATTTTATTCAAGCCTACTATTGCTTAAACATCCCTTGATGTTAATTTGTTGCATTTGTGTAAAACTGGTGTTAAGTACACTTAAGCAGGGAATGCTTTCTGAAATGATCTTGGGATCTTCTCAGGTGGAATACTGCAACCTATGAAACAAAAGTCCCAATAATTTTTCCTAGCCTAAATTTAATAACATTTCAGAACTGTTATTTTGACTTGAGAAAACAAATTCTTCTTGTTTTCAACATTTTAAAAATTCTTCCACCACCTTCCTTCTTTCTCAAGAAATTTGCAAATAATCATTTTCTGTGAGCAGTTTTAAGCTCATTAAAGTGGCATTTTCAGTCAAAAGAAACATTTGCGAAAGACGCAAGAGAATGTTCTCGTAATCATTAGTTTGAACACAGTAGGAGAAGTTAGATTTAGTCAACATATGTGAAGTTGAAATTAAAAAAAAAAAAATTGAAAAAGCAGCCCTATGCATGACATGACATTTCCTAAAGATGAATGTTTATTGTGTGCCTTGCTTTATTTTTTAATTTTGGCATTTCATGAACCAACGCGCACATAAGGAGGGTTTAGATGCACAGTTTCCTTGTGGCTACAGGAGGATCAGTAGGTACAGGGCAGTCCGATAGGATAGACGAAGACGGAGGAAACCGGCTCCGCTGCTGACACGCTGTATAACTTAGGCTCTCTGTCTACATCATTTAAACGTCAGCTCTCAGCCTGTAAAGGAGGAATAACAGCACTTCCATACCTTTCAGAAGGGTGGTGAAGTGCTGGAAAAAGACTGTGAGACACTTTGACAGCGGAATCGCATTAAGAGCAGCGGCAGATTGATGTGGTCAGCCGTGGTGGCCCTTTCACCAGGGCGGTGAAGGATGGTGTGCAGAAACAAGGGAAATGCGTGGCTTTCTGGAAAGAGGGTTGGATTAGCGTTTCAACCTGTTACTGGTGTGGTAAAGAAGCTGAAATATGAACTCAGCCTTATCAGCCGATGAAGGTATTGCAACTTGCTTACAACAGATCTCAGATCGTTCAGCTGGGAGCTGACAGCATTTAGAGCTTTCAACCCCTATCCACGAAGATCTAGCACACTGAGACTGATGATGTTCATATACTGATTGATTTCTAGGAGGCCGATGATAATTGATTAGCATTTCCATAGTGGTTATTTTATCACATATAAACCATTTACGGAACGGTGTGTAGATCATGTAAACCGATGGGTGCTGTCATGAGGATAAACAGAAAGATCGGTTAGACAGGAAGATACTACATAGTTAAATTGTTTATTCTGCAATAACACCATTTTTAACTTTTCCGCTAAGTTAATGTGACAAAAAGAATATGTGAAATATAAAAAAATTATGTTCCAGAGAATAGTAGGGCGGAATATTTCTGATGACTGTAGTGAGCTGTCTGAGGCTCTTCCATCTTTAATCATAAAATTATCAAACATATAAAAAAAACCTTTATGGTTTTAACAAGAAATGTACATAATAGTCTGAGGGCTTCATTAACTTCTGCTGGGCTATCTGGTAGCAAATTGGCAAAGTTCGTGCAGCCTGGGCGGCCTGCAGAACTGCTAGCTATAAAATCATCCAGACAGATATTTTGACTACACGTGAAAAGAGCGTAGTCAGCAGGTTGAGGGAAGTGATTATTCCCCTCTACTCGGGTATATCTGAGTACTATGTCCCATTTTTGTCCCCTGATACAACAGAGATTCTGGTAAGCCAAAGTGGGTCCAGCAGATGACTGAGGGGGCTGGGCAATATGACACGGGAGGCTGAGGCTTTGCCTTGCACCATGAAGGAAAGGGAACGCTAAGGGCTGTCCTCAACCCCCCAGTGGGTGGTTGTGCAGCAGATGGAGCTAAACAATCTTGGAGATGCACAGTGGAAATGTGACAGGCAACGCAGGCACATTGTAGCGCAGGAAATGCTGATTAGATCCAAGGAAAAAAAAGTTTCTTCGCTATGTGGGTGGCGAAGCATCAGGATGGTTTGCGCAGAGAGGCTGTGCAATCTGCATCTGTGGTGGCGTTAAAATCTCAGCTGAGCTCTGAGCAAGCGGATCTGGCTCTGCTGATGGCCCTGCTTTGAGCAGGCAGTTTAGGTGATCTTCAGGGTCGTTGCCAACTTAATTCATTATGATTCTTTGTGGCAAAACCTCCTCCACTGCTGTACTTCATACACTTTTTCTCAGCCTGCTCTGAACTCAGATTTTATTGTTAGCACTTCATACTATAAATTCTGAGATGAACATTTTTAGGAGCTGTTTAGTTGAGCCGTTTTCTCTGTAATTGCATTTGACCGCAGAAACTCTACAGCAGAGCCACTATGAACTTCCGAAGTGTGAGGGAGGTTTGATTTGCTACTTGTGTTTCAGTCAAGCCTTTTGAGGTAACCTTTGTTAAAGAAAGAAACCATCTTACAGAAATCATATTTCTTTACCAATGTGCAATCTGAAGAGCTCTTCAATTTTACAGTATAATTGTAAAATTTACTGTGTCTTGAACAGGATTATTTGTGGGCAAAGTTAATCACACACGCACTTGCAGGATTGCACTTGCATTTTGGGAAAAGTTCTTTGATTTTTGTGTAGGTGGGGACCTCGGGATTTTGACTGTGGCTCTGCATGTTGCTATCCCTTACTTTTACATTGATTCTTTGCTTTCAGCAATTATTGGAGCACTGAAGTGTGAAAACACAGGGAATAACATGGTTAGAAGAATTAAAGTGTAATTAGCGCTCAATGGATGCTACTCAATAAGCATGGGCATGCTGACAGCCAGTTAGCGCATCAGTAGCTTGGAAGCAGTCAATGTATTTCTGGCTCTGCTGGCATTTGGTGAACGTCAGAAAAAGATGCAGATGCTGGTGCAGGAGATGGAGATATGAGAGCAACTTCTGTTTTGAAACAAGCAAAGATCACAGGAGGAAAAGGGGATTATCACAGGAGGAAAAGGGGATTATCACAGGAAGGTGAGAAGGGTAAGGAGACTGGTGAGATAAGGCAAAGGGAATGGAAGCATAAATCTGTAAGAAAAAACCCCTTCATTGCTCTTGGTGGACAAAGAACTTTAGTTTTAGCTGATAGAAGCTACTCGGGGCCCAACGATTACTACTATGTCCTGGGTACGCGCATGTGATGAGAAACCAAGGAAGAGATGTTTATTTGGTTTAAACTGTTAGAGCATTGTTGATTTTAAAAAAACTGCCCTTGTTTATGCTAGCAGATGATCTGTCTTCAAAAGCATCCCCACTCTCTGTATTCTACAGTACTGGAAATTTTTAATTGCACTTGTTTGTTTTCATTAAAATCTCCTCTCACTTGCTTTCATCAGGAGTAACATTTTCCTTTTTCTGGAAGACTCAAGACCAGCAGGCCAAGTTTCTCCCTGCCTCTGGTGGACGAGTAATTTCCAGTCGCTTCAAAATCTGTTCAAATGAAGGTGAAGGCTCAGTGGAATTTTACACCCTTGGGAATGCAATGATGAAGTGGAAAGCAAGCTTTAGTCCACCAGGTGATGAAAAAAACCCCATAAACTTTAATTTCTTTTTTATATTTTACTTTACTCTTGCAGAAAGATGTAGCGGTAAGAACACAACTTCAGGAAAGAGAAGTGGATCTATAAAAATAGCTACAAGAGCTCTGTGCTCAAGAATTCTCTTGATGGGGGGAGAGACAGATGAAGTACGATCTGAAAAAGCAGTGATATTATAGAACATTTGCCATTCGGTAACGGTCCTCAGACACAACTTCCAGTTGTTTCCGAACTGGAATTCTTATTGACATCAACAGATTAATGAGTGCTTAGATGGAAACATGAGTGAAGAATGCAGGTTAATCCCTGACTGTGCTCAGTATATTCTAAAACTGGATACATGTGCTGTCCTCTATTGCCTCCTAAATTAAGACTTTATTTGGTAACTATCTAACTGTGTGTTTAATGCCTTGGTCATTTTGTTATCTGTTGAGTGTCAAGTTTTGTATGCCATGTCATGGTATTAATAAACATTTTGGTATATCCCATATCTTACTGCTTCTATCTAAACTGTGTATTGCTGGGGAGCAGTATTACCTAGTGACTGGAACAAATTCTGGTCTTCAAGTAATGCCAATGACGGTCACTGAATATTTTCTTGCCTTAATTTGACTACCTGTACATTGGTAAAATAGGACTTTCTCACCTTGTAGTAGCAGAGTTTTATAAAGCTTAATAAATCAGTTTAAAAATCTTATTTTAAGAGAAAAGCTGCTAAATGGTAAGAATAATTCACACGTTTGTGGATTATCCAGTCCAAGTGAAAATTAATACTATGTTTTCAGCCTCTGAAGTATAACAAAGAAACTGTGGCAACTTTTTAATTAGTCTGTTTGCTTGTTCTCCAGTTCTTGTAGTGTCTATGCAGTTCTTGCTGAACTGAGTTTTGAGACGGTATTGAGGAGACTTCAAGTCTTGGCCAATAATACTTAGCAAGTGTAATTTATGAAACTGCAGTGAGCCCAAGTAAGAGTTCAGACAAAAGCTAACAGGCATTCTGCCAAAGTATGGGCTTCCCCATGGGTATAAAGATTAATATACATGACATCAGCATTCCATAATTCACTCTTAGCACTTCCTATACAGCTCCGTAGTATTGCACAAGTCAGCAAAAACTTACTGAACAGGAAAGACTCTAAATGGAATTGATTCATGGATTTTGCTGTGACTTTTACTGTTTTGCAGGTCCTTATTGGACTCATGTTCTCTTTACTTGGAAATCAAGAGAAGGACTGAAAGTCTATGTCAATGGAACTCTAAACACAACTGATCCAGATGGGAAAGTTTTCTATGACTACGGAGACCCCAGTGCAAATCTACTGACTGGGACGGAGGGGGATCAAACTAAGCGCTATGTGAATGGGGCATTTGATGAATTCATTATATGGGAAAGGGCACTCACCCCCAATGAAATTGAGCAGTACTTTACAGCTGCTATCGGTGAGTATACGCACTGTTTTCATAATTCATCTTCTGTAAAGATGCTGACTTAAAAATATTTAGTGTGTAGGGTTTGTGTTCCTTTTACATCTTTTAGCTATTGAATGTAATTTTTAGAGGCAAAAAAAGGTCAGGTATGGACGTCACCAAAATGCTCAGCTGTCTTTGGATGTGCAGTCTTTTTATCCTGGGTTCTAGCTCCTTAAAAATGTCATTAAAAAATTACCAAGACCTGAAGTATCCAGCCATTGTTAGATCCCCTAGGATCAAGAGAAGAGGAGCAATAATTAGACCTGAGGCAGAACAGTAGAAGGAAAGACTGACTCTGGACTTCTAACCTGCACTCTGGTTGTTTTGTAACTTAGAGCCAACTCACAGTCAGTGTATTCCAGCAGATGTGGCTAATAATGGTTAGCTCTACAGTTCCTGGAACGATAAAGACTTAACTCATGTGTGCTTGTGAACTAAAAAGAAGGATACCAGCTGAAATGTAGTATAAAAAGCAAAGAGTAAGGGGTAGAACAAAAACGTAGATGATGGGCCAGTAAACCCTGTCAGTTGTTCTATGGATCTTGATAATAAACTTTTCACTACAAGCTATTAAGTGCTTGTGTGTGAGCAGCAATTAGAAAACATCCATCTTGGGAATAAAGCTATGGGCCATCTGGAACATGGCTCTGCTGGCAGATTCCCTGCTTTCGTTTATTCTTACTAGGTTACTGAGAGCTAAAGCAGTTACACCCATAACTCTTGTGCTTCTAAACCCATGGGACCATTTGCACAACAGAAACTCTTCGAATAACACAGAACTTCTGATGTGTGCCCGGAAATGAGAATGTATGTGTTTGTGACTTCCAGTTTTGATTATAGAAATCAAATGTATACAAAATATATTTTATCAAAACAAAAAAACGCCAAACAAACCCTAGTTTATGCAGAATTGAAGCCACCAAAAAAGAAAACCCTCCGTCTGGTATATAATGAAGCAATCTATTTGCTTTGCCACACAAATAATAGCAATTGCGCTCAAGTTTTTTGTTTTAAAACCTTCTTATTTTAAAAAGTGATTCCTATGAAAGTCTTCAAAAATTCTGATGGGGAGAGCATTCATTTGGTACAGAAAATAGTTTTAAAATCTTAAAAAAAAAGAAGTTTTAACAACTTTGTAATGTTCTGGTCATGTTGGGAAAACTGCTTTTGTATTTGGCTGCTGTATCTTTTACAACAGTCTAGGGTTACTATAACACTATCCAGCTCATAGCTACCATAAATCACAATCTTTTGATTTAACGTAACTCAAGAAGAATGTTATGTTGCTAAACTCAAGAGTAGATTTTCAAATTGACCTGATCCATCTATATGTGTGCCCTGTTTCACTGTCAGAGAAGTATGACTTATATAAATACAAAGAGAACTCTTCTTTTTAACCCCTTGAATTCTTGTGAACTCGCAGCAAGCATCCTCTGAAGCCCTCCACCCTCCCATCTTCGCTCTAACAAATAATCAAGGCATCATGGAAAGCTCTTTCCACGAACGCAAATCCTGTTCAGGACTTAAGTTTCTACTTCTTTCCTCTGTACTCTGGTTTGGAAAGAGTCCTACTGGGGGTCAACAGATCTGGTTGCTTGTACACTTTTGAAACACTTTTTTTTTTTTAATTTTTTTTTATTTCTTTGAAACACTTGTCAGCGTTTGAAATGCTGCAGAAGGAGTTGGGCCCTTGGATTCTGCTACAGTCTAAATTTTTAAAGGGTTGTACAGAATTTTGCCTGTATCCTACCTTTCACTCCATGCTGATTTTTAGAAGGCTGTATTGCAGACTCCCTGGTTTATACATGGAGATGTTCATGCTGTGAGCTTTTGTGAGTTTACTGCAATTTGCATCACATTAGGTGTTCACAGGTTTTCAGGGTCATCTAGAACTATCAATTTTCTGTGAAAAATAATTTTCTAGCCTCTTAAATGAGAGTGAAGCTTGATGTGTCTTTTCTAGGGGCTTAGGAATTAAAATGTAAAAGGATGCCAGGTGTATATTTTTTTGTAAGTGTGAAGAATTTCAAGCCAATATCATTTGAAAGTGCTCAGTGATTTGGACCATTTGAGAAAAGTGGACTATTGAATTTTTTGCTTTTTCCTTCAACATAGTGGACTGATAGGATTTGGTAAAATTTCCAGTTTGATGGATGAAGTTAGAACATTCTCAGAGGAAGCAATGGATATTACGATATTAATCAACGTAGTAAACAAAAGTTATTCTTGGTATCTATTTATTGACTTTGGAGAGCTTAAAGCAGGGTTGAAGCTGGGCTAATGTGGTTTGACATAAGAAACTTAATAGGACAGCCAGTTTTTTTAATAGAATGAATAATCACGTTCCTTTTGGATCCATGAGAAAAATGTGTACTATATAGGCAACTACTGTTTGATTGTGCTGAAATACCACACTCCTGGCAAATATAAATTCTTGGTAAGACGTAGATTAGAAGAAAATTTTTTTTCTCTATCGCAAATGACCAATAAATCCCTTTCCACAGAAAGGAATCAATGTTTTTAAAATGGAGCAACTGGAAACCATCCAAAACCAAGTTTATTCTTTCTGGGTCGACAAATCATTTATGACATGCTCACATGGTAATTTTCAATGGCTATAGTGCTAGTGGGTGACATTTACTAGTAAAGCCTGATTAATAGCATTAATAGCAACCTCACTGTTGCTTGAAATCAACTTACAAACACCTAACAGATACATTATCTATAATATGCTCAAACTGCTAATGAAGGTTGTGTTTTGACTCCTTGACCCCTGTGATTTGTTTTATGCAAAACTAGCGTGCCCCAAAAGCTTTAGTATGCCACCATTTCTACCAATGTTCTTTTACTTGAGGGTGCCTTAGTTTTGCTGCAAGCAACAAAAGTATTTCCATTGACTTTGAATATTTCTTACAGATTTTTTTTTTTTTTAACATGGAAAAGTCTTTCTGAACTTGCCTTCATGGGTGTGATTTTCATTTGGCACTCGAGCAATTTAGACTCAAGATATAAGTAAATATTAGCATTTGGAGATCATAGCTGAGACTTGAGTCTCATTTTTTCCAGTGTCTCTATGTTCCCAGTCCCAGTTTGTCACATATACAGAAATACAGCAAGGTCCTATATGAAATTTTCAGAAGTGCCTACAGATTATTATTTATTTCTGATAAGACATAGGGTGGGTTTTTTTAATTTTTCCCTAAATAGTTCACATAAATGTTGGAGGAAGAGTTAGAGAAGGAAGATGGATGCCAATGTTTTAATTGTACAGTTGTCCTTTTTTTTATTGAGATGTAACACTTGAAATTTCCTGTTCACAAACAAAGGTTTAATTTTAAGTGTTTAAGACTTAGACTAAATTGCAAGGCTCATCTAGATAAAGATGATGAAATAAAATTGATGAGAGAGTAAAGGAAACGCTTTAAACAACCTGTGTAGCTACAGTACTGCAAATAAATAAAACGCACAGAACAGCAAATATGTTACTTTCAGTTAGAACTGATTCAACCTGCAGTGGGAATATCAGATTTATTAATGATGTCATTCATGTACGTGTTTTCCCCAGGTGTGCAAGTTTTGCTTTCTTCAACGCTTCCATGGTCTGTGATGACAACCACTACAAAACCTGTGGTAGGACAGTCCTCATAACTCTCTTCTATAATGTCAGAATGTGTGTATATTAGAGTTGCAGACCTTCCTCACTTTACAGCTTTCATTAGTGGCACTTAGTACCCCCATTATAAACATTTTCAGATATGCGTAGGGAGAATTTTTAGCCAATATGGGAAGATGGGAGTACTACAGAACTCAATGTAGGACAGCTAAAGGAAATTAATGGTTAAATAAAAATATTTTCTATCTTAAAAGGAAAAAAATGTAGAAACTTTTGAAATATTTCACTGAACTTTGAAGATATAGGACATTCAAAACCATTTTGCTAATTTTTCCTCTTATTTCCTTTAAGATTAGAAAAAATTTCCCACCACGATAACAAAACTAGTAAACTAGTTTTCATCTTGTTTAGTAAATGCTTAATGAAAAAGATTTAAATAAAATTAATTTTTCATATCCAGAATACATACAATTAGCTGTAATCAGCCTACAAGGCAATTAGCTGCTACCGTGTATTTTCACTTCCTTGCTATACCTGCGGTGTCAAAGTTCTCTGAGTTTGCTCCTTGTTCACAGAGGCTTTCAGGAACCCTTGGCAGATAGGACCAGCATTGCTCATGAACAAATGAAGCCGTGCCTGTGTATTCCATTTATCCTATCAATCTCTCCGTGCGTTTTCCTTTTCCCTTGGCTCATGGAGCCTCCTGTGTGCAACCACAGGAGCCTGCTATGCCTCAAACTCCCTTTTGGGCTAAACCAATAAATCATGATGGCCACATAGAAGAGTTTCTGATGAGTCGTATCTCTCTCCTGTAGCTCTCTACCAACGCCTACCGTCCCATCATAACTAACCTGACCGAGGAGAGAGGGAGCTTCCGCTCCCCTGACACCATGCTGGGCTACCTGGAGAACGTGTCCTTCAGCTTGCCCAACAAATCCTTGTCAGAAAATACCGCTCTAAGCCTGGCAGAGGTAAGCGTCTCTCACATTTGTGTGTGGAGCCAGATGACCCTGAAATTCCTCCAGCAGCTGGAATGCAGCTTTGAAAGTTTTTGCCGATTTGCAGAAAATATATATGGAAAAAAAGGAGTAGATATTTTAGGGAGTAGCAGAAGGTGAGCTTCAACCAGAGAAAATAAAGATCACCTTAGTTCTTGGGGATATTATTTAATATATTTATTTATAAATACCTGGAACCATGACCACACATCAAAAATAATTATTTAGTTGAGCAAACGGAGGAGGAGAAAATAATTTGTTAATTTTTTTTCAGATGTAAATATATCCAATGAAGAAAAAAAAAAAAATCCAACATTTCTCTGCATGGCCCAGCAGCACAGTTTGACAGTTGTGTGTTAGGTGCAGGACATAAAGGCACTGCAATCAGAGTAGTGACAGCAGCAAAGTGGAGGCACAGGCAAGCTCATAGCAAACTAACCTGGGTGCTCGGAGCGCTCTGCGGCTGTGTTAGTCCGGCCCTGGGTAACTGCCCAAGTATAAACTTGGAACTTACCATCTTTGAGATTCACATCTGCACCACAGGATTCAAAAAGCATCGATCACTGCTGGGTGCCCAGCCTCTTGTTAGTGTTTATTGCTCCTGTAGTAAGCACAGGGCAAGTCGTGCCTCTGCTCTTTTGGCTTCCCTTTTGCAAAGTCGCGTGTCAGCGTTATTCCTGCCGGACCCTACAACGGCAGAGGCGCGCGCCCTGCTCTGCCAGCTCCGCCTGGAGGTGGGAAGCTGTGGGAGAGGACCCGTTTGTGGTGCTGGTGTCCTTAGCTTCTGCGACTTAAATAGCTTTATCTTGCACCGGGTTGCAATCACAGCCAGGCCTCCTGCGTAGACATATCATAAATCTCCACTGAACCTGGTTCCGGGAAAAATCAGGTCCAAAGCTTAACCCGAGTAATTTATTTCTGTTTAATCTAATCCACAAAGGAAGGGGGGGGAAAAAAAAAAAAGTGGTGTTTTCTGCAGTCTGAGCTGGGGACAAGGGGTCATGTTCTGCTAACAGAAAGTTAGCCTTCTGTAAAACGATGGGCATCTAATTCCCTGATTTCAGCAGGCTGGAAAGCTGTTATTACAGTAATCAGCTCTGGCCTCACTAGTGATTGTTCCTTTAAGCCTGCGGGTAATACCAGGGTGACAAGGATTATTTACTCAGACAAACAATATAAATAAATGCTTCTGAAAACTACATGGACAGCAATTGATAGTGTGTGTTAAAAGCTTAGCATTTGCAAACTGTAAAGCTTGGATTTCGCGGATCACAGTTTGATATGTAGCAAAAACCTTTCTAACAAGCTCTAATACATTGTTTCCTTTGTTTTGCTGAAAAATTTTGTGTGGGCTCTAAATTGAAAATGGAAAGTCACCCTGTCAGATATCCTACCTGTTTCCCACAGCATTTCAGTTGCCATTTGGTTGCTCGTTCACGCTATCTGATGCTGCTTTGTGTGCCATGGAAGTGATTTGCCGACAGAAATGTGGGACACGCTTATCTTTAGCAAAGCTATTTTGGGAAGTAAACACAAGAGCGTCCTGATGGTGCAGAGACTGTCATTTGTCTGATTGATGGTTAGGCTCTGTATTGTCTGCAGCTAATTCCCTGAAAGGCAGGCACTGAGTGCTCACGCTATTTTCTGTAGAGTTATCTCTGTCCCGATTGTCATATGCCTCACAGCACAACAAAATGTGATTTAAGTGATATGCAATAACCGTTCTGATTACCGAAGCGCATTTATAACGCATCGCTTCTGACAAATCTGACTTGTGTGTTCTGTTAGAATGCTGCTCCGCTCGGTAGCTCCGGCGCTCCTGCTTTCCCTCACTTCCCAGGGGTTTAACGCATCCTCTTCGGAGTAATTCTGGAGCGATGCTGTGACCTGAAAGCATCTGAATGCTCTAGGCAATTTGGGCCGGGTCCTGGGTTTAGGATAACTTCTGTGCGTGCCAGGTGGAATTCCACGCCAAAAGTCAGCTCGGAGAGCGAAGCTCTGGTACTGCACTGTGTGCTACAGCTTGGAAAATTGTGCTCAAAAAAGTCTTGCAGCTTGCTTCCGCATTTCTCAGTGGAACTTTATTCAGTTGATGCTTTTGAGACATTTGAACAGAGAAGTTTAAGCAGGAGGCATGGGGTTTTTTCTTTTAATTTTCTGTGCTGCCTTTTCTCCTCCTCCTATTTGTCTTCATCAGCAAGACTCCTTAGGACAGGGACAGCACTTGAACGTGCTCACCATTACAGATCTTGACCTCAAAACCAGCATTTAAGTGCAGAAGTTAAGTAGATAATAAATCGTACGAGTGATGGGCCCAGATATTTATCTAGTGCTGTTGAAACATCTAGTCATCTGAGACTAAAAGGGGTATTAATGTCATGTGAGTTGAGATAGAATGGGAAAATAAGTTCACTTCAGTCTTACTTCCAGTCTTGTCACCTCAGCTGCAGTATAATGATCGCACTTCGGGAGTTTCACAGTGGTGTTACTTTTAATAAATAAACTATTACTTTAAAATGTCACCATACAGAACACGATGAGAGTGCTGGCAGGTAGAGATGAATCTGTGACTTGAATGAAAATGGGCTTGTCATCTTAAAATAAACCTGAGAATATCCTAGCAGAGATCTGCCTTGGATCCTTACCGGGAGATGTAGCTGATGAATAAATAATCAAATAATATAGTTTTATTTATCTTTTAGGCATTTTTAAAAGCTATTGAAGACTTTCTGCTATTGCCCAACTGGGTTGATGTACCAGAGGTAAGACAAATGGGCTTAGATTTGGAGCTTGCTTCGGGTGCATAATTTCACGTGGATAGTAATGAAACTGGTTGCTTCTATTATTCTTCTTGCTAGGACTTTTTGGCAGTATGATTTCTTTTTCTTACATGTCGCTCTCATATTTGCAGTAAAGATCCACAGAGAAAACAATTATGTCATTTTCTTTTCTAATGTGTTTCGGAGGGTTAAAATAAGGGAACTTTATCTGCTGCTATTTCCGCATATTTCAGGATGAATGAAACACAATTGTGTTTATAAAATAACACTTACTTTAATGACGATATCTGTTCAATCACTCCTTTCTTAGCACTGAACTTTGATATTTAACAGTTTATATTTGTTATGTAGATTGATGTTTTTCAATGCAAGAGAAATGTGCCGTAGTGCTTACCTGTTTAGTGAACTGAAGCTTTGAGAGAGATTAAGCCTAATATAGGAAAAAGTAACTTCTATCAATGCTCTTTCTCTTCTAGTCTACCTTCTAGAGTGCAGAGAAATACTTGCAGGAGGAACCCAGGAATTTCCTGAGATTTTTGTTTGAATCTTAAGGGAGCACAGATTTCAGAACAGAGAGCTTTTACACTGAGAGAAGGAGAGGCTGAAGTAAATTAAGGTCTCACTGAAGCCTAAAATGCTTTTAAGAGAAAAAGATATCTAAATTGATTTATGTTCTTAGCCTAAAATCCTTGATCATCTCTGATGTAAATAAATTTCAGCTAAAATAGATTTCTTTTGCATTAAAATGTGCATTCACTCTGAGATTTTATGGATCAAGTTTCAACCTGGAGGGTTGTTTTCCAGGGGACACATAAATACTTTTAAAGGAGCTTTGTACTGGGGACCTTTTTAATAAAGATGAAAGAAAGGCCAAAATGTGGTGTCTCAGCTTATGTTCCAATAAAGATGCGATACCAGTTTTTATATATTCTCAAAATACTGCGCTCAGTTCTTGGCCTCATTCTGCTGAATCCTGAGTATAATTGACTGCCAGATGCTGGTGAGAGCAGAGTCTCATTTGGAGACATTCTATAAAACACCGTATTTTATAAGGTCAGGCTCTGGGTGGCATCAATTTGTGTAACATTTTATCCCCTGTATGTGGAAAAGGCTGTGGAGAAAGTCACTTTTGACTTTGGACTGTTGAATGATGAGTCACACAGGAATTTAACATGGCACCTTGGCATTTTGTGCTATGAACTGCAATTTCTTCTGCTGTAGAGCCTTCTCTTTCTTCTTCCCCCAGGCCGCTCACATATTTGGAAGTTTAATTCAAACTATTGACAGTGTGATGGCTCATGTGACATTCAATCTGGACGAAAACTCGTTACCTTTAACCGTTGAGGGCACGTCGTCTGTGGCAGGTAGGATTTAGCAGAAATGTTCTCTCTGGACCGGCTGGCTGTCCTACAACCTTCTGTGCTTGCAGCCCCTCCTTTGCCAACGTGAAGGCAGAAATTGCAACAGCTAATTTTCTCTTTTGAATACAAAACTGTGCTTCAGTCGTGGAAAGGTGGCTGTGCAGTTAGTCCAGAGGTGCTCAGCCTGACTGTACTTGAACTTCCTTGAGGTTTTTTGGGCAGGGGTTTAGAATATGAATTCTACAAAATGAATCTAGTACTCCTATGCTAACAGGGACTAGAGCTCTTATGCAGCACGTCCAAGTTGCAGATGTCTGGATGCTACAAAACCTCAATTTTGCAAGGTTTTTGCAAGAGATTGCAAATAATAGGAGTAATTTTGACCTTTTAGGAGAATTTTGGTTTACTGCTGGTTAGCATCCTAGCACCCTAATTTCACCCGTGCCTTTGGATGCTACAGGTAGCAGAGGTAATTTATCTGTTCTGGCGTTCTGCGGTGCCTTGTTGAGACCTGTGTGAGGGGGCAAATAAGCTGAGCAGTCACCGGCGCCGTTAATCACCGCACGTACTCTCTTGGACGCTGGCATTCTCAAACGGAGCAGTGGAGGTCTGAAATAATGCCTTCAAATGTCAGTGGAAGAGTGTGTTATCAATCTGTTTTGTTGCCCTGGTAAGCTCAGTATCTGAGCACGGGTGAAGCGATCCATGGTATATTAACAGTGTGCGTACCACCTTCTCTGTCATAAAGGAGTCGGATATACAAGACAGTTTTATACTCGGGGAATGTACTATATTTTCTGCAAACGTCTGGGTTTTTAAATACAAGACTTGCACTAGCTATTAGGGAAGTCTAGTTAAAGGGTCAAGTAGGTTGCAGAGGCTATTGATTTTTATCATATTTTTGTTTGGGTTATCACACAGATTACACCTTGGTCAAAATGCATCCTCAGGCTCTGAATTTGTCCCACTATCGATTTCCATCTCGAGGACAGAGTTATATTTCCATTCCCACTGAAGCTTTTCATGAAAAAGGTAAGAAAAAATTTAAAGGGAGGAGCAGAGTCATGTAAACAGGGTATCCAAAAATGATTTTGCTTGAAAACAGGTTTCGGTTTGCTTTATTTTTCCAAGTAACTGATTTAATCACTGGTGATTGTCCTGGCTCTAAAGAAGCAGCAGTTGTCCTGTCATACTAATGAATGATTAATGTGGCAGAATTCTCATATTACTTGAATTAATCTTGAGTAATACAGCTGGGCCACAGAGACTGAAGCCATTTAATTTTGACTTCTTACATCAGAGAAGCTGTAATTTCATAGATTATTTTTAATCATCTGAACTGGTTATTTGGAAGAAATTCCAGGGTGTCAGCTCAGGTATTACTTATCCTTTCATGCAAAATCGCTCTTAAAATGTTGTATGACATTAAACTATAAAATGACAGGTTTAAGCAACAGCAGCTATGGAAACAGCATGAAGATGTAAACTACAGTCAAGGCAAAAAAAAAAAGGCAGAACTCAGAAATCCATACCTAGGCTAAAATTTTAATAATCTCAAAAACAAGGTATGGCAAAAACCTGAAGCTTTAGGTAAGGCTCTAAAATAACAATGTTTGCAGTTAATTATCTGTGTTTTAATCAGGGTTTGAAGGAACCTATTTACAAAAAGCTCTACCTGCATCCTCAAATCTTTGAAAATCTGACCTATGTGCCCTAAATTGCAACCTGCGGAATTTACACACCCCGAGACCTTTCCCCGGTCACCTCTGTTGAAGGAAGGTTGGTCCCTGTTCATAAAGTGCAAAGTTAGCTTCAGACAACCTGCAGTGAGAAATACTCCAATAATTACTGCACTGTCGACCTGATTTGTGGTGGCAGCTTTGTTTCTTTGGGCTGGCAGGGGGCTCTGGCTGGAGTCTTCACTGCAAGTGCTCTGAGGCTTGAATAACTATAATTGCTATTTTTGGCCTTAGAAGTTGGTTTGCATGTGAGAGGGCTTTTTTTTTCCTTTCCCACTTATAAAGTCTCTCACCATGCAGATTTTTTTTTTTTTTTCTTCAGCACATTATCATGCTCCGTATCCTGAAATGATCCAGCCCATTAAATGTTTAACTCTTTTTCCAGCTAAAGCTCATTTCTGAGTAATTTCAGCCTTCAGGCCACACTTCTACATTGTCCAAATGAGCTAACCTAAAAATTTATTATTCCACCTTTAAACAGTTGACACTATAAATACTTGGAACCCAGCAAAAGGGGTAGTGAAAGACATCTGTGTGGCTGACTCTTAGAAAATATGCGTCTGTCTCTTCAGTCAGATGCCGGAGAACCCATAAATACTTGGAATGCGGGCAGCAGACAGGCAACCAAGGTGGAAACCGATTGTTTGAGTGTTTGAGTAGGTGGTGGTGAAGTAGCCTCGAGCTTACCGTAGCTACCGTTGAGACGTTGACCCTGGTATGTCATGCAACCCTTTCCTTGCTATGTGAGGGATTAATTGACAACTGATTAACAACTTATTTTGGAAGTACGGTTGCGCAGGGCAGGCATCCTTCTATTTTGCTTTTGGTATCTGTCTCTTGTGCCGTACTGCAAGATCTTCATGCTTTTTCACTTAAAAGAATAACCAGAAATCTGCTAAAGCAAAGATATGAAAGTCTACTGAAGTCAAGGCTCTTAATTAACAGGGAGTTTCAGGTCTAGGAGAGAAGTGTCTCTTGCTTACAACTGTTGCTCTGAGGAATAACCCCTGTTCCCTTTCCACAGCTTGGATTACCATTGTCGGCCTGCTTTACCATAACATGCACTATTTCTTTCACAATATCAACCCTATGGATACCAAGTAAGTGTCTTGGACCTCTCATGCTGTAGCAGCTTGTTCGTTACCTTAGCGATACACCTTTATAACAGTCATGTTATTATCGACGGTAAATAAATTACGAGCTGTAATCCTGATTCTGCAATATTGAAGACAGGTAGCCATTAACCAGAGAGAGATTAAAGCTGACATTAGATGTTTTACTTTATGTTGTAGTAAAATAGACTCCTGCAGCGACATGTTTGTCTTTGTCTTCTCCTTCCATTCATCATAGCTGGTATTAGAGTTTCATAATTTTAATCTGTCTCATAAAAGGAAATTACATCTTTTTCCCCTGTCACATATCAAGATAAAGCTTGCACTAAAATGAAACAAGTAAGAAAACATAACATCCCTCTTTAGATAAAATCTGGATCCTAATCCTAGAAACCTGTAGGATAATTTTATAACAGGAGACCAGGCAATGCTTAAAAGACCTTTTGTTTTATATGCTGCATCAATGAAATCATTAGCAGATAAGATAAAGTATATGCAGAGCTGTATACCTCTCGGCAATACAGTTCCCCGGGGGATTTTGCAACGCCATTCACGTAAATCATTACACTTTGCTTTTAAGCTAGTATGACTTTATGTTTTTATTTGATCTACACCGGGGTACGTAGATTAGTTTTACGTTTTCTCTCAGTCTTTTCCAATCTGTGACATTTCGGTGCGTTGTTTGTGGCAGTGGAAGGAAAGATGCAGCATCTCGGCGGTCGTGAACGTCAGGGATTGCCTCCCTTTCTTTACATGCAGCTACATGGAAGGTCATGATCACAGGAACTCGTTTGTGAGCTTCAGGGTAGAAAATCCTGGCTTATGACCAAACTGATCACACTGAGATAATCACACAGCTATTACAAAATAACATTTTAAAATCAAGGAGCAAGTTGTACTGTTGTTTACCCTGCTCTCTCAAAGAAAAAGGGCACTTGGCAGGTAGCTGTAAAGGAACCATGTCATTAATGTGCAGGATTTCTCCTTGACGTGAAGCTGGGGAAGGGTCTGGAGCACAGGGCTGATGGGGAGCGGCTGAGGGAGCTGGGGGTGTTCAGCCTGGAGAAGAGGAGGCTGAGGGGAGACCTGATCGCTCTCTACAGCTGCCTGACGGGAGGGGGTAGTGAGGTGGGTGTTGGGCTCTTCTCCCAGGTAGCTAGCAATAGGACGAGAGGAGATGGGCTCAAGCTGTGCCAGGGGAGGTTTAGGTTGGATATCAGGAAAAAATTCTTCACAGAAAAGGTGGTCAAGCATTGGAACAGGCTGCCCAGAGAGGTGGTGGAGTCCCCATCCCTGGTGGGGTTCAAAAAACGGGCAGACGTGGCACTTTGGGACATGGTTTAGTGGGCATGGTGGTGTTGGGTTGATGGTTGGACTGATGATCTTAGAGATCCTTTCCAATCTTAATGATTCCTAGTTTTTACTTGCATTATAAATGATCCAGCCACCAAGCGAGGAAACATGAAATTGCTACTCTCCCCTTAATTGGTTTAGTGGTGGACTTGGCAGTGTTAGGTTAATGGTTGGACTTGGATGATCTTAAAGGTCTTTTCCAACCTAAACGGTTCTATGATTCTATGATTCTATTCTAAATAGAGGCATTAATTTATGACAGCTTATGTTTTTCAAACAGGCAGATCAGTGCAAGTTATTAAGATAATAAGCTATAATCTCAATTTCTTAAAGAGAGAAAGAGAATGAATATGGTCTTGACTTAGGTCAAAGTTTCGCAAACAGTATGATTGAAGATGCTGTGTGTCAAAACACTGTATTAACCCGAAGGCTGCAGCGTCTGCAGCTCCTGGGGCTCTGATATAGCAAAATAAAACGGTTATGTCATCTTTGTGTACATTCTCTGAATTTTGTGGAATAGGGACAACCTGGAGACCCATTCCTGTTCCACTGAGTTGTATGCATTTTTACCAGTCGTTTTTGAGAAGGGAGGATCTGGCCGTGCTGTAATTTTAAAGAGAAACACAAAGACATGGAGAAGAAACATCTCCTAGATTTCTGTAGCTATTCCAAGCTGTTTGAACTGTTTGCAGTAGGTAATGCGCTACAGAATCACGTCTGTAAAATTCTAGATGCAGATCTGTCCAAAACAGTATCTAAAAAACAGTAATACAGAGAATACTAGCTCAGCTATTTTCCTCTGGAATCAAACCCCAGGTATTCAAAAAATGTTTAAAAAAAAAAAAAGCATGTAGTTCTCTCTGGCTTGGTTGTCCTTTTGTGCTGTATTATTATAACTTTTTTGCTTACATTTCACTAGAATAACGTTTTCCCAGAGTAGTTTGTTTTAAAGACTTTCTTCTATGTTCCTTCTAGCACTGGGCTACTTGAACACCTGTAATTTGAAGCCTGTCCATTTTCTTCTTAAGGGCAATTTTTTTTTCTTTTGTGGTGAAAAGCTAAAACCAAAACTCTTGGAGCTTTTGTGCTGTACAGACAGATGACTTCTATTTTCAGACTACATAAATAGCAGTTTCGAAGGAGAGTCAGTTTTGATTCTTCCCCTTCAAAAAAAAAAAATCAAAACAGAAAAAGGTTTTGAGCCCAGTTCTGCTCCTGCTCATATGTGGTTTGTGTAAATCTGTAGTAATGCAGCTGAAGGTAATCGGGTGACACCCACTGCCATCTAACATCCAGGGCCACGTGAAGAAAGGCTTAGGTATGCAAGCACAAAACACAGAAACGCTGTTTCTTGCTTGTGCTGAAGTCTTTTTTGACGCTTCAAGTTTCATTTTTGACGCTTCAAGTTTCATCTAGCTCTCTAAAGTTACAACAGCAGCTAATGGGTGTGGAACAAACTGTTCATCTTGTTAATCTCTGTAGGAGAAATCCTAAAATGTCAGATAGCGGTCTTAACATTACGAGTCCCCCTCTAAACTTTTCATATCAGAGTAGCAAATTCTGCTGTGAGATTAACAAATTTAATTCACATGCTGCTTACTGGCAGCAGAAGCAGTCTCTGATACCAACTTTTTTTGGTCAGGACTAAGGACTGGTGCTGGGGGTTGTGCTAAATGAGTGCTGTTTTATTTGACCTTGCTGAGGAACTGAATGAAGTTATTTTAATATCTGATGACTTTTTTTTTTTTCCTGAAAGAAAAACAAGAAGCCATTGCAAACAGGTGGCAGGTGTAAATAAGATGGTTTTAATGTGCTGTGTAAACTGGCTCTTTCCAGTGGTGTGCTATGTTTGGAAACCCACGCTGATGGTTAATTCGCCGTGGCTCATATTTCTCATAGTAAATACCATTCATCCACATGCTGAAGAGGTGGATGGCAGAGACCATTTTACTCTTGCACAGTTTTGTTACTGACAGTATAAAAAATTTTCCCCTACAGCCAAGTGGATCTTAGTTACTCTTAAATGTGTGAAAATGCCAAAGTCGTAAGTTTTAGCTGAAAGCAGAAATAAAAGGGTTTTGACATACTGCAAAACTACTTCAGCCTAGAAAAAAAAGTATTACGTGGACTAATCAGACATTTGGTCAGATTCAGCTGTTTGTATGGTGACCTGAGTTACTCTCTAACAAACCTGACTGGACATAATCAATTTTTCAAAGTAAAGCTATAAATCATTTCTAATTATATTCCTACATATATGTTTATATGCATTATATGTATGTGCCTTACACGCTAATGTGTATGTTTAATTAGGCAGCCGTGAAGCCCCTGCAAGTTTTCTCCTTGCTTAGATTGCTTTGCTTAGGTTATTTTTAGATCCCTTACTTTGTAGGATTCTAATTATCTGAAGCACTTTCAGCAAGGCTTGTAAATCTTTGCAAAAGAGGAGCAGAATGAAGGAATGCTTATCATATCAAGTCTCCTAATGTCTAAAGCTGTTCCCTATACTTTGTAGCTGTTGCTTCTAGTCCTGTAGGATCTTTTGGGGCCAGATCTTGTTCCCCTATAGAAATTCATTGACTTGAATGGAAAAAGGAGGTCCTGTGTTCCTGGTGGTGTGGATGAACTAAAAAAATTCTGTTGTTCTCATTCCTTAATTTATTTGTTTCTTTGCAAGGATTGCTGAAGCTGCTGCATACAAAGGTTATATGATCTCAGCAACCAGTTATCTTATCTCTGTCAAAGTGGAGCCTCTACCCAAGTTGTCCCACAACCTGTCAGGATCTCCTCTTATTACCATCCAGCTCACCCACAAATTGGTAAGTGAAATGGAACTACTAGTTTAGGCTATCGTCAGGGCTCTTCAAAATTCGGTGTCTGTGGTGTTGTCTTTGTATTTCTCTTGTAATTTTTGTGGGCGGTTTTTGCAGCAATTCAGATGGCATCTGTGACTACAATACTAGGTTTTTCCAACTTTTATGCTTTGGTGACTTCTGTTTCCATCACTGCCAAAAGCTGATTAGTGCACGTGTTGGAAAAGACGGTGAAGTGACAAGTATCGCTTTAGGCCTTTCTGTATATACTGTTCTGTGGATGTGTTTGTGCAATCTGCAATGGGATGGTGTGAATTACTGCTTTCTCATTAGCACTGTCAAAACCAAGAATTCACTTATGGTTTTTGCTTTTGGTCTTAATCCACACTGAGATAACTGAGGTGTTTTGAATGTTTTCATGAATAAACCCAGAGAAGGAGCTCCTCCAAGGGCAAGTACAAGTATGATGGGCAGAGCATCTCCTGGGATAGGAGCGGAGCAGGTTCAAATCCCTGTTCTAGTGTGAGCTGCCCTTTCTAGAGAGCAGAGCATGCTGAATCTGAGAAACGAGACAAGAAATGTGAGAATCTGAGAAAACTTGGAGACAAGTTTTATTCAAACTGATCAATTTTGGTAAGACATTTCAATTTCACCAAATTAGCTTATTCCGGCAAGAAACTGGAAAAATAGCTGGTTTTGTTTGCTCTTGGAGAAAAGACATCTCTTTTTGTCTTGCCCGTGGAATGGAGAATAGTTGAGTTCAAACTCTGGGGTGCTGGTGTGAGGCATGCAGCCTCTATGACCTACTTACAGCATTGAATGGAAATGGAAAAGAGAGATTTCAATTCTTAAATGTTTCCTAGAAAACATTTCCTAGATGTTCTTCTGAATATTTTATCATACTTCTCTTTCAATGGCTGTTTTCAAGCCAGTTTATCTTCTTCCTGTTGGGCTTCTGACAAAGATGGAGTAGGCTACGGAAAACAAATATATGAAAAAACCCTAAGGCATAGAAATGAAAAGTGTTTTGCTGACAGTTGTTCAAACTAAGGACTCTCCTGAATGTCCCTAGTGGCCTCTTAGAGGCGGGCATTTGCAAAGTGAGGACTCTATTTTGTGTAGATCGTTTATAAAATGTACTTTGCTTTATTTATTCAGGTACCTCCTCATGCTTTAGTATGATGACTTACTAGCAGGCTGTTAAACCTGTGGCTTTTTGCTTTATGCCTGTTGACTTTCACTGTGAAGATCACTGGGATCTTGGTACACAGATAGAGATTTTACATTTGTCATCTGTCTCTCTCTGGTTTAGTCAGCAGAATCCATGAGAATGTAGTATGAACGTGTCTGACACATCCTGTCTATAACAGATCCAGGTTGACTGGGAGTTTCAGACTCTACATAGAGCAGTGTGTGCGTTGTGTTGTGCCTTGGGGCAGTGGCTGTTTTCTCTTGCAGAGCTCTTGTTGCTAACTGGCAATGCATTCACAGGCAGCATCTATTACCTGCCATAATATTTCTACAGTTACTTCCATTTTGGGGAATGTTCTGCTCTTACTAACCTTGCTGACACCTGTTCAGGTGTGACTTGATTTTGGCATTTGGTGGGATTTTTGCGTGTCTGTGTTTGTTTTGTTGTCGGTTTTTTTGTTTGGTTGGTTTTTTAAAATTTTTTTAAAAATCTTTGCAAGAAATGGGGAAACTTATTCCACTGTATTAACAGCATTGAAAAAGTAGCTCGGTGCTGTCTGAAATCAGTCCATAAATACATGCCAATACATTTGTATTTAAAGTTCCGAGAATTTTAGTTATAAGGGGAGAAATATTTCTAAATGTGTAGTGAGCATGATCTTAAACTCTGTTCAATAAACTGTACTGGGATAATAAATGTGCTAGATCTTGCTCTTAGGCATACAACCCTGCAAGGAGATGGGTGTGCCTTCTGTGCTCTATCCCTCTGAAAGACAAGGAACTTCTCACCCGCCTGCTAACTCCCTCCAGTAACAATCTGCGGCTGGCTTTCACACCTTATTAACTGGTACCATCCTGTTACTTTGAGAAGTTTGGGAGATGCAATGAAGCTTTGCTGCACAAGTACAGTTAGAAAATTCATAATCTCATTGTGTTTTTTACCCCTGAAAATTGTGCGGACTTGAATCGGAAACTGGTCCCGTGCTGGACTAAATATCCATTTCTCCAGTGTTTTTCAAATCAAAACTAAGTGCAACTGTGTGAGATATTTTCTATGCTTGTTCCAGAACCTAATTTCAGTATAATCTGATGGTGAAACACTTTGTATATCTCCTGGCTTGGTTTCTAAAATTCCTTTTACAATTCCAAATCAGATGTAAAAAATCCAAACGCTAAAAACTTTCAAATACCAAAACATTCTGAAATCATGAAATGCGTTGAAACAGAAAATCTGTTTTGACATCACAAAATATTTTATTTAAATTTTTGTTTGCCGTATTTAATTTATATTGTTTTCTCAGTGGAAGAGTATAATCTAGAGTCAGAATAGGTGTTTAAAAGGAGAAGTAGGCATAAAAGTTTGTAAACAGAATTAATAAAGCAATAGTTTGAGATCTGGGCAATGGGAATACATCTAGTTATCTGCTCTGCCTTTCTTGTATTTTTTCTGCTGTTCATGTGAATTCACTAAAAAAATCTATTAATAAGTGAGCAACAGAACCAACCCAAATGCCTCTGGGAGTCTTAGACATGGATTCCAAATTCTGCGAGTAATCATGGGAAACAAAGACATAGTGTGGGTAGAAATACACTGAATATTTGTCTGTGGGGAAGATGTGCAGTACGGAGTTGCGAGCAGAATGTGTGCAGCTCTGCTGAAGTGGTGTATACATTGAATCCGGTAGAAGACTGCTTGCCTCTGACGCCTGTGGCTTTGGGAATATAGTTTCTCTTCTGGCTTTTAATTAGTGGGAATGTTTAATATTAAGGAAAGGATGGATAGATCATACCTTCCAGTTTTGCGTAAATAAGGCAACAGTCGGCCAAATCTGTTCTCTTTTATGCTGCTGTAGATTTTAAATAGCTCCAATGAATTCCATGGAATAATTTTAAGCAATATAAATTTAGACTATTGACTTGTGAATTTACTTAAGTAAATTACTTAAGCAAATTTACATGAGTAAATTTAAGTGAATTTACTTAAGCAGATCAGGAAATGACTGCATGACTCTGAAACCTTTCATATGATAGCAGCACAGGCCCTTCCTATCATGCTATGTATTATTTCACTCCTTCATTTGGTTGAGTATGATTGCTCATGAAATAAAAGTAGAATTTAAAACGTTAAAGAAATTCTGGCTGCAAGATCACTGTGTTAAAGTATGTACTTTAAAATAAAGAGTAACGAGCTATTTATGTAACTTTATGATTGAATATAATGGTTAAACCAAGAGCATAAAATCTGGTTTAGAAACCAGTTTCATCCATTAAAATTCTGCTTGCTTGCTTATAGTAATGGGATAAACATTTGAAGTGGATACCAATCTCATTCTTATGGCTGCCCGTTTGTTCCACATAATCTTCTCAGTTTAACAGAGAGGAAAGTATAATAAGAAAATGAAGTAAAAAATAACAAGTCCAAACAAATACTTTTTCTGTATTAGAATTTGTTTGAGTCTGACTTTTTCCAGTTGATCTGGTTTAGCTACTCCAATGGAGTCTATTGGGTTGCACACGTAGAAAAATGAGGAGTGGAAGGAGAATATGGTTTCTTGTACTGATTGTAGCGATGCTTGGCACAGCTTAATAAAACTTTAATTCTTTTTCTTCTAGTGTGTATAGGAAAAGTGCCAATCATTGAGCAACAGAAGACAAAAGGGAGTAAAATAAAACATGTCTATTTTAGGAAATAGTTACAAAGAGAAATCTCTGTGAACTGAATATCACCTCTTGAATCAAAACTTCACACAGCATTTATCATTCCACAGTCTAACTCGCTGTTAGTTAAATCTTAGGCAAGAATTCTCTGGGTTTCTCTGAAATCGTCTGCATTTTTTACGTAGCTTTTAAGAGCTTGTGAGATGATGAAATTTCTCTTTCTTTTTGAAACACGTGGCAATACAAATCGATGCTAATATCTAATCAATTAGGTGAAATGCAGGGAATGCTGCTGAATGATGCGCTAATGCTTCCTTTTCTACAGAACATCACGGGGCAGTGGGCACTGAGTGCCCAGGCTGGGGGCAGGCTGGGGGCTAAACTGGTGCTGTGGAGCACAGGAGCCGAGAAGTCACCTCGCAGTTAATACAGCCACTGTTAAGTTCACGGGTACAAGGACTAGGGAGACTAGACTACAGACTCGCTTCCATCAGAGAGAACGTAAGAAGAGGACACCGGTAATTACAGCCATTAGGCCTTGATGTTCAGGCTCGCAGCTGGACTCTCGTGGGACCAGTGCTGCTGGTCGACATTCTTTCTACCAACAGAGCAGGCAGGGAATTTTCTGGTCAAGCTTCCATTAGCGGAAAATGGTTTTCTGACTTAAAATAGAAATTCTCATGAATCAGAATGAATAAGTCATCCCAATTTTTTCGCAGGATAAAAATACTACTTGTTTAAGTCTTCTTAAGAAGTAAAGACTCCCTGTGGGTAGGACAGACATGTTCATTTTACTTCTTATAGCGTTATTTTTATTTTAATTGTCAGTATTCTAACAACAGTTTATTTTGTTGCACAATCCCTGAAACCGGTTTTTCTGTTACTCTTCCTTTTTCTTGTGTTTATGAAAATATTAACAGCTTTAGAAAGATTATTTTGCAGGAAGACTTCAACAAGGATTTAAAATTAATTTCTTTGCATAAGAACATAAAGTGATCAAGTGTTTTATTCTTTCTGCCATTCTGAGGAATGCTTATCTGCTCTTTCTATCCACAGTGTCCACTTTTGCAGCACAGCGATAGAGCTAGGGGTGAAAAGCAACTCTCGTTTTCCTTCTCTCTAGATATAAGATAGCTTTTTCCTCTGATATTTGGGGATCATCGAGGGCCTTTTTGCTTGAGGCTTTTTACATATTGAAGAATTACATTGATGGATCTTTTTAATGACTTCTCACTGCTTAGGGTACAAGATGACGGTGAGAGAGAACCAGTAGCACTTTGTGACACTGCAGACTCAGATCTGTTGTTGTCACTCTGTCAAGCTGTTTTATTAATAGTGGGATTTTAAATATCATTTAATATTTTCTACTGTTGATTCAATGTTTGTCATAATGCAGTCTTGCCAGTCAACATACAAGAAAAGAATGAGAAGAGCTTGCTCTATGTATACATAGTTTTCTTTTTATAGCTCACCTGAAAAACTAGCAGACAAAGGCTCTAATGCAAGAAAATTATGGTCATTGACAGCTAGTATTGCTTGTAATTGTGGCATATTCAGTGTGAACACATGTTTTCCTCTAAACTTACCAGCTCCCGTGATATATCTGCTGATCAGGTCAGGTTGTAGTATGTGGTAGTCTCTGCTCTGGAGACTGGAACACTTCCAGCCCATCAAGGAGGATCGGAGTGAGAATAAGGGAAATAGTAAGAGGATCAACAGTCGTAACCATTGCTCATCTCTAGCCAATGTGTATGATGGCTGAAGAGGTGACTGCATGGTACTTATGGGAGCTCTTGATGAACTTGAACCAAAAGAATAGGCTATGTTCCTGCTGGATAGCTACTCACATCAAACTCACTGTTACGGCTTGGCGCGTGCATCGGTAATTTTAAGAGGAAGTCCAAAGACCAAAACAGTAAAGATACATTTAAGCTAGATCTGTGCTCCTTAGTGGAACTACCCTGAGGGATATCATTTTGGCTTTACTATTGAATGGACGTAATGAATTTGAATATGAGCCTATATCAAGGTGTTAAACTTTTCGCAAAATGTTTAGGATTTCTTTGGAAAAGCTTTAGATTACATTCCCAGCATCTTGGTCAAAGAAGGCTGAAAAAACTTCAGATGTTGGGCACACAATATCTTCAGTCAGACATTGTTCTTTATAACTGTAAAGATGTCAAGTTACATTAAAGATGCATTTTTTGAATTATTTCTTTACAGTAGGTTGCAGTATTTATTCTAATATAAACATTTCCCTTCATCAGCAAAATTTTGTCTAAACTAAGCCGTCTAAGAGATAAAAGTTGATACGCTACGTTACAACAGTCAGCTGTTATTCAGGAACATTTCAGTGAAAGACAGACATTTTTTTGACTGATTTTAAAAATTACGATACTCTGCTCTTCAGCAACTTGGGTGAACTACTGTCTCCAGCAAAAAAGATAACAGAAATCAACTAACACCTTCAGGCTGTATGGAATGATGTGAAGACTGACGGTAGTTTGCAGTTGAAGGCTTAATCTCGACCTGTCCAGATGTTTTGTAATGAAGCAACAGTACATTTTGTAAAATGATTATCCTCAAAAAATTTCTGTTTCTGGCAAGATGTTTTTCATAGCAGGAACAACTAGGGAAACTAACATTTCACTTATATGATCCAAGAAATTACAGCACAGGGTAGAAATTTAGAAGAGACGAATGTCAAGGCTGAAATGCATACACAACATGCTCTGGCCAGTGTCAGGAGAGGCAACAGAGGGAGAAATGGTGTAAAACTGCACCAATATTTTGTACAATCCATACGGCTATCTAGCAGAGACCTTGATCTTTGACCACACTGAAGTAACTTTTTGACACTGTCTTGGGGACAAAGTAGCTATAAATCCTTGTCTTTCCTGACAAGGCAGCTGACCATCTTTCAGCAGATAGAAATACCAGCTTGGTGTAAGCCCAGGCGTACTGGGTGCAGAGAGGGTAAAGGACTCGGGTGATGGGGCAAGAGGGGAGCATGCATACCCTGGATGACGCACCACAGCACACTGCTCTGTTGATCCCTTACTGTTGACTGGCACCATAGAGAAAATTGCCTTACGGTTAGAACAACACTTTTTGTACGCTAGTTTCGACCACTTCAAGGCTTCTATAGTTTTCTGCAGGGCTTTATTTTCCCTTTCCTTTTTGCAGAAGGGGAACATGTGCACCCGCAGTTCTGGAGAATGATAAACTCCTGTTACGCCCTCTGACAGGGGGCCTCACAGGAAGATTAGATGCAAATTGGGAATTCTTAATGTAGCTGGTTTTCCCCCAAATATATCTAATGCAAATGCCATTTTAAAGTTTTATTTGATTCTGGGAAAAAAATGCGCTTTACTAAGATACTACCAAGTCAGGACTAATTTAGCATTTGTTCCACCTCATTCCTTTGCTCCTTCTGGTTCATTTTAACAAATGTAGTGCTTGGGGAGTTGTCTGCCTCACCATGAAGTGTTAATCTTTCCTACCATTTTATTACACTGAATCATTCGGCAGCTGCTTCTCTTCTCATTTTTTGACCAACTCCTCTCTCGATCATTTCTCTGCTTCTGCTTTTTTACTTTCTGCAATGAATGCTTCCCATCAGAACCCCACGGTGGCCGGCTTCCTCTAAGCCCCTCGCTAGAGCGCTTTGTCAATGAAGCTTTATCAGCTTTTCCTGTTAATCCCATCTCATATTCTGTTATGTGACTTCCTTAAATCTCCAGAACCGGGAGTCCTATGAGAGCGTCAGCATTCATTATTGTAAGTGCAGCCTGCGGGTCTGGGAAGTGCTCTCTTGGGGTATTCCTTTGGAGATGGTAAAGTGCAGGGAAAAGATAGATTTCCTCTTCTCTGAACTGTGCTCCCATTATAAAAAAGTGCTGGTAGTCCTCTTGCAGTTCAGGGAGATGGAAATAAGGTTAAGGAACATCTTCATTGAACTTTTAATGAGGCAATGGGGCTTTTGCCCCTAAAAGGTACCCGAACATCATCCTTCTCTCTGTTGGCTTTTGCCTGGCCAGCAGTGTGCCATATCCTGAGGTTTGTTTAACATCATTACTGATAGGAAAATAAAATGAGAGAAGAAGCAATTCCCATTTGTACACAAATATTAGTGCTACCATGAGAGAGACAAATCAATGTGGAGCCAATTTATTTTTATGGCAAGTTAAGTGTTTACTAATTTATATATTGATCGAGGAAAAACAATGACTTTTGCCCACATCTGCAGAACGAAGGTATAATTTTTCACTGGGTGGACTTTGCCAGCAAAACTTGAGTAAAATACAATTTAAACTGTGACTCTTACGGAGTGTACCACAATTAAGCAAAAAGGAAAAATAATAATAAAGCTTGTAATTTAAAAATCAATGCAAAGTTTGGCACTTTGTTACGCAAGTTAAATCCTTGCCATAAAGAATACAGAAAATCCATTGAGTTCAAATGAGAAATGAACAGAGTTGCAGCTAATTTACTTGCTCCTGGGCAACCTTAAAATACCAATAGTCATTATGATGATATACAGCAATAGTTCTGTATTGTTAATGTTATTAACAGAAACATCCCAGGACTTATTTTCTCATAGCAATGTGTTCTAAAAGTCTAGAAAGGTGCAGTAACAAAAAATATAGATTTTCATTAAGCACATTGAAGATTGCCCTTTGTAAGGATCAGGATTGCATTGTAATAAGCTCTAATTCATAGAAGGTTTCATTTCCATGTCAGAACAGACTTAAGCCTTTGGAGGCACAATACTTTCCAAGCGTTATCACTCACTTGTTGTGAAACAAGTCCTCAATATTTCTTTGTAAATGAGGCCTTTGCCTTTGAGGTGCATATTGGGACAGGACTGAGGGCATCATGAAGTGGTTGAGTGTTTTGGAAGCGTAGAAGTAAAGTTCGCTTTCAATTTTAAGTTTAGTTGCTGACTTTTATTCTTTGGGTATGTGGGTAATTTTATATGCCAGTTTCCACTTAGTATCTATAAAATTACCTCTTGCCTAAAGAAAATAACCACTGGTGACTGGAACCAAGTGTTATCAAGCTACAGCAAAAAGCATCTGCTTTTTCTCTTTCAAATTTCTGCTTGCAAGGGACAGTGCATCAGCAGTTGGAGGTCAGTCAATACCAAGCAATAAACTCTGAAAAATCTTGCTGACTTATAAACCCAGAACTGAATTCCACAGTTATCCTATTTTACAGAGCTGTGGCATCTTGTGCTACTTCACGCACTGCCTTGGATTGAACATTTGTCACAGGAGGAGAAGAGAAAATTACGGGGTTTATATCTGACACGATCAAAGTGATGTAGAGTTCTGTCCCAGCCACGAACACAATTTTTGAATTCAATTTAGTTCCTCTTGTTTAAGTTCCTCATCAGTGACTACTTTCTCAAAACATCCTTGCATGTGGTGATGGCTTATTGCAGGAGTTCCAGCTAGTTGTGCAACATTTAATGAACCATCAGGGTTTCTGCTATAAAACAATGTATTTCTTTGCACAGTGTTAATACAGATATATACATATTTAAATGTTATGAAAAAAAGTTACTGCAGAGATGAAGTAGCCAACATTCAGATGTTAATAACTTTGATGATTAAAATTATAAACAGAGAAGTAAAATAAGATACCACCAGTCCATAAGCCCCACTGTGAGCAGGGATCCTGTAAAGTCTCTCTTGATGGGGCCAAGCTGTTTTGAAGTGGCAGAAGTGAACCGTAGCATTTGAAATCACAAAGAGCTGGATTTAGATTCAAAATGCCTAAATTATTTATTTACCTTTTTTTAAAAAAAAAAGGTCAGAAACAGTTCTGCTGATAGAGAATTTATTTCACTGGAGTCAGACCCTTGGAGAAGAGTATGTTCTCAAAACTCTTTTGTAAAGAGATACAGTAAACGTAAAGAGTAAAATTCTGATGTAATCACAATCTGTAGTAGAACTGCTGACTGCCATGGCGCCAAGCTTTCAGTTCTCACTCTAATGGGCATCTAATGTTGCTTTCAGACTGGTACAACTCCATTCTTCATTATTCATAATGACTTAAAGAGAAATCAAGTCCAGAGACCAAAAATGAGGATTTGTTTCAGATAGTTTGTCTGTTGATTGTACTGGCAGCCAGTGTTTTTTAGTGAGTAGAAATCTAATGCTAATGCATTGCTATTTCTCCATTAGGTACATCTTGAATAATCCACATAAAAGCAAAAAGAGAAAAGGCTTTCTGGATCCTCTGGACCCATTGACTTAACTCTAGGCAGGTTCAACTCAATTTTTCTTCCAGATCAATGCGATTAGGTTCCAGATAAGTTACTGTGGTGGAGGGAAGTTTAAGAAAGACGTTCTTGTCTGTTTTCCTTGCTTTGTTACAGTTTGATCCTTCACATTGCAGCTGTGTCACGTTGTACGTTGTCTGGGTTCATACTGGAAGTCTTATGCACGCTGGCAAGCTTTTAAGATCTAGATGTTCCTAAGCTACTTATCATCATCGTATTTTTTACTATATTCTCACGTATGGTGGGAATTAAATCAGAGTGTAGAGCATGTACCTAAGTGCTGAGAATTGCTCTTAAGCCGGTTTTCTGCCTCTATCACCTTATGTGCATCTGCTAGAGGCAGAATTGCCGTGATAGCATTGTTGCTCAGGATGAGTCCTAGCAGTTAAATGGGCCTATATTTGTGAGGAATACAGCAAAGGCCCTCGCTGCAAATACTTTCTAAAAATGCAAAGTTCTGTTGGCACATATAGTAAGTAAATAACAAGTAGAAAATTCACTAGAAAATTCCTCACTAGTAACTTCAGCTGAAGTCCCATCTGCAACTCTGTATTTATTTAATCTAATTTATTTTTTTATTGCTTTCAGTAGCACGGGATCCGAGACCTGTTATACGTTCTCCTTGAGTTACTTTGCTGTAACAGTTGCTAGGTTTTTTTTGCACTGGTGGTGCCTTCAAAACATTAGCACTAAGCATTGAGGGAGTTACTCTACTTTTACTAATTGTGTGTAGTTTGAACTCTTTGCTCGTGCTTTTTTGCCTATTAGATTGTGAGTTTACATTTCTCACTTGCCAATCCAGGACATTATCACGTATTTTATTCAAGTTCCTAGGCTTCTGGCATGTCTGCCCATGTCTCTGTGAAACCTCTTAAGCTTTCAGGAATGGTTTATGTGGCACGAATGACCGATGTTTAAATGCATATAAACAAGTGATGGTCCAGAAAATGGTAAACATACTAAATCTGTTTTTGTCTTTCTGGTTTATATTCTGCTGCCTTGGAAACGTATGCAAAAATGTGCTGAAAATGATATGGTAATGAAAGGCTAATGGTTGTGAAGATGGAACAGGTTTTGAAAAGAGTAAGGTCTCCTGCGCATACTCTTGTTCAGAACATTGTTGTGGAAAGGCCATAGGTTATTTTTTTTCTTTTGTTTTAATTCCTTGAATCACTTTTTTTTTTGAGGGGGTGGAGTGTGGGGTGTGTGAGGTGGTGGTGGTGTCCAAAAGAGTACAAGATCTAGAAGGATGCGGATGGTAACAGGAAATTTATTCATATGGATGTAATTCTAAATCATAGAATATTCAAGGCTTTTGAACGTGAAGCTCCTTTATGTTGGCTTGCAGTTAAGAAGGATTGGCTAGGAATTTTGTAACCTGCATATTGGCACATTACACGCATCAGACATTACCAATGCAAGGGAGTTCAGTATGGTTTTGTGGAACTGAAAAAGTTTAGTTTGTGATAATGAGGGTTGCAAAGTTGAAGACAACTTTGCTGTTCTAGTGATAAAGAAGTAGTGGGCAGTTTTCAAATGCAATTAATTTATAGTTAGTAAGAAGAGGAATTGCAAAACTCTGCAAGTCCACTTAATGCAAGTAGATCACTCCCCCCTCCCCCCCCCCCTTAAAATATTCACAATTTCTGCAGAAAAATGCCGTGAATATTGCGTTGGACCACTGAATGGGAAAACTAGAGTATGATCCATATCCAGAGTGGAGTCCTCACAACCATAATAGAAAAGTGGGGAAGGTTGAGGGAGAGATACCAGTTGTACAGTCTAACAGAGACAAAGATTATTGCTCTGCTGCTGGCCATTAGTGGCATTAGTACAGAAATAATTTTGGAAAGAGGTCTACCCTTCTTATGATGCTCCTGAGTTGTCGCCTTTAACTGGCAATGGCAAAATAAGGCACCTGCTCAGCAGTGGTGAGTGTGATCTGCCTTTGCCTTTCCGCAGAGGCATTTCTTCTAAAGCAAAACCGAAGTCACCTGATATACTGCGTTGTGGCTGGGACCGTCCTTATTACAGGGCAGCAGTATGGCTAAGTATAGGCTCTGTTACAGTAACATCACCAATCTGAAACAATGCTTGTATTTAGTTCACACAATATAAATAAAAAGTTTGGCTTAGAAAACAGAGTCTAACTTTAGCTCAGAAATGGCAGAGGAGTCATACTTTGGAGAAATCTGTGGATGGTAAATTCCTGGTTTTGCTTGTTTCCCTTCCCACCGCTTGTTACACTAGACATTTCAACTCAACTCCCTCCGCTTTGCAACAGAGCTGGTAGATAATGATATTAACAGCTAGTCATAGAAACTTGGAGTTGTTTTTCTAGCAGGAAACATGCAGCTGCTAAGGAGGGATTTTCCCTTTTTTTGTTTTTTAAAAAAAAAAAAAAAAAAAGAGTAGAGTCCTTCCCAATTTAAGAGACTAACGCGAGCTGGGTCAGCAACAAGATTCCTATCGGGACAGGGCCAGCCAAGAGGAACTGCATTTCAGTGACTCACCCTGCAGCTAGCTCTGCATACCTTCCTCCTCTGCAGGGACTCACAATAAATTTCAGTAATCTTGATCTGTTCAAGCTATCATTTAATGACTAACATATGCTTTGAAGGGGAAAGTGCACTCTAGACTAAGGCAGAGCTTATATGATAACGCTTTCGGGATGACAGCCGGAGCATCGCAGTTCAGGAGAGAGCACAGAATGTAGCAGCATGTTTTACCAGGATTACTCATGAGATTTGAATCAAGCACATTGCTAAGTGCTTTGCTGAAGTTGGGTATTAGTGCTAAACAAGGAGAGATACAAGATGTGAAAATCATAAATAGACAAATCCCATGAACAAATAAAACAAAACATAAAGAAATTTAATAGTAAATGAAAGCTGGAGAAGTTTAAAGTTCTAATTCAGAATATTAACCTGTTCTTAAAAAAAAAAAAAATTCCTTACACGCTCCTGTTTAATTTCTTCCTTTTCTAAGGAATTTCTTAATTTTCTAAGCACTTTTTTCTTTGAGAATTGTTTTCTTCAGATTATTGGATTTTGATGTTTTGCTTTTATTTGTCCTTCTAGGACTGAGCCCGGAGATGTTTATGCATATGACTAATGCAATGGCCTATAGAATATACTTTACATAAAGATCAGTTTGGAAAGCCTTATGAAGATAAGTGTAGAAAGCAATGTCTCAGAGGCACAGATACTTTTAGTAAAAAAGCTATTGGTTGGTTTCAGAGAAATAAACAGATAAGTATTTCCAATACTAGTTAAAATAAATTCTCAGGTTTAGTTAGAGCAAGTCTAATCTGGTCAACGGGTAAAATTATTTTTCAGCTTGCCCTATCTGTACCTATGTATCTATATCTATCCTAATTTAGTCATCTTATAGCCTGCTATTTATGTATTTATTTGTATGCTTGATGTTAATATTAAACTCCATATAGCTGAAAAATAGGCAAGAGCTGGAGTGCTGTGCCACATAATGTGGGGCTGCAACTAAGCCCAAGTACTTTGGCAGAAGGAAGATATAATGCTTCCATCCTAGAATTAAACCACTCCTTGTATTTCTATTATATATGGTGCACTGTAGGAAGAACTTACAGGGTCAGGCTGATGAAATGTACTTTGACAGATCGTGTAAGGATTTAGGGTGGAGTTATTCCCTAGACGCACACTTTATCATCTGGTGAAAAAAGTTTAGTCATTAGCTTCTAGTCCAGTGTAAGACATCAACTTCATTATTTTGCATTCATGCTAACCAAAGAGCTGTGAAATAAATTAACCCTGTGTAGTATGACTAAATCTCTTTGTTCAGTGTAATGATGTTATAAGCTGGTGAAGGGTCTGGAGCACAGGCCTTGTGAGGGGTGGCTGAGGGAACTGGGGTTGTTTAATCTGGAGAAGAGGAGGCTGAGGGGAGACCTTATCACTCTCTACAACTGCCTGACAGGAGGGGGTAATGAGGTGGGTGTTGGGCTCTTCTCCCAAGTAGTTAGCGGTAGGACGAGAGGAAATGGGCTCAAGCTGCGCCAGGGGAGGTTTAGGTTGGATATTGGGAAAAATTTCTTCACGGAAAGGGTGGTCAAGCATTGGAACAGGCTGCCCAGAGAGGTGGTGGAGTCCCCATCCCTGGAAGTGTTTAAAAAATGGGCAGACGTGGCACTTTGGGACATGGTTCAGTCTAGTCTACCCTTGATTGGTTTAGTGTGGGCTTGGTAATGTTAGATTAATGGTTGGACTGGATGATCTTAAAGGTCTTTTCCAACCTAAACGATTCTATGATTCTATGATGTAATAACTGGTGATATTACCAAAAGCTTGGAGATTCTACTGTGAGCTACCTCAGGAGTCCCGCTCTGTATAAATAGGAGGGAGGGGAGAAGTGTAAAGCATCAGAGCGCCTTTGCTCCATGCATTGGAGATTCTATGATTCTATTATGACATGCATTGTAGGTTGGTACAAAAAGACTCTGTGAGATCTAACATTTTTGCAATGCGCCCGTGCACAGTAGACACTTCCCTTACATAGTCTGTGGCTATAAGGTAGAGAATGTATGAACTTGGATGCTCAAGGAGATTTCTAATTAATAAAGCTACAAGGGAAAAAAATATCCTGTGGCACTTAAGAAATGGATTGGTCCATGTTAGACTGTGTGTGAATTATGCGGCTCTTTGGCAACAATTTTTACAATAGACTTTTTATTAGCCTAAAGATGTCTCAAATAATTTCAATAACGATCATTTCAGGAGCACTGCTGTCTGTATTTTTCATTCCTTGTTTCTGTCTGCTGTGATAGTTGATATCAAATACAGCTTGCATAGCCAGCAAAAGAATAAATTTGGAGAAAGCATCAGACACACCAGGGAATTTGGTTTTCCTGAGCAGTGTTTGTAATTATTCGGCTACACTGATGAAATCTTACTGGTTCCCACTTGTTATTAGGGATGACAGTTCTACCCTCAACAAGTTGTGGAATTTCAGATTTGGGAGAAAGCTTTTTTTTTGGTGGTTCCCCCCCCGCCCCCAACCTAAAAATAAATTTTCTTGATTTTTGCATATGGCAGACAAATGGTAATTCTTCTTTTAGGAGCATTACTTAAAGGTCTTCAGAACTGGACCAATTTTTCTTGGTCAAGAAAGCCAGCCTTGCAACGTAATGCCATTAATTATGCACTCTGACTAATTAAAAGGCTAGAACGGTATTGAATTTTTATTCTGATCTCTGATTTCTCAGTTTCACTCTCTATGTAGAGGTTGTGTTGTGATTCATACAAAATTTTTCCCCTCGATTTATGTCAGTGTTGAAGTCCTGATTTCCATTGATTTCAATACATGAAACTGTTGTGATGTTGTGATAATCTGTTTTCTAGTCCAACGGTCTTGGTTGTTCTTGCTCAAACTGGGGAGAAAACATGGTCATAGAAACTGGCTAAACATTTAGTGGGACCAGGTTCTCATACGGAGTCAATCAGCAGGAGTTCACAAACAGAAAAATAAACAGAAGTTAATAAAATGGTGCCAGGCTGTACTAACTGAGGGCATCTCCCCCAGGAGAGGCATTCTTGGACTCAGCCACAGTGGCCCCCAGAGCGTTGTTGTGCAGCCGTCGTACTGCCAAAAACTGCTAAAACTTGCAAAAATGTGACTACTGCAAACCTGTTGAACACTACCGGTAAAAAAGAGTTCCAGACCATTATTTCAGACCAGCGCATAAAAGCTTTGAAATTCAAAATTAACTCTTAAACTGAAGTTGTTCGGTGAATGGCAGAGCACACTTAGAGGGGGGGTCAAAATGTTCCCTTTCTTGGTCCTGTGAATGCCTTGTTGAGTCCTAAACTGTCACCGAGGAGCAGTGACAGCTTCGCGCATTTCTCCTTTGCAGAGCGGTTGGGCTTTATGTAAATTCCTTCAAGGAGCAGAAATGTTGACATTGAAAATCTGCCAGCAGTTAGACAAAGTGTTAGCGGGGGTAAAAGAGGTGTGGGTGAAGGAAGAAAATCACCCAGGGAATAATTTAATATCGCAGGAGAAAATATAGCACAAACACCATTTCTGTTTCAGAGAAGCGTTACTTTGCTCTTGGGAACAGTTGCCAGCGTGAGACAAATAGGCATAAATTCGGCATCCTCTGCGGGACGGGCTTCTCCCGCAAAACAGCCGAGTGCTGTCAACTCACGCACTTCAGAGCTCAGCACGTGATAGGGTTAGGTTAACGTTCAACCTTTCGGGTCAAAGCTTTTAGTAAGCGAGGTTCAGTGAGATGCTCGAGGCCCGTTTATTACTGAATTCGTAGCCAAAGTGGCAGGAGCAGCGAAGGTGCGTAGCCGTGCGGGCTGCCTTGGTGCGCAGCCGTGAGGATGCTTCTCAACGCAGCCCCCCCTTGCCATGCGCCCCTTTCCGCTGGGAGTCATCGGAGCAAGCGCGGCTGTGCCGGACAATGAAATTCCCACCCTTAAATCCTAACTAGTGGTAAGTAATTCGTCTAACGGAATTCTCTGCCTGATTTTCTTTTGTAGATCTCTCTTTAGCTTTCAAACGTACAGGAATGAAAAAGCAGCGCGGGAATGTCCAGCTGGGAGGGGGGAAATGGGATGCAGAGTGCAAATCATTCAGGATAAAAGTCCCGCACAATCCCTTGAAGGCGGCATGGAGGGAGCAAGCTCCCTATAAATGCCTTATTAAGCCTGATTATTTATTTTAAGAAACGTGTAACCTCACACTTACCAAACCACCTTGGAGTACGTGATGTCACTTTAAATCATGCATTTCTCAGCTAACCACACAAACATCAAACCCAAGTATATCCTGTGAACATCAAACCTGATGGAATGACAGAAATATTTCCAGTAAAATTTATAAAAAGAATTGCAGCGACTTAGAGCCTTATTGTGGTAAAGCCTGTACCCAGGGGAACAAAAGCACAACTTCATTTACAGTATAGTTCTTTATTGTGTATTTCCAGTCTTCTGCCATAGTCTGCAGACTGTTGATGAGCTTTGTACTTCCCTCAACTTGAATATTTTGTATATCCCAGAACTGGATTTACACATTTTAACTCATTCTTTGGCTTTCTCTTGAGGAATGTTAGAGATCGGAAAATATTATTAACCTCCTCCCCCCTAAATATTCTTCCACTTAAGAAAAAAATCCCCAACATTTGAAGTTTGCTTCCTGCAACTATCAACTAGCCAGCAGAAAATAAATGCACTGGCAAGAATATTTAGCAAAGCAGCAAATTTTAAGTTGTTACTGAAGACTGTTCCTGGAAGGCAGACTCCAAAAAGCCAAATTTTTAATTGTGGCTCTTGACTTAAAATTGTGCTGCTTCAGTGAAGAAAGAAAGAGTACTCCATGGCTTTGGGGATCACCAAAGGTACCGGTGTCTTGAATTTTACATGTTGTTGAAATGCTCAGAACAGATCTATATTTTGAAAACCCATACAGTAAAAAAAACCCAGAAAACTCCGCCAAATCCTGAATATGAAAAGAAAGAGTTACTGGGTAACTTGCTGATTGCTTCTTTGAAAGCCTGTGAAACATCCCAAACTGGTTCTCTTATTATGCCTTAAGATCAAAGGTGGAGGCTGAGCAAGCCGTGATTCTCTTGCGGTTTGGACCTTACGCTGCCAGCCTGCAATCTCCTGTCTTAGTGGGAACAGAGACCGTGGAGATTCCTTATCCTATCTGAGAAGACCTAACAAGATTTGTTCCTTTGGTGTTAGAAAGACATTATTTATATAATAATGCTCTTAACCAATGCATAAGTATTTTTTTACAGCAGAGGTACAATGTATTACAGGAAGGCAGCTTTTCTGGTAGCCGCATTTATCTAAACTAGATGTAACATTCTTTAAGTTACAGAGTAAGCAGAAATGCTGAATTTTGCATTTTTTTCAAGCTGTGGTGTTTTTTCCCTAGGTACCTACTATTTCTTGATGTTTTATACATATTTGCCTGACTCTCTGTCTTCACTAATGACGTGTCAAAACTCCCAGAGATTTACGGGATTAAATATAGTGATCAGTTGTATAAAGGCAATTAATCAATACAATGACTCTGTACCAGCGCTACTGCTAAGAGAGCTGCTTTTCACTTACGCTTTCTTGCTGCCCACATTTTATCCCTGTCTTTGCTGGTGTGTGTGTCTTGTAGAACGTAATTTTATTACTTGCTATCTAGGCTTCTATGTCTTTCTCATCATATTTGCTTTCAGATCGTCAGGGAATTTTACTTTCATGCCGCAGCTTTTTGGGACTGACTTTTGCAGCGTGCATCTTAGCGCTAGCAAAGAGTTAGTTGGCTTCTGAATTGTCGAATATTAAGCCAAAATGCTAGAGGTGTATTTGCTGCCCTTCACGCTCGACGAAGAGCAGAGAAAACCCTTACTGGACCTTCCAAAGGTCAAGACGTAGGAAGAACACTCCAATGAGTGTTCACTGAGCGCTATTCCAGCAGGTCCCTATAGCAATTCAGAAAATGCGTGGGGCTAGATCTGTAAAAATATTTGGGTATCCAGTTACCCTCTATTTGAATGAAGCTTGCACCCTGTTTGCATTTGAAGACCTGGGTCAGGGCGTGTTTGAGTAAGGCTTTTGTATTTTAACATCCTATATAATTGACATCTCCCTGTTTGCTCACCAGCACAGACTATCTGAGCAGTCAAGAAGAGATGTTGGTTCTTCCAGGATATGATCCGTTCCGTGCCAAAGTATTTGTTTAAAATGTATTGGCTGAATTAGACCTATTCGTCTCCACTGATATGAAGGGAACTTGGAGTGATAAACACCTAGATTTGCTCAGCTAAAACCCACCCTGTATGTTTTACTTCACTGCGAAGTTAAGCAGATCGGCACTCACAGGGGAGTTTCCTGCTGTGGGCAATGTGGTGAGGGGGGCAACAGAGAGACATTAAGGAATTAGAGGTACCATTTGTGCTTAATAAACACTGCACAGATGAGATCCGGAGATTTATATTTGTAATGGTTGAAGTTTGGATTACTTGCTGAGAAAAACTTACCCCATTTGGGATTTTCTGTAGTGTGCAATTTTTAAGCCTAATGAATGCATTTGGAAAGATAGAGAGAAAAAAAATTAAAAGGGAAAGGTACTGAGACTATAAAAAAGTCCTTTATTTTTCCTCATATTCTTTCTTGCATGACTGAACCAGATTTTATATGTTTTGATGACACTACAAATGTGACATTTCAGCCCAGAGCTATAGAGCCCTGAAAATAAAAATGTGTTCTTGGAACCACTGATGGATCACTGACAAGGCTGGAGCTTCCAAACTAATGGGAAATGATGACAACCCCTGCATACAGATTAATCGCTTCAGTCTGAGCTGCAGGCTTTCTCATTTGTCCGACAGTATCCTTTATATGACACGGCCTCGTAGCACTGGGTTTCTGAACAGGAGATAGACACATCATCTAGCTGTAGTTTGTGCTCAGTTACAGGATCCAAAATTTGGGATGACTTCAGCTATGTTAACTCCTGATGAATGGATCAGGGCTTGGATGCTGGGGTTTTCTCCCCAGAGCAAAGGAGCAGGTAGGAACCAGGCTGTGCCTATACTCACAGCTGGATTCCTCTTTTGCACTGGGCGAGCGTGGGGCGGTGCGGATTGCGTTTGTGTAAGCGTACCCCGTGCACTGGACGTGCCTGCCCGCACCCTGCAAACAGGGAAGGAACTGCCCCGTGCAAGGTGCCACCTCCCCACACTGCTGCTGCTGGTATGTAACGGCTTGCTGGGGACGTGGCTCAAGCACGTTTGCTTTCGGAATACAAGGGACTGTACAGGTATCGATATTTTGGGGTTTGCACGCAATATCTCCTTCTGTCACAGAACATCTGGCAACTTCAGGAAAACATGGGCTAAAAATACAGGTAAATTTCAGAGCGCTTGGGAAAAAAAGAAATTGTGCAGCTGAAATAGAAGGCCTGGTAAGAATCTAAGTATCTTTTATATTTTTAAGGACTAAGTATACTCAAGTATACTCAAGTTACTAAGTATGCTCAAGTGTACTCTAATTTACTTGAGAGTAAGGCAAAACTAACTGCAGCTTTGGGTATCTGTTGATGAAAACCGGCATTATGTTTTTGCTCTTACTGGCAACAAGACAAATGTGATCAAAACGTCGTCTGCTGCTGCAGTTGTATTATGATCGATATGTGATGCAAGACCTTTCTGCTCTGCCCCTCTCTGCCTGCTGGTTTGGCTGCGTCCCTCCTGAGGAGGAACCAGGTGATGCTGAGGATGAAGGCTGCAAAGGGAGGTGGTTGGCCACGCAGCTCTTTCGGAGCAGAGAGATGGTTCTGGCTGCCGTCCTAGCTGGCCCATAGCTGACATGCAGATCGGTAATTTATACCACAGTGATAATACGTTGTAGTGCCAGTAACTTTTTATAACACTCATAAAATTCCTTATTCCTGTGGGGAAACATTCCTCCAGTGTGGGCAGTAAAATGATCACTTTCAGATGTCAGTGTGGACTTTTACATTGATATGTTGCCAACTGTATATATTAAGGTGACCAGATTTGCTAGGCACCAAGTCAAGGAGAGGTAGTTTGGAGAGGTGGAAGGAGGAGGAACGTAGACCCCACAAACTTCGTCCCCTCCTCTTTCTCACATCTACCACCTACTCCTTTGCCGTACCTTCAAAGTCAGGTACTAAATGACCATATCAAATGGTCATCACAACCTGCTGTGTTATTTCATTTAAAGTCACTTCAGTTTATAATTTAATCCTTGCCCTACATTCCTTTGGTATAATCTGTGTAAGTATTTTCCAGGGTTCATTCTGTCCTGCTCATGCCAGCTACAAAAACTCCAGACTTGAAGAAAATGTTAGCAATGAGGCAGCGCCTTCCAACGCTGCTGTGCCTGGTGGTGCCAGGCCAGGCTGGGGAAGGAATGCGCTAGATGGGGAGCTCCGAGCAATGGAGATGATTTTTCTCCTGAAAATTTTATCACTGGAGATGCGTGTTGAATAAACCAAATGCAGCTCAAGTATCACAGCTGCTTAACTCTTCCAATTCTGGGTGCATCAGCTAGCAATAATTGCCTTCAGGAGAAGATATTGGCACAGCCAACCCTTTAGTACCCTGGGTTTTTTTCCTGTTTTCTTTATGAAAAGACAGTCTATTTGGAAATCCTTCTTGTTTCCTAGTGTAACAAAGTAAAACCTATTTGTGAGAACTCTGGGTTTCCAGAAGCCCAGGAGTCTGCCTGCTCTTGAGATTCCGCAGTCAGTCACTGCTTTGAAATCTGCTCTCATGCTCTCATTTTTATGATGTTTCTAAGGTGTTTGTAAGCTTTTTTTTCTAACATTCTAAGTGATTTCCTGTCTTTGCCACCTGAAAAATAATGATATTATTACAACAACAGATGTGCTTATTCCTGCAATTAAAAATGGCAAAATAAGAAACAATCTTAGGCTGAAAGCCTACGACTACCTCTATTTAATTTCTCCTGTATAACTAGTGCCTTGAAGGGTTATGGTTTTGATTCCAAGATCCAAACAATAATTTCATTCCTTCTACTGGGCTTGATCAAAGATGGTGGGTGGGCTGTGATTGACTTCAGAGGATTTGATTTAAGCCATTATTGATACAGAGTTTTTGAAACTAATGAAAATAAGATCCGTGAGAGAGAATTGTCTTCTATGTATAAAAAATATTAAAGGTTATGGAATTCAGAAAGGGCTTTTGCAGTGTCATTTGAGTAGACCAATATTCAAATACTGCAGCTAGTATTCCTGTTTTGTTACTAAACATACCAGTTCATCACAGTTGATGTAATTACAGATTACACAGATCTCCTCAGCAGTAAAATGGCTCCACTCTGTTAATGGCATTTGAAAAAGCAGTGTCCTCGCAAAAAATCTTGTAATATACTGTGCTTTGGTGTTAATTAAATGTTGAGTAACCTTTATGTTCTAAAAATCATGAATAAGTTTAATTTAAAATAGAAATAACGTAATTTTAGCATTGTCTGCTTAAAGATATGTGTACATAATTCTTTATGGGATCAAGATCTAAGCTGGTAGTTTGGGTTTTTTTTTCAGACAAAATGCCTACATAACAAAACTACTGTTGGACACCAGTTAGCATGCTTGCTTAATTCAAGTTAAGGACAAAAATAGATTGAGGAGTACAGCTCTGGACTGGCTTTGTTTTCACTCATAGATATAGTATTCCCAGCAAGCCATATGTCAGAATCTCTAAGCAATGAAAAACTTGACAAAGCAGGCAAAAACTTGATTTGTGAATAAGTCTTCATATTCCAGTACTACTGGCATTAAATTTCTTTCAGACAACAAAAGCAAATTAAAAAAAATGTATTTTTCTACAGATGCTATAGGATGGAACTAATCTCAGGAAACAGCACATCATAAGGTTGTTAAGTTTATTGGACATGTTCATCATGAATGGCCATTGTGCAGTGGCAGTCACTCAAATGTAAATTAAAACCAGATCTTCTGAAAGAAGCGCCTTGCCTAAAATACAGTGTGAACAGAAACAAGATGCTTTTTAAAAAGCAATGAATATCCCAAAAGGAATAACATAGGAATATACTTAAACATGTCAAAAATTTCCTGAAGCTGGGGGTAATGTATTTAACACTTGTGGATGGAAAATAACAGCAGAGGGTGGAAATTGGACTGGAAATTTGGATGGGGCAATATTTTCAGCCCAACTTTAGAACAGCCGTGTAAAGAGACCATTTCACTGCGAACTATGTTCCACGTTAAAGAACTGCATAAGAGACCTGATAGATATTGATCATATAAATTCTTGTGTAAGTTAGAGAAAGATTTTCTCTGGTTGCGTGTGGCCAAAACGCTGGCCTAAGGTCTTTGTTCCGTAGCCGTGTTGTGTAAAATGCAGAGCCTCTTCTCATCAAACCTGACAGCTGTTGCTTGTGAAGAAACAAGAGCTTTGTAAAGTCTGTCTTAGAAAAAAAAAAAAGAAAGAAATGCAGATGCCAAAACAGAAAAATACCTTTAAAATTATATCAGTTGCAAAAGAAAGAGAGAAACTCCCTTCCAGGAATGTTCTGTCTTTGTGGTGGGTGGTAGCATACGCTGCATGCTGTCAAAATACGTTCTTGGAGCAGGAGGTGTAAACACGGACTGGTGAGTCAGCCCGGAATCTGATGGCCTGAATCTGTGCTCCTTCTGTCTAGAGGTGGAGGCAGGCAGCTGTGCTCTAGTGCCACTTAGGAAATACCTCAGCTATTGTCTGGCCTTTGTCACTTTTAGAATCATAGAGTAGCATCATAGAATTGTTTAGGTTGGAAAAGACCTTTAAGATCATCCAGTCCAACCATTAACCTACACTACCAAGTCCACCACTAAACCAATTAAGGGTAGAGTAATAACTAATTTCATGTTTCCTGGCTTGGTGGCTGGATTAGTTTTTAATGAAAGTAAAAACTAGGAATCACTAAGGTTGGAAAGGACCTCTAAGATCATCAGTCCAACTGTCAACCCAACACCACCATGCCCACTAAACCATGTCCCCAAGTGCCACCTCTGCCCGTTTTTTGAACACTTCCAGGGATGGGGACTCCACCACCTCTCTGGGCAGCCTGTTCCAATGCTTGGCTACCCTTTCCGTGAAGAAATTTCTCCTAATATCCAATCTAATTTGCTACAGTATAGTAGGAAACCAAGGTCAGCTCCAACTCTTTTCTTCTTTTAGCTGCTCTAAAAATGGGAGCATCTACCTGTTTTAGAGAAAATATCACTTCAGACATTGTTTTCTGAAGGGAGACCAATTAATGGTTGTGCTTCACCTGAAATGGACATTTTCCAGTTCTAATGTGAATATGTATTTCCCCAAATTTATTGTGATCTAAAGCAAGTTGGTGAAATGGTGAAAGCTTTTTTTTTTTTTTTTTTTTGGTCTCATGTTGGCATGACCTGATACAGACTTTGGCAGTGGAAGGGGCTGCATGAGAATTAGGTCTTTCCAATCAGTTCTGCAAAGAGACCTAGGTTGTTTGGGATGAATCTATAAAACAAAGCACTTTTCAGTCTGATATAATTCTGCCTTTTTTTACAGGTTTCTTGGACCACCCGCTGTGGCTAGAGAGCTAGATTCTTAGATGGTGTATTGGAACTGCAGTCAGATTAGGCGAAAACATCTGGAAAAAAGAAAAGTCCCCCCTGGGTAATTATTGAATTTTAAAATAATTACCCATTCCATATTGTTCTTTGTTTTTCCACCCGTTTGAACTGTAATGAGCGATCATCTCAAAGGTACAAAGGATTTTAAGATTCCCAGTGATTCAGACATTGCAGGATGTTTCCAGGATGCTCAGTCTCAGGAGGCTCTTGGATGAATGTGGGATGGCAACAAAAACCCTAAGGTTTTGGGTTTTTTTTTTTATTGGTTTAGGAAGGACAGGGGAGGTGAGTACCTAAATACAAAGCTGGGAAAATAAGAGAGAGCATGCAGCCTGGATTCTGGCGTGGAAGCATTAGACACAAGTACTGCAGTTCTTACTGAGTCTCTTAGGGTACATGAATCTCTTGACTTTCCAAATGGGCGCTAAACCATCTGTTGCTTCCTTGTTTATCACCTGTGTTGTTCATCTTGCAGGTCGGAAAGAAAAACAGTGTGGGCAACTTTTCTCAGCCTGCTTTCAGTCTGGCCAAGTTCTGCTTTTTCTAGCCCTTGCAATGAGAGAGACTTCTCAGCTTTCAGAAGGAAATACTGAGAAGTATGACTCTGGGATGTCACAAAAAGGCACCCTGACTGGCAGTAACTTCAGTGGCTCACATGCAGGCATGCCCTTCACCTCTTTGTAAAATTGTCACTGGCCCTGCTCCGAGCTCTTCTTTTATTGCTTGGGGTTTTTTTATCCAGGTGCCAACGAGCTACCAGTTCTGTGTAATATATGGATATATCCACACCACTCTAGTTCACCTGCAGATGGGAGGACATCCATCATCTTTCCTCTTACTTCAGGCCAAACCCCTTAAATCTAACTAGCTGTGGCAGAAATTCACAAAATACCGGTCCCCGTTTCCGCTTAGGTAGGAAGAGGTAGTTAGGTGAGGAGGGCCTGTCCGCATCTCCCAAAATGTGCCGTCATGGAGGCTGTGGGACCAGGCTCCAGGAACTGGAGAAGCCAGTTTTGCGAGGAAGGTGTTAGGGGCCCGGTGCAAGGAAAGAATTGGAAATATTTGCAAATGAAGATGTCAGTTGTTCACTCAGTCGCCTATTTGCTTGTGGCAGAACAGAATGCAATCTGTTTCGTACATTAAAGTGCCTGTTCCCAAGGCACCTCGCTCATTTGTTTATAAGGCAGAGCACATCTGCGGAGCTACACTGGCCCCCCGATAGCATGATTTCATCAGGAGCGGTGGAGGAAGGCCAAATGGGCGCTCTTGTTTTGCAGTCAGCCTGCGACTTTCCTCTTGCCGATCAGTGCATGCAGCTCTCCCGAGTAGGGTATAGGTAAGCTTTTTCAGGTTTCTCATGAAATCTTTCTTGTTTGACACAACCAATCGCTTTCAATTACATCTGCACCTGCTGTTTAGAGCACAACAGCAAATACGCTTCAAACAAAACGATGAGAAATTACTCCGAAGCGCAATAGCCTGTCGTGTACAAAGTATATTTGCTTCTTTACATCTCTCCATGCATTAAAACATTTGTGTGTGTGGGGGGTGGTTTCTGTCATTACATATTATAAATAATTTCAGGGTTTTTCTTAGGAACACTTCTTTAGACAAATGGGTTGTTGGCTCATGCTGAAGTAATTTGCTATGCCTGGAATACATATATGCCATTGAGAGTAAGTGTTTCCATAAAAACCTTTGCATCACAATTTTGAAGGAGATTGATGATACATTTTGTCTTTCATGAGTTTTACCTCACCGTGCTAACAACTTAGCTATTTGTTACTTCTATTTTCCATGTTGTCATATGTGGATATGCTGATAAACAAGAACAAAAAAGAATCCATAATACCCAATGCACGGCTGCCTGGAGGAGTCACTTACATTTGAGAAGAAGGGATGTAACACATAGCACCCTGATCTGCGCAAATGCTATGGCTGTGTTTTACAGGTGTAAACAACGGCGTGTAGAGTAAGATTTTTCAGGAATGTTCTGTATTGGTCTGACTTTTCCCAGTATTTGGCCTGTTCTGGCAAATAGAGAAAATCTGTTTTTGGTGGAAGGTAGAGAATTTGGACCACATTCTCTGCCCCAGGCAGTGTGAGGTTTCTTCTTCCATTCCTCCCTTTGGAAAAAGTAAGCTGGAGAAATACCTGAACATGGTGACTGGGGAACGGTATGGTCCAGGTAACCAGCCCTCCTGTCTCTGTGCTGCCCTACCCTCGGGGAAGGTAACGTAGAGTTAGCGTGCAGGATTATTATAGGGGAGAGAGGTGCCCTCCCTTTATACTTGCTTGCCTCTGAGTCCACAGTTTATAGTACAAACTCTAGAGCAAGTCAGCAAAATGAATGTGTGGCATTAATTCACATGGACTGGTTCTGTTCTAAGAAATTGAATTGCGCTTTAATGCTTCCTTAAAGATTATCCAAAAACGTTAGTGATCTTGGTCCAAGTCCAGCTCTGACTAAAGTGTGAAGTTAGCTGAATCGCAGACCATTGCCAATAAATTCTAGAGCACAGGAAAAGATATGCTTGGTTCTCAGAAATGTTTGGGTAAGCACCACACTGCCACGGTTTGCTCTTTACCCCAAACAATAACATTTGTGCAGGCAAGCCTGCCTCTGTCAGTGCAAAACCAGTCTCTGTCATTCGGGGACCTGGGCTTGCTTGACTGACGAACGCCTTTTGCTGGTATAAATGACAGCCCCTATCTACCAGGAAGTTTTTCTGGTGTCAGGGTGTGGGCAAAAACCTTTCCAGTGTGAATGAAGTTGTCGTCCCCAAATCTGTGTTTCCTGCGCTGCTCTCCATGCCCCGAAGCCCAGGGGGTGAAGCACTTCACGAAACAATTTATGAAATCTCCCAGAAAGGTATTTCTCTCTTTCTGTTGAGGCTGAACTCAGATCCCTTACTTAGGTTGCTCAGCTTAAAGGAAAGATTATATTCAAAGGAGCTGCTTTTTTTTTTTTCCCCCCTTTTTTTCTTTATTTTTTTCTGCTTTTGAAAAGAGCAGTGGACTTGCAGCTGTGCTGCTTTAACAGGCTCCGAAGATCTTTGTGACTTTACCCTCTCTTTAATAACAGTAACGGTGTCGATGAGCTGAGCGGGACAGTTCTGGGGCCAGACGGCGCGGCGTTGTCCTCCGCTGCCTGCGCAGGACGGGAGCGGAGCGCGCTCTGCCCCGCTCGGAGCAGCGGGACCGGGGTTGGTGAAGCAGCACAGAGCTCCTGGTGCCAGGATCCTCAGGAAAAAATGCTCAGGACAAAAGCGCCCAGGGCTCCTGGGGGAGTCGGAGGGTGCTGCCGAATTAACTACATGCCGAGGAAACATCTTCCTGAACAATTCTTTCATTTGCTAAAAGTTTAACTCCAGGTGGGCCGAATTATGTGTCATTTGTGCTGAAAGCATCGAGCAGCTCTGGCTAAGTATTTATAAACCTGTGTGCTCTTTTAAAAATGGAAACATTTTATTTTGGTATTTAAACATGAAATATATATTTACATTTTAATATGACATATTGACTCTGAACATTTTCAGAATATATTCTGTTTCGAAAATGAAACAAGATTAAATGTTTTGTTACACGCATGCAGGGGGTCATTGTAGCAAAGGAGAAAATGGATTTTTTTTTTTTTTTTTTTTTTTTTTGACAATCCAGAATATCTCACTACAACTCCCTGCCCCGTTTGCCACTTTGGTCGCTATAACCAGACTCCTCAGCTCTTTGCTGCACTCTCCTCGTTGCCTGAGCTACCTTCTGCCGGTCGTCAGGAGTTTCTGCTACTTTTCTTGTTCCATGAGCAGCAAGCAGATAGTGCTCGCTGCCTGTAGAAACCAAATGTGGACAAACCTCCCTGAAAGGCAGTGTTTCCAGGGTGTGTTTTGTATTGTGCTATCCAGCTGTATAAAGATGAAACTTAGTAGGCATCTTTTTAGACTACCTTTGGCTATTCTTGGTGGCTCTCTGACATTTTAGATCTGGGTTTTTTTCTTCCATTTTCTGGGAATTACGAAGGATTTAACTGAAAAAACAAACAGCTTGGTAAAGTGTTTCCAGAGCATTTTTATTCACCTCCGATTCTTGCCAACCCTGAGACAGCATGTTCATGAAGTTTGGTATTTGTGTTCGAAAAGACAAAATTAGTCTATTTGTATTCTCTTTCTTGCTGCTTTGTATATAAAATCAGTGATTTCTGATTTTCTTAATAGGTCTCTGAAAATCAAACTTCAATTTCTGTACTGTATACCAGGATCTAATCTGTATCAACAATGGCAAAGGTATAACATTAACTTAATTCTTGAATTAGAAGGCGGAACACAGAAACAGTGTCTATATAGGTAAATAGCGAGAAGATAAATACTGAAAGTCTGTTGGTAACTCTGTGTAGGATATACACCAAATCTACAGTTTGAGGTGTTTATCTTACTAGAATGTTTGCCCAGAGCAATATTAACCCTCTTGTGTCTGACACGTACATTTGACACCTGATTTTTGTACTAACGAGAAGAGATTGCACACTTGGAACGCAAACTAAATGAACTGAGCAGTTATTGTCTTACAATCCTTGTTGGATAAAGGGATAAAGGGGCAATTCTGTTGCGGGAGAATTCTTCAGGAACATTTAAGCAAGCAAGATAATTCAGGAGAAACAGGGGCTGTTGTAATCGATCCCTGCTGTCAAGAAAGGACTAGGTTGATTAACTATGAGATGGATCAACCTATTCAATGCTATCTGTATAAAATCACAAGATGGATAGGACTGGAGGAATAATAGAATGGAAAATAAAACCTGGTAAGGTGCAGCAACTGTACAAGGCCAGAACTTTGTGAAAAGGTACATAACAGAGAGAAATGTATGTAGAGGCCAGCAGCTGAATATATTTCCACTGATCAGTGCTCATGTCTGTCTGGAGTTTGCAGGAGTCAGCAACTTCAAATGTATTCACCTTTCTGTACCCTCTCAAACAGGCTGAAACCTGTACGTATGCCTGCCTTTAGAGGTAATAAGATATTTAATATGTCACCCCAGAACTGACAAGCAGGTCTAAAGTGTTTTAAAGCACCAAAATGAAAGCTTAAAAATTTTCTCTTTACCAAATGCATAAAGAAAAGCGTGAAGATCCAGTGGTTATTTGAGGAGTAAAATAGTTTAGCACTTTATGGAAAGAACTGGCTGTCAGAGCTGGCAGATAGGACAAACCAGGCAGGTTGAAAGCTGGGAAGAAACTAGTCACTATATAAGGTGTCCAGAACAGCAGGCTATTGTAGAAGGTGACCCACTAGATCAGGTAAAGGTGTGTGGAGCACACACTTGGAAGGCTCTTATAGAAATGAAGAGCCGGTGAGAAATCTGGTGTAAAAGATATAGTGGGCCTGTTTCTTCTCAGGGATAAACCCAGTTTCTTTTAAAGCATTATCTTGGGGTTGGTTTTGTCTGATCCTCTGTAGCTTATTGGAGATGGATTCATAAGCTGCTTTGAAACATGATTTAAAAGAAGAGCAAAGAATATTCTGGGGCCCATCAGCCTTTTCCTTTTCTGCCTGCATCATCTACCTTTGCGATGCCCTGCTATTCCTCCAGCAGAATTGCTTTGCGCCTCCTCTTACAAATACTTCGATTAATAGTCAACTTTGCTTCAATGGCATAGCATAGTATCACTGTTAAGCAGCATTTCCTTATTGTCACCAGTGTTTGGTTCATCAGAAATTAGTCATGTCAACTGTTATTTTGCAGGCAATCATCAAGAGTTTTGAACTTTGATGCAGTTCCCTCTTTGAGACTTCAATTCATATCTAGGAGGACTAAGTGTCTGACTTGGGGGTTGTTAACAGAGCACCAGCTATCGCTAGGATCCCCTAACAATTTTTGTTGTTAATAGTTGTTCATTTAATTAAGGTGGTGTTCTCTGTGTCTGGATGATCATCAGCCTTATTTATCCACATAAAGGAGAGAACCGAACTAACCTTTTAAATTATCATTCTCTTTCACTCGTTTCCACCTTGTCCAAGACTTTAGCACAAATTGTGCGTGGGCAGATGTATAATTATAACGTACCCGTGGTTGTCAAGCAGTTTCTGCCTTTCTGCTTTATAACCCCTGAGTTCCCCAAGGGTCATTGGAGATTTCTCAGTGAGTCCAGTCTCCTAAAATCCCAAACATCTGGTTTACCAGTGAACAATTTTCAGACCTAAACACAACAAAAGCATTTAACCTATGCTTACGATATTCAGGTTTTGAGGGCCTTTTCAGTTTTTTGTTGTTAGGCTGGGCTTTTCTTGGGGGAAACTGCTGCGTACCCTGCAAGAAGACTGTTGGATCTGTACTTTATTGCAAGAGAGTTGAACGTTGTGCTTTGCTGTTATGCTGACTCCTGACTGCACTGAGCAAGGTCGATGAGAACTAGGCAGGGGCCCTTGCTAGGGTGTTTTGAAAGCCCTACATGTGATTCTGAAGTGTTGTGACCTCAAAGAACAACCCAGACAGTGCTCCAAGAATCAGAGCAGAGCCCTGGGAATCAAGAATAAAAGGCTTTTCTGCTCTCAGCATTTCAGCCTAGGCAAGTCTTTCTTTTCTCTTAAATACACATGCTCAAAGTGTGCCTTCGTTTCTGGTGCAGTGGCTTGCTCCTTGGAGACAGTGTTCTTCCTGATGCAAGAACTCAACTGCGCATCAGGGAGTTTTGCGTAAAATCTTATAGAGGACAAGTCTTCTGGGCTTCAGTCAAGCAAAGCTACGCAATTTATTGACATGAGGAAGTGCGGCAGGAATTAACTGTAACAGCATAAAGGTTTCATACCCCCTTATTCTCTTTTTATTTGATACAATACCTTAGAATGTAGATGGGATGTGGCTTCAGAGGTGTTTGGAGTGCAGCAGGGATGGATGAATCTTGATTCCAAAGAAGAAATGGAGTGGATTATACTCAGGTAGGGGGGTCCTCATTAGTGTACAGCTTCTCAGTACCTGCTCTTTGGAAGGCAGATGCAGTATCCATCTTCCTTGGCCTCTGTTGGGCAGCTCGTGCCTGCAACGGACCATCAGGAAATCCTGCTGTCTAGACATGTGGCAGCTGTTTCCAGCACCAGTGGTACCAGAGGAAAATACCTTTGTTCCTGAATTGTGACATTTTGTGACTTAAATTTGTTTGAGTGCATAATTTATCGTATATTGTTACTGTGTTTTTTTCTTCTCTTTAAGACCTTCCAAGATCCTCTAAGCCTTAGCTTGCCCAGTTGTTCCCCTGCTGCTGCTTATTTTAAGAACGCGTATGACCCATCCTAAGACTGCATTTGGGAGACTGAACTTCAGCCCCTTGTACATCCATCTCATCTCAGGCACAGCTGCTACTTTAGTCTTAGTCTTCCTGCTTCAGCTCCTCATCCCTAGCATGAGTATAACTGAGATGAGATCCCTGGTTGGTGTTATAGGGATTTAATGAAATAGTAGTTCTGAAATGAAGACGATATTTTAAATGGCTCGGTAAGGTCTTTCCTAATAAGATGGCATGATTGAATAGCAACTAGAATGTTGAATTCACGTTGCACAATATTAGAAAGTAAGGTTCATGAGGGAGACTAAATCCCCCACACCCTGGTCTTAATTTATTTTAAACAGCAAAACAAATGAAACCCAATTAAGCTTATAAGTCATAATGTGAACAGAGTCCAGAAAAATGTCAGTTCCAATAATTATGACAAATAAAAGTATTGGCATAAACTCCAAGGATTTATATCATTGGAACCACAATAAGGCCTTCTTTAGTTGATCTTCAGACATGACTCAAAATGCGAAGAATGAGAAGATAAATACAAATAAAGGGATTTTTTTTTTTTCCCTAAATGCTGAAAGGGTTATTTTTAACACAGTAAACATTTTCATTTTAAGTTAATGCTAGCCAGTGCAATTGGAAGAGCTTCTCAGTGGCTTAGCACAACCAGCTGAAGTATTCAAGATAATCTGTACTGAACTGTCATGGAGCGGGATAAAATAGATTATTATACTAATCAGATTATAATAACGCAGAGCATGGTTCACAGTCTTCATAATCAGCTCTTGGTAATGAGTTCTGCATTACTGTTCCTTAGATATAACATTTCTGGAGAGAGACAATTTATTGTTCAGAATATAAACTCTATGCTCCTTTTTTAAAAATTTTTTTTTTAATTTATTGCAATCTAGGCTATAATAACAGGGAGTGATTGATGCACCACGCAGTGGGGGCCAACTCAGAAAGTTTGTGGCTAAGTCTTTTCTGAGAGCCACTTAGTATGAGTGAAATACAACCCATGCAGATGAGTGCCTCGAGGAATTACTTGTGCTCTACTGAATTGCTTCAACCTGCGGAGCCCATGGTTGCCCTTCCCAAAGGATATCACCTTTCTGTGTAGCTGTGGGCTTGCTGCTGCAAGCTGGCATCCTGACATTGGTGAAAGAAAATCAGCCATGGGTTTGGCTCTGTGCTTTTCCCTTTTTGTAGCTCCATGAACATCAGCAAAACTATTTTTGAGGCTTGGGACTCAGACCTCAAAGGCTGAAAAACTCATTCCAGAAAAGTACAACAACATATATATAGAACTACACTCATTTTGATGAGTTTTTGACCTGACTGAAGTACCTGAGATATTTTTTATCCTTTAATTAAATGCCATCAGTGTTCAAATAACAAATACTGCCCATGAAAGAATACATTTATAGTCATTCGAGTGATCTCCACCAGAATAATTAGCCTACAATCAAGCTGTAATTTGCCCTTTCAAGTAGATTGAATGATCTAGACTGATTTTAAAAATGGAGCTCCTTTTATTTTAGAAAATCATAGATGTTCATTTTACTTTCTACATTTTTAAAAATAATTAGTCATGAAATGTCATTCAGCTAATCTGAAATAGCTTCTGATGAAAATAAAAGAATTTGCTGCATAGCTTTAAGCTTATACTAGTGAGTGTTAGAAGTGCATAGTCATAAGTTAATCATAGTCTCTGTTGCCTTATTTACGATGAGATTTGTCTTGTCTTTGACTATTTCAAACTATATTGAATTATTGTATCCAGAAATCTAGCCGCCAGAAAAATTGCTCAAAGTGTCCACGCCAGGCTGCGTTCTTCATTTTCTGGTAGCAATAAATTCCCTTATCCAAACCCCCTTATTCCTACTCTGATGACTGGTAACTGATAGAAGCATCTGGGGAAAATCCCCAGGCAAGTAGGGCGTGCAATATTTTACAAGACAAATTGCCCTGGCGTCAAGGTTCTCAATGAGTGTAAAGTGCTATGAAATACGCTGAGTTGAGAAGAACTTGGCTTTCTACACTGAGTTGAGAATATGGACCTTATTTTCCATTGCCTTGCACTTTGTGTAGCGATGTACAGTGAGCACTGATGCAATTCTGTTGCTGTTTGGTAGCGTTTGAGGCTGGCATTGCACATACAGAAATGACTAGATAAGGCTCTGCGTATTTGTGCCTTTGCAAGATTTGGTTCGGTTTTTAGTCCTGTAAATATCCTTTTATTTTTTTTAAATCTGTCCTTTAAATTTCTGTTTAACCCTGATTTTTATTAAATCTTAATGCTACACAAGAGCTCTCTTCAATAGATATCTTTTTAAATGAAAGTATTTAATGTGAGAAAATCATCATGTTGTAGTGATCCAGAACACTGAGAGCCAGAAAAAAGCTGTCATACAAATGGCGCTCTCATAAAAAGCTAGGAAAGGTACAAAAAAAAAAAGATATGGAGAGAAAAACCTAAAGCAAACAAAAGATTTGGCCAGCAAGTTAAATGATAAGGGTAAAGTTTAAACCCAGCTGTTCCAGAAAACTTTGAAGGTTTTGTGGAATAAGGCAGCTCCTTCAGTCCTGAAGGACGGACTATAAGAACATAGGAAATTTGAATAAAATTAATAAAAATGAAAACTATGTAAACCTTTGCTCAAACTCTGAACCGAACAGTACCGAAGTTTTAACGAGATTCAAAATATATAGTTAAGTTAAAAATACAGTGTAAGACTATGCACTTCTTGATTTGTGTTTGAACTGGACGTGAACGCTATGAAAATAGCTTTTCATGTGGCATTTCTGGTTCGTGGCTAACCAGGCACTACGGGGAATCTCATGCAACTGTCATTCCCATGAAATTGAAAAAGACGCAGTTTGTGCGCCAAGTTTCAGATATGCTATAAGTAAACCATGCACTTTCGGAGCAGTGTCCCAGATTTCTGAGCTTTCTAAAGTTAAAATAAGAAAAAAAAAAAAAAAAAAAAAGACTGGAAATGATCTGGTTTTGGTAGAGTTCATCTTTCTGCCAGTGCACTGCTGTTCGCTATTATCTCTTTCCTATGATATGCCCGCTCCAGTTTTAAATAGGCCCTGCGATATAGTTGGATCAAGCTGAGCCATCAGAAAATCTGTCTTCACCCTAAGCAGGCGTTCGGGGTCTGCCTGTGATCCAAAACCCGACACCTGGAAGTTCTGGTTCTGGGGGGAAAAATTCAGATGCTTGGTACCTTTCCGACAAAGCATATGACTTTTCGCAGTCTCTTTGGTTTGTTTTAACTCTTTGAAACCAAAGCGTGGATGATCTTCTGTCAAGCTTATTCAGTACTCGCTTGGTTTTATTCATTTTACCTGCAGTTTTCTAGTGTTGCTGAATTAATGTATAAATTGCTTTTATTTATAATTGCAGTCCTGAATATGTAAATCTGCTTTCTGTAAGGATAAATATTAAGATGAATCTATTTGCATAAGAAGCTTATTTTCCTATATTTACTCCATCCTTTTAATGCCTTTAAAATACTTACACATGGTCCCTCGATACCCTTGCTCATTACGCTAGTGAGCTGCAATTGTGTAAAGTGAATGATTGTAATTACAAAAGGAGAGTGAAAAGACGGTTTTACACTGCCAAAGCGTTTCATACCTAAAATCAGTTTCTAGATCTGGCATAATCTGCTTCTGTAACTTTGAGCAAACTATTCAAATGTAGTTGGTTCACGCAGATGAAATAAGAGGAAGAATGATGAATTAGCTCAAGAAGGGAAATGCTCCATAATAATTCACTGCCTCAGTTTTCCCAGTTGTGAAATGGACACAACGATCTTCCAAGTTTTTTTTTTTTCTTAACCATTCTTTTCTATTTAGATATTTGGCTCTTCAGAGCTGAAACTGTGTGTGTGCATAGTGCTTGGCATACTGGCTCTTAACACAAATAAAGACTTGGAACAGAGATTTTAGGATATATTGCTGCTGCATCACTGGTAGAACTTAATTGGAAGATAATGTATGATACTGTTTTTGAGAAGTCTTCCTGTTCCAATACACATATTGAACAGAAAACAAACAACTTCCCACCCCCATCTTCCAAAGAAGATCCAAGGAAGCTACGTTCTGGTCTCGCTAAAATCAATGGTGAAGTTCCCACTGACTTCAGAGAGACCAGGAGTTGGCTGGTTATGTATAGATATTATTTTTTCAATAAAAGCAAGCGAAGCTAAGTGAAAACAACTTGGGCAGCTCGCACAGTTGCTGGTTCCCATATGTCACAAATATTTTACTATTTGGTTTGTGTCCATTTCTCATCATAAATTTGAATCAGACATTTATTATTCAGCTTGCTAGTAGGATCTTTGGAGAAGGAGCTGTTACGCAAAAAAAAAAAAAAAAAATCACTAAGTTCTGTCTAAAATGATTTTCTTAATGATTTCATGTTTTTAGCTAGACCTCTTGTATACCATGTAATGTGATAGGAAATACCATACATTAAAGAAGCAGCCTCAGTTTTTCCTCAAGTGGCTATGTGCTTAGTTTCTGTGATTCAGAGAGGATTCACATATGTTTTACTTTATTATTATTATTTATTATAACTTTTGCTTCTTGGAGAAACTTCAGGAGAAAATTTGTTCTTCTGTTGGAAGTCACCAACTCAACAGAAAGATTGAACTGAAAGTGGAAAAGCCATTGCACTCCTACTAGTTTCTGCTGGAAAAAATATCTTCTTTTTCTCTTTCCCAACTATTATTTACCCAGATAAAGAGCCTGTATATTTTTATAGCAGTGACTTGTTCCTTCCTGAGCTCTCTGGAGGGAAATCTCAAGCGCTGGAGTTTCAGAATTATCAGCTGTGGTCCGTGACTCCTGGGCTGCTCGGATCTCAAAGCCCTACGGGAAATCTGTTTTCTTCGGCACGTGGCTCTGGACATCTGATCTTGCCACCTTCCCGCTCTCATTCCTGACACTCAGAACAGTTCACGGGGAAGGCATTAGGAACCAGGTGAGCTGCCCAAGTTAGTTTAGTTTAGCTCAATTTTACTGGAAATAAAGACCTGGCCAGCAACTGAACCAGGAGTGGAACCTTTCTCCAATCCAGAAGTTTACAATACTTGTTATTTCAGTCCTTTTTACTCCCACAGATGAGATTGTTTGACTTACAGTTTAAGAGATGTTTTGGGAGAAAAAGCACTATATATAAATGAAAGATATTATTATTGCTATTACAGGGTTCTCCATAACTTTTATAGTTCCTAGGCTGTCAGCATTTTCTTTAGAAACCCTGTATTTTAGGTGTCTACAGTTTAGCCTTGAAGTTGTCCTCAGAGTTAAAAGTTGAAATACTAGAAACAAATTCAGAGAAAGTTGTTCCCCTCCTCTCCCTTTTTCTCAGAAAAGGAAAACAAGCTCTTTAGATACCTTTGGATCACAAAGACTCAGATAAATAAATGACACTGTTGGCTTCAGGCTTTGTCATGCTCTAAAACTAAAAAAAAACAAGAAAAATATCCCGCACAGGCAACCAACAACCCAACCCCCAAAGCATTGTTTCTCTTTAACTTTAATGAAAATCTCTGGAAGTCATCACCCCAGTGGGACTGATCTTGTGCTTTTACATGAATTTGGTGGGTCTGATCCCCTTGCCACCAAAATCCGTGAATGAACTCCCAATACGGGACAAGAAAAAAACTTGTGTAAAGCAGTAGGATAACAGTTAGGGGAAATGTGCAGAAAGAAAAATGACACATGCGTCCTTAGGAATGTAGGCGATAAAAACGCCTGCAGGCTTTTTCGCTTATATGCTATGGGGAAACATGTTGAGCAGTTATGTTGTCAAACGTTGGACTGTGATAATGTATACCTCTGAGATACCAACGCATGTGTTCTGGGCAAGGATTTAGTATGACTGAATTTAATGATTTGCTGCATTACATATAGGCTGAAAACCAAGAGAATGTGACCCAGAACAGAAATACCAAAATGTTTCGAAAATGCCATAGTATTTTTTATCAGTCAGTGATATCTTGGAGGAAATGATATGGAAAATTAGGACTTTTCAATGTTTAATTTTTTGAATTTCATTACATTTTTATTTCATGACATTTTTATTTTTCCAGTTCCACATTACACCAAAAATGGCAAAGCTGAACAAAATTGAAACAACTTCCCCCGCATCCAAGCAAAATGTAGAGAGGAATATTTGTTTCATGTAAAATTTCAGGAAAAATAAGAAACAATTATTCAGGAATCTTTGCTGAGGTTTCTGTCTGATGGATGAACTCGGAAATGGGTAATTTCACACCACAAAACAATTTCATGGACAGGCATGCATGCGATTTTCTTCTTTGCTGTCTGTGTATGAGGAAGTTATCCAAACCTCCCCAATAGGTAATTTTGTGTTTCATCAGGCTTCTGACTAGGCTGAGCACAGACTGTTTGTGCACTCAGCATTTGTAGCCGTGGCTCTTTTTTGGATGTGATCCTTCTGACTATCAGATAAACTGGAGTCTAATTTAATCTAATCGGAGAGAGCTTGTTCTGCGAACAGCATGTATTTTCTGAGACTCCCTCTCTCTCCTGTGTTCATCTGCATGTTTGCGTAATTTCCAACCACAGTCAAAATGCTGCTGGCGTTGTCCAGAGACTGTATTTTAGTTTGCAGTTGTGTGCTGTGCCCAAACACATTATATGTTTCAGCTTGAGAACAGAGTAAAAAGAAATGCTATAGATATATGAGGTTAGAATTAGATACCGATACTTCTGTCTGAATAATGTCCACCCTGTTTCAGCCTCACATGGAAGTATTCTCTCAAAGAAATTTTTGTGACCTTGAGGAGTGTGGGGAAACAATCCTTTTCTTTTGTTTTCATCAAATGACCCTCTAAGAAAAGTACGTTCGAAAGCCACAACCGACCAATACGATAAAATAAGCTTTTTTTCAAAGGAAAGAAAATTGTAAATGTTACAATCAAAATGAATAGAAAAAAACGTTGCTTTTAATTGTGGGAAATCGGCACATGTTAGTTGTCTGCAGCTATTTTAAACCTTGCCTCAGCCCTCAGCATGCCAGCAAACTGCTTTATATAGCTTGTGTCAGAGGAGCTGTGTTCGTAATTGATGTTGGGGAGCGGGAGACTGCCACGGCAGAGTCTCATGATTGCTACGTTCGCTGGCCTGCGCGCGTTAGGAACGGTTGGACGGCAGTCCCCTGGTGCAACGTACATTAAAGGCTGCTTGTGTTAATTACTAGGAAGAAGTAGGCGAAAGTAGGTATTTGGAATGTCATTTTTTGTCAGCTAAAGTTGACGAATCCAAGTCTAGTGAGTGCTGTACCCTATAATATCCATGTACCGCGTAGCAGCATGCTGCAATTTGCACGACGTCTATAGCCATCTACAGTAATTCTGTTACATGGGGTATGCTACTATGGACACTTTAATTTGTGTTTAGATTTTTCAATGTTTTACCATGTTCCCACTGAGCCAGAGGGATTGTTAGGCACCCAGTGGAAAGAACAGAGAGGAGCCCCGCGTTCCAGTTCTTCAGCGTGTGGTTGATAGAAAGATGCAATCTAGCTGCAATCTCATTTATATACAATACATCAAGGATGAGAGTAGATTACTGCTGTCTGGACTGCCCAAGGCTGGAATTAGTTTCGCTGTTCCTTCTATTAAATTAAAAAATAATGCGATTGTTGTTATGATCTCAGTCCTTGAGGGCAGGGAAGAAAGAGGAGCTAAAAGCAGTACAAGTGGCATGTGTATTTAGGGAGAAACAGTATTTTAATAGCCTTGATTCTTCAAGCGTAAGACATGCATCTGCAACACAGATTACATCTAATAGCCCTCAATATTGCGTCAAGTAGCTACCCAGTACACCTGAATGTTTGCATTTTGCCTTCAGGTGTCTTCGCGTGTATTTTATCTTTTTCTCTTCTCATGCAAGTTCTTGTGATACTTATGTTGCATCCCCTAAATACCTCTACTAACGGCAGACAAGAAGATCCTTACAGTGGTGCAGACCAAAGGACGTGCATAGTTTTGATGCCTGAGTAGCCTCTTCCTTTCTTCGGGAGACTCAAGTGGGAATGATACTCATGTCTTTGTGATGCAGGATCAGTCCCCAGGTTTCTCTTCTGTGATGTGCAATGCCTAAGCTCAGAGCAGATGGTTGAAACGTTCTCCAGCAAGACTGCAACTTCCTCTTCACAGAAAAGTAGATTGTACTTTTGGGAAGAGGATACAGCTGGAACCCATGGAAGAGATTAAGTAGTGGGAAGGGCCATTGCATACAGCGGTCTCTTTTCTGTCCCGAACATTTCCTTACGCAAATTGCTCCTTTGAATACAGAAGCTTTAGGGCAACCTGTATCTGAGTCAATCAAAACCAAAACACTAGAAAGCAGTGCGACCTGGAAAAACAAACAAACAAACAAACAACGTAAAATGGACCGTCAAAGTGGGCCCCACCTTTGTGCTGTGAACAGCTCTGGTGCTGGAAAGCTCTTGTGGGGCTGGCAGCACTTTCCAGTAATGAAATTTGGTGGAATCTGGAGTCTCTGAGGGTGTTAATGAGGAATTTTGCTGGCCCTGTAATGGAGACAATGTTCCAAAACTCCTTTAAATCCAAAGAAAGGCTGTAACTGGCTTAAATGGCTTTGGGATGAAGCCATGAATTCTGTCACGATGCTCACTTCGTAGGCAGATTGGGTTGGATATAGACACTTGTTACAGCTCAGTCAGCTACAGGTGCGCTCACCCTGAAGGTCCTTATAGGTCCAGTGCAACGTAAAGAGACTAAGCATGATGATGACAGGTCCGTTTATAAAATCGCATTAAAACTCCTTGCATTAAAAAGTCATACTGAACATCCTTAATGACCAGATTGCTAAAAGCTGCTTTTACAGGTAGCAGATATTAAAGGTCAGATATTCCTGAAACATACTGACTCACCTGAGACACTGGATGTGGCCTTTTGATTTTGTTGCTCTTCCTGCTTTCCTGAGCTTGGATGTGGAAAGAAGTAGGAGAGTTTGCCAAGGCAAACAGTGAGAGGAGAAGTAGGGAAAAAAAACTCAAAAAAATGTCTGGTTGGATCAATATTTTGCTGGTGGGAAATAAGCAGAAATGAATCACTACTGTGTAAAAAAGAAATAATAGGGCTGGTTACTGAAGGCCTGCTGCAAGTGCTTAGAAGGCTCCCTGAGCTACTCTTTGCCCTCTGTGCACGGGGTGCCTCTAACTTAAAATGTACCTAACGCGTACTGGGTAGCACCAGAGGTAGCTGGCTGTTGTGCAACGCAGTTTGAAGAGGCGCCAGTGATAATCCTGTTGGTAAATAACATTCCAGGTGGGGTTGGCTCCTTTTGAAAGTTGTATTGCTTTTCATTCCTTTAAGGTGAAGTACTCTTAGACTGCAAACTCATTATACGCGTAGCTGAGTCCAAGAGGAAGAGAGGGGTGTGTTTTCCCTTCCCTCTTCCCATCTTTCCGTCTGCTTCCCCAGGCTCTTCTGCTTTTTGATTCTGTGTAGCACGGGGAGACTATAATGAAAGGCTGGCCATCAACCAGCAGATTGCATTTAAACTATATTCTTTTTCTTTGTACTGAGGCTCAAGGCTGTTTCACTCTGGTGCTTTAAACTTCTGATTTATTAGCGGGCACAGCCTGGGCTATCCCCTGCTGTGATCATGGTCCCCACTAGGCAAATTACAGCCTTATGGTACGGTTTATGCGAGTGCTTGTGTGATCTTCCCATTAACTGCAGCAAAGCCTTTTGTGTGCAGGGCAGTCCACGGATTCCAGCGATAGCGTCGATGCCCCTGATAACTTACAGTGCTGACGAGAATCTAAATACATCTCCAGGGAAGGTTGTTTTGCCTCTTTCTCCTATTCTCCATGTTTAGAAATACTTCATTTTGAATTACTTACCACTTTGTGAAAGAGCCTCTCATCTATTTAAGAAATGACTTTGCATTTTTTTTTAATGAACCACTTTTTAAGTATTCCTAATTAAGTAGTAGATGATACACGGACATGGGATAGATATGCATAGCATGTGTCATTTTTGGTTATGAGGATACTAAAAGTTCTTAAGTTACAAGTAATGGTTGGAAGGAATCTCTTGACTTATTTGGACTGTGTATCACTCTGTGACAGGTTAACCATCATCTGTTTGTGAAAAGATACATTTATTTCTAAGGCTGTCAGCCACTTATTAAAGTATTTATAAACTATTAAAGGGACGTCTTAATTGGAAGTGTTGCCCCATTAGAAATATTCCCATGAACACTAGAAAGAATGTTTCCAAAAATAACGTGTTTAGCAAAAGAAAGAAATCTCCACGCTCCATGGCATAAAGCATCCTGAACTAGCACTCAGATGACACCGAAATAGTTGCTGTAATGTTCTGAGACACTGTGTTCCTACAACTGGACCGTCTTTCTTTTTAATAACTCTTATTCAGAGCGGAACAGGAATATTGCGCCTTGTACCTCCTGAAGTCACTGGGAGTTTCCCTACCAAGTTCGGTGGGAACAGGACGGGTGCCTCTGTGCCTATAAAGCTACTCATGCAGCAGTTTGCCGAAGGTTTTTGCTTCTTGGTTTGCAATTTTTCTGAAGTTCTATAGAATTATCCTAGTAAATTAAATTGTGCAGCCAGCCATTTCTGTTTGTGTATGATTATAGTTTTATCAGATCTAAAAGCATTTCCCCTATTCATGTAATATATTTTACTTAAAGCAAAAAGAAGAAAAGAAAAGATGCCAATTGCTTTACAGGAATGGCACAGGAGTTCACTGGAATGTGACGCTCCGGTGTGTTGCTTAACTACTGCGTCTTGTCACGATGCTTAAAAATCCAGCTTAGGGCACAGTGACATTTCACTGAAGTGCAAGAAAGAGGAAGGAAAGGGGTGTAGCAGCATTTCCACTGAAGGGAGAACATAAGATTTCTCATTCTTTGCCCATTTTAAATTGTTGTACTAAGGAATTGACAAGCGAGTTTGGAGATTTTGCAAAGCTCTAATGACTGTAGCTGCATTCCTCAAACCATTAGATCAGTTTCCAGAGGGACCCATTGCTGATTTCAGGAATCACATGGAAAAACTGAGCTCCAGACAAACAGCGCAAACTGGGAGCTGAGTAATTATGGAGGTATTCAAATTTATGGCAGACGATGCCTTTATGTGGCACTTCATGGTATGCCCAGATGAATCAGGCGGCAGGCAGTAATACTGTATCGGGCTGCTTGTTTCTCTTCCTGAGCTTGCTGCAGCCCACTCTGGGTTTGCTTTGCCCCCTCTTTTTTACAGCTGCACACAGCTATTTTGGTGGAATGTTCGTGTAAACTTTTAGCAGAGGAAAAAGGGGGAAAGCTGGGGTTATTTGCAAAGCCGTGAAAGACTGAAAGGTTGAACGTACCCCTGCTTTAAGACTTTCATCCTGGTGGTCCCGAAAATAAAACATGCAGTGAGAATTCAGAGCTCCGGCTACTTATCACGCTTCTGAAAACACAGCCTTGAAGTTACCTTGGTATGGTTTCTGCAGTCCCAAGGGCTCCCTGGCCAGCTGGCGAAGCCAGGCACCCTGGGCTCGCCAACCCAGTCCGCCCCATCTCCACGAAGCGCTGGCGGAGGGCGGCTGGCTGTGCCAGCGCTGCAGCCTCTTGACGCTCTCCTTGCGCAGCGCAATGCTCCGAGCAGAGCCAGGGGCCCTGGCTTCAATTCCAGTTGGCTATTTTTCCGTCGCTGCCATATCAGCAACAATACCTCTATCTGCGTTATGTCTGGAGACGTACACAGAGCTCCACGAACTTCCATTTTGTCATCCGAAAAACGAACTCAATGGCTTAGTCTCATATTACTCAACTTTGTGGCTGGAGTTAATGGACCAGGCCTAATTCCAGAGTGGTTCTCAATTTGTTGGATGTGGCTGATGCACAAATCAAATAGTTCTGGCACCCTGACACTTCCTGTGAATGAAAAATGACACTAAATTAAACAGTTGTGTGAATGTCATCCCCATTCATGCAACAGGCTAAAAGACAACTCATATTTGGCAAATGTACAGGAATGGGAGAAAAGATTCAAATCAGAAGAAGAAAAATGTAAATGTTCTTGAGAGAGGTTTTTTTCCACAATGAAAAGGAAAAAAAAAAAAAAAAGGCAATGGAAACCCATGGGCTTAATCCTAGAAAGATCTAGTCAGGAGAGTATAATATCTTAATGGGATGTTAAGGTCTAAGAAATACAGAGTCTTCCAAGAGGAGGTGTTACACCACCCTGGTGCTCAGGAAGTATTTCAGAAGAGTATTTTTCTCTCAAGATGAGGATTAATGTTAGACCCGATCTGGGTTGTATCTGAACAGAGCAATCCTGCTCCTGTCCTTGTCTCCCTTGCCATGGGTTCCTTGTCCATTTATTGATTGTAGTGCTTAAGACAGCAGCTGTAGCTTATTAACGTGATAGAAAACTTGCCTTTTTTTTGTTGGGGTTAATTTTCTTTTTTTTCTGATCGTTTCCACTCTGTGGCTGTATGTTTGCCAGAACTGGAAGAAGTGAAATGGTGGACGTGTATCTCCCTACCTGGAGTTTGGGGAGACAGAAGTCAGGGAAGAAAGCCCCCTGGTTCACTGGGTACTTAAGGAGGTATTCAGATGACCCAAGGCTGCTTATCAGAAAATGCCACAGTATTAGGCTGTACGTGAACACAGGCTTCTACGCTGGTCTCTGAGGGCTTTAGCTGGATTCCCACTGTGCAAAGCCCAACAAGGTACAGGAGTCCTATTTTAGACTGAGACATTACAGAGTGAATAGGTAAGATAATAAATGTGAAATGGAAGACATGGAGACAGGAAAGAACATGGGGAAAGTCAATTTGGTAATAAAACCAAATGTCCAAGTGATTTTTTTGATTACACAGAATAAACATTCCCTTATCTCACCTAGTGGGCCTGGATGTCTTGGCCTTAAGCAAGCATAAGGTTTTTTGTAATATTTTCCAGTCTGGTTACAACAGTCTTATTGTTGAAGGACTGTGCGCTGCATCTTTCTGAAAGTCTTTGTCATGAGATGTGGCATTGCAACTGGAATATTTATTGTACTCTGTCATTATTTATACTCCATCGCTTCCATTGACTGCCTGTCCCACCCGCTCCCTGGAGATTAGCAGAGTCAGGGAAAGGATAAATGATGATTAGCAGCTAGTCAAAGGGACCTAAGAGCTGAAAGGGTCAATGTAAAACAAAGGTTGCCACATATAATTCACAAAGAATGTGAGGCATTGCTTTTCAGAGGCAACATTCGCATAGCCAGGATTTTAATGAGGGTGGAAAATGCTAACATATAAATCCAGTCCTAGAAAAAAATATTAGCAACAACAGTACCTAGTGGTAAATATTTTTACCATTAAGCCTGGTACTCTGTTTTTGACATGAACTATTAAAACTTCTCCTAAAGCTTTCATTAAATCACGTCTTCAAAACACCCTTTCAAACATGGTCCTTTGTTTGGAAGGAAATGTTAGCAAAGATGACTCTACAAATGTATAATGACAAACCAACTGAGTATCTTACAAAATCTTGTTTTTTTCCAAAGCGTGCAATGCAGACCTGATCAAACTCTCACTGAAGCTGATGAAGGGGCTTCTGACACCTGAAGAAGCTGGTATTTTCTTTCGGGAGTACAATTTTATTCATATTAGCATATCTGTGTCATAAAGCAGAGTGCCATTAAGTTACGTGCTGTGCGCACACAAAACAAAAGGATTTTTTGTGCCTGTGCCTTGAAGACCTCGCACCTTGGATGCTCACTTAGCTCTTGCTGCTTTGCTGTCACCTCTATTCCTCCTCACCAAGGGTTGCTCAGCCCTTGCTTAATCAGGTGTGTACATGGGAGACAGGGTTGTGCTTCGGCTGGAGCCCTGGGCAAAGCCTCACTGGTTTAACTGGGCTCCCAAAGGAGCTGAGGGAACCTTCCCCAGGACCAGCAGCCCTGGCCCCCTTGCCATATTCCTATTCCCATGGTGCCCCCTTTCTTTATCCTGCTTCATGGGGGGGGGTGGGGGGGGGTGGGGTTGGCCTTATCAGACCTCTTGTGTTCCCAGACTCCCAAAGTTACCCATTTCCAGAATCTAATTTTGTCCTTGGAGGTGAAGTGCAGGCCACTGAAGTCTTTACAAAGACGATAAATGTGTTACTCCCAATTATTCCATAAACAGTCCATTATTCCTGTTTTTAGCATGCAGAGTACATGAAATTTTAATGTTTAACTGCTCCAGGTTGCCAAAGTCCTTGTGTTCTTCAAAAATAAGGACACAGACTTTGTTTGGTCTTTGTGCAGAAAATTAGGACATCCTTGTGCTTTTTCTTTTTGTCTGCTTAGAAAAGGCAATACGTATTGATTCTTCACTTGGAAATCTATCTTGGGCTAACTACTATGTGCTTCTTGTGGGGAAAATTGCCTAAAAGAGGTCTCTAAAGCCTCTTCCATAATAAATGTGAGTGAATATTGATTGATTCTTCTTATAATTATGACTTTCAGTCTGGTACGAAACAGACACGTTTGCTAATTCAGACTTCATTTGTGTATTGGTAAAGGAGTATGTAAAACAAACCCAAAAGTGCCAGCGAGACTTGCCATTGCTGCTGGGCTTTGTATTTTCACGTTGGTTTTGAATTCGGTGCGACTTCTTGCTCTTGCCGGTGCTCGTTAGTTGTTGGGACCGACCCTCTGTTTGAAGGGTTTTCAGTTTCAGCTGAAACACGGGGATTGCAAATCACAGCTCCAGTTTAAACGTTAAATCTGAGTGTCTTGAACGGTTCGCATCTGATGCAAATGTTTCTCTTCTTACGAAAAGAAAAAAAAGAGCCATCAGGAGGAAAAGCCCAAGCGCTGTGTTGGAAACTAAGAATTGTGGAAATATTACCTAATAGGAAAAGTATTCTTAAAACTGATTCTACTCAGTGCATCCCTTTAAGGGATTATGCTTTGTGCCTGCCTTCTGGTCCCTGTCAAGGCTCTTGTCATTGCCTAGGCGTTGTTTTCTGTTACGGAGCTCTGCGTTGGGCCTGGACAGTTGTATGGCAAAGGGAAATATTTCTGCCTATGTCAAAATACTACAGGTGAATGGTGGAAAACCAAAGATTTGTTTACCTCTTTCATTATGGTTCTGTTGGATTAGAAAACATGTCTATTTTTAACCAGACTTTTCAATATCAATCAGAACACTTGTTTTCCTTTAGCAGTACTTTCACATGAGTTAAGAAAAATAGAGGCGATTAAGAAAGGGTGTATAGGAGGAACATCTGCTTCTCGTTTTAGAAAAGCATTACATTTTTAATAGAGTAATGCAGAGTAGCAGAAAAAGGCACAGCAAAAGGAAACAAAAAACCTTAACAAAAGACACCGTCATCTGTTTCACTAAGCAGTTTTGGAAAGTTATCGTGAACTTGTATCAGCATGACCACAAAATCTACTTTAATATGTTGATTATAAAGAGGGTGGGGAAAAGCTGAACTGATATTTCATTTATCTATCCAAACAGGCCTGTAAGCTTCTAGCAGCGTATGTGACTAGAATTTTGCAAGGCTGGTGGATGGTTTGCACAGAGAACTTTATAAGGATTTGATTTTATTTGCATTAGAAATAGTGTTTTCAAGGAGCCTAGGAGTGCAGGAGCAGCATAAAGCAACAGTCTTGGGCCAGAGGAATGAACGCGACAACCAGTTGCGTTAATAGCCAGCCTTGGCAAGTAGTATCTCACAAAAGTAATTCCTGGAAGAACCAGGTCAAATGCCCAGGTTTGGGGTAGTTTTGTCGTTTTAGTTTTGCTTCATCCATGCTCAAAGATCACTTTCATCCCGGCCCATCTAACCTCAGATGTGTTAAAACAGATCAGAGCATAAAGACGTAAACGAGCTCTTGGGTAGGGGAGAACGGTCCCATGGGATTTGGTGTTTACGGCCGCTTGGCAAGCTCCGCTTCAGGTAGGTCTACCAATGAAAATAATGATAGATTTCCTTTTATTTACTTATTTGCTGGTCTGACAAACTCTTCTTGAGCCCTGACAGTCAGGCTGGGCTTCTTCTGTCTGGTGTGAAGTCCTGGTAGCTCTGAGCGTGTGCCGGATGGGAGGGGAGATGGGAAGAGCAGAAAAGCTGCTCTGCAGGGCTTTGCATTACATTAAAACAAAATAAGGTCTGTTAAGCAATGAGTAACTGCTCCTACACGGGCAGCTTGAGTGAAATAACTTGCATTTTAAATTACCTGATATAAATTAGATCTCTTTGGAGCCAGACTGCATTCATTAATTTCGGAGAGGTAATATCTAGTTGGAGGTTATGCCCTGAGTCAGTTGGAGGCAATGCGGAGCGTCCCAGCAAGTTTGATGATACCGGCTCTGCGTAAACAATTCTATCAATAACACGCAGGAAAGAAACCAGCTCTTGCTTGCTCTCTCATTTGAATTGACTTGCTAAAACTCAAAGAAATGAGAGAACATGTCCCAAGTGTTTCAGTATCAGTGACTTCATTTTGCACTCCTTTGTCCATCCTAAATCACGTGCAGGTTTAGAGGGCTGTGTACGTGTAAATTTTTTCTTACATATGGATATAACTCTTTAACTGTAAGGACATCAAAATCATCTGACTGCTATATTGCTAATTACTTGAATGAGACTATTTCTAAAGAGACAATATTAATATTTTCACTTTGTCATTCTTTGGAACAGAACTGTGCTTTCAGGGACATGAGAAATCATTTCTTCACTTAAGCATTAAGGCAGCTTTTCATACAGATCCACAGTTCAATCCTGTGTTTATTGGTGCTCACATAAGGAAAAGCTGCCGTGCTGAGCCCCATTTCTCACTGACTGGCATTTAAAATTTTTAAACATCGAATATTTACTGTTGTAACTTGGTAGCTGCCCAAATTGAATTTCAAAGGTCCTTATCCTGCAGTTTCTATTTGTGCATGCCTTCCACTGAAGTCAGCTCCGTGCATCTCTAATGAAAATGAACCTTCTTCTCTCTGTGGCTATTTTTCAGCCTTTCTGTGCTTTCCATTTATTACCGTGATTTACAACAATATTGTGAGTATTATTAATCCAGATTGCAGTCAATGGGAGTTTGGCATGGTTGTACACTGCAGTACTGCATCTTAAATAGTTTTGGCTTCTAAGCTGAAAGAATTTGGCATGCAACTACTTGTCACTGCCCGGCGCTAACAAATACATACAAAACACTCATCATTCCTGTATGCGCCCAGGCCAAAGAGAAAGAAAAACGGAAGGAATAGATTGTTACTTATTTGAGATCTTTGAAATTGAGGAATGTATGAACGCATAGTCCGTAGAGGATACGTGGCTTAGTGAGGCTGAGCAAGGTACTTTGTGCTCCCATGTTCCTGAGCCCGGGCCTCAGCGCTGACCCGCCGATGCTGTGCTGCGTTAGCTGCCCGAGGAATCTACGTGAACGTAACTTCCACTTCAGGGTGGGAATTTTTTAGCCTTAAAATTCAAGGAAAGCCATCTGGGAGCTGTGCGTGCGTGTTGAGGGAGATTATAATTTTAACTCAAAGGTTGCAGTCAGTTTCCAGTGCCATAATTGCAGCTTTTTTCCAGCAGTTTGGAAAAACCTGACTTTTATGCTACGTAGCACCCAAAACCAGAGAGAAGAGCCTATTACTCTTTTAACAGTCATGACGTTGCGCCTAGAGTACGTCCAGCAATTGCTGTCCCAGCTTTTCTAGGTGCTCTGAAGCCTACCTGTGCTGTAAGCAGGTAACTTAAGTGGAGAGAAGCTGAAGAAAGATGAGCACCAAGTAATAGTTTCCATTTCTGTGGATCATAAGCAACTTTTTTACAGATGCACAGGGCCTGACAGCCCACACTGACATCTGCAAGTGGTCAGATGTTGTCTTGGCAGCGGTTGGGTGAAGCCCCTTGTTCGGTGCCGTAAGAAGGATGGGATCCTGTTAAGAGGATGGCATTTTTATTTAAAAGGATGTGGACTTGCTAGGTGAAGAAAAATAGCCAGATCTTCTGATGCTGTACACACTCAGAAGTAATCAATTTTTTTTCCAATGCACAATAATTAAAAAAAAAAGTACGAGGAAAATTTCCTCATCCATTCCCTCCTCCTTTTCTTTCTTCATTTATAAAAATGCTATCTAGCAGAGCAGCCAAGATACTTTTCAGTCTGTTGCTCATGGGTTTTTTCATTTCTTTTTTTGTTCTCACACTGCTTGCCCAATACAGCAGCTGTTAAGTGGAGGGCTCAGAGAACTGGGGAAGGCTATTGGTGTAGCATTTGATTAAGAACACTTTTGCAGAAAATTGATAAGGGTTTTTTTTTTTTATTATTATTTTTAACCTCAGGCAATGGAAGGATCAAACCCAATCCATATTCAATTACATATGGCCACATTTTCTAATTTCAGATGCCTTCACAGGCTCTGATATTTCAATGTTTTTTTTCCTTTATATTGTTGTCTGCCACAGTCTTTCACCCTTTATGATGTCATGGGACTTTTTTTTTTTAAACTCTGTGGTTGTACCATTAAGAAATACATTCAGTGAGCTTTCATGTTGACCCTGGGAGCCTACAGTGTTTGCTCGGTGCTTCAGTAAGCGTGTGTTGGCATAACTCTGTTGACAACAATGGAACAACTAAAGGGCTGGCTTTTATGCATAACACTTTATAGTTCCCTATTGATAAGCTAAATTCATTTTTGTACGATTTGTAACATTTTTTTCATTACATATGTTAAGTTACATCTTAGGGTGAATCAGGCAGACAGACTTTAAATTAGAATAGTTGGGTGATCTAAGCCCAAGGTCTGTTGCAATGCAATTTTCTCACAGCTTGGAAGATAGCAGGCAATACAGCCACTATAGAAATAGGTGATTATTCTTTCTTTCTCTTTCTTTCTGTCTGTCTTTTTCCAGGGAACTGAGTAGACGAATGTACCTTAAAGTTTTAAATTTTTAGGTAATTAGGAGAAGTATATTGTATAAGGTGGAAAGGAGAGTTAATAAACGATGTGGTCCTGGATAGGTCACGCTAACAGTCGGGATGTCGCTGTGAGGACAGGAAACCCTTATATTAGAAGCATCATTTTAGTCTCTAATTTAATCCATAAACCAGAATCAAAAGTGCTTTTGGTTCATAACACGTGTAAGGGTATTTCAGTGGGGCTGTGAAGTGCACAAAAGACCGAAGCATACTGACAAGAGGCTTGTTTGCCTTAGTGCTTTTTCTTCCCACCTTCCAAATAAACCATGGTATTCTTGGAGGTTGAGAAGACAAGGCTTCAAAATCTCGAAATGAGACAAAATGCTGTATTTTGTAAACAGAGACAAGCTAACTCCAAATTGAACTTAACAGGGTAAATTATCATCTGCTTTCGATGAGAGGAAGTCCAACACCCAACACATTGGACTTGGAGCTATTGAGTTTAGACCAATGGCAGATCTAACCCACAGATTTGTCCTTCTTCAAGTTGGACAAAAATATGTATTGAATTAGAAGATGCACACCCTCCTCCCTTGGTGGCCACCACTATGTAGCTAAATATTCACTTTTTGAATTCAGGAGAGGAGAAACAAGCTAATCTCATAGAGTTTCACCCCACCCTCTGCTTGGCTTCTCTTCCTTGGCAAGCCTTCCCAGCAGCAGCTGGCTGACTGTTTTTCTTCTGCAATTGTGTTCATGACATTTCCTGCAACTACGTTTTCCTGAAGGTTTCCAGCAGTCCTTTCAGCCCCCCACCCCCCTTTTTTGGCCTCTTCACCCACTAACCATGGCCTTGTGCCTAGTTCCCAGCAGTGTAAGTACCGTATCCCCATCACACATCCATGCCTGTCCTCCATAGGCTCTCAACACATAAAATGAATTTCTGTGGTTTGCTTGTGAGTCTGACTAATTTACCGAGAACCAGTGGTTAGTGTGAGGGATGCTGAACAGCCATGATGTAAACAGAGACAGTCCTTCCTCAAAATACCTGCTCCATAAGACATAGAGTTCGCACTGTTTCTCAGTAACAAGAGGTTGCTTTCCTCTTTTAATGTAGTGACAAGAGGTTGCTTGCCTCTTTTAATGTAGTTCTTTTCTGCAGAAGCTGCATGTACCCCTCTCCATGCGGAAGGACTGATACAAAGAACTTAGATTAGGGAGAACTGATGCACAGATCCTGGATTACTTAGCGTGCTGGTACTTTCCCTCTCCACACTACTGAAAGCTGCATAAACTGGCCTTTCACAGGCTTTTACAAACACTCAAGTGCCTTAATCTTTTAGTGTAAAAGCCTACTTGTATATTAAGCTTTCTGTTATCAATGTCATTAAATCAATATCCTCACTGCTACAGGATCCAAGTCACATATAAGCTGTCACACACAGTTTAACTTAAGAAATGCAGTACTGAGGTACAGTCAGTTCGTTTTTCATAGATTAGAGAGCACTTTGAAGTAGAGCTGTTGAAGATCAGAGAGGGTTTATTCCTCATTGTAGCCGGTTTCTTACACGTTGGGGGGCTTTCTATGCTAATGATGGTTTTGTTGCAGAGCTTCAATGAAGTCTGAGAAGATGAGTGTTTTATGCAGTTATCATAAATGGCACTGAAAAGCCTTTTGAGGCCTTGTGTTAAAACATGGGACATACTCTTTAAGAATTTCTTTAAGGCATGTTCTTCAAGAATTCTCTTCAAGAGAAGTAAATAGGCAAATTGGTATGGACCCTTCTTGTAATCGCATTATTTATCTGTTCTTTTTCCATGTGAGTACGCATACAATTCTGGACAGCTCAGAGACTGTGTAGCCTCACTTGGTGTAGCTCTTTGTCTGATGAGTGACGTCTGTGTTTAGAGTTAAAGATGGAGAAAAAGAATAATTTGTCTCTTGCCAGAGATACTTAATTGAGGGTAAAACATACATCTGGGATCTATTTGTGTAAAAAGATGCACAGCTGAAGTACCATGTCTTCTTCCAACCTGATCCTGTGGTGCCCTTTCCATTTAGTGTATTAAGAATCAAGATTTATCTAGAGCTATCTTACAAATCAGAAATGACAATTATTGTATGATCTTAGCTGTTACTGCAGCAGATCTTTCTCTCTTTGTTTTAGGGAGGGGGGGAGGCCACTGTTTGTGTGTCATACACGTGAAGTAATTTGTAATACAAACTAAATATGGATTCTTTCAATTGCTTGCTTCAGGAAAGCTATAGACATGATGGACATTATAGGCAAATATTATGCTATATACCTTCGCTGCTGGTAAACCAGAATGAACTCTGCCAGCAAAACTTTAAATTAACTGCAGTTGCAGAAGTCAGTTTTCCAGCTGTGGGTTATGGATCATCCATCTTCTGCAGTTTCTGAACTAGTGCTCTTGAAGAATACCCTGAGCAGCAAGAGGTGGGATTAAGGGAAGTAAGCAGTTTCTGAAAGACGCTCTGTGTTTCATAGGTGGTTTGTGATTTGGAAGGTGTGCAGGACTCCTGCTGTTGTTAAAGGAGAGGCTCATGGTGGGGCACTTTCTGAAACGATCGGGAAGTTTGGAATTGATGGATCTAGCAGGGAACATACCAGTTTGATCCTGAAGCCTTGCATGGGGCCTTCACAGGGCAGCCAGCGATGGGGAAAGGCTTTCACACATGAGGAAGGATGCCTCTGTATTAATTAACATCATACACTTCATTTTACTACATATCTCTGGAAAAGAAAGTGGCATGAGCAGATTGGGCGTTATGTCAGTCAGGTATTTCCTGGTGATGGGGGATGTGACTCCTGTCCCATTATCACCTCCCAGTGTGGCACATGTGAGAGTGTGAGGTTTTACCGTTTGCTTTGCTCCCTTCATGGAAAAAGGCTACAGGATGTCACCAGAGTCAAAGGGGAAATAGATACCCTTGGCAGATAAGTGGCAATCGTTCCTCTTCACAAAGTTCTGCTTCTGTGAGTACCTGACCTGCAATCTCAGCTGTTTCCATGACAGTTTAGGGAAAACAGAGTGAGTCAAGGAACTAGAAATTTTGTCCAGGGATGTTGCTCAAGCAGATAAGAAAATTCCATTTACGTTGTCCAGAGATGCGAGTTAAGAAGAAGTAAATGGCCTTATCTACAGCATAGCTACTTGGAGTGTGTGGAAACCCAGCATGAATGTGTGAATGTCCTGGGTTAGGCAGAAATGCTTCATTATCGCTAGTAAGGAGGGAACTGTGCTACCTTGTGCCTGACACTTGTTGTTGGACTTGTGGGAGAGGAGAAGGAAAATTACATCAGGGACTCCTTGTACTTGTTTGCATTTCAGCATGATGAGGCGGTGGGTTTTTTTCCTTCTTTCTATAAAACAAGGAAAGCGATACTTGGTTGTCTTTTGGCTTGGCAGCAGAATTGTGTTGCAATAATCTGAGGGCTGTTATTTCACCAGGGGTTTGTTTATGCTGAAGACTCTTGTAATTAAAAAAATTGCCTTAAGGTAGGGTCTAACACAATGTGGATTTTAGGGATTTGTGTATTAGAAAGGGTTGAACAGATCCTGGAACTCCTCTAGTTTGCATATTTTGTCTATAACAAACTATTACTTCACTCCAATATAATTTGAATTATTTTGTCATGAAACTGGTGTAACAGAGTGGAGAATGGGGTCTCAAAGCTTCCTGAATGGAGGAGATTGAGTTAGTGGCTAAATCTGTTTATGGAAGATAGAAATTATGTCATTATAATGCTAAGGTGTGTTAAAATAGAATCTTGAATTATGGCATTGCTCTTTCAGTTTGATTGTATGTTTTAAAATAGTCACTATTGTGGAAAGAAAATGTCTGTGAGTTGGTCATTGTAATGCACATATTTCAGTGTTATTAATCATAAAATGTGAGATTCTTATTACCCAATGAGAACAAAACCCAAGAAAGCCAAATATATGCTGAAGAATAACACCCCAATCCTGCAAAAATTAACCCATATATTTGTGCTTATATGCAATAAATAATCCTGGTTTGCTATTTGCTTAAATGGGACACAGATTTCTTGTTCAAAGTCACATGAGTTTAATCCCAGTGTGTAAAACTAAGACTGAATACCAGCCTTTGCATGTTGGGAGTTTGTGTTAAAGCCATGAAGACTGACAAAATTCGCTTTCAGTTATGGTGTGCTAATCTAGAATAAGTCTATTGAAGTTATTATAACAATGCGAATGTAAAGTAGTTGAATAGTGGAATTTAGTCCTTTTTAAACATTGCTTCAGGGTTTATGTTTTCTTTCTTGCAGACTCCCAGACAGTACAGCCAAGCACTAAATAAAAGTAACAGAGTTCATCTTTACTGTGCGTTTCTGGACTATAGGTACGTTATGTAATTTCAAATTCTTTAACTTGGTTTAATTAAATTACACTTAGTTTATGATGCTGTATATTACCTATATTCTTCTCCTCTTTCATTTGTGGAAATAGTTAAAGAAATGGAGCCACTGGTTTACAAAAACCACAATCTCATAGTGGCTTCCTACCATAAATAGGAGACTTGTTATTCACAGACCCTGTGTTAGGTAGGTAACTGAGAGACTGAAAAATTTTGGAATCAAAACTGCAGACTGATACACATTGTGCTTATCTTGGTTTATGAGTATGTCCGCTTGGGCAGATGCTTGGATGTTTTAAGATGGCAAACGTCCAGCAGAGCCATTGTTTTCACTGGATCTGCGCCTGTGACACACCACCATGTGAGATCAGTATTTCAGAGCTGTGAATTTTGGCCAGTGCATGGAATGGAGAAATATTATGCCCCTGAATGAAAATTAGAATAAAAGTGGCATCAATATCAACTTAAATTTCACTCAGAAAAAAGGAACTATGGAAAAGCAGTAGCTATTTTTTTTTTTTTAGCTCTGAATAGATTTCATCTGTTTTTGATTTCCAAACATGCAGCTCTTACTGAATCAATTGAGAAAGAATACAAATAGTGAATTTTGAATTTCATGGGGATTAACAGTTTTTGAGCCATAACAGTATAAGCCTAATTGATGTAGCAATGGCCCGCAATGCTGTGATCCCTCCTATCCGGCATGCACATGGGAAGGTCACTGTAATTGTTTTATTGAAGTTTTGTTTCAAGTATGTTGAGCAGTCCCAGCTGTTGGCAGTTACTCGTTGTTACGGTTACTCACAAATTACGATAAATTAGAAACAGATTTTACTGAAGCGAACTAATATGGCTGGGGCATTGTTCCTGTGCTGTTTTCCACTGGGGCTTGGGCCCTTGAGACTTTGCCTCAGGAGGGAAACTGAAATATGAAATTTGTCCTTCCAAATGAGTTTTATTTGTGTCAAGATGGTCTTGTGCCCTAGTGCATGGCAGTTAAAGAATAAGCAATTGGTTTCTGACCTACAACAGACTTTGTTGAGAATTCAAGGAGGTCCCAGAGGACAGAGGAAGGGTGAGGTAATATCTATCTTTACAATAAGCACCAAGAAAAATGCAGATCGCTCAGTCTAGCTTCAAGACCCAGAATAATATCAAAAGTAATAAATGGTTAAGAAGCGGGCAGTTTGGGTGGGTGACCTACGGTGTCTGAGCCCATGGAATCCCCCCAGATGTGTGGCTGTGGCTTCTGTGTCCCCACCCCACTGCAGAGCTGTGGTAGCACAGGGGTTTCTGGGTTTTCCTGGCTCCAGGAAGAAACAAACTCATGAGGATCGCTTTCCTGCACAGCCCTGGGACCAAGCACCACAGCCAGCCCAGCCATACCCTCAGTGGAGCAGGAGCTGCTCTTGCTACCCCTGAGGATGAAGTGACAAATCCCAATTGATGTGGATGGGTCACTAGAAATCATGCTCCGTCAGTCTGAATTGCTTTGATGGGACGAGTGGGACAGTGGGTAAGGGAGAGGCAGCATATATGATATGCTGACTTGTTTGACTTGCAAGATTATTGACTCACCTGATATTATAGTTCTCAGAGTATAGACATTTGGGTCTAGGTGAAATGCCATAAATGGGTTGCACAGCGTAAAGAGAAAATGTCGTTATTGTTCATTGGTTGTAAAACTGGGAAGACATCTCTAGAGACATTCATGTAGGGGTCTGATCTGTGCCCTGTTCCAGTCAGTACTCACTAACAGTGCTTGTGGATGCTCCAGCCTGAGCTGGCTTTTAAACCTTTTTATCTCCCGTATATCTCCCGTATAGTACAATGCATGTCAAATTCACCTGGTAAGATGCGTCTCGATAGAGATGATATTCCATTTTTGTGTGCTTTGCAGCAATGGAACTGGTGTTTGGTCTAATGAAGGTTGTGTCCGCGAGAGTGGGGACCTCAACCACTCGGTGTGTCTTTGTAACCACCTCACTAACTTCGCCATTCTGATGCAAGTGGTGCCCCTGAAGGTAAGATTAAGCAAAGGAGTAAATCTAGCTGTTAAAAATGAAGCATAAATACATCAGTTGCATTCTCACACCACATCAGTAAGTGACTGGGACTGGGGTTATTTTTGCCCAGCTCAGATTTATTCCATGTCTTGCTTCCTGGGATGACATTTTAATACTTCTTGATTATTTATTTATTTTATGAAAACTTTTCGGAACTGAAATGGAGCATGAAATGAAACACATCTGTGGTAGGTGGGAATTCTCTTTACTTTATTCTCACCCTTTTGGCATGATTTCTTAAAGTACTATGCGGGAAAAGCACTAGAGGACATCGTACAGATGACCCTGGCTCTTATGATTTGTTTTCAAGACAGAGACGGCTGAGATGTGGCTGCTTAAGGGTTTTGGTAACTAGACTTGTGGAATATGAACAGCAGGGCTTGGATTCTGTGTGAAGCAAGCTCTGCTGCCAGCTGGCCCCTACCATTGTGTCTGCCAGCTTTCCAAGTGCCTCCCTGCTGCTGTTTCTTCACCTCGTTGCCAAGCAGGGGCTTGTGTAGAAGGAGCATGAGAAAGAAAATGATGCTTCAGAGTTGAGAGTGAACCCCTTATGTATAGTTTTCTCTATGCTCAGTTTCTTTGTCCAAAGAGTTATCAAGCAAGCCTCTTTTCAGTTGGAATATGACACTTTCCCTGTTTACCCAGGTCCTTATGCTTGCTATTCATACTCATCACTGGTTTCAGAGGAAGCTTTTATGGCAAATGTGTTGCTCTCCTCACTAGACATGTTCTTCTCTTCATGACACCTTACAATGCCTTAAGATTTCCTCAGAGATGGACCAGAGTGTCTGCTCCTTGCAGTTGAAGTGCTGGTTTGTGCCTGCTGAAGGACTCCCTCTACAAAACCCTTGCACCAGGCAAGGTCAACCCCATCCTGGAACTTAGCAGACAGACAGACAGCACTGCCATGAGCATGAAAAATATGTTTTTACTGCTTTATTTGGGTGTGCGACTGTCAGGGAGGATCTGACAGAGGTAGTGATGAAGTCTTGCTCAAACAACCCTCGGTAAATAAGTAATGAATGTATAATAGAAATAATTTACCAACCATACATTTGAAGAAATGTATACTAATTGTCTGTCAAATTTATACTCTGTGGCACATTCTCGGCTTTCTACAGACACAATCCTAATAATAGAAATTAACAGACTGAAGAAGAGCTTCAGTAGGACAGTAGGAGTCCTACTTGTGCATTTATCACTGTGTGCTGCTAAAAAGCGCGGTGTCCTCTGTGGTACAAGTAGAGGGGTTTTGTCAGCTCTGTTGGTGTGGATGCATTGACTATATGGCCATGTCTCAGGCTCCTGTTAATTGGTTTGAATGATGGGTTTGCTCTTCTTTTAGACAGTAGCTTTGCCGAGACAGCTACCGCTGCAGGACGGGCTGTGTGAGCTCGGGAGGGCGGCACAGAGGTTTCTGCAGATAGATACAAAAGTGAGTTTGCAGCGGAAGGGAACTCTAATCAGGGTTATACCACTGAGCAGCTCCGAGGTCTTTTCAAGGAATGAATCATCTATGCTATTAGGAGTTACTGGTTCGGTAACGCTGTCAGCACAGCTACGCACGCGGTAATCCCGGTTAGACGGTGTAATGCTGAAAGTCAGGGTCACAGTTTAGAACAAGATGGTCTGCTATCCAAAGAGCTCAATTAATACCCACAGCCCTTTGTATTAGTCTAACCATTTGAAGATGGGGATATCTTGTTCAGGTCACCCAGTTTTTATCTAACCATTATTATCTTTATGACTTGTAAAGCACCTAATGACCCCAGCTGGTTTCCAAGTATTATTTTTCTAGGAAATCTGCATACTTGTGATAAAATGCAGCTTTGCCTGAAGAGCTTCCCATCTTGTGAGACAAAAGTAGAATGGGAGAAACGCGTGATTATTAACCCTGTTTTAAAGAGCAGTATACAGGGATTTTGCCAGGATTAAACAGGGTGTCCCCCAATTAAATGTCAGTGAAAGATTAGTCGATTTTCCACTGGGGAATAGTTCTGAAAGGTCTAACTTTCAAATAAACAGATTGGAGATTGTCATGATTAATGAGATGCTGCAATAAGTTCTAATATTATGCAATTTTAGTAATTGGAACTCAAATATATTTTATATTAAAGTCTTTGGAATCAAGCTTTCCTGAAGAGATCTGAAATGCCTAACTAGGAAAGGCTGGACATGAATGGACTGTCCAGTTCCTCACAGTCGTTTAATGGTTCTATTTTCAATATTTTCTCCCTTCTTAACTTTTAGGTCTAATGCATTTGAATCTGCCAGAGTTTGCGTGGAATGTTTTTGCATTACTTTTTTTTTTTTCCTTTACGATAATTTAGAAAACAAGATGAAAGTGCTGCTGAGATGTTATGTGGATGTGAGACACACAGACCAAGTCACTCTGATGCATAAAAACGTTCCCTATGTGACATAGTACTTAAAGTCTTTATAAAATGGGGGGGGTGGTGTGGTGTGTGTGTGTGTTAAATGAAAATTAATTCCCATAATTTTCTGTTTTATTTTGACCCCTTCCACCTAAAATCCCATTTCTGAAAAGAAAAAAGAAGGGAGTTTATATGGCAGGAAAAGCGAAATGCTGAAATGTGATAGGAGTATTTCCAGTATAGAGTCTGTATGTTCCTAGTGCAAATCCATGAGAATTCAAAATGCTTCCTGCAGCTTTCAATGGAAGATTGTGCAGGCTAGATAGAAAATATGCATTCATTTCTAACCTCCTAAAGTTCACCTAAACCTGATTTTTGCATGTACCTCGATTGGCAGATTTTATAAAAGCATTGCAGTGGGAGAAATTCGGGTTCACTGGTCTGCAGAGCAATGAACCTGAACTATGCCTCGACAAGGCTGCTTTGCCCTGCCCTGCCATCGCCTGCACAAGCTTGATGTTACAGCGAGGTGGCCATGAGGGTGGGGTCTCAGGTCATATTGCCGCTAACGAGCCAACGAAGGGTGTCATCCCTTCAATGTGCTTTAATTCCAGTTCCTCTCATTTGGCTATTAGGTAGTCCCTCTCTTAGAGTTCATCAAAAGATCTCATCCCAAATCTTTGACCAAGACGCACCCCTTAAATTGACTGTTTAGGATCATCTTGTGGTAGTAATTCTTTTAACCAGTGAAAAAAATTGGTGTCTTCATTGTGTAATTGGCATGAAGATTTGAGCAAAGACAAGCTGCCTGGCTTTTGAGCTATACAAGCAGACTACGCTCATTTATAAATTCCTAAAACATTTGCTAAGTATTTGCTTCACACGCCTAAGCAATAGAGCCTACTGAATCAACTAGACAGTTGGAAACTTCTCCCAGGCGTCCTTGAAACCCTGTTTAAAATCCACAGCACTTTAACATTTACTTAACACATATACATGTTTATTCACCATGTTCTGAAATTCGTGAGCCAAAGTTCAGAGGGCCCATATAAATCACCCGTTGGAATACGAGATTGTCAATGCCCTAAGAAATTGTTGCAATGATGTTATACTCAATCTTGAACTTTTGTGTATTTTATTTTTCTTTTCATAAATGGAGTTCACAGATAATATGAGACAAGAAAAAGAGAGGGTGGGAGTATGCAATTGCCCACATTTGAACAGTTCTATTTATATAGCTATTATATATCTGTGGCCGTGTAAATAGAACTGGATGAAATTTTTCCACATGAACACTATTTTTGACAGAACGTTTATTTTTTGTCTAGATTCTGCTCCTTACAAAAAGGGGTCTGCTTTTCATGAAAAATGTAAATAAATTAGTGGAAATGGATTGCCTGAAAACTGGAGAGTTTTTCATCAAAAGCTGTATTTTGGTACAAAAAAGTGACTTCATTCTTCATGGGAATTCTACTTGGGGTGCTTTATACTTCCATTCTCCTACGGAAAGTATTTTTTCCCTTTCTCTCCATTGTACGGATAAATGCAGCGCTCAAGGTAGCACAAATGGGCAGATCCTCTCCAAGGGCACCATAACAGCCTTTAACCTCATGCACCACTCAGCAGAACAGTAAACCCAGGAATGAATAGTTCTACCACCCCTTGCAGAAAGGCAGGCAGATGCACAGAAAATAATAATAAAAAAAAAAAAAAAAAAAAAAAAAAAAGAGGGGGGTGTCGACAGTTCTAAAGAGGTGTAATACAGCCCAGTGTGTATGCAATGGCTTCAGACCTGGGAGAGCATCCCTAGGGAGAACGCTGTTGATGTGGAAATCCATGAACTCTTGAGACCAGATCAGGGCCATAAGTGTTCTACCTGTCTCAACTCCTCTTCTGAGATTGATTTTCTTTTTGCTTAAACCCCGCCCAAACCCCATAAGCTTTCCATTAATGAGACATTGCAGTTTTTTAGAGTTTGCTGTTCACAGCCGGAGAGTATGGCATACCGTCTGAGTTCAGAATAAGCCAAGGTGTCTCTAAGCAACAAATACTGAAAATAAGTGACCTTCCTCAAAAGTAACTTGCCACATAAATACTTGTGGTGAGCTTTTCTAATGACCAGAGAGCTGAGCTCGTATGATAACTATTTGTCAAGGATGGTGACTTTTTCTTCTGAATAATGCTAAATTCGAGCAAGAATCTCCTCGCTTAACTCCTTCTCTTTGTCCCCTCACATGGTGAAGTCTAGCTTTTTCTACTTAGAGAACAATAGCGTGTTCCAGACCTTGTCAGCTTTGACGCACCGTGAACCTGCCCCAGTGTCTCGCTTCCTGCTAGTACTGGTCCGGCTCACTTTCACACCTTCACGAATATCCAGCAGATCTCTGTATTTACAGCTTGTGCATTTCTTGTGGGCATAAGTGCCTTTATGTATTCTCACAATTCTTTAACATTGCAATTTTATTATAAGGTACAGGACTATGTGAATAGCTTATGCACCTGGCTTGGGGAGGAATTCCAATGTCTCACATGGATTTCATTTTGTTTCAGTGAGACATTCATAGGAACAAAATTGTAGGATACCTACAAGACGGTGCTTTCTCTTGAATACTTGAAGTATTGTGAGATGAGGAATGCTGACAAATTATTAGACGTTTATGGAGCAGATTGTCAGGTGGGTCTAATTTCCAGGGAGCATAGAAATGCAAGAAAGTTCTTAGGAACAAGCTGCGAGTTCTTGATTTTTCTTCTTGATCTTTACTCAAAACAGGTTAGATTAATTCAGCCACTATTCTACTGTATGCCAGCTGGAAGTAATCTCCAGAGACTGAAATCTGCTGGGATGAAAAAGCATTTTTATTCCGGTATTTCAGAGAAAGAAAATGAAACAGAGAGGTCACAATGAAAAATTTTAAATTCTGGAATTTTAACTTCAATGTGACAAAATGAACCTCCGCTCTGATATCTGTGTGCTCTACAGCAGAAAAAGAACTTTGAATGCTGTGAATTAGCTAAAGCTGAGCTCAGACTACAAGTGTAGTTGAACGCTACTCCAGATTTTATATTAGTTTCAGGAAGAGAGCTTGAACACACTCAAGTCGCAGTGATTGTGAAAGAACGGTACGAACAATACTGCTGATTAACTCGAGATCCATGTGTGCAGTTTAGCTGCTTTCAGTTATGCAGGGGATTAGCAGTTGTAACAAGTTTATTTCAGGAATGAAATAACCATCTTGGAAAAACTTACAACCATGTGGTGCTCAGATGTCAGCCTGGCACTGACCTGTTAGCCTGCTGATGAATCGGCCCACGTGGAATGCCGAAATTATTTGTGTTTTTATCACTCTGCTGTTATGTGTGTATCACAGCTGGCCCAAATTCATGCTTGCTGGCTGAGATTCATTTATCATGTTGGTTTTAACTTGAGAAATGATAGCTTTTATTTGGAGTTTCGGAGGTTAGTGATGATCAACTGTTTTAAATGAATAAATAGGTTAACTGAAGGTAAAATGTGACCGAAGATGAGCAGAATCCTAGAATCCTAGAATCACAGAATCATTTAGGTTGGAAAAGACCTTTAGGATCATCCAGTCCAACCATTAACCTAACACTACCAAGTCCACCACTAAACCAATTAAGGGTAGAGTAGAAATTTCATGTTTCCTGGCTTGGTGGCTGGATTATTTTTAATGAAAGTAACAACTAGGAATCATTAAGGTTGGAAAGGATCTCTAACATCATCAGTCCTGATGTTCCTGAAGGGACACGTTCAGCCCTCAATTGCTTTTGCGAGGTTGCATGGATGTAATTATGGTCAGCATGCGATCAGGATTTGGAAACTCGGTTGAGATGTCTTGACTTTGTCAAGTCAGTACGATTGAGAATTTTACAATTGCATCTCCCCAACAAAACATGTCAGTGGGACATTCAGAGTAGTTGTGCAGATATTAAGTAATCCGTGTACCCCTCCTCTGGGAGACTCATTGCTCTGACCAAGTTTCTCTTTCTGATGAGGGAAACTGAGGTAGAGTAAAAAAGTCCCTCATAGCAAATCGTTGCTAAAGCTGCACTCTTGGGGGTTCATGTTTGTCTTTCTCCTTCCTTGATCCACAGAACTGTGCTCCAGGTTTGCCTCACCCTGTGCTTGCTGCAATTAGAACAAACCCGGACTGCCAGCTGCCCTGCAGTGTTATAGTTAGGGAGACAATGGTGCATTAATGTAGCTGCGGTAGGAAAAATAAATAATCCATTTAGTTTGATGTGTTTACACTGGTTTATGTTTGCTTCTTCTGGAGAAAGTCCAAGTAGAGGGCACGCAGGGTGACATGCTCCCTGTGGTAGTTTTCTTGTAGTATTGTAGTACAACAGTTCCCCCTGCGCCGCGGGATTGAACCTGGGTAGGAAGAGCAGGGGATGGGAGATGAGATGTTCCCTCAAGGAGGCCTCCTCCACTGGCACACAGCCTGGGGACGTCTCAACCTGCAAGGCCACCTCCTGCACCCAGCACCCAGCACTACCTCCCGCTGCGGGGGGAAACGGTTGGGGGAGAGGTCCCGCTCCGGGGGTGGGAGGGACAGACGGAATCGGGAGGAGAGACGTGAGCGGTGCTCCTGGTGCAGCCGGACAGAGGGATCATAGAATCATAGAATCGTTTAGGTTGGAAAAGCCCTTTAAGATCACCCAGTCCAACCATTAACCTACACTACCAAGTCCACTCTAAACCAATCAAGGGTAGACTAGACTAAACCATGTCCCAAAGTGCCACCTCTGCCCGTTTTTTGAACGCTTCCAGGGATGGGGACTCCCCCACCTCTCTGGGCAGCCTGTTCCAATGCTTGACCACCCTTTCCGTAAAGAATTTTTTCCTAATATCCAACCTAAACCTCCCCTGGCACAGCTTGAGCCCATTTCCTCTCGTCCTATCGCTAGCTACTTGGGAGAAGAGACCGACACCCCCCTCGCTACCCCCTCCTTTCAGGTAGAGTGCGATAAGGTCTCCCCTCAGCCTCCTCTTCTCCAGGCTGAACAATCCCAGCTCCCTCAGCTGCTCCCCATCAGCCCTGTGCTCCAGACCCTTCACCAACCTTGTTGCCACAGCCTTGTTGGATGTCACAAGGTGCTTCCTAGACAGCAGGAATCAAACCCAACCTGGAGTAAGGCACGATTCAAAAGCACTCCAAAGAAAATTCAGACACTCTTATTTTATTTTGGGCAGCTTTACTTCCTCTCATCAGTCAGTGGGGCCCTGTGCTCCTGCCAGGAAACATGCCAGCCATCTGGCAGTTTTTATTTTTATAGTGATCCAACAACTACAAAGCATGCCAGGCTATTTGTACCATCTGCCACATAAATGTCATTTCAGCAAAAGGATGGTGGACACCTGGGGACCCAGAGTTCAAAAATCCTTTTAAAAGGGAAATCATTGTCTCCCACAGCAAAATAGAGTTTGAGGTTTGGGTCCCCCTCCCCCAAGTGACCAATGCAGGACACAACTGTAATATTTATGGCTCCTAGACCATTCTCTGAAATTGGTTTTTCCCCCCCCCATTTTTTTCCTCTTTCTGTCTTTTCCAAATGTGAGGATATAAAAATGACGACTATAAAGTTCACATGTGGATGGACATTTCCAGCAAAGTAATAGCGTTGTACAATCTGCGGTAGAAATTGTTTGGGTTTTTAAAACACATTTTCTGCATTTCTAAAGCTAGAAATTACTTCGTTTTTCATCCCATTTGTAGCTCTTGTTCAATAATTCAGAAGGGAGGATCAACCAATACAGGTTGAGCTGCCCACCAATGGCCTTGAAAACAGAGAAGCATTTATAAAGGGGAAAATATTTAAAAACTTCTGATCATGCAGCTGGAGTTATAGAGACCACTCATAGCATCTTTAGGGAGCCTGTGATTTTGAAAAGGCTTGAGGATTTGGCTGTGGGGTTCTATTTACAAAAGGAAAGCCATCCCAAATGTCTCCTCTGGGGCAATGTGTGCGTTTTTATTTTATTTTTCACTGTTATAGCTGAGTTTGACAGCAAGTTCTGGCAACATACGGCTCACTAAGAGCAAAGTGCACCTATTCGTGTTTATAAAGGCTGTTTTGAAAAAGTCCTAATATTGTCAAATGCTTTAAAAATATGGGGCATAGGTGTGTAATTTATAAGTTTGGAGCATTGTTTTCCTAGATCTAATATTGCAGTTATTAATGAAACATTGCACTCAGGGGGCATTAAAATAGCAGTCTGAAATGATAACCTCTTTTCTTAAATTTTTTAGCCAGCTGAGGTTCAGATTATATGCTCTACTAGGACAATGAAATGGAAATAATGTGGCATTCTCCGATTTCTGCTGTTTTGTAATTTTAATATAATTACTCTTCTCAGCATGCTTTTCATTGCTGGGAACATAAAAAGAATAATGCCTTAGTCCAGTAATTTTTCTTTTGTGTTGCATATTTAAAAATTGGATAGGCATTGCAATTTTTTTGGTCCTTGTTTATTACCATTGACAGTTTATTTAACTGAAGAGATCTCTGCAGACAGTTCAGACAGCCCTTCCCCATCAGATGAACAAAGATAAATCAGCCTGTGTGTTTATTCTAGCACTGCTTTGCAAACTTTCCTCGCTCCTTCTCACTCTCTCCACTTCCCCCTCCATTTCATCGCAGTGAATGTTGCCCCCGTGGAGGAACGCATCTCGCCGATGTGTTCACAGGACGATTGTGCGTCGTATTTCTTTTGTCCTTTCTTTGCTCGTGCTCATCTTTCCTGAAAATTGAGCACTGATCTTGATTTTTAACTCAGAGCCATTGTTCATTCTTTTGCTATTCCATTCCTATGCCAGCGCAGCTCTGTTGATTTTGATGGGAGGAAATAGGAGATTCTGCTCTGTCCTTAATCCCATAGAATTACATGGAGAGAGTTGGACCAATGCTGCAGGGTACTAAACCCCTCAAATTCCTTAGAGAACTGTTTGGCAATTACCGAATTTCACTCAATGGAGGAGAACAAAAAAATGACTTTTTATTTTGGAAAAGCACAAATATTTAAGAGTGCTGTAATGGTCAAAAGAGCTCTTTTGTTTGAGGAGCGTGAAACAGGACTCTATTTTAATCAGAATCCTTAACGAAATAACATAGACTTCCTTTCTGTGGTGAAAATGAAAGCACTGAGCCATTTGGCAGCTAGGTCTTCTTGCTAGCTAAAGGATTTCCCCATGCAGTATAAAAATGCTATGATACTGCACCTTTATCCATCACTGCTCTCTGTTGAATATCTTTAACTTTAGTCATTCTGTACTCTTGAGTTCAGTCTGTCTCCTGTATTGGCCTTTTTGTGCCCTTTCTCTCCAATGCATGGTGTAGGGGAAATTCAGGGCTGGGCACCTGGAGACTCTTGGCTGCGGTGCAAGCCACAGCTAGCCGCAATCCTGAATCGCAACGGACGTGTCTGAATCAAAGCCCAAGCCTGGATAAGGGAGGTAGACATACTCATTTTCACTGAATTTTACTGGGAGATGGCTATTTAGTTATCCTCAACTGCCCTGAAAAATCTCAGCGTTTGGCAAGAGACCATCGTTTCTGTGCCTGCAAGAGCCTGCTGGACCCACGCTGGGTTTTATTCTCCTCATAGCCCTCTCTGATGGACTTGGGTTTGGCCGTTAATTGGAGAACAGGACGGGTCTGCTCTTGCTGGAACAGAAAGTAGAGAACAGATGCACAAGTCTTAGGCGTATGGGCAAAAGTAGCCTCTTCAGTTTCGCGTAGGATAATCTGCTGTAAATATAGCATTTAATATTTCTTGGGAAGCACTGCAAGCCTTAGGCCTGAAGTGAAGGCAGAAAAAACCCACACCGCTTTGTGTTGCACAGAGATGTGAGGAAGATCTTGCAAATACTCACTTTTCTGATTCCCCAAACTTTATTATAATTCGGTACCACTTTCACAACTTGAGTCCTTCCTCCCTGCCATGCCTCCTTCAGGCTTCATTTGAACTAAAAACTTGCCATGTGCGATTCGTAATGAGCAGATTACCTACTGTTTGATGACATCTTGCCCAGAACTACGTTAAAAGACGACGTGGGCTTTTAAAAATACTAATTAATACTTCGGCAGAGATATTTGGAAAATTCTAAGTTTTTCATGTCACGGTGAAAAGTTTTAAATAAGCAGCCACCAGGCTGGGCTGGCTGTAGGAAAACGTTCCTTTAATCATGAAAAGCCCCCTTCATAGCACTTTATTGCTGATCACTAGGAGTTGTGCAGTTAATAGAGAACGGGAATTGAAAAGCAGTTCTGCTGCAAATGGCTGATAAAGACGATTGTGCTGCAGAGCGTGACTCTCAGCGGCTTTTTTTTTTTCCTCTAAACTTGCGGTATCTGATACATCGTGGCTCGATAAAACAAGTCCCTGATTCAAGTTTGACTTTTCTTTCTGTGAGTAGTGATTGTGCATGTGCCATTCGGTATGGCCCCACCAAAATTGTTCTTCTTGTCTCAGGGAGTAGACTGAGCCTCCTGAACTAAGCACAGATGTTAATATGAAAAAAACATAACGTTTTGTGCCTAACAAAGTGCTTGGCAAGCTGAAGGAAAACAGAGATTTGTATTGTTATTATTATTTAATATATAAATAAAGGCCTCACTGGACTGAAATTGAATTTCAGCAGCCTTTCTGGAGGCAATTAAAACCATTAGCTTCATCAGCCAAGGCCAGCGTTTTAATGTCTCTGAAACACTCAGGCTGCCAAAGTTAATTATTCATCCTTTTCTTAATTGGATTCAGATTGCATTTTAAAGGTGCGGCTTCAATAGGGTTGGCTGAGCCTTAATTTTTTCACCCCTACCTCTCCTCCCTTTCTTCCACCCCAAGAAATGTCTCATAAGATGTTGTTTCAAGCCTTTCGCAGAAGGGTTTGAGAGTGGATTTCAGCCCAGGCCAGCGGCTGATCGTCTCATGGCAGATCTCAGCTGGTTCGATAAACAAGGTCAAAACCCTACGTCGTCGTAAGTAACCTCATGGTAGGAATGTTTCTTTGAGATGGAAAGCTGACCAAAAAGGACACTAAAATATAGCTTGCTCTTACGTTTGGACTTAGGGCAAAATACAGTTGTCATGTCTTACATTTCCACCAGTAAACAAACAACTTTGGTTTCATAAAATGTATACACTATGTAAGCACAGGCAAAAATATAATATTCTGTGTTCTACTGGTAAGTAACTCTAAAATACAAGTGGTAGCTATGCTATAGTCCTTAGATTGCAGGCCTCATTTTTTAAGGCTGTCAAACTTTTTTGGGTTCAAGAACTGGTCTTTTTTTGGAAGAAGATGAATTGCTTTTCAGAAAGGAAATTTCACAAGTAGTTTAGACAATGAAATTACTGCTTTGGGTGGCTAAATTGTGAAACTGTAATTTGGTATATGGACAAACCCTTTCAGGATCAGCATGACAAACCTTCTTTTAAGTATTTGAACTCAGCCCTTTGTCTGACGTGCTGTCTCTAAAGGCAGACACAGAGGGATATTTTGCAGTATGTAAAGAAGAAAATTTTAGATTAGTACTTCCCCAAAACATCCCTTCCTCTGGAGAAAGCCCCCTTTGCAAAGCAGAAAACGTGCAGTCAGCTGCTTGAGAGACAAATAATGAGAAAAAAGGGACGGGAGTGCAAATTTCACACAAAAGAAGGGGACACCTGGAAGGGGACACTGAGCAGAGAGAGCCCCGTGCTGCCCAGACAGGTGCCCTGACCTGACCAGTTGCTATTTTGTGTTTCTGCAGCCCATGCAGCTTTCTGGTGGGTTATTGTGCTGTGTTGTATATGTAGTTGCTCATTAATGTTACATAAATAAGTAGGGTTTCCGTTCTAGACACAGAGCATACAATTTTTCATGTATGGCCTGCTGAACAAGTCTTCCAGCCTCAACCGACCTTCTCCAGTTACTCCAGAGATGAAAAGTACCGTCCCATTGTAATAATGTATTTTCGTCTTCCTGTGCAGTTATTTTTAAACAGAGGAGTTAGATGCCGCTCATTTTCTTGTTATTAACAACATCATAAAGGAAAAATATATATTTGGAGTCTGAACTGGGATCTTTCCAGGATCCTTTCTCAGGCCATCCGGTTGCCTGTGAGTTTCCAAAATAAAAATGTTGAGCAACGCACTTAACTTCTTTTATGAGTGAGAAGGAGGGTAAGACAATAGACTATCAGATGGCAGATGGGTGTAACTGCAGAAACCCTCAGATCTTTGTCCGCGCTATTAGCGACACTTGCAAGGTAAAGGGTGTTACAGCCTACGCAAAAAGGGTGGGAGTTTTATATGGAGTACAAATTTTTGATTTGACTGTATGTCAAAGCTGAAACTAAGAAACATCTGTCTTTTAGTGTTCATGATTACTAACACTCATGACTGCATGAGCCTGTTTCCTAGCTTTTCAGCTTGCTGCAGAGTGAGACAATGACCTTATAAACTCAAAGAAGCAAAACCTTTTAGAAGAAAAGAATAATTTAATGTAGATTGGGACAAGTGGGAGAATCAGGCTCATGGGACTACTTCACAGATTGCTCAATGTTTTATTGGGTACTTTTTAATGCTATTTTCTTTAGTAATAGCATTACAGCCTGATTAGCATTTTTGTGCTGACTACAAGATCATCCCAAATTACTGTCTTTTATTCCACATCATGCACAAAGTCTGAAAATTTTCAAAAAGACAAGCTGAGGTAAGATGAAATCAGCTCGTATCAGAGCATTGGAATTTATAGGAAATTGTTTCTTAATGGATGATGCACAATGCTTTGCCAATCCAGGTGTTTCTAAAGAACTGCATGCTTGTGATCCTTTGCAACGTGAACAGACACACAACGTCCAGCTGTGCTGTAACAGCTGGGTTGTGAGAAGTCAGTAGAGACCCAATATTTTAAATACAGGTTCTCTCCTCTCCCGTACCATATACCTGTATTTAGAAATGAAGCTCCACACCCTGAAAATCATTCCAGGCCTTCTGTGCTGTATCCTTGCCCCTGCAATTCATGTCACTCACAGAAAGGAGCTGGCTTCACCGGCTGGAGCCGCTATGAACAGGGGCCACTCTCTTGCACCCCTCCAACCCAGCAGTTCTGGCTGAGAACAGCTAGCGCAGGCTCCGCCTTGTCCTTGATAAACAAAAAATGGTTCAAAACTCCCTACGGGCTTTCTGTCCCTCGCACTGGGCAAGATGAGAATGTGAACTGCAGCGATGTTGCTTTTGAAATAGCTGTTACCAGCCTGATGTGGGTATTGATTTAAGAGCGTCCTTCTTAAAGCATCATCCCATTTTGGTTGCGTTTACCAGGATTTCCAGTTCATAGATGTGGGGACCTGTGTAGGTTATTTTAGCTTTGAATGACTCTTCTACATGTTGTTGATAAGAGATTTTTTTTTTTTCCTTTTTCGTTTCTAAGTAATACAGGTTCCACTTGAGAGAACTTGATTCATGTCTTGTCTTGCTCTGCAGAGGTTTCTGGAGGAAGACTGAGCTAAAACCGAGAGAATGACTTGCTTAGAGGCATGTTAGTTATGATAGAAATTAGTTAGAAAAAGATGTTGTGTGATCATTATCTTCTCTTGGAGGTATTACGGAAAAAACAAAGGCTTTGATTTTTGCCCGTTTCTACTAGATGGATCCCCTTATCTTCTGTACTTGTACGTGATAGTAAGACATTACCTTTCCTTTGCAGATCTTATCTGCCTTTGCCAATGCAAACACTGTGATAGACCACTGTAAATCTCAAAGAGCCCTGAGCGGCTTTGACCTCTGTAGGGAACACTTCGAGGCTGCAGGTGTTGGGAGTGAAAGGAGTGAAAGCAAGGCTTGAACTGCTGAGAAATACTGATTTTGGAGCGACTTGAAGCTGGAAAAGCTTCCTCTGCTCCCCTCCTCCCTCTGTAGAACTACAAGCCACCTGTAGCAAGAGAAGGGGATGGGTATTGGAGCAATCAGGAAATCAGGTCCACGCATTTTGGACATGAATATCCCTGATGAGGAAATCACTTCTAAACTGCCCAATTTAGCACACAAGTTATTCCTGTTCAGGAATAATCTGTGAAGAATGGCTATACATGGCGTCTCTGGGGGATGAGGGACGATAGGAGCTCTTTTGTAGAAATTATATGAACCTTTTAAGCTGGTCCAGCACATAGAACCCTTTTGTTTCTGTAATTGATGCTCTCCAAGTCAGGGAAAAGAAATGTGTCTCTGGCTGAAAGAGAAAAAATACTAAAGAGCGGCATCAGATTTCGTAGGAACTGCAACACCATAGCAACAGTTGTCTTTCAATGCTGCTGCTGCATCGCTTAATAGTTCTCAGATTGCTGAGCGAGCCACAATCTATTCTGCTGTAAAACTTACTGCATGTGAGCTGATACTGTCGCCGGATAATTACGAGAAAAAATGTACATAAACAACACATCATTTTTGTCTGTATTTAAACTTTTTTTTTTTTTCCCCCTCTCATAACCACATGGCATGTTATTTCTCTGCTTTAAAAGGAATTTTAATGGGAAATTTATTCGTAGAACTGGTTGGGTTTGACAATCTTTGATGAAATACTTTGTTTTGGGGGGGGGGGACTTTTTATTGTGTGTGTGGAAAATAATAGAAAATCCCAAACTGTGAGAAAGGATTATTTTTTATTAGATAGAGTTACTGTAAAAAAAATTGGAAAATATATTGGTCCTTTCAGTATTTTTCAGAATAAATATTTTGAATGAGTTTTCAGCTAAGACTTTAGTTTATAGTGAATAGATGTTGAAATGAAAACATAGTATTTCAAGCATCAAAAATAAAACTTTTTGATTGACCATGGGGTGTCCCTGTCCCCCCCCCCGCAGTGTTCAGTTTATGAAAATGTCAACTCTATCCAAATTCAAGTCAGGAAAAATGTTTGAAAATTCTTCTGAGATGAGAAAAATTTTTCCTGCCTAGCTCTGTTCTACTTATTATGTATTAATACTGCCTGGCTCCTTTTGTTGGGTGTGGCTTTTTTGTCATTCTTTTATGAGAACTTGCATGGAAAATTAAAGCACATTCTGATTAATTTAGGATGAATGGTCAAAACACACTGTCCCTCCTCCATTGAATCTGTCCAGGTTTTAATGTAGATCCTATGTTAAAACATATCCTATGTGGCAGGCACTATGGAGTTACAGATTAAACGTTCATGAAAATTGAATTTCTTCTACAAAAGGTGCCTGTAGATGAAAACAGAGGCTGAGATGAGAGGCTTACACTCTGACTGCTCATGCTGGGTCTTTTCTGTGGTTTTCCATTCTGTAGATGTCAGTCCAGCTCCTTCAACAGGCACTGGAAACACGATACATTAAACAAAACCAGGGGGCTATAAATGGCCCGTGATTTATGGGTTCTCTCGGTTTGTCAGTTCTCACTGCTGTGAAGCGCTTCTGGTATTTGCACAATGATGTAAATTATTGCAGTGTGAGAGCATTAGCAAAGTGCCCTGTGAGCTGCGAAAGATCCCATTGCTGACACTGTTTGTGCAGCCCAGTAAACCACTCTGCATCTCAGGCTTGACAATGTCCCAGCGGCAGAGAAACTAACTTACTCTGAGGAAACACTGATCTATGAAATAAAAGAGGGAACCAAGATGCCACGGGCACGTGGATGCCCTGACGGTGCGACTGAGCTTGGAGCTGGCTCTTCATTTCCCGTGTTAGAAACAGCGGCGAATGATGGTGAACATCAGCTTGTATATGGGCGGATGGAGGAGGAAACGCTGTGTGCAGCGGGGCTGACCTGTGGTTCTGTAGTGTAATAAATCAATTAATAGTTTTTATTTCATTTTCTTTCCTCTGTGTACAGCTAACAAGAGAACACCAGGTGGCCCTCTCCTCCATCACTTACATTGGCTGTGCTCTGTCCATCTTCTGCTTGACGATCACGCTGGTGACATTTGCTATTTTGTCGTGAGTAATTTTAACTTAATACGTGCTGAGCAACTATCGCGCAGAAAGCCAAGCAGTGCATTTCAGGCCACCGCTTAGGAGCCCTTCAGGTGCTCAGGAGAAAACAAAGGCTATTAATTCTACAACCCTCTTTAATTAGATTCTGCATATATATTTGTAACAGTTGGTTGGTTATTTCTAAATTACTTTCATTTCCTGAAATCGTGTGGTCTTTATATAGCAAGCCATTTCCATCCTATAAGGGATTTTTTTTTTTTTTTTTTTTTTTTTTTTTAAACTCTCCGTGTTTTGCTGTAGTTCAGGAATCTTGCAAGGAGGCTGTAGGAGGGCTTGGTCTGGAACACAAAGCAAGTACAGTATGAGCAAGGACTGCAGGATCACCCCCTCTTCCCCCCGCTACATATATCTTTGGGTTGCTTGGAGTGTACAGTCAGTAGTCCTTGCTGCTTTTCAACTGTCTTGTCTGCGAGGCAGTGTGTTTATAAAGGTATGCCCAGAAAGGAAGGCTCCGTCAGCGTTAGCTGCCTCACTTTTGTTTCATACGGCTTGTACACACATCATATAACCCATGTTTATTTTCAAGTATCTTGCTGTTCTCTGTTAGGCTGGTTTTCTAATGTGTTGCTTTAGTAGGTTGAAGGACACTCTAGGCAGTGTGAAATTCCCTCCATGGCTTATGTTTAAATCCTCTGGATCTCTGCAGCCTCCTGCCTGTAACGCAGCAGCCCCTTCGAGGGCTCTGCACTGGGAAGGTTTCTGCCACGGGGCACTCAGGGTCTTTAGGCATGTTTATATTCCCGGAGTGACAACTGAGTTTGAGGCTCAGCTAGGCTTGGTACAAACACGTCTGAAAAAGCTTTCATAGGGGTTTCTGTCTAAATGAAAAATAGAAAACCTGACAAAGGGTGAAGCAACTTGTCCAAGGTTGCACAGCAGAGTGGGAGCACAGTGAGTGTCCTGGTTTCGGCTGGGATAAAGTTAATTTTCTTCCTAGCAGCAGGCACAGTGCTGTGGTTTGGATTTAGTAGGACAAGAATGTTGATAACACACCGATGGTTTAGTTGTTGCTCAGTACTGCTTGTGCCAGTCAAGGACTTTTCAGCTTCCCCTGCTCTGCCAGGGGCACAAGAAGCTGGGAGGGGGCACAGCCAGAAGAGTTGATCCCAACTGCCCCAAGGGCCATTCCATACCATACGGCGTCATGGGCAGTATAGAAACTGGGGGGGTTGGCCGGGGAGCAGCGATCGCTGCTCAGGAACTGGCTGGGCATCGGTCGGCGGGTGGTGAGCAATTGCATTGGGCATCACTTGCTTTGTATATTGTTGTTGTTGTTGTTATTATTATTATTATTATTATATTGTTATTATTATCACTACTATTTTACTTTATTTCAATTATTGAACTGTTCTTATCCCAACCCAGGAGTGTTTCTCACTCTCACTCCTCCGATTCTCTCCCCATCCCACCGGGGCAGGGGCAGTGAGCGATGGCTGCGTGGTGCTGAGCTGCTGCCTGGGGCTGAACCACGACAGTGAGGAATGGGATTCTTGTCTCCTTTCGCACACTAAACCATGTTCTTCCTACTCAGGAGTTCAATTTTTGATTTCTGTGCCTAAACATGTCTTTTGGATATCCTGTTAAGAGGCCGGTTTCTAGGAAAAGGGACTTGCTGAAACCCAGTAAACTGATTGCAATGTTTGTTTGTTCCAAACCCCAGCCTCAAGATCTGCGTTGGTCATACTTGGATTAAGTGCATAGCGCGTGGCAAAATCCACTCTAAATAAGTCCAACATCTGCCTATCTGGCATTGCGCTGTTGGCATGTTTAGGCTAAGGGGAATGATCTGCTCCATTTTTGTCTGAGTACAAAACTGGATGTTTTAGTGTTTAAAAAAGAAAAAGGAGTAAAAGGAGATGGTGTTGCTGCAACAGGAGATGGTATTGCTGCAACAGGGCTGAAGACTCGTCAAGAAACTGCAGGCAAACAGAAGACTTGGAAAGAGAGCTTGGACCCAGCTGACTGTCACAGGATTAAGCACCCCACCTACATACAGGATCATTCAAAACTGCCAACTAAAAATAATTTGATTAGGTTTTCACTGGAGAGCAGGTCCTCATTAAACAGCTGAAGTGAAATTTTGCAATGTAGTGTTAGATGACCGTTAGGTAAGCGGAGAGGAATCTGGCAAGTCCTTTGCTGCTCCATGTACTGGCAACAGCGGCTGCTTCCCAGGAGGGCAGTCCTGATTGCCTTCGGGGTAGCAATGTTCCAGTTCGCGGCTACACCAAGTTCCTTATTAGAAAGCCATTGGCACCAGGCAGCGCAACCTGTCCCTTTGAATTACTTTTAGGCCATCGATACTTCTTGTGGTCTCCCTCTTCACTCCCTTCCAATGGAGCACTGGCTGCAGCAGTGCTGGAAGAGCAGGGCTGACAGCACGCCGTCGCCTGCGTCGTCCGGTCTATGGCACCCTGCCGCAGGGGGCACGCGCGAGGCATCACCAGCGGTTGCAAAAGTCAGCAGCATCCAGTGTGAGACAAGAAAAAGATCGGAGTGCATACTGTTGTGCGGAGGAAGCACTGCCTTTCGTGTAGCCAAATGGTCCAGGTCCCCTAAAATGATTAAAGCTGACAGTAGGGGCTGGCAGGCAGTATGGATTGAAACAGAAAACCTGTTACCACTCGTGCTGTTCTTTTTTTAAAGAGAAGAATAAAATTATACGAACAGCCAGACATGTTCAGATAAATTTTTTTGTTTGTTTTCTACTTCCTATTTCTGGATGAGAACAGAAACACGAGGTCAGAAGACTCCCAGGAAAGCATGTTCTTGTCAGATTTCCAGCCGGTTTTTGCAAAGCCAAGAGAGATGGGTTCAAACGATGTTGTCATCAAGGTCAGGCCTCTGTCAAGATAGGCACTGCCCATCCATATAAGTAGCTACAGTTCCTGTGCTCAAACGCTGGTAATAGTAAAGTCAAAATTGTAACCAGAGTCTTTTCGCGTTCACTTATTTCTAATACAGGCAAATACCAACAGAATAAAACCAGAAACTCTGTGGCATGGTGTGGGCTAGATGGTGCAAGGTGTGGTATGCTTTCTGTGGGGTGCAGATCTGACTTCCTTGCCAGCTCAGCACCATTCAGGATCAAGCCCTTTGTTAATATTCTATCACAAGTCATTAGCAGAACTAGTTAATGTGCAATTCAGTCTTTCTGCTGCCTTCAGGATGGCAGCAGAATATGCAAGAAACCAGTTAGGTCCAACTCCATCCTGGTGGAAGGAGCGCCCAAAAGACCTCACGATAACCCACCAAAATGAGTGACCAAAATCAAAATGCTTGCTGATAAATCATAAATGAGTTTGTGCTTCTTGAAATACTGTTTTATTCATGTGTCTGTCTATTTTCTGCCAGGTCTGTCAGCACCATCCGCAACCAGCGCTATCATATCCATGCCAATCTGTCCTTTGCTGTCTTGGTGGCTCAGATCCTGCTTCTCACCAGCTTCCAGTTCAGCCCTGGAACGGTAAGTGCTAGAAAGAGTGAAGTCTGTGGAACGAATGCCGCGTGCCATGTGCAAGAAGGTGTCTTGCATGTGAGATTTCCTGGTTTTAACCTGCCTTAGCCAAAAATGACATCCTACAGCCCTGGATAAAGCCTTCTGTGCACCCAAATGGTGTTCTCATAGTATCTGGACATGTCTGGATGTTTGCAAAACTGAAAGAGATGTGCACCCATCAAATGGAAAAATCACCACAGTAATGGAGTACATTTCAGTGGTGTGTTCAAATAGCATGGCTGACTTCTGCCTGACATGGCTTATGCTTTCTCTCATCCATTCTTTGTACTGAAAACTGTAGGAATTCTGTATTGGTGAAAACTGTATGAATTTTGTACTTAGGTAAGGTGTTTGTATTTCTGTTAGGGTTTTGGATTGGGTTTTGGGGGGGGGGCGGTTGGAGTGGGGCGATTGGCTTTTTTTTAATTGTATATTCTCTGCTATGGTACAGTTTGCCTTTTTTTTCCCCCCATTAAAAAGTCATCTTATTCTTGTTGGAAGGTAATGAGCTTTGGCAAGAGAAGCTGTGGCAATTTCTTCTGCTTTCTTGGAGAGCAAAACAGAAGGTCTTTGTTTTTTTGCTCATAAAGTTTTATTTGTGTGGTAGAACACGCTGTTTTTCTGAACAGCACATTTATTGATCATTTTCTCTTCTCTGGAAATGTAGATGATTTTTAAGTACCATTCATGTTTATTTCACCTCAGTAGTAATCAATGAGAAAGGTATGAAAGGTGTAGCAACTATGGCTTAATTAGCCAGAGGTGGCAGAAGCATTACCTCGAAGTATCGCTGTGGAAGAGCTTAATCTGAGATCCTCAGTATCATAAAACATGTATATACTTCTCTGGGCATCTAAGACAACCACTTAAGCAGATGAGAAACACCTTCACATTGCTTACGTGGTACTTAAGCTTTATGCAGGTATAGGCTTTCTCTGCCTGATCACATAGATCGGAACTTGAAATTACAGATTAATTTTATGGATCTGCTACTACAGCTGGGAATTCCTTATGCAGAGTACCAGGATCTAAACCATTAAAGCTGGCATCTAAACCAGCTGGCTTAGATTAAGATGAATATGCCAAGTTAACAGTATTACATACCAGTAAAATCAATTTGTTTCCACTGTTGTGTTTAAAGAATGCTATTTGAGGTAACATAAGGGCTGTTGATGGAAAGTCCCACCTGCAAAAAGCAGAAGCAAAACCTGATTTTAAAATAATATTCTAGCGTGCTCTGTCTTTGTAATGGTCAAATCTTGGCTGCTTTGGTGGCCAGCTGATGCTCCATATTACTTTGACAAGCAGTGAGCAGTTTCTATTAATCTTTTAGTCTTTTTATTCTCAGTACAAGTAAATATGAGGTTTGCATATTCTTCCTTTTGCCAATACAGCAGCTACTTAAATTTATATTCAGCTCAAATGGGATCCCTTGAACATCTGTTAAGTTTATAAATAACAATAATGTCTGGTTTTACGTAGGCTATTATTACCTGAGGATCTAAAAGCACTTTGTAAAACTACATTGAAACTCTTTTGCTGTTTAACATTCAGGTAGGTCCTGAATGAGTAAGGGAATATGTAAGGGAGAAAATGGTAGGGGAATGGTTTAGAAGGAAAATGAAATGGAGACAGTGGAGAGCAGCAAAAGGTGTAATTTGAAACTGAAGACAATGGAAACCAGGCGTTAAAATAATCCTCTCTGAGTAAGTATAGAGCTAAAACTCTACTGAAAGGACATAGGCTTGAGGGCAATACAACGTTCACTCAGCATGACAGGGTGTCTTATTCTCACAGTTTTTCCTTTTTCATCGATTCCAGATTTTCAGGCAATCAGACTGAGTCACTTCACATAACAAAAGCCTCTTTACACCTTATCAAGGCCAGCACCCAGTCTTTTAAAACACTATGAAATGCTAGTTGTATTTCCTGGTTTTAGCTGGATGTGGGTAGAGCCCATGTTCTCCAGAGACCTGTCCCAGTGTCCACCTACATAGAATCATCGAATCGTTTAGGTTGGAAAAGACCTTTAAGATCATCCAGCCCAACCATTCACCTAACATTACCAAGTCCACCACTAAACCAATTAAGGGTAGAGCAGCAATTTCATGTTTCCTGGCTTGGTGGCTGGATTAGTTTTTAATGAAAGTAAAAGCTAGGAATCATTAAGATTGGAAAGGATCTCTAAGATCATCAGTCCAATCATCAACCCAACACCACCACCCAACACCATCCAACTAAACCATGTCCCGGAGTCCCACGTCTGCCCATTTTTTGAACACTTCTAGGGATGGTGACTCCACCACCTCTCTGGGCAGCCTGTTCCAATGCTTGACTACCCTTTCCGTAATGAAATTTATAATGTGCCTTGTCTGCACACAGACGTCTCACGTGTTTAGTTAAGCAGATGTAGCTAAACTTGTGAAACACTCACGTAGACTGAAGTTGCAGTTTAATAGGTGCATATTTTCATTTCTCTTAAACCTACTCAAAACTTACTTTAGTTAAATTGGAACAGTAGCACACAGAAAGCAAGACCTGCTTTATGCCACAGGCTTATCCAAGTGCAACACTTCACAGAATCCATGGATATTTCAGCCCTATCTCCTCTGTAACAGCAGTAATTATAGGGTACAATACTGTAAAGATCTTAAAGTTGAAAAGCATGGTGTACATACTATCTGCTACACTTCTGGATCTATTGTTTTAACCTCTTGGGATCAGGGGTGTTGTGATTCATCCTTTTATCAGTCTCGTGCCCTTACCTTCTGCATGCTCTGTTCTCTGCTGCTTTAATTGGACTGCTGAATGGTAGTTTACAACAAGAGGGAGGCAGTATTTACACCAGAAGGTGTAAACTTCTTAATCTTCTGCCGAAGATGGGCGTATCTAGTGCTCAAGTGGTACCAGTGTGCTTGAGGGCACGGCATCATGGAAACAGGCCATGAGCTGGCAACACTTTCTTGCATGACTGCCTTTAGACGCTCCATCCTCTTCCCATCTCCATCTCTAGGGATATTTAGGTTTTGATTCCAGATATAGCATACAGTATTCCCCTGGTAATTTCAGATGTATTATTTAATCATTTACAATTTGTACTACAGCAGTTTTCGTCTTGTAGAGTAGGATTAATTTTTAACCATAAAACTCTATTTCCATGAACAGGACTTTGATCTTTCTAATACATCCAAGAACTTTTTTTTTTTTAAAGCTGGTCCTTGATACCTAAGATGAGTAGTGATGAAACAGTAGTCCTAAATGATCATGGCATACTCCAGGAAGGCAGTTATCGCTGAAACCAGGATATCTTTCTTCTAGAGAAAGCAAATAGCTTCGTATACAGCATTTTCTTCCTATACTGCCAAGTCCCTAAGATATCCTTGCTAGCTGCATGCCAGTCTAATGACTTCCCTTAGACTTCCAGCAACAGATGGATTTGTTTCTTCGGAGAGCTTTGCTGTCTTAGTTACTCTGCTATAGACTAGAGAGCACCCTTTTTTTTAACAGAATCCCAACAGCAGTGTGCATTTAAAAATAATTAACCATCTTTAGGCTACTAGAGCCTTCCGAAGACCTGAACATGTCTGTGGGAGAAAGTGAAGTATTATTTAGACATAGGAAAATGAAAATTGAAGTACAGTGTGTTAGGCAGCCCTGTGTTTTTCCAGCACAACTGGAAAATTTAATGTGTCTACTATTTGCAGTTCTGCATCAGTGTATTGAGCTGTTTCTCACTCGGTACTCCTGCATGGCATTGCTTAAAACACTTCCAAATAGAGAGATGAAATGAGCTACTTTTGTTTATGATATATGTATCTGCAGATATTCAAGGCTGTGTATCAAAGCAGCATATAGATTGCAGGGAAGGACATTTTCAGAGGGCTCTGTATAATGCTGTAAGATTGCCACTTAAATTGAAAACACTATTATAAGCTGAATCTAGAAAATGTATGCAAATTTACCTATCTGTTTTAAGACTGTCCTCAGTAAACAAATGACTACTATTTTCTGTGAGGCCTTTCTGAGAGTCTGCTTTACTTTCTCAACAACTATAACATGATAAGCCTCACTACTGGCTGGACTGATTTTTCTATTTCCACAGACTCACAGGTAGTCAACTCTAAGAGTAACAGCAATGAGATCTGTCTTTTTACAGGTGTTCTACAAAAAGTGGTGTGCATCATACAATACAGCAAGGAACACCTGCTTGTTTTTAATATGTAAAGTCCCAGCTTTTCAATGCCTTTTCCAAGAAGGCAATTCTGTCATTTAAGAGTATCTTCAAAGTAATAACTAAGGCACAAATACAGAATGAGTAAGAACTTTGCTATGGATTTGATGTAAAAATCTGCAACTCAGTGTTATACAAAATTATATAGAATCATAGAATCGTTTAGGTTGGAAAAGACCTTTAAGATCATCCAGTCCAACCATTAACCTAACATTACCAAGTCCACCACTAAACCAGTTAAGGGTAGAGTAATAATTAATTTCATGTTTCCTGGCTTGGTGGCTGGATTATTTTTTAATGAAATTAAAACTAGAACAGAATTACTGAGGTTGGAAAGGACCTCTAAGATCATCAGTGCAACCGTCAACCCAACACCACCATGCCTACTAAACTATGTCCCAACGTGCCACATCCACACGTTTTTTGAACACAATCTAGACCAGCCTCCTGCTACTTCACTGTGTTTTATTTTTCTGCTGTTTTGTGATTCATATTGTTTGGCTACTCAAAAATGGGAAAGTATCCATTTCACAGAACTAGCTTGTAAGTCAGCTTTACGTTGCGTTTTTATTTTTGTGGACTAATCTTCTGGTAGAAAACAAAAGGCATTAAAAGGGATTTCATAGCCTTATGATAAAATTAACTGGAAAGGTTTTTACAGTTTTCGTCAATAAGCAGATCTGGTTTAGTTATATGTCACCGAACATTGTGAAATACTAAAACACTTACAGATCTCACTTACATGAATTAAAACCAAAGTTATTGCTTTTTAATACATGTAGTCACAGTGGATTTGCATTAGAATGTCCTTGCACTAGCACAGAACCAGCTGAGTACAAGTGAGAAGGTAGGGGAAAGCTTCAATTTTCATTATACTATCAAGTCCCAGCATTTTAATTTTCATTAGTGTACAAAGTCCCAAACCATCAACAAAGAGAATAAAATGCCAGCACAAGGCAGCTAAGCTAATGCAGCAAAGGGAACTAATGATTAATACCTGAAGGCCATTGTGGCAGCAAACTGGTTCCTACTGGTGATGCTCCAGGAGGAGCTCCACCTGCCTGGGTACTTCACTGTGACTTGTCCAGGTGAGGAAGGGAAACCTTGAAGAAAAAAAAAAAAAAGTCATCCCATTTACATGGACTGCATGCAAGCAAGCCCTCTGAAATTCTGTAGGTGTCACAGAAGGGATGTTACAACCACAGAGCAGAATGACCATCATCAGTATGCTACAAGATGCAAAACTGAGGTATCGCTGGGACTCGTTCCAAGAGCATGTTTAAAATGTGCCTTAACTGAAAGCAAACCAAACAAGGTTATCTTGTGGTAAAATCATTGGCAGTCACATCTGTTCAATTACTGCATGATGAGCGAAACCACTTGTGGTGAGACATCCTCGAAAAGCAATTAGTGGGGAAAGGAGAATGTGCTCTGTGCATATGTGAGGCGTGGGGAAGAAGAAAGGATTAGGCTTTCCTGTTTTCATAAGGTAGGCTGATAGGAGACTTAGAGAAAAATGTGAAGATCTCTTCAAAGAGCGACTTAAGGAAAAGCCAGGTCTTAAGCCCAGACCGCATTTCCTGTAGCCCACAGTGGGCCGTAAGCACCGAGACGGGTGTAAGGACTCAAGAGGAAGTTTTTACTTCTTGCTGCATTGCCCTAGGCATGGCATTCCTCTCTTTTGGGGCAGCATTTGTTTCACTTCACAACAGGTTATAGTTTAAATTGAAACAGACAGTCCAGTTTACACCAGGTGGGCTTACTTTCTAGAAGGTATTTTGCTGTTGCTTAAACTGTCGTACTAGCTCCTATTTCCAGATTCTTGTAGCACACAGTGAATAAAGGACTATCAAGGAGTACTCGAATTGTCTGTAAACACTCTACAGAGAAGACTTTCAGTTTGTTGCCTTAATCACTAGACGTGTTCTTGTGAAATATGACTTCATATATGGCTGGTACATGCTTCAGACTGTGGGAAATTGAGAATTCGAACAAGCGGGTAAACTGGCTGCCCACCATAGAGCAATTAGGACTCAGGAGCCAATGATAGCTTGCTATAATTTTTTGAAATGTCTATATTAGTATTGCTGATGGAGGAGCATATGAGACTTTTACAGAATTTCTAACCAGGAATACTGGAATACAATGTGATTTAATTTGCTTTTTATCCTGGTTTTAATATGAAGAACAGCAAAGTAGGAAAGCCACATGGCAAAGTGTAACTAAAGAGCAGGTTCAACATGGCACCTTATTTTAAAATTTCTGTGTTTTGCTCAAGCTTAACTGATTCATTGACTTTCTACTAGTTCCTCACAGAAAATGAGGCACGAACTATGCTGGTTTTTACCATCACGGAACAGGGATCAGGGTACAGTACAATGCCTGTACCCCTACTTCTTTGACTCTCCTATATTTACTACAGGCTCAGCAACAGGACGTTGACCTTTCAGTTTTGAATTCTTAAATATTTTGTAGGCTGTAGTAGGAGTATTGCTCCTATAGCATAAATAAATAATCAGTTTGGATTTCCGCATCACGTTTGGCAATGTTTTTTGTTAAAATGTAAAAAGATTTGTTATGTGAAAATGCTGCAAAAAAGGGAAATTCTCTAGTGCTTTGTTTTTAAGACTGTTTTACTCCAGTGATTTAGCATTCAACGTGTCAATGTATACAGAAATTAAAAAAAAAAATTGGAAAAACAATGTGACTGCATCACAAAGTAGTAATGTATTAATTTTTGTTCTTAATTTAGGTGCCTTGCAAGATCTTGGCCATTCTCCTTCATTTTTTCTTCCTGAGTGCTTTTGCATGGATGCTGGTGGAAGGATTTCATCTTTACAGTATGGTGATCAAAGTATTTGGGTCAGAAGAGAGCAAGCACTTATATTATTACGGAATTGGATGGGGTAAGCATTTAGTAGCTGCTTGCTTTAAGTCTTCTCACTGGAGGACAAGATTATATGTAAAATTATATGTAAAATTGTCATCTTATGATCAGTTTGCCTTACCGCGAGTAGGTCTGTTGGATTGCATAATTTTTTTGACTGTAATCAGACTTTAAAATGTATAGTCCCTAAATCCCGCTGCAGTGAATTCCATGACCTCAGTAGGCCACATCAGCTCCTTAATTACCAAATCAATAGCAGGAGTGTGGGAGGGAAGTCTCACTGCACTGCTATGTTCTTTTTTTTGCCCTAACTCGCAACACTGGCTTATTTTATCTGTATTCTGCAATCCATACATAAAAAATTGGCTCAGTAGCACAGGAGTATCACAAGACTTCATTAGTTGATGTTTTGTGCCTTGAAATCCTTAGATGAAAAAGGCTGCATGGAACCTCAATATTATTATTAAGAATAAAATAGTGGTCCTATGACACAGGAATTTCACAGATAACAATTCACGGCTTTTTGTATGCGGTAACGAAAGCATAATCTGTGTGCATATTAAGGAATCAAAACTGAATGTTTTGTTCCAGACTCTTCACAGCAGATAAAAGCTAGATTGCTTTCGCTGCCCTGGAAGTACAGCAATGATGCTTGGCAAACATCCACATTTAGAAGAATAAGAAAACCTCATATATTGAGTCAAAAGGAGAGATGTAAAAAGATAGCAAAGGAATATCTATGTAATTACAGATAATTTCAAAATATGTTAACACATGCATTACCTCTCCCCAACCCCCAATTCATTTGGAAGCTGAATGAAAACCAATTAATAATACAGACCTACTGCCGTCATAATTGGAATATTTAATACCCATTGCCACCATGCAGATCTGGGTGATAGTAATGCTGTTCACTTATATATAGATAGATATTTCAACAGCTGCCTATTTGTCCTTTTTTTTTAATATGGAATTTTTATTGTGTACATCATTCCTCTCTTTTTAAAATCTCCTTCGCAGTTCTGTCTGAGGGCCATTTGATGCAGTCCTCTGCTGAACATGATATCTGCTAGATTGAGGGGACAAACTACAGTTTGGTTAGCTAGAAGTTTTTTCTTTGCCCACATTGTTTCTCTGTGACAGGTTCAAGAGTATCACATACACGTGCCCTTATCCTGGTTCCTTTAAGATAGTTTTTTTTTTTTAAGGAATGGCCAATTTGCGTGCCAGCAGTATGCACCTTAAAGCTTCGGTTGCTAAAAATATTTGAAAGCTGCTTTGCTGAGTTTTTAGTAGAGTTGTGTAAAATCTTCCCCTCCCTCTGTTTTGTTTTTTTCCCCAAAACCGCTACTCAAAACAGGCTAAGTGGAGTAATTAATCTTTTTCATGCACATAGACCCAAAAGTAAGAGAACCTAGACAGGCTGAGGGTTGAAGACATTGGAGATTTGTGGATTCTTCTAGAGTCAGTGCTAAATGTAAAGAAACATGCTGATGTTAGAGAGGTTTCTTGTGAATTTATTTAATCCAGAGCTAATGGAATACAAATCCAAGTGGATCAAACCAAAGAAAATGTTCTCATAAGCCCTTGAGGACTCTTTCTCCTTCAGAAATATTATGTGAAAAGCCACAACAGCTAATAAAATAATAAGAACTGGCATTTAATTCACTGGGGTATTTGCTTATAGCAGATGCTTTGATTAACTCCATTTACAATCAATCATTAATTACCTTATGAAAATAAATTAATGATTTATATGTGCTGCAATGCACCTTTACCCTTTTTTCTGGCATTTTGTGTAAGGTTTATTTATTGTAAAACGGCAGTGATCTACAGAGTGATTTAGAAGACATAAGGATAAACATGGCATCTGACTGCGATATGACTAGTACTAAATGTTGCATTTTGTCTCATTTTATTGCAATATGATTGCTACCATTCAATTAGTAGTAATTAGCACAATGAGTACATAGCCTGTTGGTACATAGCCCAATGGGATGCTAAATGTGGCTACTAAAAAGTCTCTTCAGTGGTATTTTGAGTAATGTTTTGGACGATAATCTCTCAGGCCCAACAGTGGGTATTTGTCATCAAAATAGATGTACGTAGCAAAATACAGGAGGCACCAGCAGTAGAAGTTTCTGTATCAGTTCTTCTAGCAGTGCCTTCTTGGCAAGGATTGTGTAAGAAACCTGGTGGCAAACTCCGTTTCTTAAATGTAGCAAAGTTGCTGTTGGAGGCAGATAGTGGAAAACATCATCCATATAACAGTAATACATTTCTTTGTGTAAACCTTTCAAAAGCCCGTTTTTTGACAAATATTTTAATTTTGGAAAGCATGTTCCAATTATTATTCCTACAATGACTTGGAAGAAAAATGTGTTTTTCTGAAATCCAGTAAATCTACCGTTTTGCTGGGGAAGTAGTTTGTATTGCTTTATTTTTTCTGTATAGCCCGAAGTATTTACATTTGAATTAAATGTTGAATTTCCTTAATCATATCTGACATCATGTCATTGCTGCAAGTGTGTCTAAACATCCCTGAAGTAATTTAACTAGGCAACTGCATTCCAAGTCGTTTATCTCTTGATAAGTACCAGGGCAACCTTCATTCAGTCAACGGCATTGCGGCTCACTGTCTGGTATGTAACTCTAATGCCCATTCCGTTGGTACGAGATGTTGCCGAATAATGTTTTTAGAGTTAAAATCCACATTGCCGTGTTCGCTTATTAATTGCTTAAAAGGACACCCAGGTTTGTCAGTTCCCAGCTTTCTCTTTTGTTAGCATGCTGGCACTGAATATGAGCAGAAATGTTTAATTAGAGATCAAGCGTCAGTACCGCCTTCAGCAGCAGTGTGTGCTCATGCTCTACGGGGTAGAGTTTAAGTTTCATGAACTCAATGAAAGTACAATAAAGAGAAGTTATATATATTCCATAAAGTTCCCACATCTAAATAGAAGTCTTGCAAGGCTGGGGAAACAGGCTAAAAAGGTTTTGTCCTAAAATTATTTTGTTTGGCTCTCAAAATGAAGGTAAGTTTGCACTGAATGCAACTGTTAAAAGGAAGTCGAGCGTTTTTGTGCCATCCTGAGACCATAATAGATATACATTTTCCAGTATCTAACAAAAATGGCTATTTTTTTACACTTTGGCTTAGCTAATTGTTATGCTGAGCAAAGGTGGTTGAAAGAAGTTGAAGACAAGGGAGTCTCATGTCATGTTAGTCAATACAGATAGTTCATTTCTTCGTTCTTGGCTTTTAATTGAAGTGAGAACTCATCTGACTTTTGCAAACTCTTAGTTGCTGGAAAAATGACAAACCCCAGTCCTGAATTTAAAAACCCAGACCCATCATTCTTATTTAAGCAGAAAAACTGTGATAGGTACACGTGTAAAAGTTTGCAAAGTTTATTAATGACAAATTGAAACTTGAGGCAATGAGAGGAGAATAGGGACGGGGAACTCTACACTGAGTATCACTGATCTCGTAACATCTGTTGAGATTTCTGAGAGATATTACTCCTGTAAAATGAATTCAACAGTAATCAGAGAGACAGGATACCAAATGTGCAGAGTTGATTGAAGTTCCCGTGTATTATTTTTAGGCCCAAGGGTGCTAAAATTACCTCAAAGACTGCAGTTGTCAGGAATTCAAAAGAAGAGCAATTTGAGGAAGGTGATAATATCCTACCTTGAAAACTACTTTGAGATTGATTGGGGGGGAAAAAAAAAAACCCTTTGTTGCCTTGGTGATTCAGCATAACACACACAGATTATTGTAGCAAAACTTTTCCTACCCACCCATTTGTAGGACGCTGATGATGCAGTTTGTGATACCGGAGATTTTGCTGTGGCACTTTGGCCTTAACATGTTTTCCTATTTCAGACAATTTCCTTTCCTTTAGAGACTGCCTTAAAATGAAGATTTTGTTCTGAGCTGTCAAAAGACCTAAATTTCTTTGTTCGCTGTTGCTTGATGTACTCCCAGACTTCTGCATAGATACAGTGTAATGCAGCAGAAGAAAAAGAAACTCATAGAAAATTAACTTCTACAAAACAAATGGGTGAACACACTTTTCCCCATCAAGTAAAGTAGATCTTTTCAGTATTGGAAGGAGATATACTTTCATTTGTGTCTGATGCTTCATCTTTCTCAAAAAATGACATATTTATCTTTTAGAATTAATGTCCTAAAATTGCTTTGAATAGTCTGCCACAGAGTTTCTATAGCCTGTCTGAGAGTTTCTATAGCCTGTCTGGTTTTTTGCTATGTATGGAAGACACAGAAGCTTTCAGAATACAGTATACAGAATTGCAGGCATTTTCCATTTTATTTGTCATTAGTGCCTCAGAAACATAAAGCAAATGGATTAGATGTGAAGTTTAATGCTGAAGAAGAGGACCCAGGTGACGTTCATTTAGACTTCACCCTAATGACTGTACTTGGGTTGAATTCAGGGCGAATTTTGTCTGAGCAAGGATTGTGTTATTGGGCTTCCCGTGCCAAGTATTAAGAGTTTATGCCTGCTCTGCAGGCTGTATTTTGATGCTGAGTTTGGGAGGTAGCTTTAAATTAGCTGGCCTGGGGACCTGGAGAACTCAAGCTGCAGCAGCACGCGGCTCCATGTGGGTTGATTTTAGCCCATTTCAATGTGACGCTGTATTGCTGCGGGACTACAGAGACACAGATGACACTGGTGCCGTAGATGAGGGGCAAGAAAGGTGTGCTAGAACCTGATTTTCATCTGATACCGTGCTCTGGAAAGCACGGTCTATTGCATCATAAATTTGGCAATTTGGAGCAGGGTTGGTGAACGTATTTGTAGCATCTGCCAACTGAGAAATCATTCAGATACAGTAAAAAAACATAACTCTAATTCTTTCATGGATGATAACCAGTGCCAGCACAACATTAACATTACCTATTATGGGTGTAGACTAAACTTCACAGCTCTTATGTAATTATTACAGACAAAAGCTTAAGCAAACACACTTACTTTTGTGTATAATATATAATCCATTCAAATTCTTCAGTCCAGATCAAATCTTATGATCCCTTAGGCTAAATATATATTTTTTTTCCAACCTTTGTGGAATTTGTCAAATGGTTGTTTCTAACAGGAAAAATGTTCCAATTTCACTGTAACAAAACCTTGATTCTGCCTCCATTGCCATTATCCATTTAATATCTTGTTAATGCAAAGAAAAGGCAAACACTGCACTATAGGCTCCAGACCATTTTATTCTCGCTGTCTTAACAGCTCTTTTTATGCAGATGACTGCTCTATGTTTCATCTGCCTAAGTTTTATTATCTTCCAAAGGAACTCTGTATTTAATTTTCTTCTTCACTGCCATTTAAAATTGATAAAGAGTTGTACTAAATCCTTTAAATATGCAGCATTTGACTTGGGGAAAAAAAAAAAAAAGGCAGACTAGAAGTATAAAGAAGAGTTATTTGGGCACAGGTATTTTTGCTTCTGTGACAAAGTCCCTGCCGTGGGAAGACAACTTGCATCAGAAGACAAACAGTGCCAATCAACAATGTCTACTCAGCAACCGAAGGTGTGGTTGGGAATGTGCAGACATACCCGTGGGACCTTTAGTCCAGGTAGTTCACATACCCATGGCAGACCGAGTTTCAGCAGATAGGCTTATGTCTGTGAATAATTGCTCTGCTGAATATAATTATTCTTGATTTTGTTCAAATGTGTGTAGGAATTTCCTTTCTTAAAGAGGCAGGGATGATAGTAAACTAAAATCTTGCCTTTGCTTAGGTCTTACACAAATACTACTTCAAAGGGGTAATTCTGGGAGGCTATTTTGGCCTCCGGCTGCGTCGAGGGGAGGTTTAGATTGGATATTAGGAAGAATTTCTTCACGGAAAGAGTAGTCAAGCATTGGAACAAGCTGTCCAGAAAGGTGGTGGGGTCCCCATCCCTGGAAGTGTTCAAAAAACGGGCAGACGTGGCACTTGGGGACATGGTTTAGTGGGCATGGTGGTATTGGGTTGATGGTTGGACTGATGATCTTAGAGGTCCTTTCCAATCTTAAGGATTCCTAGTTTTTACTTTCATTAAAAACTAATCCAGCCCCCAAGCCAGGAAACATGAAATTGCTATTCTCTCCTTAATTGGTTTAGTGGTGGACTTGGTAGTGTGAGGTTAATGGTTGGACTGGATGATCTTAAAGGTCTTTTCCAACCTAAACGATGATTCTAGGATTCTGCGTTTCCTGATTTGGACAAACATGAGAGAGCAGAATCAAGTTCATGGGATATTAAACTCCATCCTGCAGAATGGATTTCAAAGTTGAAGACCTAAACAATGCCTGTAGATGCTGCTCCTTAACTGCTGAGCATCTTTCTTACTTGTAAACGCAAGGTGCTTCTAGCCACAATCATTACAGAATGAAAACACTTCTTCCAAAAATTATAGTTCTGCCAGTACAGGAAACCTTTACAGACTTTTGTGAGGATGATATTGGCAAGATTAAGCAGAAATTGCTTGTCAGAGAATTCTGTAAAAGCCTCATGCAGAAAACCTAAAGAATTCAAGAGAAAATTGAAACTTTAAGCTATCATGTATAATACTGTGTCTGGGGCCTGGTTATTAAATTCCGTAAGATGATAAAAGCCCAAACCTTCACATTTTATTAAATCATACAGGAATTAACAGACAATCATTTAATATTCCAAGGGATGAGGTTTTACTATAATCAGAACTGCTGGCAGGAAAAGCCTTGTTTCCTCTCCAGCTCCTGGCCTGGAGAGCCGTGCTGAAGTGGCACAACAGGGCATGGCCGCGCTGAGGGCCAGGGGCGCGCGGCTGCCCCGACAGCAGGACCGGAACCGCCTGCTTTTTTGTAATTCCCGCGTAACCCCGTAAAGCACTCCCGCACCTCCCGGCCTGCAGCACGCTGGACCCGTTGGAACCCATCTGGAAACACAGTCTACTTGAAACGCAGAAACGTTGTGGAGCTATTACGCATTTAGGATAAAACAAGTTGTGGTTGGGCATCTGAGTGGGATCTTGATTTGCTTCTGTCTCTTCGTAACCGTCTCTCGCCGCCGTGCCTGATGCTCCAGATAACTCAGTGTCGCCATTTCTGTCCTCTCGCCTGCCAGTTGTGCACCCCTGCGAGAAACTCTACTTCGTTTTCCAAATTCTTCTGAATTCTTGAACAAGCTGCGCTTACTTGGCGGGAAGTGCTTAAAATAAGCCTGATAGTGCTCCACAGGATATCAGTGCTTGAATAGCAAGAGACAGATTCCATAAACAAAACCCAGGTTGAAAAAGGACTGTGATTCTCAATGAAATTAGCATTAATTCAGTTTAACTGTTAAACAAGCACTTTATTGAAAAGTCATTTTGTTTGTCCGACATTAATTGATTAAAACTTGTTGTGTTACACAGATGCAGGAGGATGCCGAGTTAGGCTTAATTCTAAAATTACCCTGAGCTGTTCCGTTGTCCGTATGAAATTCAGCTGAACTTGCAGGGTTTGCCGGACGATGTGCTTTTGTCACTGATATTGCCACCGACTTTGCCTTTTTGCAGGCTGCCCACTGGTGATTTGTGTAATTTCTGCCACGTCGTCCCTAGACAGCTACGGAGAAAGCGGCAAGTGAGTATGCACGCGTCGTCACCCCAGGTGCAATGAGGATGAAAAGTCTGATGGGGGGAAAAAGCCTCGTAGATCTGTTAACGGGACATAGTTCTGCAAGAGCAGGGGGGATAGCCTGCGACAGCATGACTGTTGGGTAGGCATATTCTTAGACGCAGAAGCCTCAGGTTTTCTTTTCACTGCTGAGATGATGCACAAAAATCTGCTGAGATGTTGTCCCTATTTTTCCCCTTTGCTGCAGAGGCATTAGGCTTCCTACAGCGAGCTCCCGGCTTACCCCACGCACAGAGCCAAGCGCGGGCTGAAACATTTCCTACAAGATGAGAATACCCTTTCATTAAAGATATTTAATCTTGTGAAGAAAACTGCAGTTAAACATCTGCAGGTCTAGAATGGGTATTGCTAAAAAGTTTGAAAATTTAGTTCCTTTCTAATTTGGAAAAACAAAAGCAGATTTACCTGGAAAAAACGGCCGTAGGATTCAATCCTACCATAACGTAAGCAGAAGATTTGGAGCTGTGGAGCGAGGGTTATTTTTTTGTGTGTGGTAAACCAGTTTCTATCGTCGCTGCTGTAAGAAAGGCACGTGAAGCTGACAGCGGGTTTCCCACCTCTTCCTCACCGCCAGCCAGGCGAGGCAGGGAGGGCTTCAATTTGTCTCTTGCTACAACGAGAGTGCTCACAGCACTGAAATGAGTGCCTGCGATACAGGCTACGAGAACAACAAATAGCAAATAAAACCTTTCCTTTCTTCCCATCTTTCCTCCCCTAATGCTGTTTGAAGGCGTGCTGGGGCCGATAGCTGTCACTGATTCTCTGCAAGATACAAATCAAAATGAGATCCTGCCTCAGATTCCCCAAGTGTGAGGGGAAAAGGAGCTTCTTATTGATGCTCTATCATGTCCCTCGCTTTTAAAATTCATCAGTCTTTTTGCACTCTCTGTTGTTCTCTTTTTTTAATTAAGAACATTACTCATTAAATGACTGTGCGTTTCACCTAAAATCACTCTGATTTTTCTCTGCAGCTGCTGGCTTTCACTAGAGAATGGAGCAATTTGGGCTTTCGTGGCACCGGCGTTGTTTGTAATTCTGGTAGGTAAAGCCAGGGCTGCTGCTGTTCTCCCGCTTCGCGCCTGTGTCAGCCACACAGCAGAACTCGCCGAGGTCCGACGGCGGTCCTTGTGCCAGGCCAGCGAAACTGGGTGAACGGCAGAGATGAACGGCCCAGAATTATTTTGTTCCTCCTCCCATTTTTGTGTTTTACACAGTTGCGTATTAGTTTACACATGTTAATTCTCACACCATTCCTTTCACTATTCCAAGACAAAAATACAGCCTAAAATACTGGGAGAGCCCTCTCCTGAAACGGCCCTGTTGGGGTCATTAACAACTGCGTAGAATTGAGTAATCTTGGGAGTTTTAGTAATTCTCAGACAGATCCCCCGGTGAAAGTTGAAAGGCTGATTCCACCCCAGTGGTATTTGACGCTTTTGCTTGTAGCGAGCTCACTTTCCCCAGCAAAGCTGCGTGCCCCCGGTGAAGGTGATCGTCGGCAGAGTTCGCCAGCAGCGAGCACGAATGGGTTAAAGCAAGGGCACGAGCCGTCCCCCTTTGGGTGAGTCCTGGGGAAGGTACCAAGCTGCACCGGCCTTCCTAGGGCGCTAAGGGACTTGTGCTGTTCCTCTGGTTTGGGGATGTGATGTCGGCTGTGGCCGCAGGCTGGGCGGCTGATCACGGCAGGGCTGTTCGGGGGAGTTTGCCGGCGTTCGGGGGGCCGCCGCGGACCCCTCTGCCAGCTCTAACAAGCATCATCTTCCCAGGGCAGAGCGCGGCTTCGTGGCTCCCATGCTGATACATGGATGCTCTGCAGCGGTTTAATTATGCCCACACATTAAATTACAGTGAGGTGTAGCTTAATCACTCTGATTACTGAAGGAGTCAGGGATGTTTGCGGGGATTAAATGGGAGATTATTCCTCTCAGCACTGTTTCCAATACTTTAATTGATCAGGCTATCTACGATTTTTGCTGCGGTTTATAATGTCAGAGTGACAGTATGAAGACGGAACAGACCCACTGATTAGTGAAATCAGGTTGTCTTTAAAGCTTTACTTAGATTTTAAAGGCTTGAGCGCAAATCTAGACCAGAGTCTGCCTGCCATGCTGTTTAAAGAGGGTCAGGTAAAATAAGATCTGGACTACCTGTGTGGAGGAGCATCAAAAGGAGCCACTGACTGTACCTTGTACTTCCCGAAGAACACTAGGATTTCCATGGAAAGTACAAAGAAACTTCCCCAAATTTCATCACACAGAAAAAAACCCCCACAAATCCTGCTCACAAGCCAAAGGAAGGAGGGAGAGCTATACCTACAGAACTAGTGCTTAGCACTGCGTATCTCCATAACAATTTGGCAAGCAGAAGGTGGCTCCTTGGTTGACCTTTTCCACCACGGGCAATTTTACACTGCAGCTGAGCGGACGTCCTAACGTTTGCCTGGGAGATGGTGAAATCAGCACCTCTCACAGGCAGCCCAGCCCAGCCTAGCCCAGCGTCTTCCACCCAAGAGACAGCCTCTGAAAAACTAGGCTGTATAAACATGTATTAAGAAAACAATGAGAATAGTTGCTATCTTGATGTGGCAGAAATTGCCTCATGTTAGCATTTTAATCAAATTATTAATGACAATGCTGGGAAGTCCCTGTGCGGGAAGGGCAGAATTTCTTTTACCTAAGTGAAAGCCTATACATGTAAAAAAGAAATGTTGATCACTGGTTTAGAGCTGGTTAAACAGCTCTGGACTTTGTTCCACCAAATCTTGTTGGCCTGTATCTTGGACCTTCTGTATGTGAGTTTATATTCAAAGATAAGTAGATATTGATGATTGGAGAGCAGTTAAAATAATCTAATATTTAAATGTCTCCTCCTTCCATTAGCACTTGCTTTCTGGCCATCGTTCAGCAGCAAAGGAAGAAATGAGATGTAACCAGTAAAATCAAATCTTTCCCAGCTGCTGTCCAAAGATGATATTAATCAAAACATGCCAGATAGTGAAGCGCTTACTCACCTGAGTGAGCACAGCCTTCAACAATTTGCATGCGTAGCTGCTTGCCAATGAAAATAAGGGTTTACATGTCTGGCTCTCGCTTATGATATATAATATTTGCGCAGCTCAAGTTATATTCTTGTAGGGATACAAATATTTTGAGAAAGAGAAAAAAATGGGCTCACAACGTTGATCCGCGTAGAGCAATTTGTTAAACAGTCTAAACCCAGCTCTGCCCAAAATAGCAGCAAGCTAGCTGACAAATTATTCTCTCTGGGCATTGAATATGCTAGCTGAAAAATGTGTTTGTGCCTATAGGGAAATAACAAGGCTAAACACTATTTTGCGTGTGCATGTGTGCCTGTGCTCTTTAAATAACGAATTAGCCACTACTTGCATGAACTAGTGTTTAGCTCTGAAAATACATCTCAAAAAGCAGTTTTTGACTACTTCCATCCCCAGTTTCTCTCTGCCAAGAAAAAGGATTATGCTGTGAAGAAAACAGGGAGACTGCTCTTTTCAACTCCTGCTCTCTAGAGACTAGGCAGACACAGTCTACTTCTGTCCTGCCACAACCTTGCAGGCAATATAGACATCATGGAGCCTTAAAACCGAATGATGTGGTGGGAGTGTGGCTGGGAAAAAATACTCACACATACTTTTCTAGGGAGTAATTCACAGAACCTCCCAGCCCTATATGGATTCCCATACCCCAAGTGCGCTTTCCTTGGGGTGTGAGTCGAGGGGTGTGATGAAAGAAATAGTTCCTTCTATGTGTAGGTCTTTTGGCTTCTACCTGCACCTTAAGGTTGAAAGATTGCTCTCGCCACCCCCCAAACCATGACACTCAAGCCTCTATAGCATCCTCTTAAGGCAGCTTTGCCAAAAAGTTGTTGCAATTAATTTGAAAATCAAACTAATCTCAGCCAAAGTGGGCCTGGGACATGTTTTTAAAGGGAAAAAAAAAAAAAACCCAACTTGACAAACCACCTGAATTTTTGGAACAAGACATTAAAACTTCTGGCAGAAGGCTTTGTTTGTTATCAGCCATCTGCTGCCTTGGTGTGTTTCCATAGATATGGCAGAATTAAGGAAATTCTGTGGAAAGCATCTGTGTACACAGAGCAGTGGGCGTGCTGCAGACAGCAAACAATCCATTGGGGGGGAGATGCTGGGCTGTCGTGGCAAGTCCTTGCTATTGTTTTCCCTCTAAGTAGTTATTTTCCTGGTGGTTTTTTAACAAGTATTTCTGATAAACAGCATTTTTATGGAGTTAAATGGCTTTCATTAGCAAGTTGCTAACAGTTTGGGGCTGTGGGGACATCAGCTTTGTAACTAGCGTCTTCAGACGGGACTCTGGAACTTCGGTCCCAGGCTGAGGTTGCCATCGCCGTCTTCAGTTGGTACTTGCTTATGAATACTCTCTCTCTAAAAAAAAAATATTCTCTCCCTTGTACCTGCTGATCATACTTGATTTAATTCTGTTGCCTCATGGTATTTATTCATACCTTTATGTACCAGTGCAGAATTAGGATCATTTTCGTATGTTGAATAGTATCTGACTCTGCAGGTAGGCCAACTGATTGAAAAGTGACAATCTGTGTCCCTTCCTAGGCATCATTCATCATGGGAAAAGGTGACAGAATTGGACCCGTAGTGTTTAAAGGCCCTGAAACAGTAGGATTCCTCAGAGTCATTGAAATCAAGTACATACTTAAGTGCTGTGGTGGATTAGAGCACAAATGAACAGACCACAGCTGCTAAGCTGCTCATTTTTTCTTATTAGCACTCAGTTATGAGCACTTCTACTATTTTAAAATTAAATTCCCTTATTATTTTAAAACTAACTTTCTTCTTACTCAACCAACAGGAAAGCATGCAACATTTTTTCCAACAAGGGGACAGATTGTAAGAAATTAGAAATTATGGATTAATATTAGGAAAGAGTAGAAGCCAGGGATCTGTTACACCTTTTATTTATTATTTTTTTTCTTGTGTTTTTCCTTTCCAACCACTTTTTTTTTTTTTTTTTCCTTTGACATTCTGCTCTGACTGGTGTGATACTACATGCATTAATATGAAGTCATGTACACAGAAGTCTAAAATAACTCAATTTAGCCTATTCCATCTGTAGTTGCTCTGGGATAGCTCAGAGTGGAATCAGGCTTTCCAAAATCAGATTTCAACATCGATCTAATTTAATCAGCTGGCTGTGTTTGGAAATGCGTAATACCCAGTAACGATTTCTGATGTGGCCTAGCCATGGGCTGCAACTGCAACAACTTGCAGCATTGGTGTGCTACTAATGATGTCATGATAAGGATCAAATTAACTCGCACCATGAGACCGTATGTTAAACCTCGGTTTGGAAGAGTTGGTTATAACTCCCTGTACCATTGCCCAAAACTGAAGTGGAGCCTAAAATAGTTCGTGGTTTTAGAGGAAAGCTGGTCAATGCATTTAATTAAGGCAATATGTTTTATCCTTTTTGTGTTTTTTTAGTTCCTCTGTGCTGCCAAGCCTTTTCTTGGCTAGGACGCAACACACCACATCAGAGGGTTTTTACACATGGGATTTCTGCACTGCACTAAAGAAGAAACAAAAATCTCCTGAGACTTGGAGGAAATCTAGGTGAAACCCCTGCAAAAAAACCTAAGTGAGGGAAAGAATTTCTCTCACTGTATCTGGTCTGACAAATTTTTGATGGGAAAAGATCTTGAAAGAGGTCCTATTTACTCATTTAACTCTTTTCCTGATCTGACAACTTGCAGTCAGATGAAGTTGTCACTCGAGTGAGCCAGAGCTCCCTGCTGTCATTGGGATCTTTCCATGGGCTCTGGTGGGCTTTGGATCAAGCCTACAATAATGGGAACTGGCAACGCCTGCCGATTTCGCAGAGACTTGTGAGTGCCTGGGGTTGGACAAGCTGCCTTGAAAGGAGTCCCGTGAGTTAGGAAACAAGCGCTAATGGTATTAGCTATATATTTTGAGAAGCAGAGTGTGGCCAGTACCTGCAAGCAAAAATATTCTAAGTTCCTTTGTAATCTTAAGGCAAAACGACTGCAACTGGCAGGTAATCCGGCCTTCCAGAAAAGTAAAAAATAGGAACTCTATACAGCTCCCTTATCTAATGTTTATTCTCCTAGTTTGAATGTTCTGATATAGGTTAAAGCACAATGAGTGTTTCATCAACTAAACATTCTCCTATTCAAATCCTTGGCAAAGTATTTACATCAGATGCCAAAAAAAATCACTGGAGGAACAATTCAGTGGCTGTATTTTGGTTTCTCATTATAAGGGCAGTAGAAGTACCTCAATGCTTTACTTACTGAAACACTAGCAAAGGAAGACATTTGTAGCTAATCTGTTTATTTAGGCTGGATGAGATCACTCTAATTTCTCAAAATACCTAGACAAAAATTTTCAAGTGCTTCAGGAAATTTAAATATAGAACTTTGGGACTTGAGTGTAATGGTTTGTTGCTAATTTTACAAGTACCTTGGTTTTTATCAGCAGCAAGATCACAGTGTTTTCTTCTCATCTTTTAAACATATTACTACTGAACCCTGGAAAGGATACAGTCACACTGCACAAGAGGGGAAGCTCAAGGCCTTTTTAAATTTCCACTTTAGACTGTCCAAAATACCTAGGAAAATAATTTCCAATTTAATTCCTTTTTATAGAGAGAAATTAAAATTCAGCTAGAAATGCTGAACAGTTTGTGCTTTAGAAAACCATCTAATTTGTCTCCTTTGAGACTATCTTGCTTGTGCTGTTTTCATGACCAGATCTTAGGGTTTGTGTCCAGTTTGAGTGAGATTGAAAGACTCTGAGTATTCGTTTGTTGGTGTTTATCATTCATAACTTTCATTGACTTTTGTAAGATGTAGGAAATTCAGAATTTGAAGAATGAGGTTTCATCTTTTATTTTTTGACTGAATTGGATTTTGGGGGGGAGTATTTGAATATACACTGTTTAAGCATAATCTGCATATATTTAAAAATGCTATGCAGAACACAAAATCTAGGAGTGTCTAAAAAGAATTAGGAATGGGGGAAAGCATTAGGGTTAAGCGCTTGTGAGGCTGGCAGGAGTGTGCTGTTGACTGCAGCCATCGGAAAAAGGGACTGTGGAGCAGCTGTGCCAGGATGAACTTGAACTGTCAGTGAGACATCCGCAAGGACATGTCAAAAGGGGAGAATGATATTTTGGATAAAAGACTAGGACGAGAGGAAATGGGCTCAAGCTGAGCCAGGGGAGGTTTAGATTGGATATTAGGAAGAATTTCTTCATGGAAAGGGTGGTCAAGCATTGGAACAGGCTGCCCAGAGAGGTGGTGGAGTCCCCATCCCTAGAAGAGTTCAAAAAATGGGCAGACGTGGGACTCCGGGACATGGTTTAGTTGGATGGTGTTGGGTGGTGGTGTTGGGTTGATGATTGGACTGATGATCTTAGAGATCCTTTCCAATCTTAATGATTCCTAGCTTTTACTTTCATTAAAAACTAATCCAGCCCCCAAGCCAGGAAACATGAAATTGCTATTCTCCCCTTAATTGGTTTAGTGGTGGACTTGGTAGTGTGAGGTTAATGGTTGGACTGGATGATCTTAAAGGTCTTTTCCAACCTAAACGATTCTATGATTCTATGAAAAAAAGCTGCTGAAAGATAATGCGTCAGGAAAGAAGTTAAGGGTACAAAGAGGCATTTTCTGTGCAATTCCCATGCAAAGCTGGAGTAATGATGATGATAATTTGGTGGGCACGCAGCAGACAACTGGAGTTTGGAGGAGAAAGAGAAGAAAGAGAAAGTGTAATGTGTTCATGTTCATCACCTGCTGCTTCAGTCAACGTGTATATTTAGCATATAAGTGGGTTTCTCAAAAATGCTCGTTATCACCTTAAAGCATTTATAAAAGACATTTACAAAATATGGTTTGGTGGGAATAGGGAAAATGACCCCAAGACCATTGAATTTCACCTCTCATTCATCTCTGTAAAGCTGATTGAACAAGTACTCTGCTAATTGAAAAGCTGTCAGGTTCCACAGGGTATTCTTTGGACGGGCTAAAAAGCTGTGGCAGAAATGAACTATCACAGCTGTGCTCCTACTTTACACCAGGTGATGATCTGCTCTTAGAAATCTAAAATGAAAAGAGTGGTCGGAAGATTTGAAAAATACCAAGGAAATCATTGTCATCAGACTTAAACGTTTTTTAATTCACCCTCTCATCCTCAGAATTAGAATATTTATGTCAAGCTAGAGTATGATTATCAAGTTTGAGCAACAGCACTGTTTTGAAGACTTCTTTCTTTTTGTTCTGTAGTTCAGGATAGTTTTGTTCTAGCCTTGTTCTTAACTTGATGCTAAATATCAGATTTGTAGCTGGTGTGTAACTTTGGACAGGAAGGGGGAAATACATCTTTCACCTTCACATTCTCTCCTCTCTTTTCTTTTTTTTTTTTTTTTAAACCCAAGGTCTTTGCACAGCAAAATACTCTTTGCCACATTTCCTTTAAGTGATAAAGATTTCCCTCTTTCTTCACCTGTGACTCCAGAGCAAATGCTCTTTTGTTAGACATCTTCAGTGTTAGTCTTTTCAAGATTTCCTACTTCTCTGGTGGGAGTTTTTTCCATTTTATTGATGTTTCTGCTGGGCCTGACATCAAAAAGAGCAGGGCTTTTGAAGAGCAGAGTTCAGGCTTAACATATTTTCCTCATTGCTGTTTTAAAATAATCTTGTGCTTAAATTGCAAGCAGACTTTGGTGAGAAACAGGAATTGTACGCTGTGAAGTCTAGCGAGAAAGGTGCTTTCTGAAGTCTGTGCGCATGCAGGCGCAGAACCAAAGAGGATGCAGACAGGTGCCTCTCTTCACTGAAGTTCTTGTCTAATTTGTCAGCTGACAGTAGGTTATTAGGGTATTTATTTCTACAGTAGGGATCCTGAGCACTTCTTTAGCTGTGAAGCAATATATTAATCCAGTCTTATCCTAAACAGACAAGGACTATTCCTGGAGGAAAGAAAGCACAAGCAAGAACTGCCACTGCGGGGAGAGGGAAATCCATCGACAAGGGTCAAACTATACCAGTCCAACACTGGAAACCTCTTTTTCCAAATAAATACAACACATAAAGTTCATATTTTCTGTTGTATTTGTACTCCTAGGGCAGTTTGCACTTACGACACGGTCAGTGCTTCCTTTCCTGACCAAGCCTTGTTCCTTCTTCTTCTTCAGGTCAATATTGGTATTCTCATTGCTGTCACAAGAGTTATCTCAAGAATCAGCGCAGACAACTATAAGGTCCACGGAGATGCCAATGCCTTCAAGTAAGTTTTTTCTCATTCAAATTATATTATAACAAGTTAATAACCTCAGACTAGCATTGTTACATCATAGAGACATGTATCATGGACTTCTCCCAGAACACTGATATCATTCCTGTTTAGGAAAAAGCAAATGATGTTAAAGGTAGCATGTCATTCTCTTGAATGCAGGCAGTGAGCCTATATTTTATGAAAGCTGAATGCTGCACAGGATGAAACTCGTGGTTCGGCATGAGCTAAAGTGTTTTCCTGCTTATTACAGTCTCCAGTGTTTGCTGACTCATGATTTTCCCTTTTATTAAAGGACACTTTCCTCTTCCTGCTATATTCAAAGATAAATCTCACAGAGCATCGTTAATCCATACTGGGGTATTACAACTATTCTGCTCCTTCAGAGGATAAACCTTGTTTCTAGCCCCAGTTCAGCATAATATTTAGGCATATGCTTATCTTTAAGACTCTCTTGGTACCGCAAAGCACACGGACTTATGCTGGATTTAAATGTGTGCTTAAATTGAAGCGTGTCTTTATATCAAGGTGCCTTGAGCCTTTTGGGATGGTGGCCTCTCTGAGAGTGTATCGTCTTTAAAATACTGCGCTAGCAAGGCTAGAGGGGAAATGTGAGGTAGACGCATCGCTGCATCTGAATACACAAGGAAAAAAATCTACAATTTATACAATCTATAGGATTACATATGGGTAGCTAAGGAGATAATTTAATATACTGAGTTTAAAGTAAGATGCTGAATGTTCCATTTTGTATTTTGTGTCTCCTTAAGATGCTTTAGTCCAAACATAAAACGGACACTATATATAACTCAAGGAATATGTAATTTAGGTAGAAGAAAAATGCGATGATGGTTTGTGTTTAATGTTTCTGAGTCACAGGCTATTGTATGATAAGGATTTGGTGCCGGTGCTCTGAAATGGTGTCATAAAGAATAATTTTTATGCTTGGGTTACTTATGTCATTTTTAAAACACCATTAAGTTTTAAATATTGGTGACAGTTACCTAATTGAAGTTAGTTTAGTTATTGTATACTTATCGAACAGGAAAAGAAAAAGAGTAAATAAGTCTACACAAAAATCTATAAGATAATTACGCTGTAGTGGAATGAAAAGACTGGGAATTAAAATGATTGTTTCAGATTTGGCTGCGTCCCTGTGACCTTCAGAAATACAAAGGAAATACAGAACCTTAGGAAGCAAATAACTGTATATTGTCAATGCCAATTTGTATGAACTGTTAGAATTATGAAGACAAAGGAACAATCTCCATAAATAGAAGAGGAGCTACACAGATTGCTCTATGTACTTAGATATTTCCTTACTTGTATTACAAAGAGTTGATTCAATACGCACTGTACCCTGCACACTAATATGTATTAATTTTTAAAAGAAAACTCTGTGTGTGTACATAAGTAAAACAATTTATGAATGCTTGGTCTAGGAATAAAGTGAAATCCATTTAATCAGGAGGATATGTTCTTAGTTCAAATATTATCAGCTGTAGATTAAGAAAGGTGGAGCTCTGTACTGAAAATGTGACTTCTCCAGGCTCCCTGGTTAAGAGATGCTCCTTGTGCTAGGTAATTTTTAAAATACAGTTTTAGGATTTGACCTAACAAAAGTGATGGTGGTGGAGAAAAATGATGATCAATGGGAAGATACATCTGTAAGCATTCAATCATTAAATTATTGGTTAAGCAGCAATATGCCCTGGTAGAACAGCCTTCCTCCTAGAACTAAATGAATTCAATAAAATAAAACTGATGGTAAACAGAACATACAGAATAGCTCTTTTTATGTAGGTATCATTACAGAAATGGGTCCTCAGAAGACATTTGAAATGAGAAGGGCATAAATAGCTGTCCAAATCGGATCTTAGAGAGCACGTAAACCCTGATTCAACATAGCGGTGAGGCATGATGAATTAGAGTTTCATGTATGGAAGGTGTCATGGGGAAAGTAACATATCTGTTGGAAAAAAGAGAAATAGAAGGCCTTTGTAATGCTGGATTTTGTTTTCCCGTCATCAGTATTCCTTATACAGGTGAGAAGTTTATGTCTAGTGTGAAATCATTCTGTCCATGGTACCATTTTCCAGAAAAGAAGAGAACAAAACGAAAGAAGGTTCTGTTCTGACAGCTGCACGGGAAATGTTTTTCATAGTGAAAAAAGTCCCATGCCTCCAACCACTAAAGGATCCTAGATGTTGATTAGAGGTTGTTAACATGCGAGAGTGGATAAGTACAGCAGACCGAATCAGTGACAGAGAGCACGGAGAAAATCAGAAAAATGCAATAAGCTCTCTAGTTTCTGTCAAGTCACTGTCAGCGAGGACTACAAGGTAGTTTTTTGAATTAACAAGTTCAATTGGCTCAGGGAGGAATCGCTGAAGACTGCAAAATGCTTTGTGTAATATGAGCCTTAAATAAAGGGGCTGTCAGGCATCCATCTGAATGGTGCGGTTCTTCGGAAAGGGTAGTCAAGCATTGGAACAGGCTGCCCAGAGAGGTGGTGGAGTCCCCATCCCTGGAAGTGTTCAAAAAACGGGCAGATGTGGCACTTTGGGACATGGTTTAGACTAGTCTACCCTTGATTGGTTTAGTGTGGACTTGCTAACGCTAGGTTAAATAGTTGGACTGGATGATCTTGAAGGTCTTTTCCAACCTAAATGATTCTATGATTTTATGATTCTATTTGATATTAGCTATGGGGGGAAACTGCAATATGTTAGGGAGAATTTATCAAGCACTTCTTAGAAACACAGCTGACTTAAAATGGCTTGACTTGATCTTGGTGAGACAAGAACAAACTTTGTCGCCATGTTGCAGTTGTTTGCTGCAGTGCCGTGGCATGTAAAGGAGAAGTGGGTTTTTTAGGCCTGTGTTCACGGTTTCAGAAAGCCAAAGACAAAAGAAAATGAGAACTGCAGTGTAAGGAGCCGTGGAGGGGAAGACTGCTCAGTCCAATAAACTTGAGAGGGGAAAAAAAGAGGGATTTCAGCGCTGTCTTTTCAAGCTGGAATGAAATTTAAGTGGAAAGCACAATGAGAAACAGTAAGTTGCTGTCTGCAACAATTTGGATGATAGCACTTAAACAGCAGTGTTTTGTAGTTTACAAGTGATACTGAACTGAAAGGCATAGCAAAACTGGCTGGAGAACGACAGAAACGCCTGTGGCAGGAGCGTGCCCGCCTGCCTTTCCTTGGCTTTCCTTTCCAGGCCAATATTTATTTCTGTCTTTAAGCACCTGACTAAGAGGCCTCACACTCACAGCAGCTGTTGAGTTCAAATATGACCAGCCCTTGTAGTCTGAAAATCCCAGCCCGCAGGTTTTGCAGGACGGGCTCGTCATCAGGCTCGCCTCTTGCCAGGCTTTGCTGCCAAAGGAAAAGTTTAACCATGCTGACAAGGACTGGCTTCTGTTTCTGCTGGCAGCACCTGACCTGGATTCATCTCCCCTAGCTTTAGAGCTCGGTAAAGCTGACACCTCCGCCCGGCTTCCTGGTCAATGGAGGAATGGGTGCTCCTATCAAGTCGATCTTGTCTGTTAAGTTCATCTCACTTGCCTTGAAAGTTCTGTTTTCTCCTCATTGACTCTGAGGGAAGCCTGGACTGCCCAGCTCGTACTCAGATACCATCTCTGTGCGCGTCTCAAGCCAGGTGTGATAACTCACACCTCCGAGGCCGTCAGCCCGTAACTGAGCCGAGATTACCTTAGGAAACTCTCAGAGCAAAGATGCAGTTATGAGCCATGATGGTATCAGTTAGAAAGGATATTTATTGTTAGAGAAGTGCTAGTACTGGAGCGTATTTAGTTTCCCTAAAGATTGAGTTACTTGGCAACGCAAGTAGATATTACCAGCAAGGCTTGTTTCTCTTGGCAACAGACAGCAATAAACTGATGTAATTATTTAGAGTAATTGTTCCTGATTTTCCATATGGCAACAGGTCCTCTCAAATGCTGACTCAAATGTGAGTGCAGAATATGCATCAGGGTGAGCCAGTGCTCCGCTCTGAAGGCAGCGTCCATCAAACTTCATGTTTAAAAGCCAAAATACAAAAGGAAGTTGTGAACAAAATTCCTTTTTTGTCTCAGAAATTCATCTGTTATTCCTCTTCCCCATTCACATTTTGCTCAGAATAAAGTGCGGTACCTTACAGGCTGATGGACCTCTTCAGGTTCAGATGTTGCTGGTCACATCTTGCTGAGCCAGAGATGCTGGTGTGGACGTGTCTGTTCATTTAAAGGAAATAATAATAGCACTCCCAAAATAAAATATAGGATAAACTGAAGAAGTAGCATAAAAGGATAAGTTTATATGATAGATAAACTGCAAAGTACCCAATAATTTAAGGCAAAATGATCTTAAAGGTCTTTTCCAACCTAAACGATTCTATGATTCTATGATTCTAATTAATCAGTATACAATCAGAGATACTAATTAATGCATAATAGACTCCGGTGACAGTCTGAACAGTATTTGGTCATTGTAGGAATTTGTGTGTGTGTGTGTGAAAACGGTCACTTTTTTAGTGTCTGAAACTTTAATTCTGCAGGAGCAGTTTACTGGTAAGAGCCGAGCAAAGAATTATTCTCAGCTCCTATTGACTACTTGAATGTACTTAGGAACACGCTTTTTGTATTGTTTTCTGAAGCACACTGAACACGTATAGAACATGAGCTGTTCCACTTTGTTGTGATTGATTATCTTTGAACCTATTAATAGATGATTAGCTATTGACTCTCAGCAAAATGATTTTGTTTAATAATTCAGATGCTGCTTTCTGAGAATGTTTTGCATCCAGGGAACAGATTTTCAACCAAAAAGTTAATCTGAATGTTTTAGCTTGTAGAATGCTGAATCAAATACCTTGAAACATTTAAATCCATCCATACAACATTTGTTTGCATTATCCATTCTTCTTAACTGGGCCCTCTTTTAGGGAAATAATTAATCATATGTTTGAGCTTAAACATATGAGTAGTCCCTCTGAGCTTAATGCAATTAAAGCAGATTAGTTTAATGGAATTGCTCATGTGCTTGAAAAGGCACATGATTACATTTCTGAGTTATGGACCATTTGAACTCTTTTTCTTACTTATTTCTGCTGCATGTAAATTCTTAATTCCACTCGGTGCATTCATTAACTCTTATTAGGACCTAAATAGCTTTTTTTCTTGCTGCTCTACCCCTTCAAACCCTCATTGCTGTGTTAACTGGGGAAGTGACTTCTTTGTTACAGTGGGAAAAGATCTCTAGTGTGACAGTGTTTTAGAAATGCGCCCATTTCTTCACCCCTGGGGAGAAATCTTCCCTGATCAAGTCTATCACGGGTAGTCGTTTGATTAGCTGAGTTAGCTGGCTCCTGGATTGCAAGGGTTGAAGTGTAATACAATTTTCAAAGACCTTAGTTTTGCACTAAGACTAATAGTAATCGTCATAGCGGAAGAAATGCAAAGCACGTCTATGTTGCAGGAATAGTAGGTTTAGTCTAGAAACACAGATACCATGCTTAGCCGTACCACTGCGCTTTCCCAGCTAGGTCGCTTTTGCATCGTATTGTCCAGAAGAGACAGTTTCATTAACTTTTCCTGAATAAATTGCCAAGTCCAACTCTTACTGAATACTTTTTCACTGCTTGCTCTGCAATGGTCCAATGAGTTGGAAAAATCTCTATCTTTTTTATAAAGTGTACACTTCAGAAGCCAGTGAACCAGAAGTGATGGCTATCATAATCATCCACGGAGAAAGCAATTATGACAAAATTAGAAATATTTCTTAGCTTTTTACCCCATTCTTGCCTTCATTTTACTCATTTCCTTCATTCCTCAGCGCTTGATCCTCACTCGGTAAAATAAAAACCCAGCCTCTTAGTTCTCTTTTGAGTGAAGGAAAAACATTTTTTCTGTTTAGTTAAACTGATGACTGAAAATTGGAACAAATGGCAGTAGCTGCAATGCATGGGAGCAAAACAGGGCTTCATGCAAAGCTCAGCAGGGCAAGCAAGTCATGTAAGCTGTTGGGTTAGTTCCGCATTTTTTAATACAGCGTAAACCACGTTGGATGAAACTGAAAACAGAGTATGTAGGTTTAATGCAAATCCATTCCTTACTTTGGTTATTTGGAAAAAAAAAAAAAAAGCTGTACAGAGAGATTTTTCCCTTTGACAGATACAAATAGAAGAGAGTTGCCCTCCAACAGCTCATGATGCTGCAGACATCTGTATGGTTTAACCGTGTAATTGACCATTCCAAAGCACTTTGCAAACCCATCTATTACCTCCCTGCAGCACACTGAATGCACCGTGGCAAATTGCTCATCCATTTAATCAATGATCCATTCCATGCCATGACTCTGCATCCCTATTTTACTTTGTTTATAAACATCCCGCCTGCCTCTCAGCCCAGTCACCTTCTGTCTCGGGCACCAAGCCTCCGAGTTAGTGCTGAGAGCTTTGGTGCTTTGAACTTCTGGCATTATTCTGCAAGATACTGTGTGTTTCTTGCATTTTGTTCTTGTGATCCCATTCCTGTTTCCTGTCATTTGACGTCCAAAGACTTTTCTTTCTAAGGATTATTTGCAGCTGTTCGTTTTCACAGAACACACTTGTCGATCACAGCACTTGCGTGAAGCTCTCGTGAGAGCTCTCCTGCCAAAGGACATACCATGATCTCTCTCCATAACTAAACTCCACCCCTTTGTGGTACCATTAGAGAATTTCTTTTTCTTTTTCTCCCCCCCCACCTTCCAAGAGGGGTGAGGAGCAAGTTACAGTCTGCAAACTCTTCTGAAAGTCTACAGGGATTCAATATCCGTGGCGCTAGAAAATCCTTTCCGTGCCTTTCTGGGTGGCAGATGCTGCGATGCAACCCTCGGGGAAACAGAGCTCCTGCTTTTGTGTGCTCTGTTGAAAAAGAAAAGAGCTTTTCCCATTTGCTGAAGGAGAGCCATCAGTTAGAAGGAGCAGTGTGGCAGGCCAAATCTGCTTTCAGCAATTACTTTTCTTGACAATTTCTAATTGCGTGTAAGGAAACATGTTCATTGAACATGGCTTGAAACAGGATGAGTGATGTATCTCATGGAAACTCTTGGAAGGAGGAGAGTTGACTGGCAATAAAGGAAATAATTAAAATGAAAGTATTAAGCAATGACAATTAGTGCGCTGAAGTGCTACTGCCAATGATAATGCCTTCAACCTAATTAAATTTTTGGCTCATTGAATATGAAAAATACAAAAGCAATTTGGGTATCTCCTTATTAGACTCAGAGTTTTAGACAAAAATACATGGGTTTGAATCTTGCCAATGAGAGTATTAATGAGGAAGTGCTAATCTTTTAGGAACTGTAATGACAGGAATGGTAGTGCTTGCTTTACCGCAGACGCTAAGAGTCATAGCACTGGAGGAAGGCTCCAGGCCACGTTGTGATTGTTCAGGTGCATTTCAGACACGCTTTGGGAGGAGTAATAAAAGCTTAGAAGTATATAAAATGTAGCTGCAGAGAGGAGGCTACTCTGCAAAACCACAGAAAAAAGGACAAATACTAATAGGCTTAAACTGATGAAAAAATCAAGCATCTTTAAGCTTCCAATAGTGGAAGGGGAGTTGCAAAGCAGTGGAGTTGATCACCTGGAGAGCTGCTGAGCTTGTGTCTCTGAACGGCTTTCAGCAGTGGCTGCACAAATGCCTTTCAGGGCTAATTCTGGTGCCAGGAGCAACAACTGATCCCGTCTCGTGGCTGAGCTGGACAAGATGATGTTGTGAATCCTTCCACAGCTTATTTTTTTCTTGGTTGTCTCCTTCGGAGCCAAAATCATCCTTTGTGGGAATTGTTTCTGGTCTGTCATTTCTCCTTGTACGGGATTTACTGCTCCAGGGTGATCAGGGCCTGTTGATTGTGGGATCCAAAGGAACAAGCAGCTCTGATACTCGCGTGCCTGTTTCTTTCTTGTATTTGGAAGGGCAGTAAGACACGACATATTCTTGTATTTGGAAGGGCAGTAAGACATGACATATTCTTGTATTTGGAAGGGCAGTAAGACTTCCAGTTGAAGATGTCCCTGCTTATTGCAGGGCGGGGTTGGACTAGATGACCTTTCAAAGTCCCTTCCAACCCAAACTATTCTATCATTCTATGATACAGGTACAAAATATACTAGGAAAACTTGATATTTAAGAGGTGCTGGATTTTCTGAGTATAAGGATATAATGCTTTTCATTAGAGATGCTTAGGCATGTTTGTTTTCATATCTGAATGTCAGGATAGGATGAGGTTTATTAAAATTTCATTATTAAATCCCTATGATGAAACCTTGCTCTGAGCACAACAGAATCAGTAATGGAAGGGAAGGGTTTGAGAGAAGGGGCCAGACCAAGCCACCCTTCAGCTATTGCTCATCTTCAATGTCTAGAAACCTACGTTGTGCTTGTTGATCTATAGTTGAATCAATTTCTTGATTCCACGCTATCAGTCCCTGATAGATGCTAAGAGCAGTCGCTGCGGGTGAAAGCTGTTCTCCACAGGAGCTTGAGGGTGTACTACGTTGAGTTGGGGTCTCCTTAAATCAAATCAGGATTTATACAGCATTTAATTGAGAGTGAAACTCTCTGCTGGCCACATGCCTAAGGCAGGATCATTCCTGATGAATCTTTTGGCGTACACAACGTGTCAGCATACATGGGAGTCAGGTCAAAGATGTTGTTAGCGATATGATATTGTGACACATGGCAACAGTGCAGGTGTGGTGTCACCCCCCGCCCAAAGCTGTCTAAAGAATAACATGTCGTCTTTACTTTAGAATTATAACAACAGAAAGTTTCAGCTTTTGAAAATCTACAGCAAAAAAGAGCTTTGAAGTTCACACTTTCTTGTTTTAAAAAAAAATTCCTAATTGCTTTTTAGTTTCAATCTTTTAATATCTGATTTTAAGCCATGAAAATACTGGTAAGAGGAGGACACTGTTATGAGTCATAGCTTTACGCCTGGTACCAGAGTAACAATTAAATGCTGGTCATTCATCATGAAATGGTACAATTCACTGAGAACAGCAATAACTTGAAGAGTTTGCTTGAACTGCTGCATTTATATCCTTGGTCCAATTTATAATCCTAGAACTCTGTGTCAGCTTTATGCAGAATAATAAGACAAATATTATAGTTATGCCATCGCATAAAGTAAATGCTTATTTAAACGTGCACCTTGTGCAGAGCTTTAGGCAACCTTGTAAATCACGACCAAGTCTGGCACAGCTCTTAGCTAAGTGTGATTTACATATTTTCCTGACAATGCGCTCTCAAAATAAAATTAAATAAATGAAAAATACGGGTAATTACAATAAAGAAAATGTCCTATTTTAGAGTAAAAAGTCCTTTTAAACTTTTAGATACTATCTTCAGGTAAATAATAAAATGCCATTAACTGTAGATGTGTTACAGGTGTTTTGGAAATAGAAATTGGAAATTATGCCCAATTCTTTTCAATTGAAAAAGATGGGAGGCAGAAAGATAAATTTTAGTGAAAGAAGCTGAATAAAAAGCAGTTTTCTTTTGGAACAGTGTTAGAAATAATCAAAAAGGCAGTCAAGTCAGACGATAATTGAAAGCATGAGAATGTCAGAAGAGTGAGACTTTCGAAGTGAGGTGCTGTGGTCACCCCACGAAGAGCCATGTTTAACACCGCTGCGTTTGTTAGCCCCAGTGAGTCTCACGCGGCTTCTCCAGCCACCCTCCCAAGTTAGTTGCCTTATTTTATGAAAGATATTAAAAAACTAGGGAGCATCTGAATACAGTAACAGGACAAAGAAGCCTTGGATGTTCTCATGTGAGTAGAGATAGTAATGATTTAGATTACTTCTTCAAAAAAGTAAGCAGCAATAAGACAGATATAAAAATGTATGGTGCTGCATAAAGGAGCTTGCCATGAGCTATTGCCTGAGCTTGCTGTACAGAACAAGAGAATCAGCAAATCCTCAGCTCAGAAATTAAAAGAATAAATGACCGCGGAGTCTACTTTTCGTTTTTATAATGTATATGGAACTGCAACCATACCCAATACTGCAGCATGGGACTAAAGCAAAGAGCTGGAGATGGTTCCAAAAAGCCAAAGGAGCCTCAGACACAAGCGCTGGCATTGGTGGCCGCTCCCCAGCAGCCATCGGCCTCCGCGGCCAGCCCGCACCCCACGAGGCATCCCGGAGACCCCACGGATATTGCAAAGGGGTGAGGGAGAAAAGAAGAGGGCACTGGAGGGTAGGAGGTAAGGAGGGCAGTAAGGAAGTACGCAGAATTTTTCATATTTTTTGTTTGCAAGCAGGTCCTTGGGAGAAGGTGGGAATCAAACCAGTTCGTAAAACATTTGGATTTTGACAAATTAGAAAATATTTTCTTGGAACTTTTCTGACTGGGCTCTTCTGCAAGTAATACAGCATCAGCTATGACATTAACTTTGATAAACGCGATAAAAGCCGTATGTTGCCTGGCTTCTTTAATGCCAGCTTAATAAGAAATCAAGCTCCTCACATTACAGCATTGCACAGCTGAATGCTTTTCTGCAGTTTGTGTTATCCTCCGAAGCAGCAGCCACTAGCAGTTTTTAGAAACCAGACAGCAAGGCAGCGTGATTGCAGTTGTACTTCAGCAATTCTTCTTTTTCCCTTATGTACATTTGAGACAGGCAATCAAGCAAGTATACGGCTATTTATTTGCCACTACTGCAGTTAAAGCTCATATGAACCATTACACAGAAAATTACTTTTCTTTCTCGGTTTATATGCCTGACCTTGATAGCTTTGCTGTTCACTGGCACCGTTGCCATGGAAATGGGAGAAGGATCTTTCTGTTGATATCATTGCATAATTAAGGGTCACTGAGACTGTTTAGGTCAAGAGATCATTTTCAGAGTTCAGCTCCTGGAGGGGGTGAATGTTATTCCACAGAAATTTTGTGTGTGGGCTGATGTGATTGTTACTTTGGCACCCTAAATTAAACCATGGGCCCCGCTGACTTCGAGCTAAGAGCCAGAAATATTTGCCAAACCTATAGATTTCCAATAAACCCCATCTCTGTGAGGCTGCTTTTCCTGAGTGTTCCCAGGCACACAGAACGACCAAGCTATGACGTTCGTTGCCACTTGTCAGTTGAACAGCGGTAACTGGCTGGGTAATTGCTCCTGACCATTTTGAATTGTGTGTAAAACACAATCACTTATACTGGTAAAAGCCTCTGGTGATGGAAATTTGAGTCTCTCCAGGGCGTAGCTAGCTCAGAGGATTTTTTCCTAATGGCTTCTCTTAAAAAGCTTGATGTTTCTAGACAGTTTAAGAAAGGACAAATAGGAGCCTGGCCTTCTCCAGTGGACATCAACAACAGTTTCCTTCTGTCCCTGCAAACTTATATACTCACAACTTGCCCCCTTTTTGACAGGCTACATCTTCTAGATTAGCAATCGTTTTTGTTCCTTGCCTCCAGAGTCATTCCAGAGGACCACACTTTTCTTGAAATCTGATCCCCAAACCCCAACATGATGCTCCAGCTCAGGCATCACCAGCATGGAGCACAAAGCAGGGGCTACTTCATGTTTTTAACATATGATGTTCCTGGTTTGACATCCCAGAGTAAGGAAAAAAAAAAGAAAATTATAATGGGGTTACATCACTGGCTGCAGTTTTAGAAGTCTTAAGAAAAGCTTTATGAACTGTATTTCATTATCATTATCATTAATTAAATGAAGCTAGCTCCATGTTAACACCTAATCGGGTGCTTTGGACAATTCTTGAGACGTTTCAGGAAAGAAGAAGTCCCATCCACATTAGTGTCCTGGTTTGGCAAGCCAAAATAGATGTACGCTGCCATACAGTTCCCATTTCCTTTGCCTTTATTTTTACATAGAGATTTTTGAAAGGTCTGCCTGCCTACAGTTTCTGGCTCTCTGAGCAGGTCTACATTTTTGATGTACCCTTTCTTTTTCCCTGCATGTCCTTTCTGAACAAGCTATGCCCTTTCATATCAGTATTCCAGTCATGTGAATTTTTCCCTCAAATCTCCTGTTATGTAAGGAACACTATGAGGTCCTTTTCATAACTTCTGTAATTTGACAATCCCTCTTTATTAGCACTGGGTCTGTCATCTTGGTTTACTGCCGGGAAAACAAAGATTTTCACCGCATGATATAATAACTATAAAAAAGATTCAGATGGCTGTAAATAGTGCAATAAGACTAATTTTCAGCATATTGTTTCAAGATGACTTGCAGAGAGTCAGCCAATTAAAAATAGTGAGTGTTGGGCTAATGTAGGTTCGTGCCTCGCACTGCCAATATACCTAGGGATAGTCTCTACAGAAAGCTGTCATGGGATGGGAGAAGTCCTGCATTGGGAGCTTTGAAAATGGATAAAACAATGGAGACTGTAGTGGAAGAAATAATTAGGTGCAAATGTTGGAGAAAAGAAGTATAGGACATCTAGCCTGGTCCATCTGGCACCCACAGGCGGGAGCTAGCCCTTTGGAACATTTCCATTGCCTTGTCCTTGGAAGAGACAGGTAATGAGTTTTCTGGGAATAAGCTGTCGTAACAAATTCCTTCTCCTGGGCCGAGTCCAATGCACAGCTAGGCACCAGGTCCCTGTTACAAGAAGGGGGGAGTCTGAAAGAACATCTGTTTTCACATATGCCGAGCATCCAGAGCAGCCAAGGTTAGATTATCCTATTAATATGTTGCTCCTATAACTAACTTTATGGTCAGATTTGGCAATTAATTATTTGATATCATTGGTCTAGAAACAGAAATAATACCATAACCTTCTTCAACCCAGGACTAGCTCATGGCTGACTGTATATGGATAAACCCAAATCCTCACGCACAGGTTTTGTTGCCTGGTTGTGAGAAAAAAATGCCGCGCTCTTCTTGGGTGTTTGCTCTGTAAGGCGCAAACTGAAAAAACAAGACGACTGTTCCACCTTTGGAAACAACCATGCTTAATAATAGCATGCTATATAAAAAAGACCTGACCTGTTAGAACATTGCAATTTTTTTTCTTTTTAAAACAACAAATTAATCCCTCCAGACTTCCCAGTCAATCTGCTTCTGTGAGACTATTAAAGAACCCCTAAAGTGGAAGTGGGTAGTACTTTCTTGTCATTTTTCCCCCTCTTACTTCCTTTAAAGTAACTCCAAAATCCTCTTAAGGAAGAACCAAACACTGTAAGAAATAAGGAAGTGAACAGTTTGTGTTCAAGAAATCCATAATTGTTCACTATTGTAAGGATCAGGGCTTGTTCTTTTCCTTTTTCTTTTAAGTTGCTTTCATTTTCCACATGGTTTTCTGAGAATGTGATTATTTTGGCTTCTGGCCGTGGTTGTCAATACCAGCTGCTGGGAAATCTGTTCTGTCACCCATTACCAGAGTCTCCCAAAAAACTTTTTCAGCAGCCACATTTTTTGGACTTGCAAAAAATTTAACAGGTGACTGCGACAAGCAGTCAACCCTTTAGTCTACCTGCATTTTAAAGAAACACACCATTGATTTTGAATATAAATTCATATAAATGATTGTATGCAAAAGGATTGTATCATTACTCGTCTGTGATGGTACTCAGCAGATCTTAAGTGAAAATCTAACTGGAAGTATTTATACTGCGTGTTCTTTTAGAGGTTGCTATGGGAAAAGAGAAAACATATTCTGTTACATTGGGGCTGTTCCTGAGGTTCAAGTGGTGCTTCAACAGAAGCAGAGCATGAAAAGAAGCACAGAGAGACATAATGTTTTGGTGATTAAAGCAGAAATATGCCACAAGACGATTCACTAGCAAAAGCTCCCGGTCACCTTTAAAAACTCGACGACTTCACTAAGAACAGAGCAGCTTTTGGCTGTCTCTTGGGAACAAATGCACATACAACCGGGTATCCTGTGGCACAAAGCCTCTCAGTGCAGGTACGATATCTCCTCATCCAAACCCAATTATTAATAGTCCTTGGTTGGACATGGAGCATTCTTCTACTGTGAGAATAAGTTCTTATTTTCTTTGATGACTCAATGGCAAAGTGCAGTGGAAAATTAGCTCTAACCTTGGGCTTGGGGATCGAGAAGCAGAGAATGCTGTCTCAGCAGCAGCGCAACGAGAGAATTAGTGTCAAAAAATGTTGGAGAAAGGAATTTTAGACAGAGAATGGAAAAAAACCCACTGCAAATTCAGTTCCCCTGGGAAAAATTGTAACCACTGAAAATTCAGCTTGCAAGGCCATTACGTTTTAATTCTTTATATTCTTTTACTAGCTTGCATTAAAAACAAGGAGAAGGACATGTTTTAGTTAAGTACTTATTACTTTCTTTGGGAAGTATTTTTTTTCTTTTGTAGTTTTAGGATCAGGAAGTGCTGGAGGTGACATGGGACTTGGTCTGTGGGAGGCCTTAGCAAGGCACGGATTCCTAAATCCCTGCTTAGGTGCTGAAGTCAAAGGTCAGTGCTGCTACCCCCCGGAATTGCCTTCTCAGCATTGAGATACTTAAGGCACCTCCATTTCTGGTCATGGCGTTATTTTGTCAGGCTTGATGGAGGCTTGAAGGGGGACTTGGATTTCAGTCCCCGCTCCACTGATTACTTAATATAAAATAAGAAGTATTAATAAAGAAGGGATTAGGTAGGACTCCTCTCTCTCAGGGGAGAGCCTCACGACTAATCTGTGGAGCACACCTTCTCTCTCTGACCCAGCGAATAGTTAATTATTTAATGTAAGTGGAACAGCTTCAGTAGGCGAGAATGAGCATCAAGCAGGGAGTCAAAAAGCTCTCCTGGCAAAAAAGGAACTGCAGTCCCTTAGGCAGAAGAGTGATTTGAGCCCAGACCTCCTATATTCTGGGCAAATGCTGTATCTACTAAAGGCAGCTTCAGCTTTTGGGAAGACTCATGAGAAGTGGCACTGCTTTGGCAGCACCTGCCTGCTTGCGAGGGTGTGCGGTGCGAGGGCTGGGTATTGCATGCTGAGCGTAACAGAAAAGGAGTCACGCCACCCCCCTTCCCACGCATGTGCTAAAAATCAATCTGAATTTAGTTGCTGTTGCAGCCTAGATTTTTTTTTTTCATAGCTACAATACTTTTGACTAGCAGCATCTTCCCTGGATTATAAATGGCACCCACCAGAAAGCAATGATCTGAAGTATCTGTAAATATTTCTTACTCGGTTTCACAACATCAGTTTGAAAGGGCAAACAACGCTTGGGAAAATGGGAAATGGCATCTGTAGTTCGGCTTTTTTTTTTTTCTTAATTTATTACAATCGTGCCTAGAAGTCACCTGAGATTAGGCTAGGAACTGTGTATGTGCTAATTAAAAGACATTCCTTGTGCCATCGGCCTTATTGACTATATAGCCAAGACAAAGCGTAGGAGGAGAAAAAAGTGCATGTGTATTTGCAGGAGTTCATGAGGTACTGCTCAGTGGCAGGAGCAGAATTAAAATCCAGGTCTGTCCTTTCCGAGATGAGAGCTCTTCTCGTTAGATCAAGATGTCTAGCAGAGTTCAGAGATAAATTTCATTTGGAAAAAAACCCAACCACCTACTCTCAATGTCGCTTGCGTGCAATGTATGGAGTAAATTGGTTGCTAAGTTAGAAGGGGTCCTGAGGGATTTGACTCTCAAGCCTGTGCTTTGGCTACTCTGCTGAGTTGCTTATACCACCGGTGTGGTATTACTCTACCGAGACTTGCTTTTTCGTTCAGGAGTGAAAGGGAGCTTGATCCTGTAGTCTCCAAATGATGTCAAGTGGCTCTGGATCAGCTCCCAAGACTGCGTGTACGTTTGCATTGCTGTTCACTGCCTAGTTCACTAAAAAAGATGAGTTGTCAGTGTTCTTCCATTTGTCTGTTTGACGTTGGTGGCAACTCCTCACCTAAATCACTTAGTAGTGGTTTTGGTCCTTGGAGAGTCAGGTAACAAAGGGAGCAGCAGCACTTCAGCACTCCTGAAGGCCACGGTCAGAAGAACTGCCATTCCTCGGGCACCAGCAGGAACGAAAGCCCGGGCGCTGGCAGGGCGGAGCAGACACGGGGTGTGTTGGGAGCTCTGCTGAACTTGAATGAAAACCATTTCCATTCACAGGCAGAATTGCTGCCTGTGGGTTCCCAGCAGCTTTCCAGCTTCCAGCCCGAGAGGTTAGTGAACACTGCTTGTAACGAATAGGAAACTGAAGCTAAATTAAACTTTTCCCAGCATTAGTCTGAAATGTTAGTTACAGGTCTTCAGATTTATTTTTTTTTATGAAAAGCAAAGGATATTGCTGACAGTGGCTAGTGAAGAGTTTAAGAAACAAGAGAGACAGTTAAAAGGCCTATTTGTCAGGGTAACAATTTTGGTGAATTGTTGTGAAGCATTTTTGCTTTTTTTTAGGCAGTGTTTCCTCCAACTATGATATAGTCTTGGCTTACGGGTCTGAATTTAGTTCTTACTTCAGCAGGTATCATGACTGAAAAGTGGATGTCAGAAGGCTTAAAAAGATTAGTGCTGCATATATAACCAATAACATTGATTTATGGATTAGGGGTCCCCTTCACAGAAGTAATAAAGTTTTTTTTTTTTCCCTGCAAGCAGTGAAATTTCTCTCTTGTAGCTGTCAGTGTAGTCGTTCTGCATCGGTGTAAGATATTGACAGCGTGCTCAGGGCAATGGCAGAAAAGGGCAGAGATTAAATAAGAGGAAGGGAGCAATCTCAGTTGAGTAGAGCTGTTCCAAACCAATTGCAAATACAATAAAACTATAACGCCCAACCCTGCTCTTGGAAAAATGTTCCTAGTAACTTCAGTAACAGTGCAATGATTTTATATGATGTTGGTAATGAAAATGCGTCTCCAAGGTGCTGAAACCTGTACTTCTTGCACACCGGGACTTCTATACAGCTGTGATAATTATCCAGCTCAGAGAACTTCCCTTCCTCGATTGTTTGATTAGTGCACGCTTCAGGATCTCAGCCGTGTGAAACACTGGCAAACGGGCCGTCTCTGACTGAGCAAGGTGTACAGAAAATATCAAAATCCTGCGCTGAAGTGAATGCTAAACTAAAAGCAACCAAAGCCAGTTGAAGAAATTTGGAGTGGAAGATCTCTGGTGAGCAAGGTTTACTTCTCAGGAATCGGAATTAAACTGTAAGCACAGGAAAAGGGAAGAAAAAGACTTTTTTTCAACGGGAGATTTAAAGGTGTGTTAAATGGACAGCTTAATTAATAGCTAATGAATAAAGTTCACGCTGTTCTGGCAAGAGACTTGGTAGTGTTGGGTGGATGGTTGGACTGGATGATCTTAAAGGTCTTTTCCAACCTGAACGATTCTGTGATTCTATGATTCTATGATTCTAAGTGTATCAGAAAATTTTTTGAAGGATTTTCAAAGGATCCCAGTCTGCCCCTCCGACAACAGGATTCCTGCTGGAGAGCTCAGGTGAGTGGGACTGTGCAGGAGCTTACAAGGAGCAGCGGTGTCTGCAGAGCAGCCGCTGCCGCTCTGATGGCAGAGGATGTGGCACTGTGCGGCACTAATTCGTCGCGGCTTGCTTGTTGCAATAAGCAAGCGTGCAAATCTGAATGAAATCAAGTCATGCCCAAGAGGTTCTTGGGGAGAGGTGCTTCAGAAGTCTCTGCAGCCCAGCTGAAGAAATTGTTAGCGTTGGGGCAGAGTGAGCAACAACCCGAACCTTAGACTGAACGGAGAGATAGGCTACGTAGAGCTAGTAATATCCCAAATGTTATTCCATACACACTGGATATAACATTTAATCAGCCTCCAGATATTTTTCTATTTTCCAGAAGTTGTCTATATGATGAAGTAATAACAGGTACATACTTTAAAAAAAAAAAAAAATACTGGCAAAAGGAAACAATAGAAAGGAGAAAAGAAATCTTTTGTGCTGGTTTTGCTTTGTTTCTAATTAATTAATTCCAGGACTGATCATTCAGTGTATATAGATGCAGAGAGACAAAAAGCTCACCAAACTTAATGCTATTAGTCTGCAGAAAAGTAACAATATCTGAGCTTTTGAAAGTGTATGTAAGAAACAGGCTGTCAGGTTGCTTCTAATTTCAAAGGCCAGAGCATGAGAAGGGGAACACAGGAGAAATTTAGAGGGTCCGTTATAAGGCAATGGCCATTCTGTTTTCTGACGCATTAGGGCACAAGGACAAGGAAAGATTTTAGCAAGGTTTATGAAGTCCTGGTACGGCAGGACCTCAATATCTGCAACGTGAGACCTGCCCCAAAGTATTGCTTCTTCATGTCACCAATTTCATAGACGATATAAGGCTCAAGCGACGGTAGTGACTTTTTTTTTTTAAGGTTGCACAGTTTAAGCCATGCAGTATTCCTTCTCCAAAAAACAACATGTATTTGAATGCGCTCTATATCTTAGTGTACTACAACTAATCTACTAAAATATTCATGTAGCAAAGAAAAATGGGAATTAAAAAAAAAAAAGTGCATGCACTGTGTCAGAATTAATGTGCCTGGTGAACATAAACTTTTGTATTTCTAAGATTTTTTAACCTTGCCACCGCAATGGTGTTCTGACGCAGCGTTTTACATTTAGTATTTTTCTTTCATAGAATTGTTTACGTTGGAAAAGACCTTTAAGATCATCCAGTCCAATGATTAACCTAACACAACCAAGCTTTGAACTTTTTTAAAGTTCAAAGACAAAATGAAATAAGGATGGGAAGGGGAGGGGTAAGTGGAAGAAAATAAAAGAGGCCCAGGACGAATAGAGCTGAGTCCTTTGCTTGGTGAGTATAGCTCATAAACACCTTGAAGTAATAATTTCATACATAGGATCAAATTCAGAGCACGCAAGCATAGAAAGCTATGCAATAATTAGGCAAAAAAAAGAAAAAGACTTAATGAGATTTAAGTGATACATATGCAGAGCTGACCCTTAGATAGTCTTAAATGAAGTTCACCCTCACATGGCTGCCCTTTGAAACGGATATGCCTGAACCTTTAATACATTTGCATGAAAAAATCCCGCATCTGTATTTTGTTTTAATTTGTAGTTCTGTATTTCTGCTGCACATGTGCTGAACCCTGTGCTTAGTAGTGAGCAGTCTTTATTAATACCTTATTTTAAAAAATACATAAGGCATTTGTGATATTAAAGGCTCCTGAAAATCCAAACTGTAAGAATGATTTTGAAAATGTTGAAATCGAGTACCTAACTCTATTCTGCCCCCAAATACAAATTACAGATGAAGCTTTTTATGCTCTGACTCGAACAGAAATAATGAAAACTTATTTTTGGCAGCCAGGCAGCTGGGGAAAATTATTTTCCAAATTGCAAATTTTATAAAAATTGAGCGTGTGAGAACAAAAGAGAAAAAGTGAAAAGGGTGGTTTGTAATGAAGACGGTTTTACCAGTGTAGCTGTGTCGGGCATACTGATCACCTGCTGTATCAGGTTAGAGAGGACATCTAAGCCGTCACAGAATCTGAAGGTACCTAATCCATCTTCCCTCTACGTGTCCGCGTAGCTTCCCCCCGCGTCCGCCCCGAGTCCTGCACAGACGCGTTCCCCTGAAGGCACAAGGGCTCTGTAAGATGATCCAGGTCTTTCTGCACAAAGTTTATTGCAAGAGGTGGTCTGCGGGCAGCTCCCCAATGGAGCACGTCTTATGTTAGAGTTGAGGTGATGAACTTTAATCTTAACAGAGGGAAAAAACCCCAAAACATCCTTGATTCCTGAAAATGAGCTTGTATCTGTGTTTTAAAATTGTATCGTTTAAAACACATTTTTTAATTAAATAGGAGGGCTCAATATTTAAGGTATTCCTTCATTTTCTGGCTGAACAAACTCTTTGCAAAATTAAATTGAATTGTGCAGAAATATTCATGGCCAAGGACATAAAGATGCAAATCAATACAGGGGGAAAAAAAAAAAATATTCCAGATTCTTCCCGGTCCCAGATTTCTCTATAAACCTGAAGCCTGTGCGGTACTTCAACACACACTTTTAATCAAGGATATAACAAAGTGTGTGCTCAGGTGACTGAAATGAACAAGATGTCTCTAAGTTTAATTAAGTTTAATTTCTTCATTGAATTGTGTTGTACAAAATTCTCATTTGTTTTATGTTTGTTGTAATTACAAGTGGTCTCTTGTCATGCAGCGCTATGCACTTCTCTCCTGAACCGGTACTTTAATCTGTACGAGGGGGTAAAAGGCACAAGCAGGACATTAATCTCCCTAAACCAACTTTCGCTCTTGCATAGGTTTCCAGCTAAATAGAAATCTACTAATTTCTGAAAAATGTAGCTTTAGCAAGCACGGACTGACTTTTAGTTTCTCACTACCCCTGTTCCCTTTACTGCCCTCTTGGCTTCTTTATCTATAATTGTACCACAGACTAAATTCACTGAAATATTTTAAACACATATTTAATTGACAGCATGCGCTTAAATCCCGCGGGCTACAACAGCAGTTAAGTAAGTGTTTATAAATGCTGTGGTAAGTAGGGATTAGGTCTATCTGCCTTGTTGGTTCAGGATGTTTCAGATGGGGACAGTTCCCTTCTTTGTGCTTTCTGTCTTGTGCCACCAAAATTGTACTCGGCTGCCCAGGAGGAAGAGTTTGTCCTTTGATAGCAGTCGCTGAAAATGTGGTGCCTGGGCGTGCAAAGGTCCAACGTCTATTCATCCTTGACAGGCGAAATTGCACCGGGCTGTCTAGTTAGCAGCATCTTGACAGCAAGAATGTTTTTCCCTGTGGGATTCATGGGGCGTTTTGAGTGATTACAGAGTGGATAGGCATCATGAATACTTTTGGCTTGCCCAGTGCTGTGACCTAGATGTATGGCACTTACTGGGAAAAAGTCAGTGATGACTTACGAACTCCATTATCTGTCACCTGGCCCTGCTCTGTTTTACACCTGCCTTTACCGGGTCAAATGGATGTGAAAACGAACTGTGGAGGTGTTTATTGTTTCAATCAAAAAGCCAGATGGATTAGGCTTAGAACAGAAGGACTTCCATCTTGGATTAACCCCGGTGGACTGGGGTCCATCCAACCCTGTATCCCCGCTATAAAGGTCGAGCAGAGTGATTCTTCTCCAAATACATGCTCCCAGTCTTCAGCACACAAAAGATGAGGGACGTCCTGCACAAGCAGCTGCATCTGAGTTGTCACATTTAACAATCCACAACAGAACTATCTTCCATGGATTTATGGGATCCTTTTTAGATGTCCATAGCATCCTGTGGCAAGGACTTCCATAGAGTAATGCAGTTGTCTTCCTATTTTTTTCTGTGATTACACTAGAAACACTCAGTAGGGCTATTACTATGACACTCTTGAAGTCAATATTACAGGGTATACGCAGGCACAGAAGTACAATTCTTTAGAGCAATTCATTAGCATGAATCAGAGATGATGCTCTGAGGGCTTCATAAGGAGAAGACAATTGTGTGGGATAAGCAATCATCTTTGTGAGTTAAATTTCATCAGTTGTGTCTGTCTTGGAAGTGGCTGAGTGGTATTCAGTTGCAGAGCGAGATATTAGCAATGTTTGTGTCAAAGTAGAAAACGGATGCAAGAATTGTTGCTACCTCTTCTGTGGGGTCCTGAGTGCTCTGGGTTAGGCTGCTCTTAATTCCTGTTGCAGATGAAGGAAATGAGCTCCTTGTAGAAAGTGCATACTTCTTTGGTCTTTGATGTAGAAGGCCACAAATACACTGAAGAGACGTAACTGCAATCTTACAATTCTAAACGCCATGCCTTTGTTTTCTCTGTGGTTCCCTTTGTTTACTCTTGATATAAAATTTGGTCCCCAGAATTCAGCTGCTGCAGAAAACTTTATGTGATCGTCTAATTCTCCGGTATACCACAATTTCTTTTCATCTACCACTATAACAAACATACCGGACATAGCTCATTAAGGCAAAACCAAGAATCCCTCTTATTTTCTCAGCGCTATTAGCTTTTCAGCTGTCATATCACCTTTTATTGAAATTCTGCCAAGTCCTCCAAGCTAAGCAGACTGAACGTACATAGTCGGGACCTCCAGGAAACACAAGCTATTTCAATATTTGGCAAACGTTTCTCTGAATCAACTCTGGGCAAAATAGGGTGGTAGCAGAATAATGCTGCGGTGCTAGAGGATTTGCATTTTGCAGAGGTACCTCATGTTTCTTCCCATTTTTGGTGATTAAAAATCCCAAGTCACTTTCTATAAGAGGAGTATCGTGGTTTCTTGACTCAACTATAGCGCTGAGCAAATGCATTTTGGATATATTAGACAGTAGTTTTAGTTTTTCCGTGTGATGCTGCCTTTGCTCTCAGTGTCTGCCCTCTGTTTTTGACTCTTACGCTTGACTCCTCACTGACCAAATGATGCTCCTTCGCTGTAAACTGAAGATACGGCTGCCGTAGCTATAGAACCATCTCGCCACCTCTTCCCCTGTACCCTCAGTTACTGTTTCTCCGTCTGTATTTATCCCATGTGATACCAAAGTTCTGTTATCCCCACTTTCACGGTTGAGGAATGAGTAATTAAGAGACTTGACCATTAAAAGAATTTTATGGCAAAGAGAGTTGTACACACGCTGCCTTGCTGCTAGGACATAATTGATAAACTCCCTGCTGTGGGGGCTGAAATTCGCTTAACTCTCTCATCACATTTCCTATCTTCATTTTCTCTTTCAGGCTAACAGCTAAAGCTGTCGCTGTTCTCTTACCAATCTTGGGAAGCTCATGGATCTTTGGGGTTTTGGCTGTCAATGCCCACGCATTGGTATTTCAGTATATATTTGCTGTTTTCAATTCACTACAGGTAAGTATCTGGTGGGAGAGATATGGCTACCGAACTGCTGCTGAGATCCAATAAATAGATCATTAGTAATGTTTTCACATATTTGTGTTTATTGGATTTTTTCTATGTTCCTTCCTCTGCCTTTTAAATCTGTGCTGACCATACAGTGCTGGCAATTGTTTAGTCTCTGCGTGAACAGAACTTTTATCCCACTCCTTAGTGTTTCCAGTAGCAATAATTAAATAAACGGGACAGTGAGCTTGAGAAATGAAATTCATTCTTCCAGCACCATGTACCACAGGCAAGATTCTTTAGTAGCAATACCAGAACAATTTTTCAGTGTCAGTTTGAGGCTTCATTACTGAGACTAAATAGAAGCGAACAGAACTTTGTGGGAATGGTGCGGCGTAAGGAGAAAAGTGGAGCTGTTGTGCTTGCTGCAGAAACCAGCACATGACTGGCATGCAGGCAATTAGACCCTCATCTTCTTAAGACACCAACCCAGAAAAACAGCTCTGCCCAAGAAGGAATGCACGCATCTGCTTAGCTTTAAGCACATGTTTCAGTAGAGGCATAAATCTATAGGGGTGTTATAATTCTTTCCTGAATAATGGTTACAAAGGGGAAGAAAGAATGAACTCCTGTAAATCCTTTTTTGTCTCAGGAACAAATACCACTGTGGTCACAAAAAGAGTTCAACAGGGTTCTCTGCATAAGCTGATAAGAAAAGTTCTAATTTTCATCCAAAATAAAACCCATAAGTTTGGCTGAATACTCCCCAAAAGAAAATAAAGTTATTTTTGAAGGGAAAAGGGAACGGGACTTTTTCGCTTTCCATTGGACAAAAAGCGCAAAGGCAGCAAAATTCTTTTGTGAAAATTTTCCTAATGCTAATACCTCAGTTTTCTAATGTAAAAAATATTAATCTGGTGTTTCCCAAAGAACATTTCCCTCTGCTTTTGTATTTGCAAGCACAGACAAAAAGTTGTCTTGTTTTCATGAAAACAGAATTCCTGCTTCTTTGCAGCCAGATTTCTCCTTTAGCACCCCAAGGTTTAGGAGGTGCTGTTTTACAGCAAAAGGTCCAGACAAGCCTCAGAGTAACCTAACGCTGCAGGTTTCTCCAGTTTAACACGGGGCACAGTTTGGCCTACTCTTCGATATTTATAGATCTCTAGCTACTCAATACCTGCTTTATACAATACTGTGAGAAATACATTCTCGTATTTCATTCTTCACAGTCTTCACCCTTCTCCCTTTTATCTGTTTTCAGGGATTCTTCATGTTCCTGTTTCACTGTCTTCTGAATTCAGAGGTAGGTAACCAAATGGTGTTAACAAATTTGCTGTTACCAAATTCAAGTAACGTGAGTGTAAACCGAGAAGATACTTCCTCCAGTATCGTTGCCTGCTATGCCACGGCGTTCTTTTTTTCTTCCAATTAATACATGACTGTTAGTGACTTTGTGACTTGCAGCATTTTGACCCATGCTTGACATTTATTTTATCCAACATAAGAAAGGTGTTTTAAAAAAAAAAAAATAAGAGAAGGCTGCTCAAGACTAGGGAAGAAGCGCTCCTGAGGGCTGGAGGGGCTGAGCAGGGCATGGGCTGTGCTGCTAAGGGAGGATGCTTAAATAGCGGGAGCAGGACTCACTCTGGCAGTCCCCACTGGGGGGGCCTCTGGCTTTGTTACATCTGCAGTTCCAGAGAGGAAAATAAATATTTTTCTCAGCAAAACATACTTTTGGAAGTTGCTCATGCAGTCCTTAATGGGAAACCAAACAGAATAGAACATTTCCAGGCATTATTCTTGGCAGGAAGTTCAGGTTTTCACAGCGGACCAAGAGGCGTCTTTTTGCATTAGGGCTGTCAGAGCAACTGGGGTAAAGCCAAGGCAAGGCTGGAGTAAATGGGGCTTGTGGAGACCACCTCTGCTGGGCCTGGAGCTTGCAGCATCCTCTCCTCCCACGGCACATCGCAGAAAATATTCAGTGACATGTATTACTGATAACGACAGTTTCTTATGAAACCCATTTCCAGCACGCTGACGGGGGGGTACTGCTCAGCGAATACCCACATAGCCTTGAGTCTCCCATGGCTCCTTCTTCTGGATGCTGCTAAGTAGCTCTGCCCCATGGCCTCTTGCTTCTTCCGAGGCAACAACAGCAGCTCTTCTGCGGAGACGTTATTATTTATTAGTATTTGCCAACCTACTCAGTCTTAGAGCATTGGTATGATCTTTGCTACAATCAGTTTGGAGAGTCAGGACTGCCTGTGAAATTCTTGATCTTTATTGAAATCCACTAAAGTTAAGCAGGCAGGTTAAAGGTAAGGAGGAAAAATAGTTCTGTATTCTGTTCTACCCCAGGCTCAGAAAGCTTTCTTCCTTCTGTTGAGCGTCAAATGCCTTACATCAAATACAAATATTTGAATTGCTGCCATTTTTTCACGAACCTCATGAGAAACTAAATTGCAAAACTTTTCAGAATTTGTATCCTCAAAAGCCAGTTCGTATATAGCTAATGTGAACTGTCATTTTTGGAGAGCACGTCTTATTGGCTCCATCGTGTCCTGTGCATATCTAAAATACTTCTTCAGCTAAACTGCTAGAATTCTTCTTGAGAATTTCATTCTTTCCATAGAAGTAAACCTCAGATACTGTAAAGTGAAACCTGCGGATATTTCCAAATGGTTGGGTAAAAAAAGAGAGCTTTATTCCCAGTGCGCCTGGACAAGACCTGCACGCGCATTCTAAAGAAGCGCAGGAGGAAGGGTTTGGCGGGGACCTGAGCAGCCCCTCGCGCAGCGCACGCCCAGTGCACCAGCGTCACCCCTGACAGCCCAGGCGTCGAAGCCCCTCAACCTCCCTCCCTCAGCAATTTGGCTCTGTCCCTCACTACTGCCACTCCTAAATTGTAGTTTTCATCTTTCTTACTGCAGTTTGAGCTTCTTATTTCCCGTTTTAGCTACTGTGTTTATAAAGAGTAGGTAATTCCCTTCCTCTCCGCAGGAAAGGGAAGACTGTAAGACTTATCCTGTTTTCCCCCAGTCTCCTCTTTTGATTAAACAACCTGAGCTTCTCGTAACGTGTGTTTGCTTGACCTGTGATCATCCTCACGGCTCTCTTCGGGGCCGTCTCCAGCTGGTCCCTGTTTTTCCTGGGGTGCTGGACACAGTACTGCAGCGGAGGCCGTGCCAGTGTAGAACAGGGAGGAAGGATTCCTTTGTGTGTTCTGAGACTCGGCTCCTCCTGACAAGATGTTCTTTATCACAACATGATAACACTGGTCAATCACTTCCAGCCAGTAAGCCTCGATAAATCTCACCTACTTGCCTACAGAGTGACTGTCTTCCCTTTTTTTTCTTTATGCGGTTGATTATTTCCACCTTGGTGCAGAATCTTCCTGCATCTGTAGGGAATTTCATCCAGCGTCTGTAAATAATTCCACTTGCCAAAAGGCTGGCAGCTGGCTTACGTCCCTGTGGCATCTGAGTGCCATCAGGGCTGCGTGAGCTCCAGGGAGAGCCTGCCCAAAACGGGGAGCTTGCGGTCCAGCCTGGGGCTGGGTATTTAGTTAGAAAATGTGAGTGTGTCCTAGAGAGCCGCTGAAAATCAATATAATGGCACCTTATGAAATCTTTCAAACCAGAACTGCAAATACTGGGGATGTACGCTTATATGGCCTGCAGGTTTGGGGTTTTTTTGCCTTTATTATTTTTTATTTTTAACAAGATGAATGGTAACACGGTCATACCTTGGACATTTAGGAGGATGGGGTAATGGAGGTAACATGAAAATGTTGCCAATGAAATGAGACATAAGTGAGGTTATACAATGCTTTGTATTTAAAGTACGGGTACTTGAACAGCAAAGTTAAGTTTTAAAACAAGACCATAAATATAAAGAGAAATGTAGGGGCGGATTGTTTGTTGTTTTTTTAGTACAGTGAAGCTAATGTGGAGGAAGGATAATGGGGAAATGATTGTAGGCTGCGCCTGTGAAAATAAATGCAACTTTTTCAAAAGCAACCTTCTATCTGGTTTCATTTTCTTCCCAAAGGTTAGAGCTGCCTTTAAGCACAAAACCAAGGTCTGGTCCCTTACCAGTAGTTCGACTCGCAACATCAATGTGAAACCCTTCAATTCAGACATTGTGAGTATTCCTCCTTTTTTTTTTTTTTTCTCCTATTGTACTTGAAAGTGTCCCACATTAAATTCTGTTAGAAAGAGCAGGACCCAAGAAGGCACGTGGGTATTTTTAGTACCTAAGCTAATGCGTGGTGCAGAGAGGTGGAGTCAGCAAGCATTAAGTTGCAGCTACAATATCTGTTTTGAAAGCGAAGGACAGAGTTCCGCTTTCTGGTGAGCTATCAAATAAAAGTAAACAGAGGTTTATGAACCCTGGAGGATGGCTCAACGAGACTGTCCCCACCAATTGTAAGGGACTTCATATTGCGCATTCAAGTAGCATTTTGGCAACGTAGCTGTCTGCTGCTGATGGCTTTTTGATAGGCCCCTTTTACATTTAAGCCCGAGGAATAAAAACCTTAAATAAATCAACACGTGAATATGCTTTTCTAGCTCCCCTTAAATTGTCTTGAGGCAAAAGACATTCATTTTTATAAAGAACCAGACTTGTGAAGTGATAGGTATTATTAAGCGATCACTGCCAATCACCTTAGATCCTGGCAATAACTGTTTAAAAATCCTTTATAGCATATGCTCTCAAGACGTTGTGACAGCGCTGTAATGTAAATAGATGCTTTCAGGCTTTTATTTCATCCAGACGAGAGTGGCTTAGCAAAATAAATAAATCTATTTTCAATATTATTTTGTTTTCCAGATGACTGGGAACAGGCCAGGCACAACCCCCACGAAGCTGAACACCTGGGATAAAAGCACCAATTCAGCCAACCGCATTGATTTATCGGCCGTCTGACAGTAGCACCAGCTCCTCACCGAAAACCAAGCCATACATTCAGGACCTCTGACACCGTGTCCGCCAGGTTTTTTTCTCACTGTTAATACCAGTAGAAAACTGCTTTTTTTAATCACCGCCTAATAAATTGGAAATTGCCATATTGTTTTGTTGAGTAAATAGCCGTCATCTGCTTGCCTTCGAAACTGTAACGTCTTCTGCCACTTGGCTACTAGCAATATCTGTAGAAATAACTCGCACAAGTATACACTGGATGGGTTTGTCAGCGACGATGAAAACGCTAGGTACGCAAAAAGGGCTTACTGCTATCTGAATCATTCCAGCTCCCAGAACGGAGGAAAGGCAACGTACCTCTGGAAAGATGGATTTTTATGCTCTAAAATGAAATGCTTCCCGTTGTGATGTTGTAATGGGGGTATTCTGGTCTCGCTGTGCACTCTCTGTTTACATTTATTACCTTACAGAATCCAATTATCAAAGTGAAGCTTATTCGAAATACATAGCGTGGTGATTAATTTAAATGCTACAAGGAAGCCAGGACTTGAGGGAAAAGCGGGTTCCAGCTACGCGGCTCCCAGCGCAGGCACGGAATTAGCAAAGCTCATGTACACCCGTGTCTCTATGCTCGTAAACAGCATATGTAACATGCAACACTTCTATACGTGGCCTATTAGTATTTTAGATATTCCTGTTTCCATTGCTCTATAAAAGGCAGAAATGGCTAAGGTTGTCCTATAGCAGTCCGCAGCATTTCTAGCGCTGATTTGTGTCTGCTGACAGATTGCAAAACAAAGTATTTGTATTGCTTCGCCTGAAGCTTTTGGAGGCAATCAACAACTGTCCATCAAGTGCGTTTCGCAAATGCGCTGTAGCTTTTGGAAATCAAAACCTGGCACTGTGACTTCTCTTTCTCCTTTTACTGGTCAAATGGAGACACTGAATTCCAACCGCAAAAATGTAACACAATGATACACTGTGAAGACGGCCAGACTACAAATAAGTCCATGTATTGTTACCTACAGACATCTTTTAAATAGGTCTCTGCAGAGTCTTTTGTGGTTTTAAACTCTGCTCAGCACTTAATAGCTTCTGCTTTAGTACTGCTATGCAGTATCTTTAAGGAGGAAGAAACACTGTAATTTTTCTTTTGACCAGTGTTTTGTAGGTTCTCAGAAGTGAGCGCAAGGGGGTACAACCGGGGCTGCGCCGATGATGCACCTTTCCAGCTGGGGGTAGAGCGGGCTATAAGCCCCGGAGGTGCTCGGAGCCCCTAAGTACGTGATTTGCTCTAGGATTTGCTCAGCAGCCGGGGTCTCCAGAGCCATTTCCAAAGATGAGGCCCCTTCGCAGAATGGCGTCGCAGCCACGGCTTTGTGTCCCTGGCTCTTCCTTGTTTGCGGTAGCTGGCTCCCTAACACACCAGGTATACTGGTTTGCAGGAATTACCAACGTAATTAGCTTTCCTAATACACTGGGCTAGCAAAATACCACAAAAGGAGGGAAATATGCAAATCTGCAATCTCATTTTTTTGTTAAGAGGTTTTTTTTTTTTTGGTTTGGTTTGGGTTTTTTCTTAATTAAATGTTTGTATCTTCAGCCCCTCAGATCATTTCTGATACCAGTGAATCTAGCAAGATACCTGCTGTTGATTTCCAAGAGAAAAGGTATTTGCACCCTAATGTGCAGGGTGGAACTAGCTTATTGGATAGTAAATTTGTGAAAAAGAAAATAAAAGTAAGTTGATCTTTAGGGAACAGGAAACATTCATCAATTAGGACTGAACACAGTGAAGTGTCTCATCCAAAAGAAATGGAGTTGAAAGTTTAGAAAACATCAATGCATTTAATTTCTGATTGACCCAAACCAAGTTTTCTCCGTGTTCCCTTCCTGCACTAAGAAGAAATGATCTGTTCCAGTTTGGACCAATCTTTTCCACCTCCTGTGCCTTCTCCCCTGCCTGGCCAAGACTTGTTGGTATGGTCGCCAAACTGAAACCCCACAGTCCACCCAAGTTTGTCTGTGGCTACAAATTAAAACCCTCTACAGAAATTCTCTTGGTTTCACCAGATACACGCTGGATTGATGCAGCTGGAACAGAGCAGCATGTGACATACTGCGTATCACACGTGTACGTGCATGAAATATAGGGGCTCTAAGCTTGTGTTTCCTATTGCTAAATGACTCAAGTTGTTGACAGATAACTCTAAAAGGTGGGTCAGTAAAAGCTAAATAGCTAAACAGCTCTGCCTTTATTTTGGCTTTTGTGGGCGGCTTTTTCCTAGCCTTTTCTCCATCCGACTGTCTTACAGCTGTGCAAATACATGGGCTTTTCTTGGCCTGAGAATGATTTTTTTTTTTTTTTCCCCAAAAGGCACAGTAGAAGGAGCCCTTGGAATGTATGGAGGAGTTTGTAACAGAACAGTACTGTGATAGCAGAGTTCAGTGTTTGTATTGTGTGCAGACGACATATTTAAGCATATTTTTTTATAGTGGAGCATGTGGGGTTTTGTTGTGGTTTTTGTTTTTGGTTTTATTTTTACACTGTGACCATGGATATAGATTGAAACCCTCCTTGATTGTTTCTCTTCTAATCATTGTATTATAGCACAAACAGTTCTGTGAATGAACCAGAGGACACAAAAGCTTTTTTTTAAAAAAAAATCTTAAATTTTAAGAATATTCCTCTCTACATGATTTTCATTGCCTGCATTTCATCCTGTGCTGATGTATATTGGCCACCTGTGTCACTACCCAAGTTCCATTTGAAAAAAAAAAATGCGACACACAAATGACAGTAGGATAAAGGGCTAAATCTGTTTTTCATCCAGGTATACCGTATTTTAAAATTGTTCACCAAAACTAAGAAGAGCATGAAAATATTTTTGGATTTACTCTTTAGAATGTGTCATAGATGTATTGTATATTGAGGGAGCATTTATTACCCTGTGTCTACTGAGATCCACTGCGGATGACCTGCATCCCCTGCTTTAACTTTTGAACGTTACTTGTGATGAAGCAGGTTAATCTTGTTGTTCATGTCACATGAGGTTAGGAGCTCGAACACTGTATTTATAATACTAGGTTGGGGATGGGGTTTCTTCTGGTTTTGATAAACTAGTAAAAAAAAACCACCCCACAAGGTACAAATGTGTTCCATTGCCATCTAAGTCCATTCTTTCTGTTTGTTTCAACGTATTTTTGTTGTTACTGAATGCAGCAAATATACTGAATAAGAAATGCTCAAATGAATCTTTAAACAATCTCTTCCTGTCCTCAGTCTTTTGAAGCCTGAAAATCTTGCAATTTATTTATGGGCTTGTATATAGCAGCTATTGCAATATTTTTTTTCAGGACAGCGTCATTTTGTCAATGGTATGAAATCTTAATTGAATGAGATGTGAGTTTTAAAATAGGTAATGTAGCAAGAATGACTTTGCCAGTAAGTAGTAAAATAATTTAGTTTTGTTGGTTGTTTTTTTCCCCCAAATAAATAAGAAATCTTAATTTCCTAAAAGAACTTTGTATTTGTTCAAATTATTCTTTTGACATGGTGTCGTGGTTTAGCACCAGCCAGCAACTCAGCACCACGCAGCCGCTCGCTCACTGCCCCTACCCCAATGGGATGGGGGAGAGAATCAGAGGAGTAAGAGTGAGAAACACTCCTGGGTTGAGATAAGAACAGTTTAATAATTGAAATAAAGTAAAATAGTAATGCTAATAGTAACAGTATAATGATGATAATAATAATAATGATACACGAAGCAAGTGATGCACAACGCAACTGCTCACCACCCGCCGACCGATACCCAGACAGTTCCCAAGCAGCGGTCGCTGCTCCCTGGCCACCCCCCGCCCCCCCCCCCCCCCAGTTTCTATACTGCCCATGACGTCATATGGTATGGAATAGCCCTTTGGTCAGTTTGGGTCAACTCTTCTGGCTGTGCCCCCTCCCAGTTTCTTGTGCGCCTGGCAGAGCATGGGAAGCTGAAAAAGTCCTTGACTGGCATAAGCAGTACTCAGCAACAACTAAAAACATCAGCATGTTATCAACATTCTTCTCCTACTAAATCCAAAACACAGCACTATGCCTGCTGCTAGGAAGAAAATTAACTCTATCCCAGCCGAAACCAGGACACATGGGTTGTAAACAACAGCATAACAATTATGGCTCCCTGTGAGTACTATTGTGATTAAACAAGCAGAGCTTTACTCATATGAGAAGTCCTACTATATGCGTCAGGTGTGCCTAGGTAATGTGCAGATGATCTTTTTGTATTAAAGTTTATACCCGCAGAACAAACCGAGAAAGGTCATTTCCTCCCCTATAAGAAAGGAGCCTGTTTTATGAAGCAGCTCCTGCAGATTATTTCTTCTAACCCAGCTATTCCGGCAACCTGGTCAAGGTCAGTTCCTAGGTGAAAAAATTACATTTCTGGCTATGACAAACAGATTCTGTCTCAGATTTAGCGGGGAGAGCCATTCTACCAGATCCCTAACTTCTTATAGTCACACACATGCACGTGCTTATATTTAGATACCCACACACATATTTTACATATATAAATACATATATTAAAAAATATATACATGCATCTTTCACAAGTTTCTTCCCATGCCCACGCCTGCATCTTCTTCTCCACTATTTTCTGCGGCTGGGGACAGAGAATTTGCTGGATAGGAGAAGAGGGGGGCACGTGCAACAATTAACATTCCACAGCAGTTTGCACTCTCCTGCAGCCAAGTAACTGCAGCAACTATCAACCGCCACCAACCATCCATGTTTTGGATGCCTGGGAGCACAGGCATGGTCAAAAAGGATGGCGCTTCAGAAATGCCAGGGGTTTTGTCATCACTCTGCTGTTACCCTGCTGCGTGACCTTCAGCCAGCAACTTTTCTTGATTATGTGTTTATCCCATCAGTGAAATGAAGATAATCATAGAATCGTTTAGGTTGGAAAAGACCCTTAAGATCATCCACTCCAACCATTAACCTAACATTACCAAATCCACCACTAAACCAATTAAGGGTAGAGTAACAATTTCATGTTTCCTGGCTTGGTGGCTGGATTATTTTTTAATGAAAGTAAAAAACTAGGAATCACTAAGGTTGGAAAGGACCTTTAAGATCATCAGTCCAACCACCAACCCAACACCACCATGACCACTAAACCATGGCCCAAAGTACCTTGTCTACACATTTTTTGAACACTTCCAGGGATGGTGACTCCCCCACCTCTCTGGGCAGCCTGTTCCAATGCTTGACCACTCTTTCCATGAAGAAATTTTTCCAAATATCCAATCTAAACCTCCCCTGATGCAGCTTGAGGCCATAATGATACTGTTGTCTTTGTTAAGTGCTTTGAACCTCACAATTGACAAACAGCACTTATTGTCAAATACTAATGCTATAATTTTGGTTCTTTCACCTGTTGCTGGCTCCAGTGCTGAGGACAAAAGCACTGTACAGCATGGCCCCTAACCTTGCCCTGTTCCCCCAGCCACTGCGGTGCCTATGTACGCTCCGCAGTGTCCTGTTTTCTGGGGATTAATACAAACAGTGCAGAAAACCAGCACAAGGTTCAGGACTCCAGTGCCTCAGAAACTGAAACTTTGGCTTTAGGACCAGTTTCGCTCTATAGCAGGGCAATGGGTCATAATGAAGTACATTACAAAAACTGTGATTGTTTTTTTTTAACTAATGAATATTGTATTCAAACTTTATTACTACACTTTTATCTGAAAATGATAATGTAAATCCAGAAATATTACATCTCAAAGAACAAATAATTCCAAAAGCTTATCATCATAGGGGTGCAATCCTGTAGATGACATGTTTTCAAGGTTAAATCTAGTTCTATTATGATTAATAGGCTGCCAACTGCCTTCTCGATGTTGCATAGCTGTGTAGATGTGGTGGAAAGTTAAACAGCAGGGGAATTATGTGATGAAGAATAACTAGAGCAATTATATCCTGAAAAATTAAAGATTGGAATTTAGATGAGAAAGGTGTTTCATCATCTTTCAATACCCGTTACAAGGAAACCTTCCTCCCTTTGTATCCCTCCAAATCATGTAGCAAGGCATACATAAAAGAATGCTTTCTTGCTATTCTGTGAAATGTAGAGGGTATTTTTAACATTTATGATTCAGGACAACATAATAAATTAGATAATTTTGGCACTGGTTTACATCATGTTTGCCTTTAAAAAAATTTTCATTATATCTATGTTATGCTTGGATGACTCAGTGTAGTATGTCATGGATAGTTACTGCTATAATTGCCCTTGTTCACACAATTTTCTTGCTCAATAATCCCATATGTTCTTGGAATTCAGAGGCCATATTTCATCTTGTCAAGGGTGATTACAATACTAAACGTGCCACTGACAGCATATTCACCAGGTGCTGACACATGACAGAAATATTGAGTCAGAAGGGCGGCTTTCAGGCATTGTTCAGCGCATCTTTGCCAAACAGCTTCCCTGACCGGTTGCTAATTTGCTAAGGGTAACTCCCAACAGAGCAGTCTCAGGCTGTCTAATTCACCTATACCAAAGGCAACTGAAATTTCCTCTTCCCATGTTATTTTCTGTGGTTACTGTACAAAAGCAGGCTTGACTGGGCATTGCATGTGTTCCTTTAAGCATGCGCCAAGCTAAGCATTTGCTTATCTCTACTTATGGACATGCAATAATGCATAAAACAGTTCAAGACAGGAAGAAAAAAAAAAAAAATGAAGCACAATGAGCAACTCTGTCACTGTAAAAGCCTTAAGTTTTAGACTGTGCTGATAATATTATGGAGGAAAATGCACAACAAAAACAAAAAAAAATTTTTTACTCTCCTGAAGCGTCTCAAGTTAAGCAGCAAAGATCAAATACTCCTTGGAAAATTTGAGCCTTATATACTAGGATTTTGACAACTTAAATTTCTTATTATATGGGCTATAGTGTGTTTCCTTGTGGCATTTTTGTTTCAGATTCTGCACAGGTCAACTGAATGTGATCATGTCTTCTCACTTAGCCAGTCATGTATCACTCATTTGACGTATTTTACCATCTCCAAAAGAAAAAAAGGGGTGGGGGTGGATATGGGCATGTGTTTGTAGAGGAAAAAGGGCAAAGCTCCAGCCTCGTACCAACCCGTGGGACTTTCATCTGCTCTGTTGATGACTGTGTGGGAGGCTTCAGGATCTGAGGCTTAGCATTGGTGAGTATTTGCACAGACAGCTTTCTGCAGCAGCAAAGGACATAATTATATAATAATAAAAAAAAAAAGTCTGTGGATTACGGTTCACAATTGGTAAGCTGAATATTGTGCATTTATATGGCATACTGTGCATTAAAAATCTCAGATGTGTAGTCAGTAGAATACACAGCAAGTTTATGTATCCACGCCATGACGTAGGGATATTTTTCAGCCTTATGTTTTTATATGTCTAAAAGGCTGCTCAGTATTGCCTGCTGATAACAGCAAGTCAACAGACGGCATGCAAAAGGTCTCCCAGAATTAGTTCTTAAAAGCCAGACCATCTTTTATTTGGTGATGTTATAAATAATGTCTTATACCTTCAAACCAAGGGGATATCAAAACTAGTGGCTGATTGTCACCTGGCAAAAAATTAGTTTAACGTTGGGACCTCTCTAAGCCTTTACTGCTAGGCAGTTGTTAGGAAGAGTGTTCAATCACCATCTGGAAAAGAGAAGTTAATTGAAGATGCCAAAACTTCTGTGCAGGGCAAATGGTATACAGAGGAGCATCACCACGCAGATGATGTACCTTGTGTGGAGAAGAAAATAGTTGGAGTAAAATGTTGGTAACACCAGCAACTAATAGTCCAAGTCATGCTGGTGTGAGAGCGCCGTATCTGAAGCTCTCACATCCAGAATGAGTTGATCAGTGCTCTGGTAATACTGACAGCCACATCTCCTTGGATTCCTCATCTTTTGAATATGGTGGTTAGACACACACCCCCGAACATCTACTGAACAGAATAAAGTTTGGAACAGACACACCCATTAGCTTCAGTGGGTCTTTGCAGCAGGGTCTGCTCTAGAAAGCGTTTTGCTGCTTTAACTTGCCCCGAGCAGCTGGGAAGGTGCTGGTGGTGGATGCAGTTCCCACCAATACCCTCCCACATCCACCTCCCCCCGACGCACCGACTGCCCACGCATCGCCAGCAGATCCCACATCAGCGCAGACATTCCCACCGCCCCCCCCAGGTGCCCGGAGCCGGCAGGCGTGCGGCACAGCACGGTACCGCACAGCGCTTCTCACCCAGAGCATCACAGCTGCTCTCAGGTCAGCACAAAACCCCTCGAGACCTCCCCGCTGCCAGACCTGGATGCGGCTCAGCAGCACCCGCCGTGGGTTTCTGCAGCACGCCGCGTCGCCGGGTGTGCACGCACAGAGGCACAGGGACAGGTCAGATGGTGACGCCCCTTATTTATATCAATAAATGCTTCATCATTAAACGTGCACTCCTCATGTGCAGAGCCGTGGTTTTGTGTGTATGTGCACGGTATGTATTATATTTCCTGTATTGTCCTTTTTTCTTTCACTACTGATACCATCTTCAGGAGGGAACCCCCCCAGTTGTAAGCAGAGCTTGCCCACAGTAGATGGAATTTGCATCACGCGCATTTTGCAGGGGGGAGCGCAGCACTTCATGCTGCAGCACAGCTGGAGAGCCAGGACATATGCCGTGCCTTACGCCTCCTCTCTGCCACCCTGTAGTCCCTGCTTCTTTCCACAAGACTGTCAAGGAACCTCCTTTTTTCCGAACCCATTAAGGACAACAAATAATCACAGAAAAAGTCATGTCAACGCGTTTGTCACAGGCAAAAAGCAGCACCAGTGAAGCAGTGTGGTCTTGTTTTTTTTTTCCAGTAGGGGAGCAAGAATCACCCGGAGCGTCACAAATCTGGATTTCTGCATTCTGTTCTACCAGTGTAGCTGGAAAAAAAATGTGCGAAAGCCGCTTTCTGCTTGTCTGAAGGGTCTCCAGTGTACAAGGCATTTCTGTCAAAATCAGTTATTATTTACACTTACAGAATTGCCTGCCTCAGACACTCAATACAGGATACATTTGTGCTTCAAAATAAAATAACTCGCGCTGTGCTCTGCCATCGTAAGAGCAGAACTTACTTGGATCAGAGTAGCCACTTAGGAGGATTTCAGCGGACGGCAAAAGGTAACATTTGTGCCATGACTTCAGGAAAGTCACTTCTACGAGTAATTTCTCTTGGAAACCACGGCAGTTGAAATCAAAGGAACTTTGGAAATCAAACTGATTTTCCAGTCTGCCAACAGACTAGCCCCATGAAAGGAGTGGGCACTGCAAACCCAGGCGCTGGGGAGCCCGAAGTCCGGCTGCCTTGTGCAGTTACAGCTCTGCCCTGGGCTCAGACCAGCAAGGCACAGCGTCTCACAGGAGTCCCCACAAAAGCTGGCACAGCGAGAGGGACTCGCCTACGGCGACTGGAGGAAAGCGGGAGGGAAGGAAAACCCCCCGCGCCCTGCTCCCTGCAAGCACAGCAGTCTTGCGTTCGGGCTGAATTAAGGCTCCCCACCTCGGGCGGGCTGCCCAGCCCTGGCACGGCGCCGGGTGCCGGCTCTCCGGCGGCGGTGCAAGCGGTGGCACGTCACTCGCTCGCCCACGCCCTGCGTCCCGCTCCGCTCTCCTCCTCCTCCAGCCACCCAAATCCTTCTGCAGAGCTCGTGTGTGTGTGTGTGTGTGTGTGTGCAGAGCAAACTTCGTGAAATAACGGTCCGTCATTCTCCTGGAACTGGTGCATGAGCCGTAACTCGTAATGACAAACAACAGAACGTTTTGTAGAGCAACTTTTAATGACATCTTCCCATTAAAAAAAAAATGGTTGGGCCTATGAAGACCTAACTGCTCCCGCTGCAAGGAAAATACAGTCCCTCCTGGATGTACATCAGTACAATAATTTAACATGGAAAGAAATATCAGATAATTTTCTTCCTACATATCAAAGCTCTTCATTTAATAGAGCTATTTTTCAGATAACAGCCTCAGTAATGGCACTACAAGAAATGCTCACTGGGAAGCTGAAACCAGCTAAACTCTACCTTCCTTCTGTGTACTATAATTTGTGAAACATTGTACTTTCCAAGATAAGAAAGTAAGAACTTAGAGATGCAGTTTAAGGAGAAAAAAATTAAAAAAAACCCCAAAACAAACCAACCCCAAACAGAAAAATGCCATGCAAAATGAGTAGCGCAAAGGCAGGCTGCAGCCTTATTCTTTATTTAGGCCATGGGCCATAGACTGCAACTCACTTTGTTCTGTGGAAGTGATGTACAAAGTACACACTGCATATATACATCTTCAAACTCTCCCTCGTTGCCCGCACAGTAGGAGCCTGGCCCAAAAGATCTGATTTCAGGCAAGAAACGTCCCTGCAGAAGTGGTGGAACCCAGAGGAGCTGCTGATGGGTCAGAGTGCACGTTCACCCCATCGTCAGCGGAACGGAGCTACCTGCCTGCGAGGGCAGGGGTGACCGGGAGCACCAAAAGGAGCAATATTTACTCTTCTGCTAAATAAGAAATTCCCATAAACCACGGCACAGTTGGTCACCTGCTGTCATGGCCAAAACCACTGTTACTCCCTCAAGTTATTCGTGCCAGAAAACAGTAACATTCTCATACATGATAACAGTGATACTAAAGCATAACAACACATTATCTGTATAACCAGGATCTCTGTGTCTGCCCGAATAAGAAGCCAGCGCTCCATGACCCATGCTATAACTGTTTCTAAAGCTATTTTATTTCTACCATTGATACAGCTTCAGTCAAATAGAGAGCTCCTGCCCACTGCTGATTTTGAGTGAATTGAAAAGTACAAAAAAAAGTAAAAGGTGTCTCTTTGTGCCAATAAAGTTGCAACCCATGTTAAGCCCCCCTTGTTCGAGCAGCCTTCAAGAGTGAGTGCTGTTAAAGACCTAGTAGCTTGATAGTTGTTTGAGAAGTCAGAAACTTTGTAGAAAGAAAAGCTGAAAGGTTTGGTGTGTTGCAGGTTACTTCAATGTTCCTCATAGCTGCGTTCATTGCTGTGCTCAGCTCTGTATGATTTCTCTGCAGAGCGCGAGGGCTGGACCAGAGCTATGGCCCCTTGTTTTAATTGCACGAATGGACAGCATCCTGGTTTTGAGCAATTAGAAACCTAAATTTCTAATCTGACCATTAGCTGCAGACATTTTTTTTTTAAATCCTTCCTGCATTTTCAGTTTGAATTGTATTTTTAGTTCATGACATTTTAAAATAAACATATTTAAAATGCCCAAATTCCAGTTATCTCATCTATTTGGCAATTAACATTCTTTTTAAAGTGCATCACTACCACTGGCTGCCTCCCACAATGCTTTAAGAATGGTGGGTTTTTTAGCCACTTGTGTAGTCACTCCCCAAACTCTTCTGTTTCACTTATCTGCCGTTATCTAGTCAAGTGAAGCCGGAGCAGATGTCATAAACTATAGGCATTTATCTCCTGCATGGTCTACAGATACTGCTGCTTTGGCAGTATTAATTTTGCGACTGGCATAGTGAAGAGGTTATGCTACTCCCCCCTTCTACCTTCTGCTTTTTCTTCCTACAGATGGTGGGTTTTATACAATGAAATTAATTACAAGTCAAACTGTATTTGTCTAGGCTGTGTGAGGCAGCTGTTCTCTGTTGATGCTAATCAAATATGCTCACAGGTCTCGGTCCCTTCGTCATTCTTTCAAGCTGGTTACTTCCCTTCCCATAAACACCTCTTCGGTTTATTTAACTCCTAGGGCATTTCTTACTTGGTCTTGCCAGCGCTTACATCAGATACTGTAAATGTTCGTTCCTGCAATGCCCACGTTTTACTTTTTCCCTTTAATGTTTGCATCTGACATTGCTCTGCCTGGCTGGGGAGACCGAGGTTATGTGATAAAGAGAAATCTGCGGCTATCTATAAAGCCCAGGTGGTAAGTGGCTTATTTGTAAACACTCATTTACAGAAATCCATACTTGGCCGAGAGCTTTCTGAAAACATCCTCTCCATGAGCCCAGCCGGCTCTGTGAAGTAGACCCTGAAGTGCCGTGAATTGGCGTCAATTAAGTTACAGCAACCAGTGCCACCTGAGGGCCTGTCTCGGGCTGACTTCTCTAGCAGCTAACAACGCTGCGCAGCCCTGCTGAGGCTTTGAGCCAGCTCCTCGCCTCCCCTCTCTGCTTTCGGGCTCCAGACGGTTCTGGCCCCCCGCTCCCTCCTGGGCGCGCTTGGCGTTTTGATAGGCAGCTGCTGGCTCAACACCATTTTTTGTTGCCTTGCTTGCTTTCATGCTTTGACTTCAGCGTAGGATGGATGTTGGGGCTCTGAAGATACCAGTTTCTAGGGAAGGTATTTCTCCCGTACAGATAGATCAAGGGCACAAACTTCTAAGTAGCTGGTCTGAATTTATTAAAACTGGTTCTCTAACAATAATTAAGATTGCAAAAAATGATGCTTTGCCCCAAAAGTTTCCAAAGCCCTTTGTAAGCCTGAGCGCACAAAGGCCAGTAGCTGGGTCCAGTTCTCCGCTATCCCCAGCGCCATGCCGTGGGCACAGGCAAGGGAAGATGAATAGACTCCCGTAATTAAGGTTATTTCCCTCTTTATCATTTAAAAGCCAGCAGAGTGCTGTGGAAATGTGGCCTCGTCCAGGCCCTGGTTTACATCCTCGACTCAAGGCAGGCTCTGCTCACATGCTTCTTGCCGCCGCTCTCCAACTTAATTCCTCTCTCTGCTATCTCATAGTCTGCAAGGGCGCGGCAGAAAAAGGATTTATCTGAAGCAGGAAACCATTGATTCTGAGACGGGTGACATCTGGATTTACCCTGCCTCAGCTATGCGCAGCTGTAATTTGCTGCATTTTCATCCAAGTCACAGAACATGCTCAGACACCAGCGCGAACACAGGGGCTGCTCCCCAAGCCTGCCTTGCTCTAGCGGCAGGTCGGCGGTCTCCATGGCAACCCAAACTGGGAGCAGCACTTAAAATTGATCTTCTTATTAATAAATTAATTGGCCTTCAAGAGAAATAAAGAGGCCCCTTACCGAAGATTGTGCCAGGGCTCCTCTGACATAAGCTACCAGAAAAGCAACTTTTAATTAGCAGCTTACCCCAGGCCAGCAACACTCCGCCTCCAACCACTGGTTCAACGTATCTGCCTCCGACTGCGACCAGAGACCGCGACTTTCCTGGTCTCACATTAGTCCTCCATGGGCCCCAGTCAATAAGGAATTAAGTTTCACTCTTCTAGGAGCCAAGGTGACATAATAATGAGCATGACGGAAATGCTTTGATGGAGCTACTGGCTGATGAATGCAGGAAAACCCATTGCATCTCAATTAAAAATTCATTCACTTCTCTTCAGCGGTTGAGGAGATATCAGGAGATTTAATGACCGACCCGTAAACTGTGCCTTAATCTGTGAAAAGTATTCTCTTCAGCAGTTTTATGTGCAGTATTTACAGCGCTTATTTTCTGTTCATTATTATTATTATAAATACAAATAATCCTGTTGATGACAGTGGTGTTTAGGGGCTAGCAAGAAACAAGGCTGCATAAACACAAAGTAATAGCGGGTCTCCTCACTGGTGAGTAGGATGGATGTGGAAGGGCAGCACACAAACTCAGTGAACAACAACCAGTAAAAGCTTTCTTCTGCCATACAGCCCCACCGAGGTTACTTGCTGGTCCTTGTGCTGGCACTATGATTAGTAAGAGGAGTTTCTGGAAGTGGCTGTATAACCTATGTTTATTAATCACAAATATTTATACAATGGAAGTGTCTAAAGGCCAGAATCAAAACCAGACACCCATGGTATTGACGGCTCTACGTACCCTTAAACTTTTGGGGTGATTTTCCAAGAGAGTATATAGTCTAAAGGGATGTTAACACTGCCACAAAAGGTGGAAAAGGTGACAGGAATCCAGAGAAATAGCAAAAAGCCTTTTCTTCATCCAGCACGTTAATGAATAATCTGGCCACCAAGCCAGTCTTTCAAGCGGGTCTTTCTTAACAGATAGTTCTGTAGACAGTTGTGGAAGAGAAAATGAGGAAAGTGGATAGCAAAGAGTAAACTGTTACTCTGGAGAGCAAAGTGGAGGTTCAGTTCCCCAAAAAATAGAGGACAGATAGAGACAGGTCTCTATATTGACACCCATCTTAAAGTCTGGTTTTCCTGCTTAATATCTGGGGGGCTCTTTTTTCTCCCCCTTTTCTCAGCACCCTTTGAGCAGAGCAGCTCTGTGCGGTCCATTTCAGAACCTGCTAATGTCAGTCTTGAAGGAACATTTGAGCATCTTCTTTTAGAAGCCGTTCTTAAGCAGAACCTTAAGCCAGGAATCCTGCCCAAGGACCCGAACCCCTCCCTGTACAGTAAGACTCCCAGCTGTATTCAGCACCAGTGGAAGACGACAGAAATTTTTGGTACTAACAGCAGTAAGCTTTGGATCAGGCCTTGACTCACGCTAGTATCACTGAGAAAAAGCCCTCTCTAATTTTTAGTAAAGAAGGGAAAGGCAACATGTTAAAACAAGCAGACACAGCAGTCAGAAATGAAGAGGATAAAAGGCTTTTGTTTCTGCTTTTTCTATAGATTATGAATAGCTCCCAAATCTATTTTGAAACATCAAAAAATTCAGAACAAAAAAAGAAAAAAAAAAGAAAAAAAAAGAAAAAAAAAAAAACAAAAAGAAAATTATCCTCACAATTTACCAGCCATTACATTATTCAGCATTCCTGGAAAAAGACAGTCTTGGGTTTTGATCCAAATTACGGATAAGAGCTGGCAACAAGGCAAATAGAATAAGAAATGTTATTATATATAAGGAAAGGGGGAGGAAAAAGCATGTGTTTGTTATCTTGCTCAAAGCAACCCAGTTCTCTGACAGGAAAGGCGACATTTACAATCAGCCTTATGTGGAAAAGTAGATAAAAGAGAAAAATATCAGACGAAAGGTGGTTGAGGGGAAAAAGAATATTCTATCTAGAAGGCCAACCTGAGGGGAGCTGCTATTCTGCACCTAGCAGACGTTTAATTTTATGTAAGCACAGGTTTACTAGAGGAGCTAAGGACCCCTTCTCTCTCTCCCAACCATCGCTCCCTGGCGAAGCGTGCATCCTTCAAATACGGTCATGCTGAAACAGATACATGCAACCCAACTCCACCATCCAGACGAGAGTAGCATCCACCTCTGGTTTCTAGCACATGTTTAAATCTAAACCAAGTTTTAAGTCTAAATGAAAAATGAAGACCTGCCTATTCCAGGACAAGAAAGGGTTCTGGTTCCCGCTGCAAGAAGTTTCTCACAGCCCTATCAGGTAGCTCCTGAACATGTAAAGCTAAACGAAGCGCCTAATGTTAGGTACATACATGAACTCTATGACGTATTGCGGCTAGCACACAAGAATAGTATCCTTCAGATAAAATGAAAACTTACTTATATCTTTCACTGAAAGATTTGATTGCATCAAAAAGCTTGTGTAGCTATTGGTCTTTAATAGGATACTCTTTCCATGTAAGTCACTCTACTCAGGCCCAAAGGTGCCTATTGCTCATTTTCAAGTGGTCCAGCTCACAGACCAAAGTGTTTATAGACCCCTATTATAGAAATACACCAAAGAGGCAAAAGTTGCCTTTTTGTTCTCCTCCAGGTAAATACATTCTATGTGATAAATGGACTGTAATAACTTAAATGTTTAGTATTATTACACCAGTTCCCTTTTTTTCACTGTTCTATTTATTCCTGATAAACTTGGAACATTTTTTCAAATTTTCTAATTTCTGCCAGCTATAACAGGGTAGAAATTTCCCTGCTTAGAATTTACACCCTTAGGATATTTGTTGCTGATGATACACTTTTCCTCCCAGTTCAGAAGAAGAATTAAAGACTTATATCCAGCTGAACATAAATGAGTCATATACATCGCTGTCAGAGTCTGTCTAAGGAGTGATTTGTGACTACCCTTTCTCCGATTCTCATTCAGGCAGAAATCATTAGAAAAGATTTAATCAAGAAAGAGTAATGAACTTGATAGAAGCTGGCCAGAGAAATGAGAAAATCACTTGACTTCTGTTAAAAATGCTGGATTTTTTGAGTTAGACCCTACATTTTTTATTAAGCTAATATAACCTCAGTTGCCTATTTCTGCTGAACTCCTGTTTCCCAACTATAAGTCAAATTGTAAGTCAGAGGCAAGTCTGCTATTCTTGGAGAACTCTGTATGCACACAGGTAGGTATCAATATGTATACATACCTTTAAGATTGTAGATTTGGAAATCTCAGCTATTTTGGCCCTAATATCAGAATTTTTGGTCTGCAACCTTGCTGCAAACTGCAAATCCAGAAGATTAGTCCTGGCTTTGAAATGGCAAGATGCCTAAGAAAGCTGCCAGTACTTAGACCTTTGTGACTTTTTCAGAGAAATGAGTCTTAGGAGGGTCAACAACCAAAGAGAAACAACATTAACCAGCACACCACAGCAGGGCAGCCTGGGCAGTATTTGTACTAGAATGGGCACCGATGCAAGCCATGCCAGAACTACCCTTTTTTATGAATGAATCCCGCACCTGAGAGGGAACACCTGTTTCAAAGGGATAATTCATAGAATCACAGAATCATAGAATTGTTTAGGTTGGCAAAGACCTTCAAGATCATCCAGTCCAACCATTAACCTACACTACCAAGTCCACACTAAACCAATCAAGGGTAGACTAGACTAAACCATGTCCCAAAGTGCCACCTCTGCCCATTTTTTGAACACTTCCAGGGATGGGGACTCCACCACCTCTCTGGGCAGCTTGTTCCAATGCTTGATACCCTTTCCGTGAAGAAATTTTTCCCAATATCTAACCTAAACCTCCCCTGGCTCAGCTTGAGCCCATTTCCTCTCGTCCTATTGCTAACTACTTGGGAGAAGAGACCAACACCCACCTCACTACAACCTCCTTTCAGGTAGTTGTAGAGAGCGATAAGGTCTCCCCTCAGTCCTCCTCTTCTCCAGGCTGAACACCCCCAGCTCCCTCAGCCGCTCCCCATCAGCCCTGTGCTCCAGACCCTTCCCCAGCTCTGTTGCCCTTCTCTGAACACGCTCCAGCACCTCAATGTCCTTCTTGTATTGAGGGGCTCAAAACTGGACACAGCATTCCAGGTGCGGCCTCACCAGCGCCGAGCACAGGGGCACAATCACCTCCCTGCTCCTGCTGGCCACACTTCCTGATACAAGCCAGGATGCTGTTGGCTCTCTTGGCCACCTGGGCACACTGCTGGCTCATGTTCAGCCGGCTGTCAACCAGCACCCCCAATTCTGGTTGCTAGACCTGATTATATCCTTGCCAGAGACACCACCAGCAGTGCTGCTCTTTTGCCTCTAAGGATGCAAGGGCTGTCCTGGTGCATTGAGCACATGGATGCTGCGCACCTAACATCTGCTTTAAAGCAGTGGAAAGAACCTGGCCCGGGAAATTTATGGATTGGGCATGCAACGTAGGCATCAAAGGCATTGGTTAAAGTGACTTAGCTGGGGACACCTGCCAGCGCGCTCCTAGGAAGGTCCCTCCCCTGTGGGTAGCTGATACTACACCTTTCAGATAGGTCAGTCGTTGAGGTGAAAGGGCAGGTGGCCCGGACTGTGCTGAGTGACAAGAAAGCTTCTGAGATGCCAAATGTTGTTCAGAGATACGTTATGGCAGAAATATTATAAAGCTAATTTCACATTTAGTAGGAATATCGACAGAAACTGGGCATTCATCCCAGAGGTGAAAAGCCAGTATTTTATCTGCAAATTTACTCCATTTACTCTTCCAGCGTTAATGTATCTCAGTGCTATATGGACCTAAGTGTACTCAGTGCTCTTATAGTACCCATCTCACCCTGCTTAGCCAGAAGCACTCGCTATCTAGCTTTTGTGTTCTAATTAGGAAGTTTACTGCTCAATTAAGTATTCAGGAAGGAGCATTTGATATGTGAGTGAGGAATAATTTGGCTGCTGAGAAATGTCATTTAACATACCCTCCTACTCCATTTGTTTTCAGGAACTGGAATGTACAAAGATGTAGGCCTTGTTTGCTTCCACCTCATTTCTGCATTAGCAGCATATGCTTGATAGTCCTTTAAGAACATCACAGAAAGTGAGCAGAATTTTTTGTGAGGGAAAAAAAGAAAGAAAAACCAAGACAGGCTTTTTAGTGCTAATACCAAAAATTATGTAGTCAATTAGAAAGCTACAATGGAATGACAGAAGCTGTTCCATCATAAATCAGTTTTAATACTTAGAAAAATGCAAGAAGGGTCCAATGCCCTTCTTGTATAGCAGAAGAGATTTAACAATAATTATTTTTATAGGAGCATTTATACAAAATTGGAATCAGATGCATAAGAATGATAAATAATGGCTACATCTAGGGTGCCTGAAATCTACTGTGTTTCTTCCTCTGAAGTACTTGTCTTTCTGGATGGTCTATAGCATGTAAATTCTGATGATAATATTCTCATGAGCATGCTGAGTTTAATGTATCTGATTTGAAGAATGCCTCAAAACTAAAAAAACCCCAAAAGAATCCTAAAACTTGACCAGAATTCTAATTTGCATTATTTTTTGTTTCCTTGTATCTCTTATCTTCCAGTTAAACAGAAGGCGGCGAAGCAAAAAAAACCTAGGTTGCCATAAGACTGTCAAAATTTGACTAACTGTTTACAGGATAAGAAATTTTGGGATTGAAAGATTTTGCTCATTGAAAGGCTACAGACATTTTGAATAAATATAATCTGTGACATTATTCAAAAATAAAAAAAAATATTAATAATATTCTACAAATAATACACATAACTGAATACCATGCCATTTTGGTTGACGAGCCTTCCAATTTGAAGCCTGATGGGGTCAATTGTTGAAAGACTACCAACCACTTCAGTAGGATTTATGTCGTGTCTTATTCTGAAACTGGATGAGACATTGACATTTATTACCTACTTCACAGTAACTGCCATTCTTCAGAGTATTTGCTAAAATCCTGTTACAAATGTTCAGTTTGCCATTCACATGTCATTTTTAGTTGTATGAGTCAGTTGGAAGTGACTAATTGCAAAAAATATTTAATACTTATGAAAATGGAATATTACAATAGAATCTACATTGTGCCAACTAGAAAACATTTGGTCTCTTATTGGGTCCGCTTCCTCATTTGAGAAAACATGCAATGGACTAGACAGATGTGTACCAAACTTTGCTTCTGGTGGAAATTCCAACACTGGAGTAAACCACCCCCACGCTTTCATGACTACTTTTTGTGTTTAGGTCAAACACTCGAATGTTCTTGGGAAACAAACATACAAACAAACCCCCTTCAATGAAAGTTTGCTGCTGAATTCAAGTAAATAATGTGATAATCTTTTGTTCCCATAGTTCACCATATATTTGTGGCTCGCTAGTCAGCAGCAAGGAGTCCAGAGCAAGTCATCATTGTTTAAGACATCAGTTTACAGTACCTGCCATTTCACTTCAAAAAAGAAAAAAATGCAAGGTCTTTATACAGAAATGCAATTTCCAGATGGAAATGTAAGAAGAGGAAGAAAAATATTTGTGGAAAGCAAGCACAGATATGGTATCTTCAGAGTATTTCTACTCCGTACATGAAAAGAATTCCTTTCTCTATCTCAGTACTGTGTTTTCACATCTCCTGGTGTGAATCTTATTCTGGTTCTGTGCCATGCTGATCCATCCACTCTCTAATGAATACATTAGGGACACTATCAGGCAATGTGGAAATATTGCAGTGAAAAAACCTAATGTTTTGCAGCAAGGTATATATTCTCTGAAATGCAACCCCTTCCTCATACTGCAGTTTATCATGAAGAAAATTATGCTTCAGGAACAAGGACTTAACTTTAAAAAAAAAAAAAAAAAGAGTTACACAGCAGTCCATCAGCCTTAAATCATTTACCCTACTCTGATGAATCAGTCCTGAGAACTATTTAAATGAAATGATTCAAATAGAAACATGAAGGGTATGGCTTAAAGGCAGGACTGAAAGTAGTATTAAGAGGGTCATTCCTGCCCCTCTGTTCTCCCTAGATTTGGAGTGGAACAAAGTGCACTGAACAAGTAGCATCAGTCTGGAATAAAGATGATTTTCTGTTGATGAATCATAGAATCATAGAATCATAGAATCGTTTAGGTTGGAAAAGACCTTTAAGATCACCCAGTCCAACCATTAACCTAACATTACCAAGTCAATGAATGAACTCTACCCATTCCATATTTGCTTAAATTCAGATGTAAAATCCTTCATTTTGTCTATTTTTGCCAAATTAAAAAGATGTTTTCTATCAAAGTTAGAGCGCCTTGACTTATCTCAGGCATGCATGGTCCAAGAAAATCCACGCAGACATCACAGTGACCAGATGCTCTGTGGCAGTCACCCTCAGAGAGCAGGAGCAGAATTTGGGCTGGTTTTCTCCTGAATGGATGAAAACAGTTAAAAGGCTGCTGAAGATGATGTTAGTGATAGCATCTTCTGCCACATCTATTTATCTAAAAAATGTTTTATGGCAGGACTAGTCTACCCTTATGATTTTTTAAAGCACAATCCTTCCATTTTTCTCTACCTCCGAGCAGTCCTGGATTATGAATAAAGGAAACTTCCACAACAACAATAACACTTTTCTGTCTCTCACAAGATCATTTCAAAGCATGATAAAACAATTACTTCATCATTGACCGCACTAGGAACTTCATTGACTCTGGATTATATCTCTACAAGATCATTCTCATAAGAGTCTTTTCTCTCTCTTGCAAAACAGGGCAGTGAAGTGTAAGTTCATGCCTCAGTGCCTTTTGCTAATAACATCAGAATATAGCTCTCCCTACCTTATGCTGTCACAGTACAAGAATTTCCTTCATATATCGGTGTTTCTCTAATCAGAACGTGTCAAAAAGTGTAAGTCTTTTTTATTTCCAGGGCAAACTGGGAAAAAAAAAACCCCAAACCACCTTGGTCACATTATCCAAGCAAGCTGTTACGAAACAAATACACTGGAGACTTGCCCAGTCTGGGACATTTTGAACCAAAAAGTGAAGACCTTACAGACCAGAGGTGTAAAAACTTTGGAAACGTGGGTACCTAATGTTGTTACAAAATCTAAACTGAAATGCCTCATGGAAAATAATTTCCCTTCTGCCTCCTCGTAACTGCAAGTCTTGTGATCCCAGAGAGGGTGATTCATCCACAGATTACATTTCATTTCTCATAAAATACAAGTGTGCAAAAATAATTTTAAAAAAAGGTAGGAATTGAACCAAACTGCCACATTTAATGATGTCTGCTACTTACTATTCTTCCATTACCATTGGTCGCCTTCTCTTACATTTACTCATTTTATCCCCCTCTAGCACCTAGCTTTAAAATGCAAGTGCGTATTTTTTACTAAAGCAACAAATGTTTACTCCGTATATGTACTATGTGCACATAGTACTCCAAATGCTGATTTCTGCCTAGTGCTTTGCTGTGCTATTGAGATACAATAGTAAAGACAACTGCAATAATATAATCTGAATAATTATAACAGCACATTAAGAATGTATCTCTAGAAATAATATTGTTATTGGTAGCTCATCCACAGTTTAATAGATCCCTTAATTTCCCCTAAGATCACCACCGCGTGTCAGGTAGGAAACAGAAGAAAGAGCAAAAACTTCATACTAGCTTACATATTTGAGTTGAATTTATGAGTTTAATCCTCATAACAGTCTTGTAAAATGCAGTCTCGTCTAACAGCTGAGGAACTTGGAAAAGCCACCTTACTCAGGGTCACACGCTTAAGAGATTAGAGCTGAGATTTGAGCCCAGGTCTTGAGAAAGGCAGGTCTTTTGCTTTCCACGAAGAAGCCCTTCACTGGACACGACCCTTGTTCTGTGGGACAGGGCCAGCTAAGCAAGTACTGGGCATCTGCTCATCTGCACGGCCAACCTTGCCACAGCCAGGCACACGCTGCCAAGGCACGCACGCAGGCTTTGGCCCTTGAAGTAGATGCAAACATTTCCAAACGCATGGAATTTAGATGGGGAAGAACCTTGAAAGCAGCAGATAGTGTGGGTGGTTTTTTGTTTGTTTTTTTTTAAGGAAAAAGCAAAGGTAATATGTACTTGCAAAAGGTTCACAGGTCACAAATGACAGCTAATGGTTTGCCTTTCCCTTCCTGACCACTCTTAAGGATCTCCCCTCTGACAACGCTGGCATTTCAGAAGGTTATGGCACCCAGGCGTGACATTATCAAAGATCTAGAAAGGATAAAGTAGCTGCGCTAACACATTTAGTTTAATTCAGTTCCTTAATCTTGTAATAGGCTTCAAGCAATGGATGGGTTTCAGTTAAATTTTTGATAGTGCCAGAGAAGCTGAATTTCAGATGTTTTATTAAAAGGAAACAGACTTATTGACAGCTCGCATTAGTTGACACACACTGTAAAGGAAGGCATCTATTTACCCACTCAGGCTAGATTTCAATTTACATAAAATTTCAGGATTATTGTCAGCATTCAAAAATCTGACTCCAGCAGAGAGAGAGAGAGAGACCTAACCATTATCCAAACAGTGTCACACTTGGAGAAAGACTAGCATAAACTCAATGCAATCATTGAACACTGATCACTGATCAATCCTCTAGCGTTAAAAACTGATCAAACCCTCTTCAGCTTCAAATTAAGAGTGTGATTCTCAAACTTTAATATGTGCCTATAACCTGTATCTCCAACCAGCCAGGTGGCTCAAAGTCACAAATGGAATACATGATGTATTTATCAAGGTTATTCTCTTTCTTCCAAGCGCCTGCAAAAGGCCCGAGTGGTCCATGGGAAGCAGAGTATCAGAGTAGCACAGGAGTTTCTCCAACTCATTCAGCAGGTCCCTACTTTACATTCTATTACAAACAAAAGGAGGGGAGAAAGGACTAAAGACTGTATGTTACACTCCAAAACACAAGTATGCTGAGATGCAACCTAGAGTTAAAAAGTCAAGTGAAGGTCCCTCTCAGTCCTACAAAAACCTTGAGAATAAAAGCAGAACTCTGCAAACAGCCAAATGTTAACAGAACAATCTGAAATCTATTTATTACTGGGGCAAAGAGCAAGCAGCTCCCACACTTGCTGACATTTTGGCTTGAGACCCTTGTCGCAGGCAGGCATGAGCAATCAAGACTATTGTCAACAACATGAGTTGGAGTGCTTGCTGGCTTTGACTCTGCTAACTGCTAAAAGCAGGGCAGTTCGGGTTGGAGCGCAATGTTTGGGTACAGCGAGATCTGCTCTCAAGCGCTGCAAGCTGCTCAATGTTGTACTTAAAAAGAGCATTAAGAGCTTGTCTCTTCATGCCTTTTATACGAGACATGACTGGGTGGCGATATCAGGTGGTGGCACTGGATGGTCTCAGGAGCACGGGAGCTGCCCCATAGCACAAGGCAGAGCATTATCTTTTTGGCCCGATTATTTTTTCTGCAGGTACTTTCCCTTTCCCGCAATTATATCCACGTGTCAGCACAATACACAAGCAGAGAATCATCCTTCATTTACAGAAGGATAAAAGGCATTTGATCACTATCTCCATATACTAATTAGACCTTATTCAACAAACAGCATGGGTGTTTTTGTGATTTTTGCTTAAACTGAATTCAAGCCTGATCCGTGCAGGCACTTTATAATATGCTGCTGAGTACTTAGCTGTATCTTTAGGCAGCCAGGTTCAATTTGTTCGTGCCGTTGCACTAAGCATCACAAGGTCCAAAGGATTTGAACAGCTAAATCCTGCTTTCATAAGTGACTAGGCAGCTGGAAGCCCAAGTAGTAAAAGACATCGAAAGGCATCTAAATCGCATAGGCACAGACATTAAAATATACATAACTCCTCAAATGCAAATGGGTACTTAGCAAAATGTTCAAAAAGCAACTGTAGTCCAACTTCTACTTCCAAAAGATGTTTTTGAAGATACAGCTAATGTGGTTTTGGCCCCATGTCACTTAATGATGTGACTTAGATTCCTAAATCAGCTAGAGGCTTTCAAAAACATTTCCTTTTTCCTTCTGTAAAATGCAATTTATAATAAAATTGGGGGGGGGTGTCTAACATAACAGGCGTTACTTATTTAAACTTTTAATGTATGATGTTACGCGGTTGCATACAGCTATAGCTAGGTAGCAACAAACTTCCCTTTATCAGAGGTTTCGGTGCAATATTTATTTTGTATGCTTTCGTATTTGAATTTTAATCTCTAAAACAGTAATACTCAAATTGTTTTCAGTATTCTCTTTGCATCCTCGCAAAAGTAAAAGAAATCTCATTCAAGTCAAAATGGTTTTTATTGTCCATTGATCTGTATAACCAAAATGTACAGTGACTAATTTCCCAGATTAAACCAATAAATTAAGATTGCCTCACTAGAACCCTGACTATTGCAAAAACAGGCAGTAAGGGAAAGAGATTTACTGAGATGAAAGAAATCTCCATTTTAGCTACATTTTCATAGTTCCTTTGGTCAGGATGAGCTGACAGTTATCAGAAGCCAAGATAAAGATATATGATGTTTAGAAATGGCATCTAAGTTGTTATTCCAGAGAACAAGCAGAGTAAGTGTGTTATTAATCCTGGGTTCTTAGGCCAACTTAATTGCTGTCAGTAAATCAGTAATTATTTATGTGGCTTCTTTACAGTGAGTAGCTAAGGGATTGAAATTATTTATCACACAGTTGCTCTGCAGAGTAAATTCCGTAATTATTTTTTTGCTAAAATATAGTGTATGAGGGCACATTTACTTGGGGAGCTTCTGTTGTCATGTAGTGCACTATGCTATATTGTATTCTATGTTCAGCACAATATTTTGAGTGAAAGTGTTAGGACCAACCAGCCCCTGTTAGTGTGAATTCATCTCCTCTTTGCATGAGCTGGGCAGAACAGATACATCTGTAAAGCTGTTGGTATTAGTACATTGCAAACTGATAGGGATAGGTTTCACTTGAAATTAGAAAGAAAATTAAGCTTTGAGAGGTCAGAAAGTGACTTGGATTCATTTGCCAGTCAGAAAATCTTGGCAAACTTTCCGAATTACTACTGCCGTGCTGACGCCGGCATCATTGGGCTAAAGTCCGTTGCAGCCAGCCCGAGCGCTCCCGGTCACTTTGCATTCACGGCAGAGCTGAGGTCCAGCATCCTACGGTGTCCCCCCAAGAAATTTTGTGTACAACAAAAACTGGTTTACAGCTTTCACTGTAGCAGTCGCCATCACCTACTTTTGTGGTTGCAACAGCTTGTCCAAGGTCGCAGCCAGTTCCTACTGAGATGGGTGGATTTTCTCTCTCTATTTACTTGCCACCAGCAGCAGCCAGAACAAAATTGAAGAATGTGTTAATCTGACAAGCTTGCCATATACAGGATTAAATTCCTAGCTCTTGAACAGTATGAAGAATGAATTGTCTGTGCTATTCACAAGTTCTCAGGTTAGAGATCTCCGTGCAAGTCAGAGTATAAAAAATGATGGGAAATTCAGCAGGATTTAATATACATATTTTTAATTTTATGCACTAAAAACAATTTCTACGCTTATTAATTTGAGCGAGTATAAGAAATAAGGAAAACTCCAGACTGGCAAAGGCTGAAGGTGATGAAAAATGGAATGGATTTTTTGGGCAGATGAATTAAATAAAGAGACTGTAACAGGAACTTGTAACAAGAATCTGCAACAATTCAGACAGCCAAAATGACTGGGTTTTTGCAATCCCAATTGTGAAGCAATTTCATAGAAAAGAAAATCATATCAGAAACTTGAACGTGTTCAAATCACTGTCATTGCTGAAGGAGGTCAAAATAGCCGTAGTGTTATTGCTTACCCACCTGGATCTCCTCAGATCCAGGAGATATATCATGGAGAAGGGCATGGCTGTGCCAGAGGCGTGTGTAACAGAACTATTGACCTGATCCTATCTTGCTCTTTTGTTAAAAAATAAATTTTCTAATTACAAAAGAACAGCCTGGAGACTGTATAGACATGAAGTACATTAAAAAACCCCTTAATAACATTAAATGGAATGTCCAGATTAGTATGTGAATTACCAGTAATAAAGACTACAAGTATAGTGAACATCTGTGAATAAATTGCTGTGGGAAGTGTGACATACTAGAGGCTTTGAAGATTTGGACAAGCCTTCTAAGACTGTAGCAGTGATTTTCAAGAGCTGAGAAGAGTCCCTCTAAAACCTCTGCAAGCTTCAAGTTACGGATACTCCGTGTTGTCCTTCTTTTCAAACATGCAGTTTATTCCAGTCGGAAGAGGCCAGGAACTCCTGAGGAGAGCCTGACAGATTCCAGAACTGCTGCAGGAACCGAGGCCTGCCATTTGCTTGGATTTTGCTACTCATTGAGAAGCAAGTATTAGAAGGCATTAGTTATGCTCTACAATCATGGAAGCTACTTTCCAGCCAGGATTTAGGAAGCCAGCAGCATCTTGCAGAAGCCAAGCTGGCATAGCGCTTGGGAAGTCTTCCTGAAGGCCATCTACATGGCAGGGGGAGGGAGGGAATCTGCAAAGTATCATCTGGATCTGATTAAGGAATTTAGATGTGGCAATAAATGAATAATAACCACTACAGAACATAGTAAATGAATAATTCTGCTCTGTGCAAAATCCTCTGTGTGTCTGTTAAACATTTAAACACTATGTACTTTTCATTTACATTTAAATTAAACTGGAGTCATTCAGTTCTGAGGCAAACATCCGTGCAAGTTGTTGAAAGAGTTTGCAGTACTTCCAACTGCAAGGTAATAATAGTATTGTCTTGCAGAAGTACTACATGTTCCTGGAAATGGCAACCGACTGTGATTTTTTTTTTTTAGTGATCTAATTGGTATGCCATTGTCTCTATTATTTCATTTTGCTCAGTATGAGCATAACCAGATGCTGGGTTTTCAGAACAGAAAAATTATCCTTTAGATGTGTGAAAGCGAAGGGTTGGAAACAGGATAGAACCAATTTCCCCAGGAACTGGTGTGATCTCAGGCCAGAGAAATTAAAGAAAAGTTAAATGATACATGTAAAACTGTTGTCCTTGAGATAGCGTACAAGCCTCGGGAACTCAACTACAGCCCAGACAAAACTGACTTGGATTTAAGATTCATTACAAACTGGAAATGCCAAAGAAGTTGAAAATGTACGTGGGGGGGAAATCTTGGTTATGTTCAAGGCAACAAGGATCATTTTCACATAAAATAAAGCTCCCGAATGGTTATACTTTGAGAATAATGTGAAAAATAGTATGGTGTCACACAGAAAGGTTCCCAAATACAAGCAAAGATTGAGCCTACTCACAGAAATACACCTGGTGCCAACTAGGAGTAAAGGGAATTGAACCCCTGGAGCTGTTATTGTTTGTACCCTGCTATCAACAGCAACACGTCCATGCTTCTAAGACAGGTTACCTCGGTTAGCTACTAGCGTGGTTCCCAGACTCTTGTGAGATCCCCAGCAAATGCCATGGACTTCTGGAAAGCTCCTACTTCATTTTTTATTTCAATGCTTACATGTGCATTGCTTTGCGGTTTCATTAGCTCAAAGAAACAAGGATCCTTCCAAAGTAAATATCTAACACCAATGTCTATCTGCAATTCTGAGCAGGAGCTATAGTCGGAGAGCTGCATGGTCAGGAGGGACACATTGCTCCTCTGTCATTAGCTGGCCCTGGACAAACCTCTTGCCTTTCAGCTACCAGGAAGCAAGAGAAATTACTCTGCGGACATGTATAACACCCAGTCCATACTTCACACATACTCGGCTTCAGAATTGAAGCTAAATTCAGAGTTGTAGCTAAATTCAGGAAGCAGAGGAGGAGGGAAGAGAAAAATGTATACAATTGCATGTTATTTTAATGAGCGTCTCTGGCTGTAAATCTAATCAAAACAATTACAAATACTGGTGAATACGCATAGCAGAAAACAGAATGATCAAATGTAAAGAATGATGCTATACCCTACCTGCTGCTAGGAGCGAAGGGCTGCAGACACACTGGCTGCTGTCAGCACTGGGTCTGCTTTTACCTTACAACTCAAGGTCTTAAGCTGCACTGAAGCATCTCACATTGGCTCAGGCTGTGTAGTTAACTAATTTAACTGACATTTTATTTTAATTTCTTTGCTACAAGATCAGCCCCTATTGTTCCTCTGTGCCATCTGCAAGTACAAAATGTTATCTTGTCTTAATTTGAATTATTATAACAAGCCCATTCCTAGTATAAATTCTGGCAAAATTTCAGATCTTTGCAGAAGGCCAGGACAACACTTATGGCCAAGTTAAATCCCACTTAAACCTGGTGAAGTTTTGAATTGGATTTAACTGCGGCATAGACGGTCTGCTACACCCTCTGTTTGGAGTAGATATACATCGAATGGGATTCTATGCTACTGCCCAAATATTTCCTGTCTTATAGAATGGATCGCTTTTCATATATAAGGTACATGCTCTCACATCATAAACTTTAAAAAAGTTGATTCTGGAATAAGCACAACAATTCTGGCTGCTCAGTCACTCTGTAATCACACAGGACAGATACGTAATGAGGATATGCCGATACAGGGAAACTGGCAGGGTACTGATCTGATTATTAGTTGGCTGCTGGTAATCTTTGCGATGTAATTAAAAGTGAGAACTGCTGCAGATCAGCTGCTAAGGTGTCCATTTTATAGAATGGTGTTGGTGGGCTCACGTTGTGCTTTTGTATAGATTTTCTAATGGGAATTTTTAGGCATTCAAGGTGAGGGTCTGGCGTGTTGACTGTTGTGATCCTTGAAGGTTGGAGCAGCTCAGGATCATCTTCCAAGCCCCAAGTTCCTCACATAGCATTGGTGCTCCTCAGCTTGAATTACAGCTTATTCACCTAGAGGGGTCCCCTGGTGCCTTGACTGTCCTTGCAAGCCAATGTGTTTATTATAAGGTAATATATTTAATTACTTACTTTTATTTTTTTTTGTTTCTTCCCACCCCAATGAGCCAGCGAACTGCACTTGCTTGCAAAGAAAGCAGTGTTTCGTGGATTATCTGTGAAGTTTAAACCAATGTATCTAAAGTGGTGCCAAAAGGCGTATGGATAGACCTGTATTGGTGTAACTGGATTAATTTGAATATTAAACCCATTCCTATTGAGTGTAAGCAAATCCAGAGATTGCCTCTTCACAGGGAACTGGGTGGCTAACAAACCCTTTGAACTGGCTGAACGCTGCCCGTCTGAATGCACCCCAAAGCTGCTCCGGCGCAACTTTCTCACCAGCTTTTAGGTAACAGTCATGAACACACACAGAAGTTATAGCCATGCTAATTCTCCAATGAACTCATCTCTCCTGCTTGTGGACTTACCCACAGGTCAACATGCATTCTTTAAGAGAAATCTAGAGGTTTTATGAAAATTGTTATTCAAGTCACGTAAGGCAGAACAATCTGAGCAAGAAATAAAAACTGATGGTAGATGAAGGCTTGCAATGTGCTAGATCACGTAAATTGCTTAAACTACTATGATTAGCAAATAAATCTATACACAATTCAAAGTATACTTTCAGACAATTCGCCAAGGGCTATAATCACATACCGAGTTATTCAGTAAGTTCCAGTCTGATCTGTTCAGAGCTTTCTGCAAAGAACATTATCGTGTTATCTAAGCCATATTCTTTTAGTTATCAGTCCTAAAGCTCTTTTTCTTCCAAATCTAATTCTCACAGTTACAAGTGTTCCCCTCTGCCTCTCCATCTGCAACTATAGTGTAATAAAATGTCTTTTATTTGATCAATATCAAGAAACACACTTTTCTATGTACTGCAAAACAGGAAGGAATGTTATTCCCAGCTGTATTATTCCCAAATGCAAAGCATCAAACTCACTCGTTTGGTGTCTCTAATTTTATGATAAGCTAAATCAATGTATTTCTTAGTTTAAAAACATAACTATTTGCATGTGTAGGTACCTATGTAACCAAATGCACATTTTAGCCTAAACAATCGGGAAGTCATCACATTTCCAGGCATGTCAGGGAAGGGTTTGTGAACAGAGAAGAGCAGGACTTACCCACAAGAGCCCTGAAAAAGTCAGTAGGATAAAAGGCTTGCACAGTACGTAGCCATCACTGCAGGTTACCTCGAAATTGTCCGAAAGCCTAGTGCATAATACTGGCACAGTATAGAGAATTAAATCAATTTGAGCCCCAGCCTGCATCCTGATGGAGGCAGTTGGCTCTACCTGTTCAAGGAGAACACTTGGCATAGGGTCATATCGACATGTACAAAGAAGCCGTTTAACCTTGGCTTATGACTTTCATATGTAAATCTAAAGAGCAGAATTGTTTCTGATCACGTTTCAGGCACTTGATGCAATCAACAGTATTTCTTCCTTACAGATTCTCAAAAAAAAAGAAAAAGAAAAAGAAAGAAAATCTCACGATACCTCACAGGACACCATCATTTGGTTCATACTGGGCTTCCCCATGAAGAAGTGATAAAAGGTTCATCTAAATGACATTTTCTGATCCGATGTTAGCAATTGCATTTTGATGGAGGACAGGCAAAAGATACAGAGGTTTGCACAGGACGGGGAAGGTGTATAGCTGGATGTTGCACAAAAGAAGGAAGGGGCTTACTAGAACTGTGGACGTATATTTGTCAGCAAACCCGATTCTCCGCAAGCTAATACAGTGGTGAAAAGCATGATGCTAAACACTCAGCATTGCATTATAATTTAAGTAGAAAAATTTTATTTCTACAAGATGTCTGACATGGAAAAAAGAAGTTGGTTATCTCTAAAATATGAGCTTTGTCCAAGACAAATGAGCTGGGGAAAAAAAAAGCAACCAAAACCAATTTTCTGATGGACAAGGAGACAATGTGTTTTTGTTTCAGATCTGGCAATTTTGTTCTCCCGCCATCAATTATCCATAATCCTCCTCCCAACCTTCAGGATAAATGGAAACTTCTGATTTTACAGAGGTTTATTTTTATACCATGTCTCCAGCCAAGAAAGGCACCTGTAGCCCTGACAAACATCTCCAGGCATCACTAATCAGTGCTTTTGTTTTCTTTACAGCAAATTTAATACTAAGGTCGAAGGGAGAGTTGCAGAGACTGACAACCTCCGTTTAATGACAAATAGGAACAACATCAGGAGTATCAGCAGAGGCTGCTCCTCGCTGATTAAACACCACGCTCTAAGCCCAGCTGAGCTAGCTCATTTGTAAGGGTGAGAGGTGAATTCAGCTTTCATGTCCGTTTAGTCTTTGATATGTCTACCTAGCCTAAAAGCACAGGCTGCAATTAGTGACATCAATCCCCTATCCCGCTCCTAATATTTCACAACAACCCCCTCATTTTTGATAAACCACAGAACAGTCCTAGCTGGTAGCAAATAGATTGTCCTTTTCACATGTGGAGTAAGGCTTCAAAATAATATTTGTTGGAGACAAGAAGGATTTTTGACAGATATATCTGATAAATGATCAGTGGGAAAAAAAAAAAAAAAAGGTTTAACTGTTAAAAATAAAGCGCTGAACCTATTCATTAAAGTAGGCTTTGACGGATACAATCATTATATATGAAACAAAGGTGCATAACAAGAAGTGATAAGAACAGAGCGAGCCCAAACTGATAAACCTGAAAGACTGCTGTAATGATGGGCTAAACCAACTAGAGATAGCTGATCCCAAAGGACTGGGTGGCTTGTCTTTATCAATATCATTTTGAAAAATTTTGGAGAGAAAAGCACTGACTATTGAAAAAAAAAATCATTCCTCAGATGTTTTTTTTAAAACCCACCCCTTAACTTGGACCACAGGCATTTGTGTTTATTAAGGTCACTTCAAATCATATTTTTAAATGATATTTACAATTCAGTATCTTTTCCCTTTTCTTCCCTTTCCTTCACTCCAAAATACAATAAAAGATCACGTGTTATCCAATGAGATAACATAATTTATATCCACTGATAAATTCCATATAATTTTATCACACTCTAATATTATTTCCATTAAGTTAAAAATGTGCAAGACAAAGCCCTTAGGTCACACTCAATCTGATTTGCACCAGAGGAAACCCTGAATAACTTACATCACAACAAAATGCACATCAGTCTGAAAAATATGTTATTCAGTGAAAATTTAATTTTGTTTTACTTGAGAAATCAGTACACAATAAGCAAAGCAGTTGCTCCACAGTCCTTCCTGTCTGAACACAAGAATATGCAAAGTGCACAGTCAGAGAGCCCCTACTGGAAGCTAATGAGTTTACTTGTTACTGTAAATTCATGCCATCACGTTTTTTTGTAGACCAGCCAGGAGAAACACTTCATGATATGGGCTTAGAATAAAATGCCCTAGCATGTATTACTGAAAACCTAAGAAACCTGAAATCGCAACTGTGCAGATTATTAAAAGAAAGGAGCGCAATGTGTTTTTTCAAAAGCAGTGGGACCTGTTCTCTCCAGATCTTCTAGTATTTTCCAAAATGTTTCTCTCAACTCTTGAATTTTGAGACAAGTGGTTAGACTGGCTGAGAAACAATGTGCCTCTCCTCCCCCTTCCCCGCTTTCACCTACACGCAGGGATGTGTCTGCCAGCACATCCGTCTCGGGGACAAAGCTCCTCTGCTCAATGAAGGCGTTAACATCTCTTCTTCCCCCCCCATTAAAAACAAAATGTCTTATCTCCTGGGGTTTTATTCATAGAATCACAGAATTGTTTAGGTTGGAAAAGCCCTTTAAGATCATCCAGTCCAACCATTAACCTACACTACCAAGTCCACACTAAACCAATCAAGGGCAGACTAGACTAAACCATGTCCCAAAGTGCCACATCTGCCCATTTTTTGAACACTTCCAGGGATGGGGACTCCACCACCTCTCTGGGCAGCCTGTTCCAATTCTTGACCACCCTTTCCATAAAGAAATTTTTCCTAATATCCAACCTAAACCTCCCCTGGCGCAGCTTGAGTTCATTTCCTCTTGTCCTATCGCTAACTACATGGGAGAAGAATTGATCTTATTTTTCAAATAGTGCAGTCACACATTAAATATGTTGAAATAATCTAAATGCAGACCCCTTTGGCTTTCTCATTCTACTTCTTGGATAACTACAAATATTCATGTGGTGCACTTTACTGTCTTAAGCTCCTAGAGTATAATACCAAACTCTAATGAGACTCTGAAAAACAGTTGTCAGGCCTCAAAAAGGGAAACCTTGCTGGACCTTGGCTGAAAGTCTGGCATCGGGCTGCTACAAGTCGCTATGGGGAATGCCAGATGATGTCCCTCCTGCCTACTCAGTCTTAACCTTCAGGTCTCCTGCACAGTGTTGAATCTGCGCTCCTCCCTTAACGACAAAAGAGCTCATAATTGCGTTAGAAAGTGAGGGCTGAGGAAGCCCATTATAAAGCACAAGCCACCATTCACTGCTGCACATCATCTCTTGGTAACTAATGCAAATGAGTCCCCAAAGATGTATTTACTGAACCAGACAGCTGTACAGGAAAAGAAATGGCAGCTTATAGCTTCTGCCCGTAGGTGATGGTAAAAATGAGTTGCTTTTCATATTTATAGCAGTGCAGATTTAAAAGAAAGGAGAAGAGAAATTGTTCTTCGCTAAGGTTTAAACCCAGAAATTTTAAACCCTTGCCTATCGTGATGCTGAGCAATAAGCCAGGCTAACTGGAAGTGGTACCTCATTAATCTGTACTGCCTGTCTCTATCAAGGGCATTTCTTTAAAATGGAGAGGGTCATCAAAATGTAGTTGATCAAATCAACAGAATTAAAAAATGGGAAAATATTACAACCCATTACGCACAAAGTGATTAGGACCGTACGCCTGTAACACAGCTCTTTCCCATCCCCAAAACAAAGTGTAAGGAGGTACACGGGGAAGAAAGCCTTTGCCCTGTGTGTATCCATCTCTCCTTGCTCCATGTCAGAGCACTTGTGCTTAGCGGACTGAGTTCTCCACTCAGTTTCACTGTCTGGTGTAGATAAGATGCAGCTGTTAACCCTCTTACGTGTACTAAGTCTCTAAGGATGGAAAAGTCATGTCTTGCTGGAAATAAACTTGGCAACATTCATCCTAGTGAAATATGTAAGGACTGAAAACTAAAGAGTTGCGTGTGTTGCATCGCTTTAATACAAATATAAGGATCATCAATTATTTTCATGTGTCTTTCAAAAATGCTGTTCACCTTCTTGGCCTCCAAAGTGTTTTATGACCACTGATTGTGATTCCGATTTTATGAAGCATTTAAACTAATGCTTAGCTTTTAGCACATTTCAGCACAGCCATTTAGGACATGGCTAATTTTTGCCGAGGCTGCTGCCTGGCTGGATTAGACTGAAAACCTTCAGTGCTTGAGATCACTCGACCACTGCTAAGATGCTGAACATAATAAAGAGGATGTGGCAAAAGCATGGAGACTGGATGATGCACAGAACTGGCTAATGCTCTGCAAGTATTTCTCAGCTGGCGTTTCCCTGGACTCTTTCCTTATGAATTTTCTACACAAATTCCCACTTCTCTGAGCCTGTTCTTTGCAGGAACCAGACAAGATTAATAGCTTAATACATGACCTCTAACATGCCTGTGTCAAACAGTTTAGAAAGCTCCTAGACTTGTCCAGTTTAGAAGAACAAATAAAACACGTAACCAATACACAATGTAAGCTAATTTGGAGAGAAAAATGCTAGAACTATTATTTGACATAAGTATTTAAGGTCCTTAACACATCAGTGCCAACATTCAACATATACTTGTTGCTTTTTCTTTTTTTCCCTCCCTCTTCAAGTCTTGGCTTCAGCAAATGCTAGAAACCAGCTGCGGATCATGATTACATCAAATTATTTTACTGAGTAAACACTGGGTCAATCCATTTTCCAAACATGTCAACAGAAACTTTTCACATTTCTTTTAGAGAGTACTAGGCTGATTCTAAAGCAATTCTCGTCATGACAATGATGTTCCAACTGTATCTTATAGATTTCTTTATATTTTTAGCAGCAGTTTGACTGAAAAACTCTGAAAAATCCCCAAGGCAACTTCAAACACTCCTCTTCTGACCTTACTTTGCCCAACTTAATTAAAACCAGAAAGCAAACTGTTACTTATTTCCATACTGGTTTTTGTTCTTGTCATGCACCAACTTAAAGACAAAGGGAAGTTGATGCTTTAGCATCATAAATCCTAACTCGCTTCATCAACACATGCTTCAAAGTCTAGCAGCTGATTTAGGAGTAGATTCAGAAGGAGTGATAAAGGCTGTGTGTCATTTGCATTTTAACAACAGCTTTGTCTACTGATTTTTAATGTGTCTTGTGGAGATTCATTCTCTGAACCACCTCCGTAACTAATTTTCCTCTTTTTTTTTTTTTCCCCAGTTGTTTCCATTTGGATCTATTGCAATTCTCCCGACTTCACTAGCAGAAGAAACCCGGGCTTTTAAGCTATGGGATGGTAATTTTGGAAGTCCCAGTCTCTGAACATAGCAGGTGGTAAATAATTTTTGAGTGCGTGGGTGAGAAGTATTGCTCATGAAAACTAAGGGGGAAACCCTGAGGAAACCTGAAGATGTTTCTGAGCAGGAGTTTTTTGCTGACGGACGTCTCCAAAACAGATGTCCAAATTTGGCACACCAAACTATACAGATGGCAGGCAGAGCCCTCAGGTGCAAGGAATTGTTTCTTTGCTAATGCACTGCTGGGCATGGAATTGTGCCCTTATCTACAATGTAAGTAATGTCTTCTCAAAACAGGCAGAAGAAACCAGACCTACTTACTGTAGGAGTAATTGGTATGCATTATAAAGAAAAAAAAAAAAACATTTAAAATATAATTTCAGCTATCCTCTAGCTCTTGCCTTGGGGGAAGAGCGACTTACGTGTAATTTTCCCTTATTTTGAAGAACGCTTCACTTTGGTTTCAAAATTATATGCAGCCCACATTAATCCAGTGGGCGCTCAGTTTTATTGCTAAAATGTAGTTACAACCAGAAATAACCAGGAAACTGCATTTTGTATGTTCCAGTAGAAAGAAATGGATGGGAAGTTTCCTTAAGTTTCATTTCTCATATTTTCAGGTTTCGGTTCAGCTTTATAGGCATTTAGTTTTGACTCTTTTTTAATCAGTTTAATCAATACTTTCCATTCTTTCCAGACTTTTGAACATATCTTAAACTTTTTTTTAAAGTGCCCGAGTCCAGTTTTATCCATTATTATTATTATCCATTATGACCCTGGCTACTTTGAAGCTTTAAGCTCTTGTGGACACATCTTACTACATTATCATAGAAATTTCATACAGGGAAGACCGTTGAAATTTTGTTGTTGCAGTTACTGGTGTACGACTGGCACAATGCCATCATATGCAACATCTTCAGCATAGGAAAAAGGAGGGGAAAAGCCTAGGTACTTGCAAACACAAGTAACATAAACTGATAAATGTAGTCTGTCCTTGTACATTCAAGACCCGTTTCTTACTATCGCTCAGTATTTGGTAAGCAGAGTGCACATTTAGCTGAGAAAACATAGAGTGTTTAGCCACAGACTATCGCATTTTCATCTCTTTTTATTTTCCAAGAACTTCTCTAAGAATATATTTGAATTATGATGGAGTAGGAATTTAAACTGCAAAAGGCATCCCTGAACAAGCCCGTGACAATACTCCTGTTTGGGATGATGACCGCTTTATTCTGCTTGAGCGGAGTCCACCTCTGAAACGGGGCACAGAAGCACACACCTGATTTTAAGTATCTGCCATGCAGAAATCAGAATCTGAACTTGTGGCTGAGACCCCTTATAGTCAGGGGAAAGAAACCAGTGTTTGTTATCCTCTGCCAAGGAAATCATGCACTAGGAATGCCTCTCTTGCCACTGACTACTTAGATGACTACTTCAGATGCAAACTCTTACATTGTCACACATTTATAATTAGGTGACATGAAGCCTGCCAGGGAGCCTGTAGACAAAATTATTCAGGAACAGTTGTCTCTCGATGAAAAATGCTAAAGGCAGACAAGCCCTGAGATCCGGGAATAACTAAAGAAGGGCTTGCCTTCGTGCAAAATCTGCTCCAAATTTTGTATTATTTATATATATATACTCCCACGACACTGTGGGAGTTTTGAGGTACGTCCTCGCACTGGCAATACCATAAAACCATCCTCTGACGAAAATACAGAAAAAGTTAATGTGTATTATGGTTTACATGACTGCAAGACAGAGAAAATGCCTGGGACAAGGATCATCTTTCTGTATGGGTTGGAACTGGCCTCTCCTAAGATAATCTTGGGGAGCATGGGAGAATGACTCCAATAACTCCTTTCCAAATGAAAACTTCTAGAATATAACATTTTATTTAAAAAAAAATATAGGCAAATTTCTCACCTTTATCCATTTGGGACTAAACTTTTTATTACTTCTTTAGAGACATTTAGAGTATAGCTCTCTTTTACACAAAATCCCTTTCTCACTATGTTGGCAGTTTAAGAGGATCAGAAAAAAGCAACAAATAATTTGCTCCCAGTTTAATGCTCCTTTAAATGTCCAGAAAAGAGTTTCAGTGCAAACTACAGTCAGATCTATTGCTAATACCCAGCAGCACATCATGAAAGAAGACATAGCTAAGATTAAAAATAATAATCATAAAAATCATCCATGGAAAAGAAACCATCTGAAGTTGTTATTCAATGGTTGGCACAGAAAATGCATTCCCTACCTGAGACTAGTAATGAGTCATCTAAGCAACTTGAAATGAAAAGCATATAGAAGGGATATTGAAAAAAAATAGAATTTAGAATCCAAAAATAAATAAAGATGATGATTCCAGGCAGGTAAATACTTCAGTAGATTACTGAAAAAGATGGGATTAATATCAATCTTATCTCCAAAGCAGAGAATTTAAAAGTACACCTGGCAAACTGCTGGTGTTATCAGTATAAAAATTCATGCTAAATGACAGACAGGGGATACAGAACAGACCTCTTTATTTTCAGATAAAGAGAGTCTGAAAATAAACAATAATAACCTAGTGTGTGAAAACATGGACTGGCAGAGAGGTGAAAATGCAGAAAAGGAATTCAGGTCTCCATGAAAAATATATCGATATGCAGGCTTCATTTCATATGGTTTTAGAAATTAAGATTAAGGCGTGGGATGTAGGGTCATAGCATTCTGGGTGCTTTGAAGCAATATACTGAATTACATTGTAGGTCAAATTCCTCCAGAGACAAGAGAGAAAGTCATCTTCAAAAACTAGAAAGGACACCTGAGAAATACAGGCTAGGAAAGCACATTAACTAGGCAAAAAAAATGTAGAGGTGAAAAGAAGCGACTAGTGGGGAATATTAATCTGTACATGCTACAGCCTACATGACAGTGCCAGGGGAGGGAAAGCAATGCTAATAGCTAATTGGAACTAGATGTAGATACAAGCGTGGCATACATGTTCTGCAAATTGCAGGAGGTGTAGCCAGAAGATCCTGACTTAACCCCCCAGGGAGTTCAGGGATGTCAGTAAATTCCAAAACCAAATCCAGGTCCAGACCTCCAAAATCACAGACTTCCATCTCATGGCTCTGGGTCCAGGACACTTATGTTGAAGAAAATAAGAAAAGCTACCTGATCATAAGAAAATGAATCAAAATGAAGAGAATAACCAATAACTAAGAGAACAGAGCTGCCCTTCTAAGACTGCAGAACATTTAAATTCAGAGAAGAAAAGGATTCCCAGATGGTGAAATATCAAGGGAAATTGCTCTGTCTGTAGAAAAAAGAGGATGAACAATGTGTCAGACAATGGCTTTTCTAAGGGTACCATTATAATTAGATCAGAAAGCAGTACGGTACATGATATGACAGATTTGCTAACATCTATCTGTGACAGTTCCATTTAAATATGCTAGTTGACGTGATGCTGCAACGCGACAGCACCTGCCCGGTGCAGACTCGTGCGATGAGCGGTCCTCCCCGGCGCTCTGGTGGGAAGTGGGATGACCAAAGGATTTGCTCAGTGCCAGCAAAGTCCTTTTGCCACAAGCCAAGGTGCTGCAGTGTAGACAGCTATGGGACACTGCAAGAAGTCTTTGCAGGATCCCACAAGAAGGAACGGTGGCTTCATCCAGCTGCCACGTTAGGAGAGAGACAAGAGGAAAGGAGGGATGAGTGGCCAAGAAAGGCAGTAGGCCTCCATGTCTCGAAGCCCTCTGGTTCAGACTGACAACTTTAGGAAAGATCTCACTTAATCTAACTGAAGATACTGGGCTCAATAAAAGAGTAAGAGAGGGAATTCCTACAGCCTGATTTAACAGTGGCTCGGCCTCCCTTCAGGCCTAAAAATCTACGAGGGAATAATAAGTTCAGCACAAATGTGGTAATGGCAGAGAAAGACTCATATGGAGTCGTTTTAGCCATGAGAACTGATGCTGGAAACATATTACTTAATGATCTTATGCAGGAAAGAAGTAAAATGGGAAGAGAGGTTGGAAATCATGAGAAGAGACAAGACAGAAAGATCAACCTGCCATGGGCTTTTTATGTAATTATATTAGATGGGTCAGAAAGGTCTCTAAAAGACAGTGCAGTTCATTTGCCTCAGACAGAATCAAGAATGGCTGATCTACAGGGGAACAGAAGTGTTTCTAATTTTTTTTTTTTATCAGTTTCCAATTTTTGCAAGACAATTTTTGAATGAACTCTTCTGCTGTAATCAAGTAGATCACTTCATGGGATTAGGGTCAAATTTGCAAATGTCTGCATACGTAAGGGTGAACATAGATGTCTAGCTGGGTTTACAGAAGCTCCTAAGCAAGTCATGTAGCCAGAATGTCAATGAGGAGTTAGACATCTGCTAACACACTTTGGCACTTGGCAAATGTCAGTGAGTGCCTATCTGAGCCTTCAGGTGCTTAATACTCTGCAAATCTGACCCCTGACAGCCACTGGCTACTAAAGCCAGCCATAAGCCAGCAGGAGAGGAAAGCCAAAAATACTACAACCTTATATTAAGCTGTTTGAATTTCACCCACAGGTCTGGATGCTTTACGTTATTTTGTGCTACGCCAAAATGTACAACTGCTCTGTGTAGCAACAGTAGCCTGAAATAGTCCAGCAATGCAGCTAAATCTGGTTCATTTTATAAAACTCACGGTGGTAAATTGAGTAGTATGATGCTCCTGAAATTTTTCAGTAATACAGACCAAAGCAATTCAACATCTAGAACAGCATATATGTTTTTGCAACAGGCAAGTGAAGTCTTGGTGGAAAAACAGGTAACAGCGACATCAGTGCAACAAAAAAGACCATCTGTCCATTTATACATATACTTAAATAAATTATATAATCATCATATTACATATATTGCTGTACACATACACATACATCAGGTAGAAATTATTATTGCATCAACTCCATTACAAAGTCCAACTGTTCAGCTTAACTTTCCATAATCTAAAAATGTAGTGTCACAAATGGCACCTCTTGAAAGTTCTGTATTACTCTGTTAATATTCCGCATAAACCCCTTTAAACACAGGTATGTTGCGATAGTTCCCAGCTAGACCTCCAGCCAAAATCATTAAAAACCGTGATTATTTGTATTTTAACTAATAAACTATGACCTCAGAGATATCCTTATATGCATTAAGATTCTATTGTATCTGTACAGAATATATAAAGCTGTCTATGACATACAGTGGTAATTCATGGCAAATCAGGAAAAAGGGTAGCAAACATCCTAAAATAACAATTTCTGCAGAAGTACTTCTAATCAACTTCAAGATCCATGCACTTGAGGTACCCTTGAGGAATTTACTGTGCTTCTTGTACTAATGATATTTTTTCTGTAAAGTTAATGTAGTAATTTTCACATCATTTTAATGTGTTGCTACTGTTCATTAAAGCAAAGATTAAGCTGCAGATGATAGCATGCTATTAAGCCTAAAAAAATGAAGAAAAGAAATTAACTATTTTGACACTAAATAGGCATAATTAATGGCCATCTGAAGTGGGTTTCCAAATAATAGTACACAGCTTGTTGACAGCAGGATGAGAAATTCCACGAGAACAAATGTGTCAAATTGCATTTGAAGCTCGTGAGAGGTTTGTATAAAATATATGTAAAAATGATGTGATGGAAATTTGAAATTTCAACTCTCAGGGTTGCACCATGATCTATGGAGATATATCAACTGATGTATCAACCAACTGCTAAAGGCTGCTAAGCAAGAGGGAGAAGGAAAAAAAATATTTACAGGTAACCCTTGTCCATCTGAGAAAAGAACAGAGTGAAACTTTTTTCAAAAGACTTTACAGTGTACTTGTAAAAAGCATTGATGCCTACGGCAATGCCTAACAGGCATTTTTCTCAGCTACTGTATTTAGAGAAAAAAAAAAATGTGATATGATGTTCTGCAGCCAGAAGTAAATGTCAAGAGAACTCATTGGGGGATGGTTGGAGGTGGCAGTGCCAGTAGTTACTTGAGAGAGAAAAAATCCAAGTCCTTCTGATTTTGTTTTAGGCTTGAAGCATGTGTGACACCAAAGACTGATCGCTCCTTTGTTATTTTTAGTGCAGTAGACAAATGTAGATACATAGATCATGTAAGCAGTTAGTCAGTGTTATGATTTGCAATGCGGGCAGGTGTTAATCACACATTTAAATACAAATAAGAAACAAAACGTACAAATTGCTACCAATTCCTCTGCTTTTTTTTCCTGCTTATGTTGCATAACTATAGGTAAAAATGACAACAGTGAAGGTTTCTGTGACTAGCTAGCTGTCAGTAGCTAACAAGGAGAACCCAGGATTCGGGCCCTTTACTATCAAATGTATCAACAGCAAATTATTCCATCTGTCAAGATGACAGACAATTAGCAATGCTATTACACGCATGGATGATTTTCTTGCAGAAATTCATTTAGGTAGAGCATTTCTGTATTTCGAGTTTTGATACCGAACGTGTACGCAAGGGCAAAGAGCCAATGACAAATACACAGGCAAATAATGAGCCTGTATCTTAGAGCACGGAGCATTAATAGAGGAAATTGTGCGAGATACTTGAAGTCAATGGCCTTACACATCTGCTTAAAAATGAATGTCTGGGCCTTGGATCTGCATTTTATACCAGCTACTCAGTTCCAGCAAAAACCTTCTGCTCTTTAGTTGCCAGACTCTGTATCAACTTGCACAGCTGGAGTAATGAACAGCACAGATATTGCTAATGTATCTGGGCTTTTCAGCTCCCCTTCCATGACATACGATTTTAATATTTCTTTGAAGCACTAAATTCCTCTTATACCTTTTTTTCACAGCAAAATAATCCATCTCAGACCTTTTCATCCTTCTGACTATTCTCCTTGTCAGGTACTTGTGCATCTTTACCTTTTGTAGGAGTGCCACGTGAAAGAATAAACTTAATAATAGAGAACGTTAATAAACACCCTTGTGTGCCTGGATTTTTCAGCTTCTCTAATCCACACTTTGTTCCCTCTTTTAAGCAAGACACCACACAATGCTCACTCATCAGAAACCATTCAATTTAATGTCTACATATAGGTTGTCTTTGGAGTCGATGCTTTCCTCAGCTTCCGCCTCCCTTAAATTAAGGGGGGTTATTTTTTCTCCTTGGAGGAATTCTCTGAAGAGCTCAATCAAATAAAAGGGCCTCAGGGATACCCCCTGATCATCTGCTACCCCCGGCCCTATTTCAGTGAGGGCCTGGAGCACAGGCAAGGCCTCAGCCACAGCCCAGCCGGCGCTGGAGGCTCGCACCTCAAATGCCTCACTGGCCTCGGTGGCCTAAAACACCTGGAGAATTGGAAGATAAATCTTAGAAACCATCATAGAATCATAGAGTCATAGAATCGTTTAGGTTGGAAAAGACCTTTAAGATCATCCAGTCCAACCATTAACCTACACTACCAAGCCCACACTAAACCAATCAAGGGTAGACTAGACTAAACCATGTCCCGAAGTGCCACATCTGCCCGTTTTTTGAACACTTCCAGGGATGGGGACTCCACCACCTCTCTGGGCAGCCTGTTCCAATGCTTGACCACCGTTTCCGTAAAGAAATTTTTCCTAATTTCCAACCTAAACCTCCCCTGGCGCAGCTTGAGCCCATTTCCTCTCGTCCTATCGCTAACTACTTGGCAGAAGAGCCCAACACCCACCTCGCTACCCCCTCCTTTCAGGCAGTTGTAGAGAGCGATCAGGTCTCCCCTCAGCCTCCTCTTCTCCAGGCTGAACACCCCCAGCTCCCTCGGCCGCTCCCCACCAGCCCTGTGCTCCAGACCCTTCCCCAGCTCCGCTGCCCTTCTCTGGACACACTTCAGCACCCCAATGTCCTTCTTGTGCTGAGGGGCCCAAAACTGGACACAGCATTCCAGGTGCGGCCTCACCAGCGCCGAGTACAGGGGCACAATCACCTCCCTGCTCCTGCTGGCCACACTTCCTGACACAGGAATCTTTCTTTAAATGGCAAATGTTCTCAAAGGTTTCTGCCCCCTCCTAGTGGCACTTTGATTTGAATGACTTTCGGTGAAACGCCATGACTGCTTGCTGTTGGTGGTCTGGGCCTGCCGGTGGTGGTGTTCGGTCTGGAAGCCGGGGCCTTGCCCGCCTCCCTCTCTGAAAGCAGCTATTTCCCACTCTCCCTGTGACAGCCCGCAGCTGCCGCTGCTGCTCTCTGTAAGACGAAGGAGAGAAGCTCTAACCTGAATTTAAAGCCAATCAGAGGATGAACTTAAAAGGAGGCGAAGAATAAATCACATTAAACTGGGAAGCGGCCAACATCTCTTCCAAAAAACAGAGGGGAAATCGCAGCCCCACTGAAGTTCCTAGCAAAACTCTCCTTGATTTCAGCAGGATTAAACTCATGATGAATGTCAGTCCTCCGTGGCCTTTTGCTTTTTTTGCCGTATGGAATGAAACTGCAGGATGCAGGAGAAAAGACAGCTCCAGCACACACCTACAGAGAGCTGTTTTCCCAGCGTACAGTATTCTGACCATTCCTCTAAGGATCCTCGGCTTTATTGGTGATCAGTTTTAAAATGTGCTTACAGAACTTGGAAATAGGCCTCCTGATCACCAGTTTTCACTGAATCTAATTTCTCCACAAAGTGTTCTTACTGGGCTACAAAAGCATTCCTCCCTAAAATGGCACCGGAGAGGAAAGAAATGCATTGCTTCCTCGATGGCAAGGGATGGAGGGGAGAAAAAAAAAAGGGGGGGGTGAAAAAGAAAAAAAATAGAAAAAAAATAGGAAAAAAAAGAAAAAAGAGAAAATAGAAAAAGAAAAATGAAAAAAAGATTAGAAAAAAGAAAGAAAAAGAAAAAAGAAAAAAGAAAAAAACCCCACCCACTCCCCTTAAAAAAAGAGAAAACAGTAATGTTTCCATGTCTTCCAGTTACAAATTTGATCCAATGGGTCACTAAATTAAAGCAATGATAACTAAAACCAACTTTTTGTGCAAAAAGATGAGATAAAAGTAAGAACAAAGCGCTCTGATACATCAGGTTTCTTAATCATCTAGAGAAAACAGATTTCCAAACCACCTATTGTACCTCATGCGAAGAGCAACTCGCTTTTCTGTGACTGAAACATGGCTTTAGAGTCATGAAGGCTATCTGCCCTTCACCAGAGGGACCTGGCTAATTATTAGAAGTGTTCAAGCTAGTAATACTAATGAATCCAGACCTGCCTGGCGCTGTAATTGCCCCAGGCTATTTGAGAACACGCTACAGATGTTTTGCGAATTGCTGGAGGAACCTGGTTCTTCTTATGCTCAACGTAATGAAGAGATGGGGCTTTTCTTATTGATCTTTGGAAAAAGAATTTTTAATGAGAACAAAACTCTTCTTCCATCCTTCCGCAGCCTGAATATTCTTCTCTCTCTAGGAGAGAGCAAATGCTGAATTGATTCAGAAAGGAAGACATTTTTATAGGGAAAGAGACACTTTTACCTATCTTTTAGTACCAATTATTCATATCCAGCTGATTGTTATAACTTTGGTTTCAAGAGGATGGATTATTACTAAATGATTTATACAGAAGCACAGTTAAAAATGGGTACTCATTCTAAATTAAATTGAACAAGAAGGATAGGCCTATATCTTAGCACTACAGGGGATCTGAGATCACTTCCCACTCTCCCACATACTGATCTGTGCAAGGAATTAAACTGTTCTGTATCTCGCTTCGCTGTGGTACAGGAAGGGTATCCAGCCCTCTTTTTCCCCAGCTATTTTTTGCTTCTTACAAAAAAACTGTAAATGCTTTGGGATGGTGATACGCCTATAAAGTTCCTAGCAGAGCTCCCCCAGTCTTTGAAACAATTTTTGCCATCACAATAGAATAAGCAATAACATCATGAAACAAACCTGGACACACTTGGAGAGACCAAGAATACCTTACCAGCTATAAGTTTAGGTACAGGTTCTGCAAAAATGGAATTCCCTTAGAAACAATGAGGAGAAAATAGTATTATAGCTATTGTAGCTGATAAGCCTGTTTGCCACGAGACAAATGAAAACATGTATGAGCTTGGTCCCTAGAGATCTCTATTACGTTCACTGAGCCATTAAGTCTAAACATTAAAAGCTGATCCCCAGGACATGGAAACGCTATGCCTGTATTGATGGTGATTGTTAAAAATTGCTATTTTAATCAATGTGCGATACAGCTGAATTCCAGTGAAGTGTCTGCCTTGCATCGGTTTATTTGGGTCAGCTCAAAGCCTGAAGATCACTGATGGGGGATTCTTCCACAGCCAAAATGCTTTCCTCTGCCACCAGGAGATGAGAATAGGAAGCTGTGGTAATATTGACTTGCATGATTACTTGTTAATATTTCACTAGAAACACCACAAACTGAAGTTTTATTTGCATTAAAATAAAGTATTATTAACACTGTACAAAGTTTCATTTTGAAAGAAATAGCAGTAGTAGCCTCCTCTGAAAATATAGCAAAGAAAATATCTCTCAAAGGAGAAGGCTGAAGGAATGAGATGAGAGTTGAAGGAAAAAAAAATATTGGTAATTTTGGAGTATGTAACTTCTGGAGTCAGCTTTAGTGAATGCACATTACTTGAAATCCAGGGGGAAAGTGGAATTTTGATCAGCTGGGCATGTTGCTTTATATATTTATGAGTCAGAATCCATCTCCTCCTGTTCAGAAAAATCATATTATTGAAAATATCATCTAGTGTAAAATGGTTAGGGCCTCTTCCCAATAGGTAACTCACAGTCTCAAGTGAAATCGCCAAATTAATTTCTTTGCAAATTTGCCATATCCTTTCACGAGAAGACTAATAGTTCTGTTGGTGTCCCAAGGAATCAGGCTTCAGTGCAGTCACACAGTGCCCGTGGTCCCTTCAAGCACGCAGACAGGCCTATATTTAACCACATGAGTTATCCCATACAATTCAGCATATGCAGAAGTCACTGTGGAGTTGGGATCTACATTTTACTCTAGTTAATCATGTAATCTCAAACCAAAAATAGCATCTGGCAAAAACATACCTCTTCAGGTAAAGGGGGCTTTTTAGTGGTGTTCTTGTTTTAAATGACACTTCTATTTCTTGTCCTCTCTAGATTTACCAAATCATTTTATTTAATTTTTACACACCACAAGAGCCTGTGGCTCTAGCTCATTGACTTTATGAGTTCTTAAGCATAAAGTTCTTTAGAAACTGAGTTTCATATCTGGGCTATGAAAATAGATTACTCAATGTTAGCCCATCTTTTAGTGTAAAAATGAATATACCAACAACACTGAGTACAAACCAGCGGAATTAGACACTCTAATATTCAGGGAAAAAAAGGATACTTTAGCAGAACTTACAAATGTCTCAAAATATGGCATATTTAAAAAAAAAAAAAATCCCTAATGCATTATACTTACTGAAATTTGTATCTTTTCTATTGAAATTTTTATCTTTTCTGTATCTTTAACCAGTTGTTGAGTACTGTTAATTACTTTTCATTGCAAAGAGAAATACAAATTGTAATCAATTCACACCTTTACTATGTGAAAGATCGGAAGTAAAATAAAATATTATCAGCTGGTATCACAGTGATCTCTAACTCTTCAGAGAAAGAAGGCCTCAGCATGATCTTAAGACAGTCCATTACTTGTTTAGGGCAACTAATGTTTTCCTGTTGCTGCTGAGTATGGACCACAGCAGGCTGAATTAAATAATTCTGCTATGATCTGTAGAGCTGGATTTTTATACAAGCATGTGGATGAACTACACTAATTTGTTCATGTCAGTGTTCATTGCTAATTTTTGGTCTATAAATGTGCATAAAAGTCTAGCTTCCTTTGAAATATAGGTTGAGATCTATGTTTAAAATGTCTTTATGAGTTTGACCCAAAGGTAAATGCAAGAATAGCGAGATGTACATTGTGGACTTTGAATCAGAGCTTAAAAGAACCATATGACTTGATAATCATCCTTGTAATATGAATAAAAAAATCAGTGATAATAATACAGTCAGTTCAGAGAGTAACATCCCAGTTAAACCATTAAAAACTTTCATCTTTTCATCCTTGCAAAGATCACCTTCTCAACTCCTGAATCCCCTCAATGACTTTCCTAAAAACTTGATTCTTCAACCAGTTTCTGGTCTTTGCCAGTGTAAAATTTGAATCTGCTTTGATTTGAGGTCCAATCCTTCACATAGTCAGTGAAAACCAAATGGTAGTATATACATAAATGCCGTTACAATGTATAATACAAAAGTAGAAAAGAACCAAAATTGCATTAGCATTTCTCTGTAGCTTTATATGCAGTTTTAGCAGCTAACTGAGCCTACTGTGATTCTATTTACATTTATAAAACTATAAAGTGTGTGGTGTGCCTTGTTTCTACCTCCATATGAATCTGTGGATGAGTTACAGTTACTTACTATCTTAAAAAGACGTTATATGTAAACTCAAACCATACCATGTTTTGCTGTCCTTGAGAAGACTGGGCCGCACACAGGAGACAAGATGCTCCCATTGGTATCAACTTGGCCAGCACATGCCTTTAAATGTTGAGGCCCCAGCTGCAATTGCCATGGCCAGTGGCTTCTGCAGGGGTATGGTGCTGTATATAGCTCAAGCTTAAAAAATCGAGTGAGTCTTATGGGAAAGCAGTTGGAAAAAAAAAAAAAAAACAACCACCAAAACTGGCAGGAGAGAAATTACAGTCTCTATCTACAGTTGCCAGTCTGATAGAAGCTGGACTCTAAACAAGTTGGAGCTTGTCACTGAGCGACTGGCAATAGCAATAACTGGGTTTTTTTTTCAGATGAATGGGATAAGACAAGATTAATGTTTGTCTGAAAAGTAGGAAGAAAATGGCAATATTTGTTTTAACTCGGTCTATCCTATTATAATATCTGCATTTTCTCATGTTTTCATGCATTTGGTTTTGTCCAAGAAAACAGAAAATCTGCTGCAGATGTTAAGGCAATGAGAGGCTGAGACAAGATAATACTGGAAAGAAGAGCATCTTAACACCTGTCCATTGCAGGCTTTTTCCTACACATCCTGCAGAAGCAGAGGCCAGTTTTAGAGCACGGATACTTTGATCCTGAAAGGATCAGAGTTCTAATTCAGTTATCTTTGTCTATGGAAAAAATAGCAGATGCTCTGCTAAGTGACAGAAGGATCCTGGAGAACATATTCAGAGCAGGAACCACAAAGATAGTTTAACCAGGATGTCATTCACTCTGTACTGAGATAGCAGCCAGACCAACCTAGTTTCAAATACTACAATTTAAATGGAGACAAACTCACCCAGTATGGATTCTGTTGTCCAGGAAATACTGGATTCATTTTCTCCCTCATGTAGCATATGCACCATTTTTTTGTCTAGAAATTACACCTCCGCAGTTACCCTTCTTATGCCACTGCATGGTACTACTATGGACAAACTCATTCAGAGTAGGGTTAATCTGGCTAATCAGTAACAAACAATTTTTTTTTTTTTTAATAACTTGCTTATCTTAAAAATTTGCCCTTCATTATCCTCTTTTTTTCTCCAAGGAAGACAGTAGCTCTGATTTTCTAAAAGACGAAAACGAAGTGTCCATTATCCCTGAGAAACGATGATGCTGCTCCTATGTGATGTTGTGTTATTATTATGATTGTCTGCCCACTATTAGTGAACTCTTCTATTTGGGTAGTGAAACACTATTGGAAACAGCTTCCCAAACAAAAAAAAATGCCTGTGTCCTAATCAGGCACTACGCCCTGGTACGTGCTATAAATAATGAGTAATGCTCAGCAGCCAGGCCCACCTCATTCACTTGCCGCCTTTCAATTTCAGTCAAGTTCTAAATGTAAGATCACACACGGTGAGGAAGATCTATAGTTGCTAAAGTAGTGTAGACTTAATTTCAGTCCTTCTCATGCCAGTGTTCTAAAGCAGCTCAGGAGACAACGTTGGCCTTAATTTAAAAGGTCTTTTAAATACCATGGGATGAGTGAGAGAGCTTCCGTTGCTTTTGTAGCACTTGATCATGTGCCTTTAAACATATATCTATTTTTACGTTCTGTGTAAATTTAAAGTAAGTCTCTTGCATGAGGCTGGAAAGCAGGATTGAAAAAAAAAAAAAAAAAGGAGGGAGAAAAAAATAAAAAGACACCCACTCCTCTAGATGGGCAATTCATCTGTTAGATAGAAGTGGGCCCATGTAGTAAGTAGATCTAAGTGATAGAAAAGACGACAATACAGAGACAGAGAAATGCTGGCTTTACCATGGCAACAGCAGAATAGCAATTATGTGAAATACCATAGACAGTTAGGAAAAAAAAAAGAAAAAGATCACTTATTTTCACCTGGATTGTCATATGCTATGGCATAGTTCCTTTAGCTCTAGGTATTACACACAGGGTCTGAATCTTTCCCTTTCCCCTGCCAATTCAATGAGAGAATTCGACAAACACCCAGTCGCTTGAATCACACAGGGGAAGATAGAGAATAAAAAAGGGGAGGAAAGGAAAACTTCATATACAAATGGGAGGGAAGAATGGGAGACAAGTGAACAAAGATGGGAAACCTCCCAGACTGCGTGTGTGGTGGACTTCTGGGGCGAGGACCTGGAAGCAGAGAACTTGCTGGTCTTCCACCTGCAGCTACTTGAACACAGATGGTTGTGTATCCACGCAGCGCTACTTTTCTCACTGTTTGTCTCACAGGCAGACCTTGTTTTCAAAGTCTCTGGTCTAGTCTGAGGGGTTTCAAAATCCATTTTTGTCCACAAAGGGAATTCTGTGTGCAGTTCAGTTGGAGGACGCTATACGCCCAGGCTGCGTTCTGCTGGCAGTCCATGAAGAAAGGGACAATCTGGACCAATATGCACTTATCCAGCCCGAACCAGATGATCATACCTATGTGGTATTTTCTAAGCTCACTAATTGTCTGACTCACCACTGAACATCATCTGCTTCAGCCTCCTGAAGCATCTTTACCTGTTCCTTTTCTATTGCTTTTTCACAGCACTGGGAGGATCAAAGAGCCTCAAAAATCTCTCTTCATACTGCCAGATGGCCTCAAGCTAAGTGGCTCTGGGGGCACTGAGTGTGAGGACAGCTATCTATAAAAATCAGATTTGTGACAATCTCTTAGATAGAGAAACAGGCAGCAAAGCAGGTTGGATAGACAGGATTTCAGTGGGTGCAAAAACCAAATTTTGAGGGCAGTCTGCAAGACAGATAACAGCATATCTAGCAGGATCAGAAAGATGACAGTATAATGACACTGGTTGCTGTAGGTAGTCCCAGTTCAGCAGTACCTTCTTTCAGGCATTGGGCTAAGAATGAAAAGGAGTAAATCAGCAAGAAATGAGCTGGAAGAACAAGGAGGACATCCTGGGCCTGATCATCTTCTCACAACACAATGACAGTATCTTGGAAAATCTTCTGAAATTAAGAGTAATCACTGGTTATCATGAACCAGTCTTAGGACTGCACTGCTTTCTGCACGGATTAGTATCTAGAATGTTTTCTTAAATAAGGAATAATACAGTGAAGGGTATTGTACCTATGCAGCAAGAGCTGCTGACAAAAAAAAAAAAAAAGGAAAAAAAAAAAGACGACAAGAAAAAAAAAAGATGACAAGAAAAAAGAAGACGACAAGAAAAAAGAAGACGACAAAAAAAAAGAAGACGACAAGAAAAAAAAAGACAAGAAAAAAAAAAGACAACAAGAAAAAAGACAAGATAGTTGCCAAAAAACCTTCACGTAGGAGTCAGAAAAGCTGCATTTTGCTTGACTACTTTGCTTGAGTACTTCTCTATGTCTTCCTTGCTTTGTATTTCTATGTATGAAAAAAAATATTAATTTCTCGCAAAGAGTATTCATGTGGGTAGTAAATGATGAACTGTGGTGGCACATGTTGCTGTAAGGATATAGAACAGAGCTTAGGCTCATAAACATTACAGTGCAATGCCCAAAAATGTAAGAACAGAAATGGCACAAGCATATATTCTATTTTACTGGGTGCTTTTTCTCACATTGACATTAGTATTAACACATTCTTGGAGGCAGCCCGTATCTTACTGATTATCAATCAAGAATTTTTTTGGGGGGGTACATGTACAGACAGAAAAAAAAATGTGCTACTGCATGGCTTTTCAAAGTCCATTCGTGAACATGTGCAGTGCTACAGAGCTGGAGACCGTCAGCAAGATATTCCCAGAGTCAGCAGAAAAAGCAATCTATTACCTGTCCCATGGAATCATAGAGTCGTTTAGGTTGGAAAAGACCTTTAAGATCATCCAGTCCAACCATTAACCTACACTACCAAGTCCACACTAAACCAATCAAGGGTAGACTAGACCAAACCGTGTCCCCAAGTGCCACGTCTACCCATTTTTTGAACGTTTCCAGGGATGGAGACTCCACCACCTCTCTGGGCAGCCTGCTCCAATGCTTGACCACCGTTTCCGTGAAGAAATTTTTCCTAATATCCAACCTAAACCTCCCCTGTCACAGCCTGAGCCCATTTCCTCTCATCCTATCGCTAACTACGTGGGAGAAGAGACCGACACCCAAGAGCCCTTTGGTGGTACCACCTCCACAAGCTGACCTGCTCACTGCGACAGAAGACAGAGATGTTTTGTACTCTGCACAGTATGCTTTGACTCTGCCAAACCTAGGAGGAGGCCATTTAATTTTGACAGTATGATTTAATTCCATGTAACTTATAAAACAAAAGGAGTTGAGTTTGTTTCACTCTAGATCGATTCTTTACTTCTTTTAGGTTTTTTATTAGCTTTCAGTTTTTCCCAGCGTTGCCAGATTGACCGCACTGGATCTGGCCTTTCACCAAGAGCAAGTCAGGTTAAAACTCTGCTGAACAGTGGTAAAACCAATGCACTGTACTGAATCGCACAGGTAGTTGGATAGAGCACCTGGATGCCAAAATATAATCACCCATTACAGCTCTCCTGGCCAACATTTTACATCATTATGATAGTTTTGACAGAACAAGGACGTGGAGACATGCAATCCACGCTAGCAGGCTGCATTGTACACCCATGCTCATAAGCATCCCTCTAGAAAAAAAAAAATTAAGTGTGATGACTAAGTATTATCTTTCTGGATTGATGTTAGGGGGCAAGATGCCATCAATGACTTAAAATCGTTGATGATGACAGTTTTCTCTAGCAAAATCAAGCACGTTTATACTGGAATAAAATAGCTATGAAACAGTATAATAAAGTGATTTTTTGCAATAGCAAATGCCTCAACTTAGCTTCAACACTTATTTGACTGGAAAGAGCCTTTTACAGCTAGGTAGGTTCCAACACATCATCAAAATTGCTGATAACTGCTAGCTTGAGCATGAAAAATGATCTCCGTTATAATTCCATAAATCAGTATATCTTATTGTGCTAGAACAGGGTTGCAGTCGCTATTAATGGAACTAGAGGAATGGCGCTTTCCGGGGGGAAGTAAAATTGGGAGGGTAATACCCTAACCATTGACATCTCCAAACAGCAATGTAGCACTGCAGGGGGTCAGGGGGAGGTATTTTACTGTCCTGCTTGATTCATTTTTGTCATTCAACCAACTATCCATCAGGTTGACCTACATCTATTACTGTCTTTCCTGGTTAAAGAAAGAAGACTTCCAAGCCTTTGAATAACAACACATAAAGTCTGCATTCACTTCAAGTGGAAAATATTACAAACCCTAACCTGTTTAAAACATTCAAACCATTATTTTCCACTTCCATCATTCTTTCCATATTCTGTTCTATTTTTCTTGCCAAAACAAAAGCTGTTATATAAGTTTTTATGTTTCATTTTGTATATTCCTTCAAATGCACTTCTATTAATTGGTTTCTCTCTGCTTTCTAAATGCAGCTGATGCCACTTTTTTTTTTCCCCCCAGAACTTTTTTCTGTTTTTAAATTAGTTCCTATTTGACATTTCCAGATCATCCATTTGGCTGGCAATAATATGCATTTTTAAAACACAGCAAGGGAAATAGCCTCTCCCCAGAGAGCTGTGAAGGACAGAGGAGGAAATGCTGCAGCATTTGCAATGCCCAAGCAGCAGGTTCTGTGCAGCTGCAGTCAGGCTCTGTCTGCAGACATCCTTTCCAGTCAGTACCAGTCACAAGATACTACCAGCTCTTTCCAATTGCAACACTTATTTTCAGCCCTTTGGGGTGAGCACCGAATGCACTAAACAAAAAAAACCCACCAAAACAAAAAAGATATTAATTAACAATAAGCTTGGTTGGAGACAGCTGAGGAGGAAGGAAAAAGTCACCAATATACTTATAAACGTTTAGAGTTCAGTCTGGCTTATGTAATTTGAAAAAATGGAAAACTTCACTCTGAAATTATATAAGCTTGTAAAAAAGCTATATCTTGTAGTTCAGGCAAGGACTGCTTTTGCCAGAAGTCAGGGGTCCCGAGAAATCTTTTAGAAAATTTGTGCCTTGGGCTAGCGCTGTCAACATGTTCTTTCTCAAATACCCATCCCATTTCTGTGGGGCAGAAGGTCAGATGGGTGACTTCAAAGACGATAAAATATTTTCTGTCTACTTCTTTGCACAGGAGCTTGAGATTGTACTACTAAGAGATGAATGACTTTATGACAAATTCCCCAACTTTGGGAGTAACCTGAGTAACTTTTTTTCACATTACAGGAAGAATGGGAAGAAAAGACATGAAGTCTTTGAATGTTTTCACATCTTCAGAGCGCAAAGTGTTATAATATATCAAGTTAGAGGGACAGAGGTCTACACCAGTGATATTTCTGCACAGTTTGGAACCAGGACTAATGGAGATAACACATCCTGAGCCAGCCTGAATCCTGATTTGGATTTGAGACCCTGATTATCAGCAGATGCCTTATGGAAACGCAAGATTATGTTCACTGAAGTGTTAGCATGGCCAGCATGATGGTCTTGCCCTGGCCAGTCGTGTGCTGGTAAGCAGCTGCATAGTAATGACACACACGCCAAGGTTTCCTCTCTGCTTGCTCCATTCATTTCTGTAGATATGGCTATGCTTCATGAAGAAAAGCAATATGCTTCATGCAATATTTGTTTCCCTGTCTGTTGTAGAAAAAAAAGTTTTTCTTAAAAAAAACCCCAACCTCCTCGTAAAGGGGAAGACACAAGTCACTGCATACACCTGAACGATTAATTTTGCCTCCTCACGAGAGACTGGGCAGGCTGCTATTCCCAGTGAAATTAAGCCTTGTGGTAGCCTCTACCCCCATCAGTCCAGGTTTAAATCATCATTCAAGACAGATATGAGAATTTGTTTATTAATCGAAAAGATTTGGGCATTAAGATTTGAGTACAAACCTACATTAACCCTGTAGTTAAGATCTCCGTAATTGTTTTGCTGAACTGAGGCCTCAGCAAAAGGTTGTCCTTTTCCTTTGCTGATCATACTTAAATCTTCTCAAAAGGCTTGGTGATCATTCCCATAACATCATTAAAGTGTACTGCCTTTGTTCACAAATATGTAGATGTTTCTGCTGGGTTTCACCATCTGTCCGTTCATAACTATTCTAAATGTTCACTGTCATCTTTGCTTGGCCATTTCCTTTTTTACAGTGCCTACTGATTTCAGTACTTGCCATAGCCCCTGCTACAGTTAAGAACTGAGAGAAATAAAAATACAGTAGACTGGGAAACACTCAAAGGCTCAATTTTTTATGCCATTAGATTTCTGCTAAGTTCTGAAAAACAAATCGTACCCCTTGGCAACACATCACCGAATCTCAGTGTTAGCTAACAAGAATGGAATGAGGCTGTTGGATGATGGAAGGGTTAAACAAGATTGCTCTGTCATTAGGGATGATGCTATCTGTGACAATCAAACACTTTGCAGAGGTTTCATTCTGCAATCCCAGCAAGTTTTTCAGAACTTGCCAGCCCTTCTTAAAGTGCACAAGATCAGCATCTTTCCCAGCATGAAATCAGAGCTGATCCTGTTGTTTCTCTGCATCAGTTACCACTGCAGCACATCCTCCGTCTCTTTTTTCTTTTCCAAGGACGTATATTTCCTCTCACTGGGAATTCACATTGATGAACCCTTTGGTTTTGCTGAGTCCCTCCCTTTACATTTCCCCAGGGTTGCATGTGAGGTTCAGCACTGCAAGGAAAAGCCATCCGAGTGAGTTGTGTTCCCTCATTGTGGGGAAGCACATGCTCTGCTGTCACAGTCTCTGTACGACTGAGAGAAAGACACAAAGTTTATTGCTATTACTCCTCTGCCTTTTCAAGCCTTTATTTTCTAAAATTTTCCATGCTTAGTGATTTGCTCTCACATTTATATAACACAAGATCTAATAAAAGCCTAGCCAACCAAGAAGATAGGGCTTTTTAACTACTCTTTTGTAGAAGAACACTCTGCAGAGGGAGTAGCAGTGCTCTCACTGTGTAACCCTACTTCATCAAACTGGTATTAAATAATATCTTAGAACCTAAACTTCCTGACACCTTTAGTTATTGATTGCTGGGCAGGTTTTATTAACATCTTTCATCTTTGTACAATCATTTTTTTCATCTTAGCTGTTCTCAGGTACCTTCCTCTAGATGATCCCTTCCACCCCTCACTATTCTTCATTTGAGACCTTCTGTCACTAGTTTGACAGCAAAGCCACCAACATATAAAAGTTGTTGTTCTTTTAAATGGAAGTACACTATGACAGGTTTTAGCTCCTCTTTATTTGAATACCTTGATTCACAAAAGCCAACCTACTCATTTTATGAGATTCAAAATTCTTTGTAGCCCCCAAACCATCCAGGAAAACAGGTTATGTCTCCTTAAACAGCTGTAAAAATGATCTGCAATTTCTATCCATACCTCTCACAGTGCCATATTGAGAAAGAACTTGCGATTAAACTTGATCAAGTTCTTTATCTCTGACAATATAACATAACAGCAAATAATGCAAACCCACCAACCAGTGATTAATAACTATCTCCAAAATACAAAATATTTATCTGTGGAGCTTACAGAACTATTTATAATGGAGAGGAAAATCAGCGGGGGGCGGGGGGGGGGGCAGAATCAAGCAATATGTCCGAAAAAGTTTCCTAAAAATCAAGACCTCTTACTGGAAGAAATCAGGGATCCAAGCTGTTGTATAATGTTTTTCAACCAGGGATCTCAAAGCACTTAAAGGATGTTAATAGTCTCTCCTCATAAAAGAAGACCTGCAGCGCAGAGGAGCAAAGTGACTTACCCTAAGATCGAGGCCAGACTGGCTTCTCATCTTAATATACCAAAAATATACATATTTTAGTAAAAAAATAAGACCATGAGTGAACCCTGAGCTCCTTAAAGGCTACTTATCCATGGGTCATGGCCTCCCTAAGTGCCTTATTTTATTTTTAACAGCATTATCTTCCGTAAGACACGGAAACAATATTAATTCACTTAAACCTGACCTGGACAAATAAATGGCTAGGTATCCAATAAAAGCAGTCCTTCTCCTGTATGTACAAAATGCAAAGAAATAGATAAAGTGTAAAAATACTGAAGAGACCCTGAGCCATCCTTCTGCTTTTCTCTAAAGCATGTTCAGCCGTGCCTTCTGATACGTTGAGAAGAGCTGACGTGGGAGAATGGGTGGTTCTGATTGGCAAAGACCGTTCAAAGTCGGAGTGTCTGCTTCTCTACTGGTAGTACCTAAAATGCCAACCTTGTCTAGGAAGAATCAGTGACTTTGCTAGTGTGCACCTCATAGATCTAAGGTTTCTCATTCCTTGGCTGTGAGATGACATTAGAGATGTTTGGATGAGGGTGGCTCACTAGCCCGTTAATTACTGGACTGTACTCTTAAATGAATGAAAGCTAGAGTAAATGCAATATAAAGAATATTCACTACATTAAAAAAAAAAAAAAACCCAAAACCACAAACCCCCTCATTTCTTTAAACAAATGAACACTGATGAAGTCCTGCAGGCTTGGATGGTGATTTCAGTGGTTATCAGAATATGGAGAGAATGCCTTATATTGCCAGAAAAATATCATCACTATGAATGACAGGATCTTTGTTTTAACAGATCCATACTCATAATAGTTTATAGTCTCCTGATGTAGAATAAGCCTTTTGTACTGGAGATCCCTAGCTGCCCAGCATTTGCAGCACTTCATGAGCTGAAATGTAACATCAACCTGGAGCTGCAGATACGAATGTTACGCACAGTGGAGATTTAAGGATAGAAACTCTTTATTCGATTGAAGACAACCAACAGATTCCTTATGGCCACAAGGAAAAGCAGATAATTTCCTATGGTATCAAAGCCACCTTGATCAGAACAGTAAACCAGCTGAGATCTCAAACAGCTCATTTCAGATCTGTTGGGTAGGTGGTCAGCAAGGGCTTCCACACCCACAGGCTGCAGGGAGAGTGTAGGGTCAGGAAGGAGGGGAAAAAAAAAAAAAGAAAAAAAAAAAAAACAGAACCCACAAAGTTGTAATAGAAATACAATAAAATATAATAAAAATACTTCCATTTTTGTACAATTCAGAACTATAATAAGATCATAAGTTAAGATCTGTGTAAACATATGGACATTTTCCCAGAGTAAAGAACCAGCTTTCTATTTCATTCATGGAAAGGAATATATATTTGGACAGGAAATCATTAGGAATAATTAATTTCTATGAACATGTATTGTAATTTGTCTAATTTGGCTTTGCAGTGTATGCCACTGCAAAATAGCACTCAAAACAAATTAAAATGTTCAGCTGCAGCTGTGATAGTTATTTTTGGAAAGCACAACATTAAAATGCTCACAAGGTCAAGGGAATCAGAGACACCTGAGTGAGAAAGTGAGGCTTTAAAGTGCTCAGGAGGTTGAGGAAATTACATACGCACACAAGTATTGTACCTCAAGATGCTTAGGGACTCAATTTTTCTAAACAGCAAGTTCAGCTGCCATTACAAGTAGTATTGAAGTCGTAGCAAATTCAAAAGCAATTTTGATTTTCTTTTCTCAAGTGACACCATGTAGCTCTGGGATAAATTACTTTCAGATGCTTTAAACGTAATTTAAAACATACCACTTACAATAAGGAAAACATTATTGTTTATGAATGTTTTATAATGATATTATGGAAAAATTCATCTTTGCTCAGATGATGGCAAAAAAAGAAAGATTGGGGAAAAAAAAAAAAAAGATCTTTGGAACGATACTACTTGCCAGGCTACTCCCATTAGGTCAGGAGATTGCAATAACCGTTTTTATTTATACCCAGCAGTACAGTTAGGAAAATGTCATCAACTTAAAATATCTTTAACAACTCCAAACATTATTCTAATTGTTTTATTACTATATTAATAATTAAAACACTTCCAAAAATGGATCAAACATCATTTGCATATTTACTAAGCCCTGCAGGAGCTGGGAATATAGAAAGAACCAACACACAAAAAAATTAGACTTAATAAATTTTGTAGCCCTTTATTTAACTCGGTGGAGGTACTAATAGCATGGATTAGTAATTTATGATGGTTGAAATTTATTTCTGGACAATATGATGAAAAGGCAGAGGAGGGCAGGCACAGCAGGAAGGAAAAGGTGGTGACCTGTGCTACCTGCCTGGCTGGGCTCTGAGGGCAGGCGAAGAGGAGCTCGTTTATTCGTGTGTGTGCTAAACTTGGTGGCCCTGGGCTGGAGGAGTCCAGGATCCATCCTGCCGGCATTCCAGTGGGTCCCCGCGGCCACCGTGCTGCCGCGGGCAAGCGGAAACCTCCGGAGGCTCAAGCAGGAGCCCGAGGGCCGTGGCTACGTGAGGGCTCAGCCCGAGCAGCTCGTCGTGGCAGGATTTGTGCGGTTTAGCCCCAGCCGTGCACACACGGAGCCAAACTCAGGGTGGCCGTGGCCATGGAGCCACATCCGTCACCTGAGAGAAAAGGCCTGAAAGAGGAGTGGAAGGGGACGGAGCGTCACAGCTTCTCCGAGCAGTACGATGTCATGGGCCTCATTGAGGCATCCAGCCACCCTTTCCAAGAACTTTTTCTAAGAACTATTTTTATGAAAGAATTAAGAAAATGGCTCTATTCTTGAGCAAGCTAAGGGAGAATGATTGAAAGCCTCTTGTCTTAAATATCTGAGTCACCTACTTTGTACAGTGGTGCTTTGGCATCCCTGGATTCTGGTGTCCACCAGTTCCTTGGGACACAACATTTGTTTTAACTTGACTTTCTTAGCGTACACACCCAAATGATAATGTTGGGTTTTTTGGTTTGTTTTTTTTTTTTTTTTTAAGGGCAGAGAAAAATAACTCATTTTTCTGTTCCCCAGAGCACACCCAGGTAGCCTGCTTCTTCCTGCAAACTCTAACAGCACAGAAGAATCCTGTAGTCTTTGATTATAACCTGGTTATGAACTTAATTTCCCTTTTCTTGTACTTGTATTCCTAAATTGTCGTCTGACTGAAAGTCTATCTAAAGGCAGTATTTCCCCTCTACTCAAAATTAGAAAAGCATTGGATCTCAAAAGAAAAACCGCATTTTTGAAATGAGTATTTACACTAAATGAGGATTTGTACTAAAGTATAGAAGACCATCTACAAGCAAGATTAAGATTTTAAACATTTTTCTGTGAAAGCAAATTCTCACTTCATCAGGAGGGAAGCCGCAGGGAACACAAGTTTGCCCCGAGAAGCAGCGCTGTCCCGGGGCAGCCCTGGTGATGATCTGGGGGAAAACCACACGGCATTTGGTTCTGTTTCCTGAGGAAGAGGAGGCCATGGGCCTCCTGCTCTGCCCTTGTCCTGGAACAGGCAAATGGGGTGCATTTGGTGCCTCCCCTCTCCCTCCCCAGGCAGAGGAGCCAAGGAAAATGCGGGGAAGATAATAAAACTTTGGGTCATATCGCTTCCCAGAGCAACAGCCTTGTTTATCCTAATGGAGAGCACCGGTGGCAGTGCTGAGGAGGATAATGGCATAACAGCGCCATTTCTCCTCAGCTCCTTATGGGACAATGCAGGAAACTCATCTGATTAAAGAGGCAGCTCTCTACTTCATTGCTCTGGATTTCTTTCTTATTCATAAATCTCTAGATAAGTTCAACCTACTTTCCAATATCATCAGAACAACCCCAGGAACATTTGAGAGAGAAAGCAGTTGCGTGAGGTAGCGGAGAGAGAGCTTTAGCAGGCACCGCTGATAGAGACTGAATACAGACATGCCCTTTAAAACCTGAAGGGAGGAGAAGCACTGATGTTTCTGTTTATGAAATAAATAGGTCCAAAAAGCGTAGCATGCAGAGACACCAGGCTATTAGCAGGAGCCCTGCTGGCAGCCCACTTAGGAAAAAAAAAAAACCAAAGCTGAGAGAGCAGATTAGGTTCAGGAGTTGGGTGGGTTTTTTTTTCTTTGTTTTTTTGAAGACGTATATAAAGAAGTCAGCAATCTATTGCAATGATTGCTTCCTCCAAGTCTAAAAATAACACACAACCCTATACACCTGTGGTCAGTCAACAGCTCAGGCCAAACAGCCAGCAGATGTGAACGACATGGCTCCCTACCCACGGGGACGATGTAGGACCTGACCCTAAACAGCTTGGTGGCAATGGGCAAACAGATGGCTACGTGGATAAGCAATCACTTGACAAGTCGTTCTCCAAAAGACTAAGCTAAATTTATGACATTTATATTCACTCTACAGGACCTGCTGAGGTCTTTCTTTTTGAAAATACTTGACCTGTTCAGTAATAGGTTTTGCTACAGTAATTACCAGAATTTGGGGTAACTGCTTTATGGCGAAGTATCAAAAAATAAAATGAATACACGTAACCGGTCACCAGATGTCACTGTCTCGTCATTCCAACACGGCCAAAAAATATAAATCCATCAGCAGAAAACAAAGCCAGACATAGAAACAAGAGGTAGGACAAAATCTGGAACGTGAAGAGACAGACTCCTTGTTAGTCAGCAGAACTGGAAGAGCAAGATGTCGCAGTTTACTTTATAACAGGTTTGCCAACTATGTTATAATCACTGATTTATTAGATTAATTTCCCGGGTTCCCCCCCATTGGTAGATGTCACCAATTACCTTACAGTGGTGGAAACTTAGGATGATCAGTGACTCTGCTGTGAGCATGCTTCCAATGAAAACAGACAGGTCTTTATGGGCGAGATGACAGTAACCAGTTCGACAGGCTTTCTGAGTGGCTTCTTCCATTGCAGCTCTTTTAGGAAAATTCCAGTTTTGTGAATACGTATATCTGGGGTCAGAGGTCTCCCTAAGGGATACTAATATTGAAGGAATTCCAGTAGCTCCTCGTCAAATAACACATCAGCATCAAAAATACTTTACAGCTTGCACATTGCTTTACTCCTAGCTGTACCATCACCTTAGAATCATAGAATTGTTTAGGTTGGAAAAGACCTTTAAGATCATCCAGTCCAACCATTAACCTACACTACCAAGTCCACACTAAACCAATCAAGGGTAGACTAGACCAAACCATGTCCCAGAGTGCCACGTCTACCCGTTTTTTGAACGCTTCCAGGGATGGGGACTCCACCGCCTCTCTGGGCGGCCTGTTCCAATTCTTGACCACCCTTTCCGTAAAGAAATTTTTCCTAATATCCAACCTAAACCTCCCCTGTCACAGCCTGAGCCCATTTCCTCTCATCCTATTGCTAACTACTTGGGAGAAGGGGCAAGATGTCCTGGGGCAAGATATGGTTCACGTCACAGGTTGTTCTGGGCAGGGGCAGAGCTTTCTGGCATTTTGAACACTACTGCCCTCCATGAAAGGAATGTTTTACTGGTAGAATTGAATCCCCAGGAATGTGTCTTTGAGCTCTTACGTATTCTTTGCACCATTTTGGAAAGTGTTATATAATGTTTTCAAAGGCACAGGGCATAAGTGGGACTATTAGACTGAAGTCAGTGGGCTAGAAAAGCGAGTGGATATCTATCTGTAGTTGATCTTATATTAGATAACGCGGTCAAATTCACACTGAGGATTTTTAAAACATCTATTCAGGCAGCAGGTTCTCTGGGGAAAAGAAATGGTCCTTTGCGTTATTTAAGAGCTGCACACACCTCAACCCTTTCCCACCTGCCCCACAAATTAAATGATTCATTCTATTTGAGCTAAGAATATAACTTCTACAAAACTGTTTTTCCAGGTAGGGTGTCTCTTTATGCTAAGTGCTTTAGTAACACAGGGTAAAGACAGTCACTCTGATGAATACCTTGGAATCTGAACACAAAAGGCAGAAGGAAAGGAGTTTTAATCTTTTTAAAAGAATGAAAAAATACAGTGTAGAAAGACTAGTGGTCATGTTTCCAGAAGAGGTCATCAATTAACAATTCTTTCCTGTTTCCAATTATTTTAAAGCGCCTGTCCTTTAGCAATTTCACTAAGATCATATTGCAACTCCTCATTAAAACTGACAAGTTTTAATGGGAATTCCAAGTCCAATAATATGCCATCTACTTTTAATACAGTCCTTTACATTTGCAAATCTCGGAGTGATTTAAAGCAAAGTCAAAGATTTAAAGTCCATGTAAAAATGGGGATTGAGAACTTCTGACTGGTTGGCCTACCATGACCTAGAAGACCAAGGGCAGGGCTGGGGATTGAATCCAGTTTTCACGACTCACTGCTTAGCGTTCTGCTCAAGCCAGCCATATTGACTAATAACAGCATTATCTTCCAGAATAAAGTTGAAATTTTATGGACTTGGAATGTTCTCCTGCACAAAAGTCCTCTATTCTTCCATAAAGATGGTGCGTGGCTACAATACAATAAAGTTGAAATTTTATGGACTTGGAATGTTCTCCTGCACAAAAGTCCTCTATTCTTCCATAAAGATGGTGCGTGGCTACAATACAATAAAATGCTGAAAGTCTCCATGTCAAAACTGCATCTTACAGCTTAGGATGCCTGTGAGTTATCTAATTACAAGTATGTTTTACACTTAAAGCCACGAGACGTATCACGCACAGAGAATGAATAATGAATGTGCCTGCATATGTGATGTCAAAAAGGCGAAACAAAAGCCTCTGAAATTCATCATGATGCGCAACAGCATCAGACATGAGAGAAACACCGCACCTCTAAATGAAGTACCAAGACGTGTTCATTTTCCCCGGTGTTACAAGGCGTGTGACAGCATTATCAGTCAATCTCTATCAACATCCTTCTCTCACTCCTTGCTTTGCTTTAGAGAAGCTGTTGCTCTGAAGGAAACCGCATACGCCTGAAGTGAACCAGGGACTTGATAGCTTGTGCTTGGGAACTCCCTGCTTGGCCTGACATAAGGTCAAGTGCTCTTAAAGCTGCCAGATGTACTAGTAAGGACTGCTGCCTTTATCCATTTTCAGCTGCTGCTTTAAAAATTGCTTTAGTTGCCTCTCCAGTTGACAGATACCTGTGCACGTACGTAATTAACTTGGAGACAGGTAGATGGGGTTATTGCTTAGCCGCTCGGCATGAGCTTGTCACCTTGGGCTTGCTTTTTCTTTTCCTCCCCTCCTTCCAGTTTACGCTATGCTGCCTCATTCCAAAGAAAAAATTGGTGCTGTATCAAAATGAATTTGATACCTTTTTTTATATAGTGCTGATATTGCTTATACTGGATCTGTATAATGTTACCATTACAAATTTTGGACTTGATCATAGATTATCAGGACAAAAAAGAAAATACCTTCTGCTTATTATTTAAAGGTTTGCCTGAGTACCAATTACAGCAACAAGGCTACTTTGGAGTTCAGTATCAAAACTTTTAGCATAGCTAAAGACTGTTAACATTGGCCCTGTAAGTTTTCTTAGTGATACCTGTGCGAGATATTTGCTGACACTAATAAACAGTTGCAAGTCTTCTGGCTCAGGACAGGCAACAGACAAGTACTTTTATAAAGGTACTGCACGTTACCACAATTCAGAGAAGCTATGATTGACTCAGAGTAGGACTTTAAAAAGCTGAGAAGGAGCTTAGACTGTATATTAATTTGAGTTCTTATTCTGGAACAAAGTAAAAGCTTTCTGGCTTGTAACTGTTACAAAAATGCATGCAATTATTATTTTTTTTTCATGACAGTTTTACCTCCATTAAAGCTGTGGAAAAACCATCAAATATTTGCCAAATGGAAAAGGCTGGAATGCTAGAGAAAAATGTATTGAGCAATTTGATAAATTATGAGGGGAGAAAAGCCATCAAGCTTTTCTGATTATAATTTTACATTCAGATCTCATAGTGACACCTAGAAATTCCAATCAAGTTACAACCCCAGCATGATAGGCATTGTCCAATAGTATAGAAAGCGAGAGCTCCTGTCCCAAAGAGATGAGCATATTAATGTCACCCGATTTAGAAGATGCAGTAATTACATTAAGCATGAAATTTGCCCTTAATGCAGCCAAGACCTATGCATTGATCTCCAAGGAATAAAATTTTGTGCTAGCATTTAGTTACACATTCTCTATCGAATGCATTTGCAAACTATGGATATTCATGGTGCATCACTGAAAGTAATTTCACATGAGCTATCTTATTTTCACACAAAAAGCAAATGGAGTAAAGTTTATTTAGAGAAACCCATTGGGGCTGAAAAACCTTCTTTCCTAGTAGGACCACTCAGAAAAAGCTGGTATCCATGGGGTCCTTAAAGTGGTCTTGCATAGCCCAGTGCAAGCTTCATTGAAATCTAATTGAAAGCAATCGGACTGAATTGGATGACATAGAATCTTAACCATAGGATTGAAGTGGCTAAAAAAGGGAGTAGCTGAGCAACATGTGTGATGATAGAAACGCCGCATTGTCCTGTCACTTGGAGTCACAAAGAGAACAATAAAAAAATTAAGTGGCAAATACTTTAGACTATGTTGAATCTTAGCAGTGGGGTTTTTAAAAGGGCTAAGTGTTTGTCTCCTCTTCCACCGGGGCCAACAAAAGTGTCACCGCTGTCAGTGGGGATAGATGTGTCCCCACTGGGGGGTTAGTGGGGACAGATGTGTCATGCCTCGTCCCTGTGTCATCCCACCCCCCCCAAAAAAAAAAAAAAGAAAAAAAGTACCCAAACGTATAGGATCCCCTACAGAAGATGCATGCACTGTATCCTTTCCAAGTCTGCAGGTACGGGGAAAATACTGCGTCCCTTAGTGGAATAAGCAGCAAAGCCAGCCTCAGGTCTCAGGCTTTTTAGGGACCTACACAAAGACTCTTCTGGCTCAGCATCAGGAGATGCTGACCCAGCTCTTTGAAAGTTCAGGGAGCCACTGGCTCCTGAATTTGTTTATGAGAGTACAGGGACTAAATGGGTTGCAGTAGACAGGAAATCACGGCAGCAACTTCAGTTCAGCACAGGCTAGTCCTCACTTCAGCAGGACTTTAGAACTTGCTTAAATGCTTTGCTATCCTGGGGAAAAAGTAAAACAGAAGGGAGGAGGGGTACTTCTGCATCAAAAGGTTAAATTCTCTTGTGTCACAAGCACCACAGCCATGAGTCCTCTCTATTGGCATACTGAGGTCAACGTGAAGAAAAGTTGGGCTCTTCTCCCTTTTGCTGATGGAATGGCTGCTGCTGCATCTCAGTACTCTGGTAGATGGGAACCTGCTTCTAAACTGTCACTCTGAAAGTATTAATGCCTCCCCTATATCCATTTATTCTTGTATCACCATTATCCTTTTCTCTCCCTCCATTCTTTTTTGTATATAGCAATGATGTTGCTATCCAGACTTCGTCCTGTGAGAATGAGACAGCCCCTAAAACATCCTCTTATATGATCAACTTTCCATTCTCCTAATTACATTAGTAATCTTCTTTTGCTCCTTTTCTGATTTTAGCTCATCTCTCTTGAACACAAATGAATAGAATTGCAGAGATATGCCAAAGGAGGCCGTATCAATGCTTTGTGCACTGCCTTAAAACTTCCCCTCTTTATCAGGAATTTGTCTCAGTTACATACAAAGTTTTAATGTACTTATTCTGCATGATCCGCATGATGCTGCAAAGTGCCAAGCTCCTTTTAAAGCAGGAGGATAGAGATTAGCACTTGCAGGAGGAGCCAGATGTGGAAACAGGACTACTCTGCTTCTCTCAAAAGAAACTCCCCTATTAATGAAAAATAAAACATACAAAGAAGGGGAGGGGAAGCACATGAATTCTGGTGTCATTTAAAAGTACTTCTGAAGAGCATGGGCTAAAATGTCATAATATTTTCTTTAACACCATTAAACCTTCTAAGAATTCAATCAACATAGTCATTGCAATTACATAATTAAAACTCAGAACAACATAGTATAATTGCTCTTTTATGGCCATCATTACATAATGAGTGGTTTTATAGCAATCTCAGCTAACTCTGGATTTAGGTAATTTTTAAAAGTTGTTGATTTCCACAGTACCACTCATAATTTGATCCAGAATACTTCAAAAAAGAGTTATTCTTAAACTCTGTTAAAAATGTTGTTTGTGGTTTCTTCTTTTAAAAGATTTGAAAGGGGGTTCCTTTTGCAAGGGTTCGATAAAAGCTTCAAAACTCAGAAAGTGTAAAGTGGATTCTTTCAGAGGCGTAAATAGCCAACTTTGAGCTGATAAAATAATAGAAGTGTTCAGCTTAAAGTGATTTTTAATGAAGATAAGCCCCAGAAAATAACAGTTTATGGGCAATATATAACTTAACTTAAATCGGCAGCTCAATCATGGAGCCTCTGCCTCCCACACACCAGATTACGTGCTGTGCATGTCAAGATCTGAAGCATGAAAGACACAGCCTAAGGAAGAGAAGGAAAAAGAAAAAAAAAAAATCTTCGTGTGTTTATTGTGCCTCTCAAATATTGGTTCAGCTTGAGAGGTTTTCTATCCTATCGTTGTCTCTTTCAGCTACCCAGGAGATGCTCTGGATCTCAGAGTCTTTCCTTCTCCTCGTTTCCTCCTGTCCCTGTGCTATGCCCACCAAGCACCGTGAAGGTGGTGGAGCACTGGATAGCGTATGCCAGGTCTACCTCATCCCTATTTTGTGGGAGTTGCTATGGGGTCTGTTAATCCCTCTGGTCTTAGGTCTGTTTTGCTTAAGAATAGCATTAAGAGCTCCAAGATGAATGGTAGCAATCATGCAATGCATACAAATCCTTACGACAGCATTTCTGGGCATCACACTAGAAAACAAAACGGGCAACCAACTGCCACTTTTTATTAGGCCTCGTACAATCACAATTGCATAAATATCCCCATGTTACACAGCAATCAGTCTGCAATTGTTGCTTGCATAGACGAACTGGAGCTAACAAAACCAATTATTGTAAGCACACACAACACCAAGCACAAGATCTCATTGCAGGCTCTAAGTCTGAGAAAGTGGGTAAGTTTTGGAGGGGTTAGCTTGCAGTTTTTATCAGTCCCCAGTCTAGGTGGGGTAAAGCTAGCTAAGATATGTCTATATAAGCCTAAGTCAGACCTTTTACTGACGAGCAAATGTATTTTTGGATCATCTCTTTCACTATCACCAAAAAACCATAAGCTAAGGTTGCGTGAAAGCCTCATCTATTCTCATTTCATATACTACAGAATATTCTGATGTCAGTGTTCGCTTTTTTTCTTGCCAAGGAGAACAAAATTACAGTCATGCCAACCAAAAAAAAAAGGTGTACAGTATGGAATGTTACTAATTGAAGTTGAAAGCAGAAGTCTTGAAGAATATTTATAACATAATACTCAATATTGCAGTACTGAGATTGGCATGAATGATTCAAAATATTTCTCAAATTTGTTGGTAATAATAATAATCAGAAAAAACCAGTTCCCTATATCTACTCTAGCAAGATAATACTAATAAGAAGTGTCACACTTGGGCAGTAATGGCAAACCAATATTCTCCGGGTTAAGCAAAGCAAATTCCAGTTTACAGTGCGCAGATATTGGGGAACAGAGGAGTTACCTCTCTAACACCACCTGTGCCTAGAAGTTTGCATGCATTTTGTTCTTCAGATAAACCACAGAAGCTTCTTCTAAATACATTTCTACTGTTACTAAAGGAAAGATTGCCCTGCAGCAGTGGGTGGTAAATGCTTATTTATGACTGTAAGCTAAAGGTACTGTCATCTTCAGAGCACGAGACCCTCACAGTTAAAACAAGCTGATCAAGGTTAAAGAGTCAATTTTGCACCTGGTATCGTGACTAGTGGGTAACATTCTGCCCTTTTTGTCCTAGCGAAGTATATAACAACCCAAGACCAAGAACAGAGTTATCTGTGTTAGAAAAAGATAGCGTCATCCCTGCATCTCTCAAGCCTTGAATGAAATCAAAGACAATGAAATATTTAAGCAGTTGTTTTCTCACCAGTGTTACAACATAGATTTTTTTTTTTTTCCCTAAGTATCATCAAGACTTAGGGCATGTGTGTAATATCTGAAGTACTTACTGAATTGATAAGGTCATGTTCATGAATTGTTCATGGTTGGCACCACAGGTATGCAATGAACATTTCTACTGTATTGGCACCCATGCAATTCACCCAGTCCTCCACCTGCATTTGCTAACATAACTACAGTTTAAAAATATCAATATCAAATGATTACATTCTACAGGACTAACTGAATCAATACAATAGTTTTAATTTGATTCTTATTGAATAAGCATCCAATTTCATGGTTAGGGGAAGCCTTAAGTTCTTGCTTCATTCACTCTTTTATTACCTAAAGTCACCATGTTTGATGGATATTCATTCATGAATGAACTTTTGGCCCTTTGGCAAAGAACAAGATTCATTTGTACATGCCTCTTGTATTCAAAAGCATCATTTGTGTGCAACTCTGATTTCTAAACCAGCCAGAAAAGACGTCTTCGCGGCTCTTTTATCTAAAGCAGGATTCCAGCCTGTTGAATGACGTCATGCAAATGACATCAGGCGGTTTCATGTTCAGCCCTAAATGGATTTCTAGTCAGATTTGCCTAATCTCATTGCCAGTAACATACATTAAATCTGGGCTTTTATATTTAAGCTTGGCTTTCGCTATCTCATCCATTATAGGCAGTCGCCTCTTGTCTGCAAGCTGTTTTAAAAGGGTATTAAAAGAGAAAGGCTTTAGATTCATATTTAAAAGACGACCCTGCTGATGCAAATACGTAACCTTTATATTTCATCCTATGTTTGATCGAACTGTGCATCAGCCTTCAGAACAGGCTATTCTCCCCATGCTCATGCTGCTTACCTACCAAGAGATTTGACAAAAAAGAAATACTCATCAATCAACAAACAATTACTTCGTTAAGAACTTTGTCTTTTTCTTACCCCATAAGTCTGATATGGAGGCTCCCTGATTTCTTTGCCTTGGACTCTCCCTCTACATTTATAGTGCATTTTCCCCTTTTTACAGTTAGATTTACATCACAGAATGCACGATGTAGGAGTTCTTTGTTCCTTTTCAAAAGGAAGTTGGAGGCAGGGAAGAAAAGGGCACCCGACAACTCAAAGCCAATATACTTCTTGGAACCCCCCCAGATTCTTCAGTTATCTGACTGATTACACATTTCAGTTCTTCCATTCTAGTTGCATTCTAAGTTCTTTGCAATACTAAGTTCATAGCCACTGAGAGCAAGACAGAGCTCAGATGTCCCTGTTCCAGCCCACAGCACCAGGCTGAGTTCTGCAGCTAAAGACAGCATAGAGACAAGGCAAAAACTAAGGCATAGTCCACGTTTGAACTCCTGACCAAGAGGCTTTTCTCAACTCTGATGGTTATGAAAACAGATTGAAAATAAAAACCCCACAGACACTGCATTTTAATCCAAACACAATGTAGTTCAAGTTCAATGACTAAGGCTGGCTGTGAAGAAATGCAGTAGAAGAAAGCAATGAAGACCAACAGTTGTTCACAACCTGAGTGCTTAGCACATAGGGAGCAGCTGTAAGGATCTGTATTCGGCATATTTTCCTGTTCCTTCTCTGGGCTGTGATTTGTGTGTAATTTGTGCTAAAACAATCTGGCTGGAACCATTCATTCATCTCACTTCTCAGGTCCATAAACATCCACTCCTCCTCTGGATTTGATATTCTGCTTTTTGTTTTCTTTCCTGCCTGCACATGAGGTAGAAACAAAGACTTTTGCATAGTAAGCAGCAAGAGATTTCTGCAGGAAAGTTATCATTCAATGTCTTTATGTGCTCCTATTCAAATGTGAACACGTTGGTGTCTCTTTCCACAAATCTTCTTACCTTTTCTAGCATTTAACAGCTTACTTTTGAAACAGAGCTACTCTACATAGCGGGAGCCAAAAAGTACATTAGTGAATTCAATCTAAGAGAAGTGTGCTGTTAAATAATAATATGTAGACTAATTAATGTAAATGCAATGGTGAGAACATGCTGACATTGTTGAAGTTAATGATCCAGCTGCATTATCATTTCCATCACTGTAATATCAAGAAAACCAAAGAACTTGGCTTTCTGCATCCTGGAACAGCATTTTCGCTAGTCATCTTGCAGAGAGAGTTAAACAGTCTTTCTATACTTTAGTAAAGACCACTGTGTGATTTTATCATGGAATCTGGGACAACAGTTTAATTTTACCTACAGCCATGAGCAAAATGTGACCCAGAGGTTGTGTTATGCCACAAGCAGTTTCCAAAGCCCTGTGATTCAAGGACACAGCTCCCAGAGTCCTAATTTTCCTATTGCTCACTTCTTTCATTGTTGGCATGGCTGACCTGCGCTGCTGCTTCTAGTAAATTTTAACACCCTATCTGATGAATCAGGGGCAGTAGCTGCCTCACTGAGATGGTGAGGCCAGCACCTGACCCGTTTCCACACCTCATCCTCTCTCATATATGCAATATCTATTTGCTAGGAAAGAGATTTTCAGAAATGCAGAGCTTTGACCAAAGATGGGGTCTAGATGGAACTTACGCTGTCGCACAATACAAAACTACCACCTCTGATTATTTCATTCTGTTGAGACAAATAACCCCAGTGTGGCTGCTCAAATGTTTTAAATACAAGTATATGACAAAAATGGCTTGCTTTATAAAGGAGCTACATTCAGACTGTATTTTAGCCATATACAAGTCTGGTAATTTTAATGGAGTGGAGTTGTTTTCCAGGGGCAAAGATAGCAGTGTATGGCAGATGTTTCTTGATATAAACATCTAACTTTCAAAAGCATATAGGCATCTTCACTTGCAACTAAGAGATGCTGATGGCATCTGATGGGACTTTCAAATGTAGGCATTGAAATCAATAAGAAGTCAACACGTAGAAGTTTTTAAAGCCTAACAGAAACTTGACATTTGGAGTCTAAACTCCTAAAGGTCTTTGATAAATATACCATAACTACCTACGTCCCTTTGACTCTCAATTAAATTTGGGTCAGAAGTGCAAAACTCTCCTTTCAAAAAAGGACCCTGACACTCAAAAAGCCTTTGGAGCAATGAAGTGGAGCGAAGAGACACCACGTCACTAGACGAGCTGCCAGCTGTGGTAGTGAGACAGCAGATCAGCTGCCTGTGCTCAGCCCTGTGCCTGAGCTGATAAACTGAGAACAAACAATTATTAGCGTAGGCACAGCACCACGCCGACTTCCAGTAATAATTTGGGACAGTCGGAATCTCAAATGCATATGTACCATGAGGACACAGCAGCCTGAGATGGTGCTACCTTTAGCATCTGTGCCCGCTCTTCTGCTACTGCACAACACAAACTGTCCACGGATCCTTTTTAAAAGGTTTGGCCTTGTTGTCTTTAGGTTATGCCGCAATTCCCTCACCAATCCTCTCTTGATCTGTGGATAGTAGGGCAAAATCTTTACCAAAAGACGACTTCTGAGAAAAAGAAGTGTTGCTATTTTAACATTAGCACCTGTAGACTTTTTTTTATAATTATGCTTTAAGATAAAGAAAAGTGAAAAAAAAGATTAACAGTCCTAGAAATGTGGACAAATCAAGCATAAATCCTAGTACATTTTGGAGGTTGGAAGAAATAGCGAGTGAAACAAGTCTTAATGCACATTAAGAAGAAAGACCGCCCTTTTGGAAGAGTGACCCGAGGCATGCAAAAATCAAATTATCTACTTTTTGCCCAAGAATATTCTATAGTCAAAACATCACTGATAGTTCTGATGATGAGGGACAGGGTAGAAGGGAATGCACATGCCCTATATCGGTTCTTTTTCGATAACAGTAAAGGAAAAAAAAAAATTTGCATATTTTGCCTGTTAGGCAAAATAAGCAGATGCACTTCAAAGTTTACCAAGGAGTTGTTCTGTTGAATAAATGCTTGTCATTTATGGATAATTACTTTTTGACTGAAACTGCTCTTCAGTCAAGGCATAAGATCTGAAGCGTGGGCACTTCTAGACCTTTTGTGTGTATGTGTGGCAATGAAGGAGGCTTTTGAAAAATCAAAAATTTGCATCAGCAACACACAATGCTCTCAAAGAAAATGAATAAAAGAATATGGTGCTCTAAATGGCCTAAAGAACACAACAGCCGGAGTTGAGCTTTTGGTTCATTTCAGCAGGAGTATTTTTGTCGCTGATTTTCATGGTTGGGAATGAGGCGCAGTACTTTATAAGCAGTACATAACTGCAGTGAAAATAATACAACATCATGCTGTTGGTTCATATTTCACAAGTCAGAAATCACTACCATCTTATTTAAGGCTCAGATTTGTCTACAGCCCTGATTCACAAGTGCATTTAGCCACCAAAAGACTTTTTTCACTGTGAAAATGAAGCTCATATGTTCCAGCTCCTGCCTCGAGCAGTGCCGTTGTATATTCCTTTCCTACTCAAGTATGATTCATTTTACAATTTTAAAATTTCCTTCCAGATACAAGTCCTGCAAAGGGACTGCTACTTAGGGAGAATAAAAAATGGCAAGCACAGCCGGCCATCTTGCCTAAAGCCACTCAGTCACAACATTTCTTTGAAATCCCAGCAACAGGGATTGCATTGGCTAAGTGAGAGATGTGGCAAGGCCCCAGGCAGGCAGACTGACCTTTTCCTCTCCACGGCTTTTTCTACGACCAGACCATTACTGTGAAGATTATACTCTAGAGAGAGATTTTCTAGAGATCTCAGCTCCCCTCTGGATTCCAAAATAAATGTACAGATTCTAAAAAAGTGCCCAGTGATGGAAAAATACCAAATACAAGATAAAGCGTTATAATGAAACCACATTTTATGAGAAAATGGAATAGTCAAACTATTCTTCTTTTTCTCTTTTTCCCTTTTTCCCTTCCTGTTACTTGTGTTCTCATTGATGAAGTGTGGCAGTCAAATAGACACAGGTCTGTTTGTGAGTGACCTTCACGGACAGCCCTTCTTTTGTTGTTGAAAAACACTGTCAGAAACGGAGGGATCGAGAGTACACCTTGCAACCTAGCCTTTCAACGGAGCGCATCTGGTTTCAGAAAAATAGCAACTTCAAAGTTTCTGGCGAAAAAACCCCACTGATATTTGGAAATAATGTTGTGTCATGTCCAATTCTCATGAGCTGGCTGGAATTTCCAGCCATGCCTGTTTCACATGGGGCATCACACCCAGGAACTCTTGTGATATATCACAGCAATTCAGTAAAAGAAAATAATTTCATGTGACCTAGAATATAAAGCCCAGCTGCTGGAGGGGTTTGGAAATATGCAGCACTCAGGATGCTATATCTGCAGATGGGATTTATATTTATGCATCTTTTCAGTGGAAAGGTTAAAAAGAAAAAAAGAAAATACTTTTTATCTGCTAGCCAACTCAGCTACGCATATGCATTATGTATATGAACAGATGATAAATGGTAAATATATTTACCCTAGGGAATTATTCTACATAACAAAGCAAACACAGGCCCTAGTCTCCATTTCATGTAACTCTCACAAAGATAGAGAAAAAAACCCACTGAATTTCTTAGATCATATAAATAAAGGGGGAAAAAAAAAAAAAAGGAGGAAGGAATCCAGCGTATGTGCAAACACTTTTACAGATACAGGTAATTTTCTACACAGTGCTCAGTTACCATGGTGATGGGCATGAATCAGATTAGATAATTTCTGTACTCAAGAAAACCTTCTACTGAAGCCACTGGCAGGTTTTCCAGTTGATCTGCAGTGTTCGGTCCACGTTTATTATTTTTTTCCTCTGCAGAACAGATCGTATGAAAGATTAAATGGCAACATGTGCACACGATAACATTACCTAAGGGAAAGACAAGGAGGAGGTTTAGACATTAGTTACAGGCCGGCTCAAAAGCCCACTGTAACCGAAAGGAAAGCACCTATTCATCTTGGATAACTTTCAGAGCCCCATGAAAACACAGAAAACTTACACGGGGAAAAAAACCAACAAAGGCAGAGAATTAAGAGTGGATGAAAGTCCTTTGATATATCAGTACGACTGGATAATTGCAGCTCTTGATAACGGACATCCTCAGGGCCTTGAAGTGCCTTTCCCAAAGTCGCAGCTGCCACCACCCCCTATACGGCAGGGGACTGATGGGGACCCAGCTCAGTGTACCCGGACCAGGAACTGTCCTTCAGATGAGAAGCAGAAGGAAAAGGCTGGCAGAGCATGCAGGGAACAAACTTCAGTGATCTCTTCTGAAACGTGCCTCTCAACAGAATGCATAAATCCTTGGTTTTCCCTGTGGAAGATGCTACGGCAGTGCAGCCTAACGGGGCAGGGCTACGTGGGTTTGGGGGTGGAAGGAGCTTGGAGTCCACATTTACTCTCTGCTCCCTTGTCTGGATATGCTGTTGAATGTAACCACGTAAGGAATTCCTTCGGTCAGCATGGTAGCTAGCACATCCTCAGCCTACTCAAACCGTAAGGTAAAATATATCGGCTTAAATTTCAATTATTCTGCTCTGAAGAAATAAAAGGACTTGCCCCAAATCATACAAAGTAGGAGGAGCTACAAGCTGCTCCGAGGCCCATGTCTACATCATTTCAACACTGTAAGCTTCATGTAAGAAGCTTGAGCCATCTGCCCAGTTTCTCAGTTCACAGTTACCTACAGAAACCTAAACAATTGTAGATCTTACTGAAATGACATCTCAATTCTTCGCTACTAAAACATCCTCCTTTCCTGAAGGCCACTGAAAAGTCTTTCCAGAGAGATGAAGAGGGGATTGAGAAGACCAGAAAGATTTTATTTCAATTTGAAGTCTACAATGAATGTTATAAAATGATAGTTCTACTTTATTCCAGAAACAGAGGCTCCTCATAGCTTTGATGCTCTGAGTGGAGTGCGTGTGCAAAGAACCTTTGGTTGACTATACAGCAGCTAATTGGAGGATACCAACATGTCACAGTATTTCTCCAGGGATTTTTTAAGCTGACCCTTTCTTGCCTCTTTTGATCTCTTAAAAGCTAGTGTCACTACAGCCCTGGCAGGAGTGCCACTGTGTAATGCTTCTAGCACTCAATAGCCTTTGGAAGTGCATTCCCATGGTAACACTTCAAACCCTGATGGCTACATCATTTCAGCACAGTAAGCTTAATATCAGATGCTTGAGCCATCTGTCCAGCTCCTCAATTAACATGGTTAGCTACTGAAACTTGAGCAATTACGGATATTATTGAAATCACATTGCAATCAAGGAACAAATCCACAACACAAAAGCAGGACAGAGGAAACCCTAAAGCAAGACTGAAACAGAGCTAGTATGAGTGAAAAGAGAAGGAGGGGCACTTCATCCAGAATTAAATGCAAATTAGAACTTAATCTGGCCCATAATTTCTGTGTTGACTCCTCATTTTGACTGTGGAGCAGTTGGAATCCTGTTCTCATTAGTGCAAATGACGGTGTGATGCAAGGAAACAGAAAACCAAGCTCAGCACTTGTCTCCTCTATAAATAAACTTAAGAGAAACACCTCGGGACCGAGATGGAAACAGAGTAGCCTAGGGCTAGGCCATGAGAAAGAAGATGTCCTTTTCTGCTAGGTTTGCATTAGAGCTAAATACTGTGCAGTCATCTGAATTTATTAAAAGCCTGGTAGATAAAAGTACGCCAAGCACAATCAAGTCCTGAAAATCACCTCACATCCCATGGATGCTGCTTCATGCATGGTCTGTGGTTATGGGGTACAACTCATTGGGTTAAAGCAGGTAAACAGGGGCCCTGAAGGGATAGCAAGCGCCTTCCTGTCGGGGTTCAGCCCCAGGCAGCAGCTCAGAACCACGCAGCCATCGCTCACTCCCCCTGCCCCGGTGGGATGGGGAGAGAATCGGAGGAGTGAGAGTGAGAAACACTCCTGGGGTGAGATAAGAACAGTTTAATAATTGAAATAAAGTCAAATAGTAATGATAATAACAATATAATAATAATAATAGTAATAATAATATACCAAGCAAGTGATGCACAATGCAATTGCTCACCACCCGCCGACCGATGCCCAGCCAGTCCCCGAGCAGCGATCGCTGCTCCCCGGCCAACCCCCCCAGTTTCTATACTGCCCATGACGCCGTATGGTATGGAATGGCCCTTGGGGCAGTTGGGATCAACTGTCCTGGCTGTGCCCCCTCCCAGCTCCTTGTGCCCCTGGAGAGCAGGGGAAGCTGAAAAGTCCTTGACTGGCACAAGCAGTGCTGAGCAACAACTAAACCATCAGCGTGTTATCAGCATTCTTCTCCTACTAAATCCAAACCACAGCACTGTGCCTGCTGCTAGGAAGAAAGTTAACTCTATCCCAGCCGAAACCAGGACACTTCCCCGCATACATGCTCTCTCAGGGAGCCCAAAAGCTGCGCCACGTGCTACGTGAGGGGCGCCGGGCCCAGAGGTAGTGACCTGCAGGGAAGCTGAAAGGGGAAATGTAGGAAAAGACCTGGCAGGAAGGGGCAGCGCTGAGGTGGCAGCAGCCGGGCACGCATGGCTGAGACGCTGTCGCCAGCGCCTGTCAGCGGTTGTCTCGCCGTTTCGCTTGCGGGCCAAGGGAAAGGGTCTCATCTCACCTGCCTATAGGTGGGTAGATTCGGAAGTCAGCAACTAGTTATCTACAACATCTTAATAGTCCTTGGAGAGACATAGGCATTTCTAAAGCATGACTTATATGGCACTTTAGACATTTACTGTAGAATAAGACAAATCATTCCCTATTTCTCTCCATGGACTATAAAAGTACTCTGCATGCCCAGCTCAGCTAGAGAAGTCTGTACTGCGGATGTCTAAATTAAGGCAGAAGAGTCGTGCCTTGGAGCGCTCTGGTGATTGCAGTATGAGGAAGAACTCTTTTCTTAGTTTACAGGGGTCCACTGTTGATAGCCATCCATCACAGAACTGAGGAAACAAATGATGTTTCCTCTTACAGCTGCGAGGTCTGCCCTGCCTAAGCCCTTGCTAAAGCAGTTACAAAAAGATGCTCAAGATTTTGCCCTGTCAAAACAGCAGCCTGTTATCCCACCTGAGCTCAACACAGCCTTCTTTCTGTTTGCAGCGAGAGAAATTCTGCTGCTGGTGATAAAAAAAAAAAAAATGCATGAAACTTAAAATAAAGATAACAAACAAAGAAGTATAAGTCAAAAGACATTATGGTCACACACGTTAGCAAAAGAAAGGCAAGGCACAATTGAAGATACTTGTAGTAGGAGTTTGTCCCCTCACAGCAAGCACTGCTGCATGGCATTTCATATTTCAGTTCATGATGGTTTTGATATGTAGGTGTTACCATTAGCCCCGAGTATTTCAGGTAGCGTTTCTATTTCTTGGATTGAATGTGTTAAGGGAAGCAGAGATGCCCAGTTACTCTTCCCATATGGCTTTTTGTTTTACAGTCTCACATTCCCAGAGCCTCCGTCTGCAAGTGAAGAAGAGTTCATTCACTTTGCACGAGAGCTCAAGGGTCTCCCCGCTGTCAGCAGCCACGTCCCAGGCTTCTCACCCAGGTCACCCCTCAGTCTGCTGCACAAAGAGCCTCTCCTGCCCTCCTTGGTCCCTCTGTCCGTCTTGCAGCTTGCTACATCCCCTCCAGCTGGAGAAAGGAGCCCATAAATCACAAATAGCACTTGTGCTTATAGGAATTGGCCATGAGTAGTCCTTTCCACAGAAACTCAGAGCTTTGCCAGCCTTTGGCAAGCTCCCCGCGGCCAGACATCAGTGCCTTCGACTGCGGGCAGCTTGCCTCCCTTCTTGCTTTTCCCCGTCAGGCTTGGTTCCCACCCAGGAGGCAGAGAGATGATTACAAAAAGGCTCACTCCAACCCAGATTTTGTTGCTTGGCTGGTTCTCCCCTAGATGTTTATCCATTTATAGGTGCTATTCCATTTCTTTAAGATGACCATATCACGGAATAAATCCTGTTTCTCCTTAGAGGGATACAAGGGATTTTGATAGCATACCACTGCTCCCCTCCGTTCCTTACGCGATGCTCTTTACTTCTCTGTTTTTGCTGCAGACTATTAAGCCTGCTCCTTCTCACAAGAGACATTTTTCTAACTAGAGCTATTCACAGCACAACATTAGTTTTCTCCTCATTTTGTATGAATGTATTGATTTGACCACAGCTACAACCCACAATGTGTTTTGCTGCTGCTCCATTCAGGTACTCGAAATAATATTGCCATGTAATGCAAAACTATTAACTGCAGCCTATCTACCAGCCAGTCATGTGTGATAGAAAACCAGGGAACGATCCCCAAGGGAAAACTCAAAACATGTAAATATAGTTTAGTGATTCAAATAATTATAACTGTTTTCAATAACATTCAAACGCAACATTCGGATTATGAAGTTAATTCTCTGTAGCCACTCATCCATTGGTTTTTCAGTTGTTATAAAACCCAGCTATTACAAGGTTCTTTGTACGGCTTAACAGTAAATGAGCCATATGTGCCAGACTGACCTTTTGTCCCATTCTATTTATGAACTCAAGCCTAAAAATAGTAGTCATTGCCTCTAAAATCCATTTAATGCTGATACAAGGCTGTCCACCTTCTTGCAATCAGAAAGATTTCCCATATTTCAATCCAGTATATCATCAACACTGGGGACTCTGCTGTTAAAAACTGAAAACTGGCTACTGCACATTTTTGCAGATCTTGTGGAAGTGACTTGGCTGGAGCCACTCTTCATTTCTGCTGGCTGAAATTGCAATATTGTAGTACCTTTAACTCCTGCCAGCAACACCAGCCACATATATTTCTAACCGAGAGAAACAGTTTGCAGCAAAAACCTGAATATGGTCTGGGTTCACTCGCCTGCTCACAGGATTAACTTTGCCTCTGAGTGCTTTCTGCGATTGCATCTTTCCCAGGGAGAAATCTGGGGTGGTCCCTAAGGAGGCAAAAGGCCTGAGCTGCTGTATCCTGCAAGTCAGTTATGATTCTCCCAGGTCTGGGGAGGCACAGACAGAGGAATAATTAATGCACCATCTTCTAAAACCACATATATTTACCAGGGAGTGGGGGGGGTTTGGTTTTTGAGTTTTTGGGGGTTTTTTTTAATAACCAATACATTATTTAAATGGTATTTTCCCTCACATTTTCACTGAGTGACAATCATACAATCAGCAACTGCGACTAAACTGATAGTAAATTGTTAATCCAACAGTATTTCCCTGTGAAGGTCTATAACCATCCAGGGTCTCACCTTCTCATTTATTTCTCAACAGATTGTTATTAAATCAGGCAAACATACGCATACATTAAACACTTCAGTGACCCAGTATAGCCTTAGGAACTATACCGTAAACCAGCACGTGCATGAGCTTTATAACTCATTACGAAGAAGTCCACAGGTTTTCAGCAGCAGCACAATACCAAGGGCAGAGTTCTCTGACGCTTCCGTTGTCACACAGCACAAAAGCAGGAGTATGGTTTCAAGCCGGCTCACTTTGTACCATTAAATTGTAGAAATACTTGTTTTGATTGGTGTTACTTCATAGCACAAGTTCTACTGTTAAAAATTTTTTAAGACTGTTTCAATGCTTCAATATTTTTTACACAGTTTTGTGACTTCAGAGGAAGCCTGTTGTACTTTATTAAGTCTCCAGAGTATTTTGTAAAAACATTAACTTTATTTTTTAGAGAAGTGAAAGTTTTCATGATGGTAGAGAAAATAGTTAAAATTATCAAAATACATGTCCCAAAGGTCCACGTGAAAGAGAATTATTAATTTTAAATTTTTATTATTTTAATCCAGATTTATGATTTGTAAACCTTAATCATAAACTTAGAACTCTTGGTGTTGCCATTCCTACTCCAAACTCTGTCTTTATGGAAATTAAAAGCCTTTCCAGATAGGCACAAAGACTGCCTCAGTACCAAGCCATAACCTGAAAAATGATATTATGCTGCTCAACTGATACAACAGCGCACGGTGAAAATGTTATTTCACATGCTCCTGACCAGACAGTGCCTTTAAATATGATGGCAAGTGTGGAAAACAGCAGCCCACTGAAGATGAGCAAATACACGATACGTTACCACATCATATACCTCCTCTAGGACCTTCTCATATGTACAGTATGCATTACTGGCCTTTCCTATCTTGCTCTCTCATCTTTTATCTACCCATCTGATCCTTGTTATCTTCTTCAAAGCCTCCATATTTGGGCCAAAAGAGGGGAAAAAAAAAAAAAAGACTGGAAAAGAGAAGCCATTATAAATGTGCTGACACCACTGGCCCTACATGTCAGGACTATCTATCATATTCATTGGCTCAGTAAAATTGCTGGTGTGGACAGAATGCAAATTTGGTTACAGTAGAAGAGGTATCTGAGCACCTGTTTGCATACCAGGCACCTAGGGGCCATAATCAGAGGATAAATAAGACAATTTCAAGTGTAATGCTGATTGTACTCTACCAAATTTGCTAATAAAACCCCTCCATGCCTGAAAGCCACAGAGCCTAAGAAAATGTGCTTCCAAGAAGAGCCGGAGCGTGAGCTGATTTATAATGAGTGTGCAGTCATGAAGTGAAAATGGCACGGCAAAAGTTAACACAAGACTGGGTGAAGTCGTTAGGAGCCCTACTAAGCTGTGTGCAAAATGACAAAAATAAGGGCGTCTAAATTCCACTGCAAATCCGATAGACTGCATGCTGGAAGCAAAGAAATGAGATGAACAAGGGCTCATCTACATTAGAAAGTTTTACTGCTTTAATTAATCCAAAACCATAATTAAAGCTGTGAAATCTTTCTAGTGTGGATCCAATTTTACTGGTTAAATGAGCAAGCACTTGGAGCTTACTGTGGTTCAGATATATCATTTACCCATCTGACTGTACCGCACTCTGGCATATTTTAATATACCCGGTTTTCTTCCGCAGATGGTTCTGGCTACCAATCTAAACTTCATAGAGAAGTATTTATCTTCTAGACCTCCGTGGAGGCAGGAGTAGACCCAGGAGGTGTTCTGGAGGTGGCTAGGTTAGACTAGAGTGGCCCACTAGCGACACAGACTGCGTACTCCTATTCTCGAAGCAGTTGTCCTATGCTTCGAGCGTTAAATTGTAGTTAAATGCTTTCCCCAGTTCTTCTACGGGCTTCTTGGGAGTGCAAGAACACCAATCTGCACTGGTGGTTCTTTGTCTATAAGGAGGAAAAAAGTTCTTTCTTCTCTTAGGTTGAGAACTGGGATTATCCCTTACTGAAAGGGTTCCTAATGGTTTTTCTACTGCAGTTGAACAGCTAAATAAGCCTAGCAAGTCATAAAGAAACATACTGGGCTTAAATTCCCATACAGTGTGTGCTTTTTGCGACACAGTATAAAGGCAGTTATTCTGATTGCCTGTTTGTTGGTTTACCTAAGCAACTAGCCCAGTGCGTTGTTCTGTTGTTAGAGATCTCCTATCTTCACACCCCTGACAAAAGCAACAATATTAGAAATTATAGCTTAAATTTTACTGCAATATGTAATAACAAAATGACCGGTAAAAGTAAAATCACAGAATATAAAAATCACAGCAACAACCATACACTTCAAATTCAACGTGAAATATTGTTTTCTAGTAGAGCTGGAAGAACATCTTACATTAAACAGGATAAGAATTGTAAGTGGAAGCGCTCAGAATATTTTTCTAAAATTGTTTTCATGGCATCTTTTCAAGAGTTGTCATTCCCTAATGTATAACACACAGCTCAAGCTTGCATATCAGGTATCATGTCAGACAATAAAGACACTGAGAAATTTTTCACTTAAGCATGCTCTTTTGGTGTATGTATCATCTTTTTCTACAGCACAGGAATTTCTCTCTCTCCAGTTTGTATATAAAAAGGCAAAGGTTAAAATGAACATGTCTCGAATTATTATCTAACACACAGATAACTCTCACGTGGAGTATACAAAAAGCAGTCCTGTTATTGCTACAGAACCTTTGAAAGCAAGTTTTGAAGCCATAAGACTTTAATTAATTAAATGAAATATTACTTTTCTATTAAATTTTATTTAGACTATGCAAAGAGAATGCACAAGTCAAAATCAAAATATATGTAATTCCAATTCTATGCTGCTAGCGACTTTTTTTTTTTAAATGGAAAATGTTTTTTACCTTCATGTCTTTATGCTCTCACTTACATTTTCTCATGAACAGCCTTTCACATAATTTGACAGCTCTGTCTACAGACAGAAAAGCTATTGTGACTGCAAAGCTGGGATCTGCTTTCTGGGCATCAGGACACCAAGGTGCTTCACGTTTTTTTTTTTCCTGCCTCTGTCTTTCTCCTAGTTTTTATCTCCATAGATAATAAGCTCTTAATGACAGGGCTACTCTCACCCTCTCTGTGCTCAAGGACTCAAACTAGTTGTTATCAAAACATAATTCTTACTCGTATTGCAATCACAAAACGTTATCAAAATATAATTCTTCTTACTCATATTGCAATCACAATTTTTCATCTCTTCCTAACCATCAGCACAGGAAAACTGAGACATAGGAAGTGAGCCTACACCACTTAGCATTTTTTCCACCTACAGATTAAGAACAGTTTGTCAATAAATAATTAATTGGTTGACAGTTACTGTATTAATCACCATACATTGTGCACCCTGAAATCAATGCAGGAGTTACCAAGAAGTGGCCGCTATGGCTTGCCGTGATACAAGTAGGATATCAAGTAGAATGTGGTATATCTCACCCTATATTTTAATCCACTCTGGGAATCAAGACTATTCCAAACCTGAGAAGTCTGAGATGAAAGGAAACGCAGAATAGTGCTGACATCTAATAAGTCCTTTAGATGATCAAGAGGGAAAACACTTCACGTTATTATTTACAGTCTTCACAGTTGTGCTGAAGTTATGGTTATAGTAACTTTTAGGGTCATTTCCTCTCACTCAACTTATAAATACTCTGATTATTTTTTTTTTCCCTGCTAAGTGCTGAGGTACTAAACAAAGCAGTAAATGTCATTTTGGGACTAAAAAGATGACTGGCATACACACAAAAGTCACAGAGTATTTTATGTTGCTGGTAAATTCAGCAGAGATTCTTTCTGTTGCTACGCATTCACTTTCTAACCGATCTATTTCAAATCATAAGTTGATCTTCATCTCCATCCACAACAAAAATAAGTTTAGCCCTGCCTTTTCTCTCCTTGTCCTCATCCATTTATGTTTTAGTTGGGATCACTATATCAACATCTGCAGGATCTGAATGCCCCCAGAATTTGGAAACCCAGATTTCCCAAAAGGACTCTCGGGCGTTCAGCCAACTATGGCCATAACCACCTTTACTTGACGTTTGCATAGCAGCCTCCCCAAGAGAAAACTCTCAAGGGAGTTTCAAAGAAATGGCATCAGTTGGGACTGCCAGCTGACATTCAGGAAATGGAACAGGATGGTGCTCGTACACGTGCTCAGCGTATTCGATGACTGGATCGTAGTTTGGACGCCATTCGGTATTGGCGTATTATGACTTGGCTGCCAAGGTAGAATGCACCTGTTCCACCAGCGTGGTTTTGCAGGCTTATGGTGAATGGGAAGAAATTGTCAAATAACAGGCAAACAGTTTCCTATCTATGAGTTAGGGCTGGGTGACCTTCCCTCTCTTTTAGGACTGAATACATAAGCAGCTAGAGCATTTGGCGTCTCCTCCCTCCCGAGACCCGGTGGCATACGGGGCCCCATTAGATAAAAACACTCAGCTGTCACGTTCTGCTGGAAGGAAAGCAGTCTCCTTGCTAGCCAGGCAAGCAATATTGAGGGATGTCAATCAGTCCCCACAAGACAGAAACATGGCTGAGGATAACGATACTACTGAATTCATGTTCACATGGGAAGATGAAAGTTGCCAGTACTTTGGAGAAAGTCATCTGCAGGACCAAATTAATTCTACCATCACCCCCCTTCGCTGGGGGAGAAGGCAGTGCTCAAACTGGCTCAGGAAGGAAACGAGTCAACCTGCTTTCAAGAACAAAATCATCTCTGGATCCTTCGTTAGAAGGCTGTAATCACTGTGTGCCTTCATAACTTCCCACCTTTGATCTTTTACTGAATACTTGATTTGGGGCAAGATAGAAAATATCTGAATCAAGATTATTTGTACACTCTGAAGAAAACAGAGATGGCAATTTTTTTTTTCCCCCTCTTAACAATCTTCCCCCTCCAATATTTAAATTAGTCAGAAAGTCATTTGACTTTTAATTAAAATGAAGTTTCCTTTGAGCTAACTGAAGAAATATCTCCTTGTTCAAACTCTCTTTTCCTAGTTTCAAAAGAGACAGAAGTTTTGATAAATTATGAGCTTTTAATATGCAAGATAATGATAACCTTTAAAGTCTTTATTGTTTTAGAAGCAGGAGCTCTCTTTCCATTCCTGTTTTCAGGTGCTATTTTATCCAAATCTTTATGCAGAAGTGATAGTACATAAAGGTTTCTTTTTTTATGGAGTTGTTTTAAATTTGCTGCAACATGCTGAGCACATGATTTCTAACACTGAAATAATCAACTGCAGTTAAGCTTGGGGTCATTTGTAATTAGGTTCTGCTTTACTCAGAAAAATGACGCAAACTTGACAAAACATCAGAACCACTTCTGGTTTGCAGGGAAGCCAGAAAATCTTTGTATATATTCATGCTTTTGTCCAAAGACTTTACACAATCTGGGTTTCACACATTATGCTTGGTGGCACATCAAAATTCAGTTCTAAGTGATTTGCTTTTTACTGTTGTTAAATTAAGGACCTTTTAAAAAAGGCGTGTCTATATAAATATCAATATATAGGCAAACAGATGAGCACAAACACTCCTGCTGATATGCTCTTGAAAATGGAAGCACAAAGCAAATCCTTTGTAAAGTGTCACCCACAATTTATAACCAACGACACTGTCTGTCGCTAAGTGGGCAGCATTAACTGCTTCATTCCAAATGTCCCTAAGGAAATACAAAGATTTTTCATCTAAGAAAACTTTGTCAAGGCGGAGGACATTCAGTAGGCTAAGTAGGCTAATTTAAAGAATGAAGGGCAAATCATTTCTCATTTCTAGTGCAATTCTGAAGACTGTATATGCTGACCTAATATATATTGAGCTGTAACGAGAAGCTTCGTTTGAGCTTTTCGCTACAGCACAGTGTATCTAGAAATTGGAATTTATAAACAGAGTATATTAAGAATCAACGCAGACATAGTCACCAACAGTCAAGCACAGACAGCAATACACTAAGGATTTGAGTGGCATCCTGTCAGGATTTGTATGTCCATATTGCCTGAGCCCAAAAGACAATTATGAGGCACTTAGATTTACATGGATCTCTTGGCAGTCCAAATGTAGCCTCCACCAAACAGATGGAAATGAAACAGAACTATCTATACGTGAACTTTTGCTCAGAATTGGTTTTGACTTCACCTAATGCAATGGCAGAGTCCTGGAACAACTGCACTATTGTAAACAATATTCCTAAAAGATGTGGTCAATCCACTTTTTTTCTGAAAATAACAAAATAACATCAACTGGTAGAGCTATGCTAGAACTCTGCTGTGTTGTCACACCACTAAATTATATGTGTTATGCTGACATTTCTGTTGTACAGAAACCTGATTGAAAAAAGTTACTGAAGATTGATGATCCATAGTGAGATCAGAAATTGCCCTCCCCTCACAAAAAAAAAAAAAAAAAGAGAGAGCGCCAAGATAAAAGTTCTTGTTGTGGAGAACATGGAGATTACAAAAATGTTTCACTCAAACCCAATAAAATTTCTCTCAATACTTGTTAACGAGTTACTGGAATTTTCTTTTGAAAAATTCAAATGTATGTTCAATTTGCAATAGATTTGATTTTGCAACAATCTAAATATTTTGTTCAGAACTAAGAAAATAAGATACTGTTGAAACTTGGTTTTGAAAAAATATTTTGCTGCTATTTTATTACTTATTTCAACTTGATAGATGAGTTTTCCTCACAAAGCCCAGCTCTGTCAGGATTTAGTTGTTTAGCCTAGCTTTAATAAACTCACTCAGAATGGTGACAAAAATGAAACATATCCCATTTTGTGGCAGTTATAACTCATACAAAACTACTTGAGAGTGTAAATAGCTGCTTTTCACGGTTACAGGCAGATGAGTTAAAATAGGCAAAAAACTTTCTCAAAATTCATTCCCCCACGCTCTATTTTTCAATGTGTTTTCCAGTCTAGTTCCAAAAGTCTTTTCCCAAGGTTCGAATACGTCAAAATGATTATCTTCAATTATTCTATGTGCCTAAAAAATGTGATTCAAAGCAATTAAGGGTGATTAAAGAGAGAGTTATATTAGTCCTACTACTAACTTCAGTGAGGACGTAAGCAAATGCTTGAAGCCGAGCATCACGTACGTGCTCCATCTCTTACCGTGGGCCCAATTAGAATGCCTTCTCGGCGCCGAGCAGGACTTTACCTCAGCCTTTAGTAAGATCCTCATTATTTAGCGTGAGCAAAGGTAATTGGCAAATGCTTCCATTCTCACAAAATGAAGTTTTTAAAAAGCTTTCTTTTGCACATTACAGCAAAGCCAAGGTCTTTCAAGGGTTTTTGTGGATGGGTAGATGAAAGGATAGACAGAAGGCAAAGCCAATCTGGGAAATGAGTGCTCAGGATTTAAGGTTATGTCATCTCTGATTCAGACTGGTTTCCTCAAATAGAGGCTGTCCACATCAGCCTCCAATTTTCTATCAATTTTGCACAGATCTCTCGGATTTTCACCAGAAATCCCATCTTTGAACAGAGTTGCCTCTCTGAAAGTAACCTTTAAGAATATATGTATGTTCCCACAGCTGAGAAACCAAAAACCTCCCAATCAACATTTCAGGGTGACGGCTGCGAGAAACCCTGGAGAAGTGGACAGCTAAGCTGTAAATTAGTACAGGATGGTAAATAAGAATGGTATGAACCCACAAATGGTATGTGGCACCATCATCAATCACCACATGCTGATTTAAGGAACCTAATCATTAGGATGAATCCTGGAATAATTCTGAAGCAGAGCATCTCTGGTTTATGCACAGCTGGTGCACCAAATGACAGAAAAACATCATTAACATCACTATCTTCTACGGGAATTTTTTTATTGTGTGGCTGAATAAGACAACAAGTTTCATAAACTCAGAGACTTTGCCCAAAGAACATTGAGGGTGTTTAATTAAATACAGCAATGAAAGGGCACTTGCTTGTGTTAAAAAGAATAAAAAATTAAAAAAAAAAAAGAAATCAAACCCCAATATTAATACACTAATATTGTCAAGCCTGGGAAAAAAAATTGTGCAAAGAATCAGTTTTCAAAAAAGAAGTTTTCTCTCCTTGGCTTCCCTGTCAATGGCAATTAAAAAAAATCCTACTAACCTGTGTTGTTTAGTTACTCTATGGATGTTAAAAGAAATCATAACTCATTCTATAAACATTTCAATAAAGAATTGAATTAGATACCAAAATTTCTTCCATAAGCCCCAGAATTGGGCACATTTCCATCATAAGTATCCCTGTCAAAACTGAGGAAGTTTATCGGTGTACTTGAGGCATGCAGGGCTGTTAAGAGTGGATTTTCCTCATCTAACTCACCCCCCTCTGTAGTCAAAGAGCAGAGACAGAGACTGCCACCCCACAACGTTAGACAGCTATCGCAGGAATCAGGTCACTCTCTGGGGTCAGCTTTCTCCCCAGGTTTTGACTGTAGAAATTAATGCATTTACATTCACGCATTTTATTTAGAAATTGAAATATAATAAAGTATTATAAAATGTAATAATAAAATATGTTAGAAACTAAGTCTGGAAACACCGTCAAGTCACACAGTCTATCCCTTTTCCCAAAGAATGTTGAACTATTCCTGGACACAGGTTTTCCAAAGAATTGTTTTGGAAGATGCTATGATGGAAATTCTACTTTCTTCCTAAACCATGTGGTCTCATAATTCTCTAACTGGCAAGCCGAGAGAGACAGCTAAAGGAGCTAATACCATTTAATTGACTTAGGTTTGGCAATTCTCCAAAACAATGAAGAAAACCTCGGAAAAACCCCACCCTCTTCTTCTCTTCCCTCTCTTTTGCACATAAATCTAAGAGACAAAACTTAGTGAGGATTTGTTGTGCGTACACGAGGAAGTTAGGTGCCCCATTATCTTAAAAGCACTGTTGAAATTTAATACGTTAATCCCTCAAAACTCCTTTGAAAATCCTAATCTAAAAGAACGAGTTGCCTGCTCATTAAAGGAGCCATTCATTCTAACAATATTGACTGTGTATTAACTTAATCCACATGCTTAAATTCAACTGGAATTTGTTAAATACCCAGCTACCTGCTAAGTATGAATGACTCCGTAGGCATCAATGAGATTTTTCAAGCGAGTGTCACAGGCAAAGCCGCTTGCGTAGAACAACTATACTTTGCCGTGGAGAGCGTTCCAGACAAAAGGCTAATCACATGAAACACTTTATCACAGCAGTTCAATAAAGCAACGAGTTCTAATAAGCTTAAGAAGTTGCTCAAGGAGAGTTTAAACAGGAAAGCAAGGTGGAATTGCACAGCTGAGGATTAATCACTTATGCACTGTATTATAAAAATTGCCATTTAATACTAAACTCCCTCCATCCCTTAAGCATTTCTTGTACAACATGTTCTAATATAAGGGTGAGTTTAAACTCCCTCTGCAGCCCTGGTCCTGCAGGGTTTGTTTGGATCTAGTCTTACGTGTTGACTTACTGAGATCAGGGCATTATGTTTTCCAAGCTCGCTCTTTTATTCAGCATGTCTTTGCAGATATGGTCCTTTCTGCAACATTTTTTCTATAATGTCATAAACTTGTGCACTGGATTGTTTATAGGAGCAATCTGAATTAAGCACAAAGCTAACATAATTGGAATCGCAATCATTATTTAGCTGCTTTTCCCCTCTGCCCCAGAGTTTGAAACCCAATGCGCAAATTTGCATTGGCAACGCGATAGTGGAAAAAGTGAAATAGTTTTAATAAATTATTCTGAAAGATATTAGATAGAGGTCAATTCCCAATTCTTTTGAACTCCATCACAGAACTCTCATTTAATTTTCTGGGAATAGAATTTGGCCACAGTCACTTACAAAATGGGATTAAACTTCTGGCTTTCTTCCCAGAACCTGGAACGAAAGTACACCTATGAAAGTCTGCAGAATCATACAACATAGCTTCCCAAAGAAGGGAAAGCCGCCTATGTAGCTTTACGAAACGGATTTTTTAGTTCCTTAGGCTGCCACCTTCAACATGGGCCAGGTTATTCTGTCATTCATAAATTAATTAAAATGCCTGAAGTCAGAAGCCATTTCTTGAACTTGCCTTGAATCTGTGGGCTTTCCACATTTAAACGTTTTTCAGCATGCATTTAAAATTGAAGAGTGAGTATGAGCAGCTATCATTTCTGTAAGACCATAATAAAGGTCAAACATTTGTTAGATTGAAAGTGACATTAATACCTTCTGAATTCTTATTAGAGAAGGTCCATCATGGTATCATTTTCTTGGAGAGTAATAGGTCAGCTGTCAAATCAATCACCACGTCTGTCTCTATTTTCCTTGTTTCAAGGCAGGACCAAAGAGAACAGAAGGAAATCGAAGAAATACACTTCTCAAAAGCACCCATTTGACAACTTTAATTAAAGTCACAGGTTCAAGCATATGGCAATCCATTACCTGGAAATCCTAGAGTTGATTCTTCATGGTACACTGACCTAAAGAAATTGAATCTGAGTATAGAACTGCACAAAGCATTTGTATTCTTACATAACTATCAACTCAAGAAATCTGAATGACTTAACCCAAAAGATATGAAATACTTGATTTCTGGGGCTGACTTCTTACCCAAGAGAATTCATGAATCACCTTCATGCTAGAAATGGTATCCTGGCCTGAGATTCAAACAGGTTACAGAGAGGAGCTATGCTTTCAGCTCCTGGTCTGAAAGAGCTGAGCATGAACATATGAGTAATAGGCGGAAATCTGGCTCCATTTCACCTTCACATTTACTAATTAGAGAGAGGGAGCTGGATGAGAGGCCAGGCACCTTGCCCCCACACCCCGCACACAGCGGAATACTTCTACAGACCTAACATTTACCATTCGTGTGATAAATACTCAGTAAATGCCGAGGCAAGGATCAGGTGTCGGTAAAATCACTGTAAACCATTCAAAGGCACAATCTATCCCCCCAAAAACCAGACCCGGAGCTTGCATAAATTGGTGTAACTCCTTACAGGAGACATGGATGTACTCTACCTACTGTGATGGCTGGACATCTCAAAGCATAATACTATTTGGTTAATAGAGGAGTGCATACTTTAAAAAAAGTATTTACAATACACGAAAAGCAATAAAATGAAAAACGCAGTGGAAAGAAAGAGATATTTTACATAATGCAGTCACGCTTCTGGTTTTAAATGTCAATGAGAGCTAGCCAAGTTACTTGTGTTTTATATATTTGTGCATGTTGGTTTAAGAAGAACATAAAATTATGTAAGTGGAAAATATATTATTTTAACTGCAGAAGGCAAGTCAAGTGAGAAAAAAAGAAACTACTCTTGTGTTGCTTGTCATTCAGAAGTAACTGCACCTTTTTGAAACCAGGCCACGGTACAGAAAAGCTTACAAGGAGAAAAATCCATTAATAAAAGAGATGGGGGAAGAGAGGGGAGGCACCAAAACTTATAAGAATTGATAAAGAATGAAAATCTGATGTCAATGTAACCAGGGCAAATCAGGAGTAATTTCCATTTACTTCAAAAGAAACTTCTCCACTTCTATACCCGTGCTAATTCGGTGAAAGTCTGAGCCACAGACATGAAAGTTAAAAGATATGGAAGGAATGAAAACAGTCAGGATTCACAGGAAAAAAAAAAAAACAAACATCCCAACCATGTTGTTTAAACAGGGCTCTCTCTTCTAATAGCCTGTTTGATAAACAGAAACATACTGCCCCCAAATCACCCCTGTTCTAATGGCTTCAGTGGAACAACACTGATTTTTCCCAAATAAGACAGAGACAGCCTTCGTGTCTGCAACAGAAGTGAACAAAGCTCCTTGCTCTGAATGCCTACATCCAAATCCAAATCCAGGTACTAAATCTTGCAGCTCAGATTCCACCATGAACACAGACATTTTTAGTAGTGAGTATTCCGAATTCCTTAATATAGTTATTGGACAAAGTGTGAGATTATGATTTACTGTGAATATGCAGTATACCACACCTCTTAGCAGCACCCAGACTCCAAAGTGTTGACAGTGATAACTCTTACAAAGAGCTTTCTAAAGCTACAGTAAAAAGAAAGGTTCTTATTAAGTGAATTGTTTGAGAAGGAAGGAAGAGAGAAAATTTCACTATATTTTAGCCATTTCATTAAAAAAGCTTGTCCCCAAAATAGGACAGCGCTGACCTGAGATCAGATGAGCCATTTAAAGTGATTTATGGTCATCATTCACACAATGTACAGCTGGCTACACGACGGCATAAGTTGTAGGAATGAAGGAAAGCTTTAACGAAATGTATGAAGGTTCTCAAGACGCCGAGAAAAGTATTTTCTGTATTATTTAAGTATGAACATGTAGGAAATTTTTTGACCTGAATAATTTCTCATACTGGTCTAAAATACATTTGTCAAAGGTTCAGCTTCCACAGGCCTTTCACATCAGTTTCTACAGATCTAAGCAGCAAAACGGACACGACTGAAGCAGAGTAAAACTGATACAAGACAAAAATATGGCACAGTTAAAGAGAGAGAATAGGTAATCCTGGCAGTACGCATGTAATTGCGGAAGCATTTCCTTCTCTGAAGCACTCTGTTAATATCCACATATAACGCGAGAAGAGAACTAATTATTTTTTCAGCTGTCCGATGTAGTAGGCTTGGCATCCTCCAGGTTTTATCCAATGCTGTAAGGCCACTACAAGACTTCTGTATCTGGTGCATATTAATGTTATGGATATAGGAAAAGTTTTTCCTGGTTTCAGCTGCCTACTAAAAGATTGTAGAAGACCATCTCATGTATTTAAAAATCCGTTATTAATACTGTATTAGCATTTGGAGTCTCTATGGAGGTAGATGTTGTTGCAGGTTACCCACAAAGAATCTGCTTTCAGTAATGAGGAGAGGAACTCTGACATCTGTCAACTGAGTAAATTCTACTGTTTTGTAAATATTGATCAAACAATCACGGTTAATGATACAACCCTGTAAGTGAATTAGACAAATGTTCCCACATGGCTATCAATTTAATTTCCCAGACTAAATTAGCTTCTTTTGTAAAGCAAAACCCTTTTAAGGAAGATAAATTGTTCAGTGACATCAATGTCCATTTCAATTATGGCTTTATTCTGGTGGAGGCTGTTTGCATAACACACCTGCTGTTCGCCGGGTTGTGTTCTAAGAATGGCAGCCAGGATGAGTGGGAACCACATGACACTAACCTGGAACATTTATATCCCATTTCTCTAAAATATGGGCTAGCTGATGTAAAGAATACCCAAGCAAGTAATTACCTTTTTTGTACCAGCCTCTACAGTCAGTTGAGCTGAAATCACCGTTGTTCGAAAACACACTGATTTAATTCACCTTAGCGCAACCGCGTTTCAGAGCGGCGCTGGCAATAACAGCCCTTGGCTGAGCACGAGCTAGGTGCAAGAACAGGGAGCCAGAACACACCAAAAAGATGCTTGCAAATGGGTAGTGAATGTATCTTAAAACCAGACTGATTACCTCTCAGGAGGAGTTCTTGCATCTTCTTGCATCATCTTGCATCACTCCAGAGCCTACTTCAGTGGAGACAAAACTGCCTGGGGTTTCACTCAGCTGGTCCCTATAAAGCAAGAAGGGAGGGGCAGGGTTTCAATTGGGCCCGTTTAAAGAAGCAGGTAACCCTTTATCCTCAAATCTGCTCTCCCTTCAGATCTGAAATACTGCTGGCTGAAATAGGATAGCAGCTCCTCGCTGGCTTCAGTGGACTTTGGAAAGCCTGATCTGGAATACATAATGCCTTTTTATTTCTGCATGCTAGCTTTTATTGGCAACAATTCATTAGTTTTGAAAGACTAGAAAGGCTCCTTAAAATTAATCTCAACCAAAGGATTGTTTATCTGTGTACAGTTTATCTCAAAATGTTTATGTTAAAAGAAACTTTTTCGTAAACATCATTAAATTTTAAATTCGATTTTGTGACAAAATGGCTATTAACTCTTTCTCCCAAGAGAATCTTGCACTTGATACATTCTAGTTGCATATAGTGGATGGAAGGAAATAAATCTGAGTAGGTTTCTATTCAAAATTATAACTACTCTGTCTTTTCCCAGCAAAAGAAAGGCAGCTGCTGTTTAAATGATCTGGTCTTCCATGAGGAAAGAAAAAGCTTCATCGCTGTTCTGCAACGTGAGTACATCTATAGATTGCCCAGCAGAAAGAGAGCCCAGCATGAATCTCAAAGCCCTGTTGTTACATTATGCAAAAGCAGACAGTAAAAAGGAAGAGGTTATAGAGGCAATTTGCATACTGCATTTAGAGCTTAATGAAGCTCTTTTTTGAAGAGAGGGTCAGCTTTCTTAGGATGTTCAGGTGGCTAACTCAATAGGAGTAAAGTGCCTAAATGCCTTTAAATCTCCCTGATGGTCCTCATTCTGACACTTTCATTTCAAGAACGATGTTATCGGAACAATGAAACAAGTCATATTTAGGCTATGAGAAAACTTTAATGTTTATCTTTCTCTAATTGCCAGGTGTCTGTCTGTATATTTGACCCCATTTTGAAAAGGTGCAGTCCAAGCATCCATGTAAATAAGCGAGATGAGAGAAAGAGAGTTTGCTGTATAAGCACGGGAAACTCTGCTGAACAAAATCTTTAGAAATTCAGTTGCAGGCTGCAACTACATCATGGCTAAGAGCAGCTTGAAACATCTTTCATACCTTAAAATACTACAGCAGTGTCCAAGCTAAGAAAATGCTCATCCCTTACAAATGCCATCACTATCGCACTATTTTGCATAAGGAAACCCACCGCTTCCCTCAAAAGTCCACGATATCTGACCTGGTGAGACTGCCTGCTCTAGGAATACTTGGCAACAGACCGGTTAAAGGCCTCGGACTGCGCTTCTATGCTGGTCCACTGTTATGTGCTCTGGGAAACCATTCCTGACTGTCCTGTCCTATAGGCACTTGGTGTGCGTTATACATATACCAGCACGTATTGCATCCCTGCCCCTCCCAGCCCACTGAGGAGTGTAAATCCATTGTAAGTTTTAAGAGAACAACCCAGCTACCCACTTGGAGTGATCAAGACTCACTCTTTCAACAACAAATCTCTTGTTAATGCTCATCTCCCAACTGAGGTCGTGTCATGTGTTAACTGAGTCCATGGCTGCTCTGTTTTCAGCTTGTTTTTGGGTCATTCCTGAGCAAATCACATAACACGTCTGCTTTCCCCTTGTATTTCCTACAGATACCTCCATCAAATGTGCAGTGTTGTCATAAGAAAAATCTATCAGAAGTTATAAAGTGTTATTGTGAATAAGTGACGGCAACCGTAGGGCTGGCCAGAAAATGGAACGTCTCCTCCGCAACTTGTTTCAACATTTATTTTCATTCGGAATCCAAATGGAAGTCAATGAATCAAAATGAATTGTACAAATCCATGTAAACTTTTCCTCATAAGAAACATGATCCTATGAATCATTTAAATGAGAGTATTTCCAGCAAAAGATCGATCTTTTTGTAACCAGTTGTTATCTGGGAAAAAGGTGATGGCGGGAAGGCTGATTTATGGTGACACACAATCAGATCATGGAGAGTTGGATGAAACAGTTGCTTCTCCAGAGTGCCAGGCTCAGAACTAATTATTTAAATGCAAAATTATGCACTGTGTGGCTTTTACAAGGTTTATTTTTCATTTCTGCCAGGCATTACTGCAGAAACCCCCCTTCTCCTCTGCATGCCTACATACATCCCCACACACACAGACCCAACACCCCCCAATTAATCAATATTGCTTTTTGACTAATTAAAGCTTTAAGACATTCAATACCAATGACATTTTTCTTTAATGTAATGTAGAAATTAAGTTTTAGGTAATAATTTTTTTTCTTTTCAATTTTTTAAACCTCCAATCTACCAAGATACTTTGGATGTATGGACTTGTTTATATCTCTAAAATAGAGATACTGCTGTACATTGCTGATGGCACTGCTAGAAGCCAATTTAATATTTAACCTGGGTGAAGGATTATTTAATAGTTGGTAAAAGGACAAGAAAGTTTTGCTTCTAATATTGGCTTGAATGCTGTACAGGAGGATGTTCTCTTTTGGATGCTTTCTTTGGGGCCCTTTTTTTTTTTGTTTCTTCCCCCACCCCCCACCCCCCCTTTTTTTTTTTTGTCTGTTTCTTCTGAGATTTGACCCATTTTTCAAGAGGATGTTCTCTTTTGGATGTTTTCTTTGGGTCCCATTATTTTTTTTTTTTTCCTCTTTTTTTCTTTTTTTTTTTTTTGTTTGTTTCTTCTGAGACTTGACCCATTTTTCTCCGAGTACTCCTCTAAGACACCTCAAAAAAAGGGATGAAAGCAGTCCAAATTGGTTTGGGTTTGTTGGTTGGTTGGTTGGTTGGTTGGTTGGTTGGGGTTTTTTACTATGTGTAGATACAGGCAACAACTCTAAAGTCTTTTTTGCTATAAAGTTGCCATGGCACTTTCTTTCGGCAGAGTACAGGGATACATGAAAAATAGCCTGGCATTCACTACGCCACAACTTTCATCAAAACCAAAGAAACGCACTAATGCACTTAATGCTGAAAACTGAATGCTGCAGTTAATAAACCTAGTTTCTTTTTAATAACATCAGTGAATAGTAGGCTAAACAGCAAATTTAAAATTTAAAAATTCATTGATTAATTGAATTGTGGATAACTGAAGAAATTGAAAAGGCAAGGTAACATCAGTGCAATACTTTGCAGTTTTCTTTCCTGGGGCCTGTTGCACCTATCATGGATTAGCTGCCCATTGGATAAATTATATCTCTGAGTTTATCCGAATATTCTGACATCCATAAACTCATCACTAAAACAAATTATATATGGACATCTATTACGAGCACATCAAGATCTTCTAGAATGTATTTTGTGGCATTTTTTCCCCACTGACTTCACTGAACAGAGATAGCCAGTTCTGAGTGCTTTTTCCTCAGCTGACATGGGTAAACATAATTTTCTAAATTCCACTGACATATCTGCACTTTCAAGAATGAAACTTCATGTCCTAAGATAGCTAGATAGATGTAGATAGAAACAAGGAATATGAGTCACTGAGAAATAGAAAAGACTAACCAATACCAGAAAAAGTCTGTATTTGTGGGACAAGAGAATGCTGGTTTGAGATATGCAAAATGATGCATAAATTCTCAGGCTTATTTAGAATTTTAAGCCTAGAAGATTCACAATCGAATTCAGTATCTTTTCTCTTTTTTTTCTTTTCTAAAAAGCCTACATCTCCTGCAAAAATTTCAGTTTACAGCTATTTCTCTCATTGTCATAAAATAAAACTTTCCACATACTCTTTCTCCTTTTTTTTTGAACAAACATTTTATTCTTTCAGTACCAGGTTCAATTCTAGTGTAAATTCAAATAAGATCAGCTGGATGAGTCAACAGGAGCCAAATGAAATAGAAATCTTGTACCAGACTCTCCTTTCCCCAGCGACACTGTAATAAACAATGGTCCAGACATTTTATTATCTGATTGAATTTGGACAAATATAGATGATTGTACAGATTGAATGCTTCACAAGTATGCTAAAACAAAACTGGAAACCATTGCTCATTGTAATTATTTTTTCCCAAATGTATCAAAGTCATATCTCTAAGCCTTCAAAGGCCCCTTCTAAAAACTGAAACAATTTTAGTTACAGCTCGTGCATTTCCCACAGGCTACTGCTAAGCTTACTGGAATCAGAGTTTAAACTGCACAACTTCTGGGATTTGGCTTAGCAACAGACATTAATTTCAGCAATGTTTTTGTGTTAATTAGTATTTAGAATGAAAAACATTGCTATTAAATACTGCACTGTGATTGGTTTTCTGCTTGTCCCTGAGAATGATGCTTACGGCTGTGGGCATTTTATAAGTGGCTAACAGAAAAGATATCGTGACATTAATGCTTTGTAGTGGCAGTTCCAACTGACAGTGTAGAAGGCATCAATCCCAAATACCCCAAATATGTATCATTTAATAATTTTAGCGCTGATGGGACTGTAACTTTTTCAGAATTTAGATATGGATCCAGATCTCAGTTTCATAGCTGGCCTAAATTACTATAATGGATCAAATTAAAACTCCATGTCCAAACATCGGCAGCTCCTCAAACTGTGACCTAATGAACCGTGACCGATTCAGCAGGTCATGGCAGAATCACAAGCTCTGAATATCTATGAGTGCTCTGCAGAGATAGAGTTGTTAGTTTGTTCTTTAAAATAGATGACTAAAAATATTTTCACAGCAGCTAATTTCATAAAAGTACAGAACGATTGATATGAACAACTTCAATTTTTCAAAAGCATAAGGAAAATTACTGAGAAGCTATGCTGTGACATTAAAAATAAACTTTATCTAAACTGGTGTTGTGATTAATGAAAGAGATTCAGTATTGGCTTGGAGTATAGCATTTGCATAAGATGTGAAGGCTGAAGAAAGGGTGGGACCAAGGTCAAAGAAAGTATTGACCGTCTTACATCTTACTTGATCTTCGTCTGTAGTAGAAAGCATGTACAAGGCATCTTAATTTTGTTTCAATACTTCAGCAGAAAACAAAAGAAAATAAAGCCCAAAGACACTACGGAGTAGCTGGCAAATTTACCTAAATCCTTTTCTATGAATCTGTTCAAAAAGAATCAGAGAGAAGAAAATAAACAACAAAAACCAACAGATAAAGCAGAATGACAGATCTCACCTTAAGTAAGCTACACCAGGAAGGGAGCCCAAATATGCCTCACAGAAAATCCATCTGGGTTAAGTATGGTGGGTCTGCAGAAGGGCTAGTCAAGGAGGAGAATTTAAAATGGGACGAAGAAATACAGTCAAAGTGTCTCCTGACAAGTTAGTCTAGCAAAATTGTTCAAATCTGTAAGATATTTGCTCAACATGCATAACAAAAAACACGTAACACTGAGTTTTGTAGGATCCTGGGATTTAGGAATGGGGACTATTCAGACTGTGCAGCTCTGGAGCTGAACAAGGGAAGCAATAATTATGAAATCATAGCTGGATTTTTTTTTTTTTCTGGTAGTAAAATGTATTTCATTGACTTAGTGAAACAATTACAGTGGCAGCTGCTGCGCTTGCCTCTGAGAAATATTAGAAATGCCACCGCAATCATTAAGAAAAGTTCAGGAACAAATGACGTATCACTTTATAGCAACATCTGTTTTGGGGAGGAGTTGGGAGAGAGATGGAGGGGCAAAATCAAGAGAGCTACATCGCATATACACAATAAATTTCTGCTTGCAAAAGCAATTTATACAGTCACTGGGAAAGCTGGAGTAGCAATGAATGTCACCGTATAAAATATCACTCCAAGGTGACACTACATGATTTTCAAGTTTGGTCTTCAGAAGAACTCTGTGTTCTACAACATAATTCTTTTAAAACAAACTCCTGAAAATGTAACTTTTCAGGGGATGTCTGCTTCAGGTCAGTCCCATTTGGCAGGTGTTTGGAAAAATCCATGCCATTCCTTCTCCCTTCAAACAAAGCCAACGACAGTAATTCCAGCGCAAGCAATTGCCCATACGTTTTGGCAGATTTCCCAAATGAACAAGAATGAGATTATCAGAGACATCTACAGATTCATGGATTTACATCTCATTAAAAATAAATGGGCATTGGATGTCCAAATTCCTTTCTAAAGATGTTTGTATCTTTAGAGGTGTTTCCTGCCTTACAGCCATGGCCGTTCCCAGCAGTTCCCACGCTTGTTCGTTGGCAAAACAGCGCGGCATGAACAATGCGTTAGGACAGGCAGCTCCCACGGGACTGAACGGCGTGGATTTCAACTCTCAACAAACGGCCACTTGAAAATTTTCCCATTGCTTTGCTAGGTGACTCATACCAATTCAGGGAATAAATGAAATGGCAGCAGCACACGGGTGCCGCTTTCTCAGCCACGGCATCTCAGCACATGGAAAATGTGTTTGATGTAGGCTGAAGTGCAGAACAAGCATGCAATCTGGTATGCCTGCATATTGGTCACCAATAATCTTAATAAATGAAACAAAACAATGCATGCTGTCTACCTACTGACTTTAATCAGGAGTGATTTTATCTACTTAAAGTTACTAAATAAGGCAAGCTTGTACTGCTCAACTTCTTAGTTTTCCAAATTTAGTAAGATGGAAATGACTTAGTTAACAAACCCACAAACTTTCCAGTGCAAAATTATACTTTATTCTCCAATAGCCAAAATTACACAAGCATCAGGGCTTCTTAGCTGTGCTTGGAAAAGATGGACTTGATGTTTTCCTTGCTCACATCATGGTCAAGCTTTCGTACCTTTACTGCAAATTCACTCTTCCATTTTCCAGAGATTTTCTCAATGGAATAAGCTCTAATGTCCTGCAAAATAAAAAATAAAAATACTCGTTTTAATGTTTTTAAACAATCTATCTCACTAACCATACTTTCTGTGCTATGGGGCAGTGCCAAATCTTCAGGCTTGCTTCTACAGTAAAGAGATCAAGTGCTTGAGAAAAGGCTCAGGAGCCCAGGTGTCTCAAGAATTCATATCCACAAAAGGGAGGCTTTTTGCTTCATTTCAAAAAGAAATAAAATGCAAACTCTTTGCCTCAGGCTTCTTTATCTCACCAGTGCAGGCTGCAGAGTGAGGTCAGGGTGGCTCCTCACCAGAGGCAGAATTTGGATGAATGTGTTCAACATTTTATTCATGTTTTGATAGATTGATCCCAACTAAAAAACTGAACTTTGTTTCATTCATTTTGATCCGCTTTTTTAAACCCAAATATCTTCAGAGAACAGGAAAACCACATGTAAATTCTGCTTAGTTGAGGCAGCGCTTTTCATTCTCCACCTGGAGTCTTAGGGCACGTCCGGGCTTTTCTTTTCCTTATTCACCGAGTGATGGGACTGAGGAGCTCCCCACGCGTTCCAGGCTTCGCTCCGCCCAAGACAGCGGTGACCGCTGATCCCCCTGACGTTGACCGCGTTGCCTCCGATGAGGGTCTCAAAGGCCGTACGCCAGGACCCTGGGAAAGGCAGTGGCTAGGATGAGCCTCTACTGCATTTGGAGCAAATGAGCTGGTCTCTACTGTATAGACTCTAGGAGACAATTTTCTTTTAATTTTAAGCCGACAGTTCTGGTTTTCTTTTGCAAATTTCTGGTACAAGAATAATGTTCTGCATCCCCCTCTGAAAACAATGACAGATTCATTATCTCAGGAGTATCTTTAATGTGTGAGTCTTAAAATAGTATCTAAACTATCTCGTCTCCTTTTCATCAGGTTTTGAAATACTGAAATGAGCTGGCCTATTTCTCTTGGGGTTGAAATAATGTGTGCGTCTAACCTCACATAAATAAGATAAGGGAGAGAAGCAAGTGTAAGGAAGAGCATAGCTCCTAAAAATCCTGAGCACATCATTCACAGCAATTCTCCTGAGCTTTTGAGAGCTGAAAACATGGAGCTGACAAAGAACGTGGCACTTACAAAACAAGAGCATTTGTCAGCAGCTGTATTTTTTTTTTCTATAGCTGTTCTGAGCAAATTCATTTTGTGTTCCAAGTTTCTTCCATTCATTGTGCACCTGGGCAGTAAATTTCAAAGGTATATTCTCTTCTCTCTCGTCCCTCCCCCCAGAAGCTGGTGTACCTGTTTCTGGGTAGAAACAGAAGAGCGGACCGCCCAGCTCCTCTCAGATATGCACGAGAGACATTTCCTCCTGCAGTGCTGGAAGCTTGTTCCACCTAGGAAGAGAGTGACGGGGCTATCAGTCTCTCAGCTGCCAGATAATCCTCACAAGCAGCATTAGTTGCAACGTCACCTCTCTGCCTTCAGTGAGATGTCACAGTAATGAAAAATGGAAAAACCAGGATTGTGCAACTGCAGAGGGAAGGGCAAGGGAGGAGCTCTTAAACCAAGAGTCAGTTCTGGAAACTCCTGCAATTACTGTCAGCTCACCTGCTAGGGCAATCAAGAGTCTGCAGTGCTCTCTACTGCTTAATGCCACAACATGTGCCCAAAAGTAAATAAATACATGAAAGATAAATTCAGCATATGATTTATTCATAGCATTTTATGAATGAAAACTAAGAAAATTACTAGGAACTAAATTAATCATAGAAACTGAGGAAATCTGAACAAAACTCCTAGTGTTGCTCTTTTTGCAGTAAATTTACTTTGGCCTCGAAGAAGTCACGTAAGCTCTTTGTGCCTCAGTTTCTCAACTGGTAAATAGGAATGGCACACCAGTATGCAAGCTCTTTGCACATCCGGCCAGTGTGGGACCTAAACTGTTCAGCCTGTCAGCTATTTCTTATTTGGGGTCACCTCTGGAGAACCATTTGTCAAGTAGAGATGCATTACATCTGAAATGGGTTGTAGGTCTTTCCAGCTCCTTGGTGTGGGTGCGTGTCCCTGCTGCTTTCCAGTCTTACAGGAGGGAGGAGGCATGACCCAGCACTCTTTGCTGGGGAGAAAGCCCAGGGAGCAGCTCCGGGAGGGAACATCGGTGCCTTGAACACGGAGACACAAATTAGACGGGCACAGGACCAGTAACCAGGGTAGGTGCTGTGGTGATCTGCTATTGTGTTTTGGAAAGTAGCCAGAGGAAAACAGCGTTGCGAGATCCAAACTCCAGGCACAACTGATGGCTAAACTCTGAGAATTTGGGGACACTCCAATCTAATTGTATAGACAAAAGCCAATCCTGAGCAATTTGAAAATTTGCATCTGTGTAATGCGTAGCACGATGGGGCTTGGGTACCTAATAAAAGTAGCAGTAATAAAAAGGATTTGTAGGAATGTGAGTATCTCACTGGTTCAGAAAGTACATTAATCACCACTGTGGTGAAGTGAGAGAAAGGAGACATTCATGCGAGCTTGCAAAGAGATGTCAGACAAAGCATTTTCCACTTGAGAGAAAGTGGAGTGCATCTGTTGGAGTACTCTCTCAGAGAATACAAGGAAAGTACATCTCGGGCTCTCATTTAGGTACCTTAAGTAGAGTCATGGTGAAAAAAAAATCAATGTTAATTGCATATGTTTTCAAAAATACTCTAAATTACTCTATTAAAATAAAGACACGCCTCAGGAAATAGCTCCTGTTATGCATATTAATAGAGTTTGTATTAGTGCTTACTTGGGTAAAGGGAGACAACACTCAAATTCCTCTGAGAACTGTTTGTCATAAAATTCTGTGCCACGATATATGTCATGTAAATGAAATTCTAAGCAGATAGACAAAGAATGGCAAGAAGGCAACATCAACAAGGCAGGTGGCTACAAGCCAACAGCATATGACATGAACTCTATCTTTTGAAGCCTTGCCTAGAACTAACTATTGTGCAACACACTTGTTTAATTTTAGAAATGCTGTGCAGTGTCATCAAGAAACAGAGAGCGCAATTGTGATGGTGGTTTATGTATTGTTTTTTCTCGAGAGGTTTTGCAAGGATCAAAGTGCCTGTGAGCAACGGTGGCCAAGGATAAACATTACACAGAAACTCAAATTAGAGAAGCCAAAGCAGATGAAAGAGTTGGGATGGGGGCTGGTGCTGTGTAGGGCTCCCTGTGAGGGCCCAGGCGCAGCAGCCCGTGGCTTCCCTTTGTGACAGGGGATGGTCTCCAGCCCCTCTGGCTCACCTTGGAGAAGAGCAAGAGCTGGGAAAGAATTGGCTGATTTTCAGTGAAGAGCTGTGTCAATTAAAATAAACCTCAGAATGTGAAAAATTCAGATTGCATGTGTCTTCCCATTTCCCTTGAAGTACAGAGATTAAAAAAGGAAGAACAGTTAGAAAAAATAGGCTAATCTGCAAGTGAAGGAAACAACTGAAAATGAAATATCTGCCTATAGAAAGGGATACTAAAGCATATTGGAAAGTAAATAGATTTGGGGGGAAAACAGAAGCTATGTGGCTGGAAAGGAGCAAAGTACCTTGGCTTGTGTCAAAAAAATACTAATAATCAAAATGACATTTAGAAGTTAGAGTAGTGGAAAGAGAGCACATCACATGCAATTTAAAATGTAAATTCCCTGCAAAGGCAAGAAAACCCTGCAGATACTCCAACGGCAATCAGAGAGCAAAATCAAAATTACAAAAGCCGAAGGCAAGAGAACCTCATATGTTCAGAACATCTTTGGTATATATATGTATATAAATACTGCCGCATGCCATTCTAATCTTTTTTAATTTCTGACCTGAAAATAGACATGCAGCCTGTGGCAAAATGGGCCCAAGGTTTAGGTCTTACAGCCAACAGGTCTGGAGTGCAGCTGTACAGACCATTTGTTCCACTGCCTACCACTTACCCACATACGGACCTGACCTTGGGATGGACTTTGGTGTCAGAGTTTGAAGCAAGGTGAGATTACTAGGAATTGAGATTCCTAGATATTATACAATATTATGCTAGCATCCATCCAACTACTCTTTGCTAGTGTACCAACACACCTAACAATGTTTCCTACCTCACTGCAACCCTGCTTAGGAGGGAAGCACTATTCTTTCCTGCTGGAAAGTGCAGTATATCTATGCTGCAGTCACAACAAAGGCTGTTGAAGATACATCGGAGCTGATCTGGGAAGCGGCGGCAGTTAATCTGCAGCAGGATGTGCATCGCACACATTAAATGTCCAAATATTTACCAGATAAATCTGGTCCTTCCAAACTAATGCAGTTCCAATATGTTGCACTGAAAAGTTCTGTAAATGTTAAACTAACGCTTTCACAGAAGCGCCAAACATTAGGAAGATGGTTCTGGGATCCCGGGACAAGGTAGGAAGTATCTAAACAATCCCATGGGAGTGCTCAAACAAGATCCAAGATACACTGCCAGTATTTCACATTTCAAAACCACTGCAACACTATTCACACGTGACAGTCGAGATTGGTGCCGGCGCCCAGATTGCATAGTAGCTTAGTAGGAAAAGCACTTCCTCTGCGAGAGCAAGGTTGGAAGTTTGTTGCCCTCACCGGTAGAAGGGGATCCATCAGCTTCACCAGACTCATTCAGCCAGTGGGCTACAAAAGCCCCAGGAAGCCCTCCAGACCTGCCATGGCTACCTCACTCTGCAGCCAAGGGCAGAAGGATTAGGAAGACAGGGGAGAGCCAGCAAGCCAACAAGAATGTGGCCCTACAGCTGGGACACAAAGGGAGACTAGGAAGACTGTCTCGTATGATTAGCTCTGGCTTTTGGTCTGCTTCTGCACAGTGAACAGTGAAGGGAGCAGGAGCTGGCATCCTGCCCTCCCACATAGTGAGCGAGGGGTTTAACTGTAAGTATTTCACAAAAGGTGGTCTGTTAGTTGCAGGAAAGGAGTCCAGACTGTGAATTTGTAGAATAGAGAAGCACTCAGCATGCAGCCCCGTGGGGCTGGGATTGAGACAAATCCCATAGCTCGTGGTTCCCACTACTCAGCAAGCTCCAGTCAGAGCTGCATCATGCACAGGATTCAGGCATCTTATTCTGCCATACTGGAAAATTTCCTGACCTCCAACCACCCCATTTCAGGCAAAGCCTCATTTCTTTAAGCATTGCAACTCTGAAATTACAGAAGCCTAAGCAGGCTTTCTGGACCTTACTGCACTCTTGCTATATCCATCATTTAAATGTCATTGAGAACTTTGAGCCCTTGATCATCTATCTTTTAAAGGACATAAAGAAGCAGAAGCAAATTTCTTAGCACAGTTCTTCCATGCAGTGAGGAGGCCATTGAACCTTCGTATTTTCAGTTGTGACCCACTTACAGTTTATAATTCTCTGTCAAAGTGCAAAATTACACACGAAAAAGCAAGCACAAAGAATGCTGATTTGTGGGTGTGCATCAGAAATGAATCCTTCCACAGGCATCCCCCCCTCTTCATCTTATATTAAATTACTAAAAGAACAGTGACACTATTCATTAATTGAATTGCTCAACTTACATGTATTCAACCCTGGGAATTATGTAAAAGAACTGAATAAATACCATGCCTACAAAGTTTCAGTTTTCCTTCTATAAACTACCACAGCATGGAACTGACCTAAAACTACAGATCTTTTTCTCCTTCTAGACTTCAGCTGAACTTTAGATCCCTATAGGGGAGAAGAGTGATAAAAAAGGCTTGAGTAGGGATTCTCATACTCACCAGGTACAGCTGCACCAGTGTGGAGGAAACCTTGCTACAGGCAAGGCAAGGTTATTATTATTCCCACAAAAAAAAGAAAGGGAGAAGAGGGTTTCTTACTTTTGTGACCTGGTCCCTGATCTGCTCCAACACAGCCAGTTGCAAATTCAGGATATCATGTTTATCTTAAACACAGTGTGTTGTTCTATAAGCTGGCTTCAGCTAAATGGCTAGCTGACCGGTGGACACCTTGCTATCCAGAATTGGGTAACGGTTTACACATGCATATCTGTCTGCATCTATACGTTATTCATTTTATCCTCGTGTTATTTTAACCTCTTTGTGGAAACAAATATCCTTCTGCTGTGAGTTGGTACGTTGCCAGGCAAAAAAGGTCAGCCTGTAGCTGCAGTTCCCAAAGCTGCATGGCAAATAATAAATAGCAGTTACACAAGCCAATGGCGCACTTGTCAGCTAATATTCAGCAGAAATTCTACCGTGGAAAAGCAAACCCAATGCATTTTAAGCACCAGGAATGCTGTCAGATCTCTCCGATTGGTTTGCTTTGGCCACTGCTATCAGTCACCAGCTTTTATGAATGAATACCTCTTTCTCCCTTCTTTTCTGGCCACCTTCTTTTCCATCTTTGCTGCTGTTTAATTCCGAATAACGGTAAGGGAAATTACTTTAAAAATTACTTATGTTTTGGTAGTTGGATGAGCAAAATTCAGTGCTTCTTTGGAATAAAATGTTGGTTTCTAGACAGTTCTTCATGTGTTTATTATAGATGTTATTACTTCTGAACAGAAAGACCCATTGAGTCACTACAGGGACCAATTTCATGGGTTTTAGAAAATAGGTTCCATAGTTTTATCACATCCACCAGCATTCAAAAGTAAATCAGGCTCCCCTCTACACAAGGTACTCAAAGCATGGGAGTCAGCAGAGCTCCCTTTGCCGTGTGGTGTCTCTGGGTTTAAGAAGCTTGGGAGGGGAACCAGAGACTCTGCATTTGAAAGAGGCAGGGTAAGATTATGTGCAAAATCTTTAAAAGAAAAAAAGGAAAGAAAACCAAATTGACTGGGTATGAATGCAAGGTAGCTCCTTCTAGTGTAGGAGTAAGCATAGGAGCAAAGGATGCAGCCAACCGAGGGCTGTGTGGGATTTGACAGTGTGAGTAGCAGAGATCTCTGAATATTTCTGTCCTTCCATCCTTCCTACAGGGATGAGACCCTGACCCTGAGAGCTATGGCCCTGCAGCCCAGTCTCTCTCTTTCCACTTGGTAACTGTGAGAAGCAAAGCTTAGGATATATTATTCACATCTAAGACTACTCAGTAACTGGTTAAATAACATATATCACTATTATCTAAACTGATGGCTAGAAAACCAATAGTCAATTATATGATATTAAATACATCCATTCATACATACATACATATATATATAATGTTTGTGGACAGGAAAAATGGCTATATAAACATTTGAAGCAGAAATACCATTTCTGATTCACTTAAACCTCACCCCCACTTTTTCACCCTTCTATCCATAATCTGTCATTATAAAGAAACTCTAAAGAAGGCAATTTATTCTTCAGCAAGGATTAAAAACCCCTAAATGTGGAGCAATTGATTAAATGATTTCAAAATCAGATGATAAAGAACCTGAGTAACTGTTAAAAAGTGAACTAGAGCTAGATGAATATGAGAAAAAACTACCTGTCACTTAGACACTGGACAGGAATTAAGGAGATTTAAAGCAATTCTCAAATCCTCCACAGACATCAAGAATGACCTTTGGACAATCACTCTGTTTCAATTCCCCTTTATGAAATAGGGATGGCAATAATATTGACTTTCTTTTGCTTTGAGGCTGTCTTGTCTGCTTAATTGTAGGAACACTGAGTGAAAGATGACTCATTCGTGGTAAATCTAGCCATAAGCATTTTCCTCTTTCTCCAAAAAGTTAAAGAACAATATCATTGAAAGGGTGTTGTATAGAGCGAGTTACCAGTAAATAGAAAAAGAGGAAAATCAAGCTCAATTATAGTTAATAAATTAATCCAAAGGACAAAATTGTAAAGCCAGATTTTATTACCAAACTATATCTTGAAAAAAATCTGGAAAATGCAGGCTGCCCAAAAGGCATTTGCTACATTTCAGGGACAGTTTCATTTGTCCACATGGCAGAGGAAGTCACTCGGGGAACGGGTGCCATGAATTTGATTCTAACTCGTAAAGAGAAGTTAAGTAAGAATTTGAAAGTAGGAAGAAATTTGGAGGGGGGGCAGGGACAATCAAGAAATTGTCCGAGTCCTCTACTGCAAAGAGCAGTGCAATAAGAACAGTGAAACTCAACAGATTCAGGGAATTGGTAGGTTGGGTAGAAATTCTAAGGGAAAAAGAAGGGCAGGAGAATTGGCAGTTATTAAACCAGACTATATTAAAAACACAAAGGCAAAAGAGTCTACCATAGAGGAAAAATACTTGGCATGACTCTTTAAAGAAGTTAAAAATTTAAAAAGAACACATAATAAAGGAGGAATGGAATGGTATTATACAACTAGACAGGTATACAATCAGAAAAATGAAGGTTAAAAGGGAGTTATTACTAGCAAGGAATATCAGAGATAACAGGAAAAAGGTTCTTTCAGTCCTGTGAAAAGGTGGCAAAGGTATAGATTATTTAATAGGAAAGGAGAGCAAATATGAGATGGCAGAGAAGGCTGAAGGATTCAAGGTATTCACTATCTCAGTCTCCCCCCAAAGACCCTGGTATTTTATGTGCTGATTTCAACAAAAAGACAGGCTTACAGACCAGAATAAGGAACAGTATGCGTATTTAGATACACTGAGAACCTGGAGAAATTCATCCTAGAGTAGTTAAGAAACTACTCAAAGCAATATTAGCACCCATAGTAATTGTGTGTGAGGACTTGTGAAGAGCAAATAAGATCCTAACAAACTCATGAAACATAAATACAGGGTCTAATTGCTGATGCATGAAAGTCCAGTTAGATATTACTCATTTCATCGTGCATGAAGCTGACAAGTGTGACTGTCTGTGATATGAAGTAATATTTAGTGTCTAATTAAGAGCATCAAAACCTGACTCAAAAAACCATAGCACCAGGAGACAAAAAAGCTCAGCTTTCTCTACACCTCAAAACAAATATCCCATTTGATAATACTTATGAAAGAAGACAGGGGGATATCAATAGCAAAGCAGTTAGGCAATCTATGTCTTCAAATTTTCATATAAGAAAAAACCCTTCAAAATCAATTCATATCATTTGGGGACTAGCATGCCAATCTAACACTTGGTCATAAATTTGAAGTTAAACAAAGCAATCAGTATTTTACGTTTAGATTAAAAATTGCCTACAGAGGCCCAACCACATCTGATCTTCTGCCTAAAAGAAGTTGACACTAAGCCTTTTGCATGGATCCAAGCATGAAGTTAGCGTATTGGAATGTAAGACACATTTCTTCTCCCTATTATGATCCTGTAACGTGTAGAGTTCATTGAAGACCCAAGCTTTGAAAAATAAGTTAAGTTTTGAGTGACTTCAGTGTTTAAGTGAATTATTATTTAGCAAGCCTGGCCTGCTTGTTGTTATCTAAAACACAGAAATGTTTCTACCATCTATTTTTAAGCTGTCAACTAAGCACCACACAGCACATAAGCACAAACTGAATTTTAGAAAGCTTAAATCCCTGGACTCCTGATTTTGTCTATGTAACTGTTACGCGTGATGGAGCCCTGCTTTCCTGGGGATGGCTGAGCACCTGCCTGCCCATGGAAAGTAGGGAATGAATTCCTTGTTTTGCTTTGCTTGTGTGCGTGGCTTTTGCTTTGCCTGTTAAACTGTCTTTATCTCAACCCAGGAGTTTTCTCACTTTTACCCTTCTGATTCTCTCCCCCATCCCACCACAGGGGACTGAGCGAGCAGCTGGGTGGGACTTAGTTGCTGGCTGGGGTTACAACCATGACACAGGGAAAGAAACATGCACCAAGAAATCGTGTAATTCCATAAAGCGATAAAAGCATAGAGGCATTTCTCTCCTTCATTATCTATGTTCTAATAATTGGACAGTTATCAGTTAATAAACCATAGACCAATTTCTGTCTTCGAAACGCGCTTTTCTCGTTGACTTCTAATTCTTCCATCAGAGAAAACTGTCATCGTAATCAATAAGATGTTTGCACTCATAACTGCAGATAGATTCTGGCAATGCTGCAGGCTACTGAAACAGACCTACTACACTTTAGAAATAACTAAAAGAACCCCTACCAGTCCGGAAAATAGCATCACATCTTGCATTTTAAATGCGCATAGATTTGTGCACCTGTTATCAAAGTCTATCTCTTAATTCTGACTTAAGCTGTACGGACATCTCTGAGGGTATCACCTATGGTCCCTGAAAGAACTGACCCTCTACATTATTATGACTTACCAGTTACAGAAATAATAGCAGTCTGGACAGTGTCTGTGTCTTAATTCCTCAGCCATGGACACAACGGCTTAACTCATCACAGATGAAGCAGCACAGCAAGTACTGAACAGGTCTTCGGAGCGGAAAACTGTAAGAAAGTAAATTTCACCAAGGATATTTTATTCTTTTCTTTCCCCTGCTTGTGCGCTGTATTTTCACTTCTGTCTGTAAACCTCCAGGCACAGCATGTTGGTACAGTTTCTAAATATCTAAGTAAGTCAAATGTATACTTGGTGTTTATTATTGTAAATGTAATATCAATTAGATGTATCACAAGGGAGAATAATTATCTAGATTTAGCAGAAAATATCTGCTCTGTATTAATATCTGAACATATTAATGACCCCATGGTTTTCCCCCAAGCAGTTAGAACAGATTTTATTTTTTATTGAAGAAATACGTTATCCATTAAAAGGTGGTCCTTTTTTATAATTAGCGCTACTTCATTTTGTGGGAAGAGATGGGGGTTTGCCCCCTTTTTTTAAAAAAAAAAAAAGAAACAGGATTTTATTACAACTCAGCATTCTTTCTCTGAGAAAAGAAAAAAAAAGAAGTTTAACAACACAGTTCCAATTGCCAGCTGACATCGAGATACCCTTTACTACTAAAGATAGTAGTTTACTCCGTTAACTTCCCACTGCAGCATTTACTCAATAGGACAGTATATAACCAAGCCAAAAGATCAATATGTGATCCTATGAATTTACAGCCACCAAGACTTCCCCAATATTGGTATATATGGTCCTAGATATAGTTTAAGCTATATACTTATACTGGATCTTGGAAGAGAATATAATAATTTAGAAGTCCATGCAAATACCACGTTGCAGATATACAATAAACAGCCATTGCTGTGCACTTATCACCATCCGTCGGCTTTGAGCTACGTAGGTGGGGTATAGGAGGAGATGAGTAGATGTTCGGATGGTGCAGCACGTGTCCCGTTTTACCTCTAACACGGCATCTGTGGCCAACGGTTGTTCTTAGCCTATGAGATCTATTTTCCTTGACGATCCCGTTCCTGCAAATGAATTTGAGAGCACTGCAGCTTTCCTTTTCAGTACATTTCTAAGTATTGAAAATCTGATTTGAATATACCTTAAGCACTCAGAAATTAAATAGCCATCGGAATGAATCCAAAATTTATTTGTAAAATTCCTTGTGACTTCTAAGTGAATCATATGCTTGTTTGAGTCTCGAGGCCAACACTGCACAAACCAGTAACTTTCTGCTCCTCTTCCTTATTTTCACACTGGAGCTAGGGAAAATATGGAGGAAATTGTACCTAGAAGTGTACATGATTTATAGTGCCTTGGGCCAAGTGGTACAATTTATGCACTATGTCCTACACAGCCTAGCCCAGAGGCTCTGCATAACACTTTGATGAAGATTTAATTTACCTCCCGTAGTGATAGTACAGTCTATCATATCAGAATTTAAGTACGTTAAACAGCAACACCATAAAACTTCTCATTTTCATTTATAAATCAGAAGTAATTTCAGCAGGAAAAAAAAAAAAAAAAAGATATTTCACATCAGAAATGGGTTCTCATCTTCTGAGACAATTCTCTTTTGGTTGGAAGCTGTAACAGTGAGGGCCCATATACCCTCCTGGTCCTTTGCTTTAGAGATGCTGATAGGCAGCAAGGCAGCAATTTAGGGACATTATATGTGGGTCTCCTGTCCTAACTCCCTGGGTAGTACAGGAAATTACCACGATGTGCAATGAGACACCAACACATCTGAAACAATCATCAAACATGTTTTCATCTGAGATCTGGTAATTGACTGTCTGGGCACTCCTAGTCCTTATTAGCTCTTAGCCAAACAAACAGATTAATTTAAATTATCAGAAAAGAAGCCCTACACACTTTGCCTTCAAAAGTGCTGGGATCACTCACCCCGGCAGCTCCTAGCTGGAGCTGGGAGCAATGACTGACTGATTGTGAGTGATGAGAAGCTGCTTCCTAAGCAGCTTCTTCAAGATCATGTTTCAGACTAGAGCTTTTCTCTACCATCTTCCCATCCATATGGGGAGGTAAGAATTAGACTCTCAGATCTGAGTCCTGGTGTCTGTCTTCTGCCAAATGATTTTATTTGCAGTGAGCTTCTCAGATGCCTGTCAGTAGACCACCTGGTCAAGGTATAAAGCCCTGATGCAGGCCAAGTGCCACACTGGTGTTGTTATGTAGACTCAATCAAATACAACATCATAAATTTCATCCTGGCATAAGACACTTTTAAAAATCTAGTCATAATTTCCCTGGATTGAAATGGTAATGGGTTCTCATTTTCTATGGACACTTCGAGAGGAATATGCAAAATATCTTAAATAAGGGATGACAGATGCACATAGGTTAAATGGAATTATGCTATGTAAACTCATTCCCTTCTGCCCAGCGTAACTGAGACCGATACATATATATCAGACTTACAGGCTCATGCCATAGATTTTAGAAATAGACTTCCCAAAGGGATGCATTTTTGCTCACTTGCATGTGTAAATTGGGTTCACTTAAAATTAAATTTGCATACACTCTGTTTTCATTATTAATGACAAAGAGAAAATACTTGGCTAGACTTGGCCTGCAGACTGGATAGATTGCTTTTTATCTCTCATTTTTCTGGGAAAACTCTATCTTGTTTAACAAGAATTAAGTGTTCCTGATACCAATGCTCGTATGGGCTGAAAAATCTCTCAGCTCAAGGGTTTCCTAGAGTAGCTAAAGCACCACCTGAAGAAGTAAGAATAAATAGGATAAAATCTGACTTCTCCTATTTCTCTGAAGCTTTTTTGCATAACATTTGTCTTTTCCTTATTCACAGATAGCAACCAACTAAAACAGTTTACTTCTGTCAAGCATTCTCTTTTCCAGTTTCTTCGAAGTTAGGAACCCTGTGTGAAGTTTAGACACTAAATTAATACACTCAAGCAGAGGGTGAAAGTCCAGATATCAAGTTCTATTAATACAAAAGTTTTTGAAATGCAGCTGCTAATAAAATACCAGCAAATTTGTTATAAAATGACTTGTAGGTCATTTGTGAGTGAGGCACTCAAAAATAGTACTCAAAAATTTCTGGTTATACAAAAAAAAGTATCTTTGCTTTGGACTAATTGCTATTAGTGGGAAATATTTTATTAAAAGACATAAACACACAGCGCAACTCTCTTAGAGGCAAGACCTAAAAAGATGATTTCAAACATTAGCCACATGTAGTTGACATTCAAACTAAACGACGACTCTTACAAAGAGGAAAGCTGAAAACATCAAATTACCACTTGGGAATTTCTTTAACTCAGAACATTTGTAGTGATTTCAGACCCATTCTGATTCCATTGAGTTGTCCTTGAAACAATGCTAAAGGCTGTCGCATGGAAAAACCATAAGGGAAATCCTATTCTTAATGGTGCAGATCCAAAAAAAGATTTAAGTATCACAGCAACACTGTTCTTTCTGGACTTACACAGGAGAAACAGCTTAAGAGATGGAAATTCTACAGGTATTTTATCTTTTTCTTGAGTTCCAGTTACATTAATTTTAACATTTTGCAATTTATGTTTCTGTTCTTAATGTAAGTGATTGGTGTCTCCTTTCCTGAATGAAGCATTTCTCTCTAATCATAATGCAGTTCCTAAAACCCATTAAAATCAGAGACAGAGTGTTAAAATGTCAAGTGTGTAATTGATGTGTGAAATAAATGGACTCTCAGGGCTATGCGAAGGGTGAACAGGCACTCTGAAGGATACTTCAAATGAATGCAGTAGCATTGTCTGTTCAAATACAATAGACAGGAACATTTTAAGGCAGCTTTTATCACTGCCCTTCTTTTCTCTTTGCTGACAATGGCTGTAAAACACAAACAAAAATTCAGCAAATGCAGTATTTCATTTGGGCAAAAATTCTACTGCAAATCTCCCATTTCTCTGAAATACATGCAAAGTGGGAAAGATTCAGAAGCAGAGCAAGCAGCCTGATTTTTTTTTTTTTTTTATCATTATAACAGAAGACAATCATCAAACTGAAGTTAGTTTCTGATTACTTTTTTCATGGTGTAGTAAAAGACCAGGAACAACCACCACTCGCTGAAGCCCTGAGCAAAGGCTGAAAAGGAGGAATGCTCCAATTAGGCAGATGGTAACTTGAGAGAAACCTAACTTTTGGCACTTTCAGAAACTGGGGAATCATTATTGATCTTATTGAAATGAAATTTCTATCCATCAACCAAGCACAGGCCTAGTCTCTCCTTACTCTTTTTAGTTTGTTCAAATGGGATACTTTTCTTCATACTGAAAAGCTGTGAAATTTTGTGATTGCACAAAAAAGGCACTTCTACATTTGAGAGATTAAGACATCGATGTGGATTTTTATGTAAATAATATTAATACATATTCATTTTTAAAGAAGTTGTGCCATTTTACACTATGATAAAAGAGTTTAAATTATTCTGTAATTCAAGGGCACAGATGAACACCTTTGAAACATCTAAAGAGGACAGATAGCTACAGGGATAGATGTATAGATGGTGGAGATTAATAGAGCCTAACCTTCTTCTAATCAGTCTGAAGATTTTAATTTCCACTACTACCAGCAGAATTTAAATGTGTATTTAATTGCATAAATGTTGCCAAGTATCATACTTTATATCTCTACAGTCCTTATGAATATTCATATAAAAATAATGATTGCAAATAGCTTGTCAATAGAGCAGATAGACAGTCTGAAATGCTTAATAATGATCATCGTTATAATAATGGACCCTTGTATAGCATTTCCCATCCAAGGTATATAATGGCCCTTTCTCGTCAAATTAACAAAACTTAATTAGGATACTTCCCAATTACCTTGTGAGACTGCATCATGAGAGAGTGAAATGAGAAAGACTGGTCTACAAGAAAGCAGTCTGGGCTTGTAGACAAGCAATGAACTACAACAGAGGAAGCCTGGAATGAAAAGGGGACGCTGGCACACGTGCCAAGCACTGATCTTGTGCAAGTCTCTGTGCATTTGTAAATCCTCAATAATTTGGCTTCTTTCCCACCTCAGTAAAGTCTTCAAGTAGCTTGGAGTTAAAATGAAGTCAGTATTTCAGCCATTTGATGTGGCAGAAATTGTCATCTCCCACACTGGCATTCAAGATTTCATATCATTTCACTATGAAGCTGCTGTTACAGTGGTACTTAATTCCTCCTAATAATTAATGAGAAACAATAATTTGATTTTTTTTTTCTTCTGTTGTATTTTTTGCTCAGCAGTAGCAATAAATGAAAGATCAAGGCCTCATGAAAGTCTGGGTTCTATTAAGGATGTTTAAGGATCATTCATACAAATGTTCAAAACTACACTGAGAGCATAGCAGCCTTGCATGGCTAGATCTTTCAAACCTGATATCCACATCCTTGGTTTAATAATTATGTCTGTTCTGCTAATGACTTACTCTTAAAAATCATGTTAAAATGTTCTAGTCCTAGAGGGTCAAATAGCAGATTACAGCCAAATTAACATTTCTCAAATGAAATAAAGAGATTGACCTTGTCCACCTTTGCACTTCAATGCAAAGCAGAATATAATGTGTTAGCTTAAGCCTTAGGAGGACACTTGCAAGCATATGATCATTGCCTCTGTCTTCCTAGATACAATCTGCCACCCTACTCCAAATCGGTTACGCAAGCTTGAATTATCAAGAGAAATTCTATTCCCTATTTAGAGTGCCTCAAGGTTTGCACATTCCACTAGAACTGTGTCTTGCATCAGGTCAGCCCATGCAAAACAGCATTCAGGTGGTAACCACCATTTCCAGCACGATCACCTTTGATCACACTACTTAAATCTGCCAACCAATTCAACAAGAGCACACTTTCAAGCATGTAAATACACCCCCTCCATTGAAAGAGTCTTTAGGCTCTGGAAGAGCTGTGTTAGAAAAGTAACCTTCCACCAATCTCAGTCTTTTTCCATTAGATAGGCATTGATTTTTGTCATCAGATTCTAACAAAACTTGAAATTAACATGTTTTTTCTTTAACAAAGGGAAAAATTTTTTTAATTAACCTGGGTTCCCTCTGCAACAGCTGAATAGAAAGCCTTGTAGGTACCCCCTAACCAGCAGAGCCTATGTGCACAATATTTCCTTTCTCCCCTTAATGGGTACATAAGTACGCATGCATTTCCATCTGTTTTAAATTTCTGTTTTTCTTACAATAAGACATATTTTGGTTAAAATTATCTCTACTTTTTTAGAAATGGAACACTTCCATATAAAGCATTCTTTCCATGGGTGGACTAAAGTTAAAAGGTAAAGATCCTTTCTGGTCTAAAACACCAGAAGTCTGCTGACTTGCACGGAGCAGAGCTGATTTACACCAGCTCAGGACCTGCCAACAAACACCTGAAATACAAAATATGTCCTTTTGCTTTTCCTTTTTTCTTTAAGCCACTCCTTTTTTATTACCCTTTGAAAGGAACTCTAAAGTGTTTACTTGTCAAGAAGAGAAAATGTTTGCTGTTAAAGTTCATTCCCTTAAGACGCACAGTGATTGTGAGCGTCGTAGGGGTCATTCTCCTCCCCACACCAAAGCCCAGTTTCAGGACAGAGAGATCAGTTAATGTTTAGAGGAAAAGTGAGCCCCCAAGCACAGCGAAGGAGGTGTGCATGCCCGGCAGCCCTCGTGGGAGCTGCTGAGACACGGAGGCACTGCCCTAATACGCAACGTCTTTCTGGCTCTCCTCTCTGGGCAGTGGCGATTTTTTTCCCCAAGTTATCCATGCAGCAACCAGATAACAACAGAAGTATGTCAGAATGCCCACTAGCCAGCCAGGCTGCCAAATCCTCGCTATTCCTGAGTGCCTTCTGTGTGTGGTGTTTTTTTTTTTTTTTAAGGCAGAACAGGCACAGTTAACACAAATGAGTACATGGCAAATGGTGAGAAAATGGCAGAAATTACTACCATCATCAGACTCTCAAGGATAACATTTTTGTAGTGATTCATCACGACTTGTTTCTATCAGTGCTCTGAGGTCTAAGATTTTATGGCTATTTTAAAAGATTAGGGAATGAATGGAATTGTTAAAATTCTCATCTCCTTACAAAACAGAAAAGTGGAAACAATTTAAAAGATTTCTGTTTGGGGTCAAACTACTCTGATGACTCTCTTCAAAGACACGTTCTCCACATTTTACTTTTAGATAAAATTATCCATAGCTTCTCTTAAAAAGGGGGGAAACACAGTATTTTTAAAGTAAATGAAACTTCCATTAAACATTGATTAAGTCAATAATTAAAGGAGGTAATTAAATAAACCTCTGTCACATTACCTGAAATCTATTACATCAGTCCCAAGCCTTCAGCTGGGCTAAATAAGTACAGCTCCAGAAATGTCAGTGAGGCTATGACACAAATTGAAACTCTGACCTCCTGTGTTCATCTGAATATATACCACCACCTAAGGAAATCTAAAATACTTCAGGTTTTTTATCTTGTGGTTATAGTTTATAAGATTAATAACAAATTAAATCTAATACAAATTTAAAAAATTTTTCAACAGTAATCCGCTCAAAATTTCAACTTTCAATATTTTCACTGTTACTATGATCTTTTATAGAAAAATACATAAATACCACCATGAACTGAAGCTACCCATGCTCCTACCCAAGACAGCTCATGCAAAAGAAACTGTAGAAGTGTGAGGGCTGGGAAGCAAGAGCACATACGATGCCAGTCCCTCCCTGCTCTCCATGTTAAATTCTTTGTTTTCAATAAACAAGGGACTGGCTCCTACTTTTTCCTTGGAGAACAGTAGGTAGGCCTACTGCATCCCTCTCCGAGTCAATAATACAGTAGGCGATGAATGCAAGACCTCTGCAATACAAACTGTTTCAGACTTCTCAGCAATATCAGAATTTAACAACGTGTCTGGAGGCTAATAGTGATGTATGACTATCCACATACATAGCTATATACATACATGCATACAGATGTGCACATATTAACTGCAGATATTTCAAATCAGAAGGTGTTGTATGGAGGGAAATCAAATTTTATGGTCTGTCAACTTGGGCATTTGCTTCTGGAATGCCAATATAGCAGAGTAATGACAAATAGTAACATTTGTAACTATGCAGGAGGTGATACCATTTAACCTTTCAGCAAAACCTGTACCTTATTTTGTTCATTCTCTTTTATCCTATTACCATGAGTGCTCCAGCTCTTTGGCACAGCACTTTGAAATATGGTGATGCTGCTGCCCCTGTTTTGTGGAGGGAGAGCAGAGGTTCAGCAGAATCAATTTCCATGTGGAAAGCCAAGGAAGAAGAGAATGGCAGAGCAGAAAGATGAACCCAGACTTTCCAACTCCCATATTCATACCAGTGGACCATGTTTCTCCTTCTTGCACTTTAGAAGTTAACAAATTCTTTTTGAACAAATCATTGCAGGGTGTTCTTTAATACAGTATTGTCTGGTCCTCTGGATTTCTAGATACACTGCAAGCATATTCTGTCCCAAACAGCTATAGCAAAAATATCTTTTAACATCCTTTGCTTTGTGTGACTTGTGGGAGGGATAAAGCTTGGAATGGTAATGTTCCATCTGAGAAACAGAGTGCCATTTTAGGAAGCAAAATTAATCAGCTAGTCGTTCATTAGAAGCAAGATGACAGAAACCACTGATGTAAAAATAATTTCCTCTTCCGGTGAGATGCAAAAATAGAACAGGGAATTTCTGTTGGTAGGTGGTTTAGTTTTGACCAGAAAAAACCATAATTTTGCTGCACTTAACATTATTGTTCCTGTGTGGTTCACAGAACCGACTAACATGCTGTGTCTGTAACTTCCACCTGGTTCCTAAAAAAAATTGAGTTACAGTCCAAAGCGTGATCTCCTGGATCTGCCACACCATCCTTCCTACCGCAGCGCACGGTGGCATGTGGAGCAAGATTAGCCATGTTGGCAAACAGAAGGCAAGGCCATCTCCCTGCAACAGGGTTTGCTCGCAGATGAGAATTTTCAAAATATCCCTCTCTCTTCCCGCTGTCGTCCATGAAGTTAAGCAGATCATCAGCCCGCAAGATCAATAAAAACATTTATTAGATGAGGAACAGTCAACTCAGGACTCCATATAATTAAACGCAAGAGTCCGCTTCTGAAATCATGGGGCTGTTAAAAGAGCTACTATATCCTAAATCAGCTGCAGAATTACAAGGGAAGACTTGCATGATTAATCGTGTTGATCGCTACTTAGCTTCTTTGAATTGCCAGCGCCTATTATCTAGTTTAAGCACACATTTATGCATGGTTATCATTAGGTTTTGAAGCTTCTCTAAACCCAAAACTTCTAGAAAGGGTTTTACTTCATTTTCCAAACCTATATATAGTTTTATATACCTTAGGTTTCATATGTGGAAACCCAGCTTGCTTTCAACCGAGCTTTTAACATTGCAAGGACATGTCCATATTTGATAATAGAAGCTCAACAAATTCCAGGTGTTTGTAAAATGTTTCCTTTTTCCCCCCTCCCTTCCTTCCTTTCTATTTTTCAAAAATTATTCAAAGTCTGGACAATTCCTTTAAACTGTCTTTGGAAGGTTTTCACTGAAAGGCCATACTCCAATTTGGCTTAATGTATTTCTTTGGGTCAAGGGAAAATCAGGTCAAGAGTGATGTATTTACACAGAATACATTAGCTTCAAAAAGAACAAATGAAAGAGACTGTCCAAATCCGTCAGCATTGGGATTTGAGGGATCTCATCCCTCATGCTTTCACCGTTCTGGCGTGTAATTAAGATAAATGCTTCAATTTTGACCAGAAATCCAATCCTGGATCCTAGAAGTCTCCCAAAAAAGATTTAATTTAACCTAGCACATAGAATTTTTAATGCAGGAAAATTTGTGTGTGGTAATGGCAAACATGCCAGAGCATGTGTGATAAGCTAAAAGTGTTCTGAATGTGTCGAGATAATTGCAGTCTGACGCAGCCCAGGTGCCCACAAGCAGCTATTCATTGAGCCTCCAGAACTCCAGAAATCCCTGACAAAGCCTTTTGCTTTTTATGCAGATCAAATTTCAAAAAAGAAAAAAAAAAGATATAATTGAAAAGTATCGGCACAATCCCCCTTCCACGCAGGAAGGCAGGCCTTACCGGAATCGGAGCTAAAGCACACGCTATGTTAGCATTTATTCTGCTTCCCCAGAGAGCCACCTTCATTTATCATTAACTCCCTGGGTGCTGAGTTGACTTGTTTGATAGCCCGAAAAGAAAAGGTTGAGTGTCTGCAAAGCTGCATGCTAACGTGCTGCTTACTCGATATTTTTAGAGATCACCTCGACACTTCACAGCTGTCAAGCTTCTTGATCTTTTTATAGTTTGATTTACATAAATGCAAGTGTTTCTTTCCTCCAAATAAACATCCAAGCAATTCAAGGCTTAAGTGATTCCCAGCCTGTTGCAAACGTAGCAGGAAAAGGCTAAAGATGAGAAATTATACTCGTAAGTGAAGGACAGGAAGAAAGTCTGTGTTTATCTGAGAAAATATTTCTGGCAAGTTCTGTACTAGCTCGGTCAGGGAACGGTCTTTATCGTAATAATGCTTAGAGGCTACCAAACAAGTTTGAAGTCCAAATATTGCATTACATTTAAAAACACAAAAAGAAAAAATAGCCCAGTGCTGGTGATTTAAAGTAAACTGCTAACACGTTAAATCATCTGATCAAAACCTAATGCGTTCTGTATAATTCTGCATTGTGGTCTCTGTTTCCTATGGCAATCCATAAGGATTCCAACGTAAGATACAAATCACCATCAAGCTTCACAAATTAGACAGCAAGTACAGTCAATAATTCCTATTTTAGGCTCTGAGTACAGTATATCTACCAGATTGAGTCACTCAGGGAAAGCTTACTGAGGTTTCACTTGTTTCGAAGGATAAGCAGCCGGATCATGCTCCCAGCCCACCGCTCTGCCAACGCACCGTCACTCGGATTCGTCATGCCAATTCCCAGTTCAAGCCAGACCTCGATGCATTTCTTCCCCCTTAGAATTACGCTGCCAATCTAATGTTCAATCTATAGCTCCAGTGGTAGCCTGCTGATTACTCTGCTCTGTCAAAATTCATGGTAATTTTGTGAAAGGACAGACACGAAGCCAAAATTTCCATCCTGCAGAAAATGTCTCATTTTCAAAACCGTAGCGAGAAGAGGAGGGGGAAGGGGTGAAGCTGCTTTGCCTTCAGCATCAGAACCAAATTTCAGCAGTAAGGAATTTTCCAGAGATGAAAATTAAAAAAAAAAAAAAAAAAAAAAAAAAAGTTGGAAGAATGTAAACAAGGATTTGTTAATACTTCTGGCATGGTCAACCGGAGGGGGCTGGCAGTGATGCTTGTCAGCCAGGCAGTCCAGAGCAGCAATCGTGCCTGGGGTCCGAGGGAATGCGTGGCCCAGAAATGGCTGGCTGGAAGGATTTCTTCCAGCAGGCTTGACCTGTCGGAGCTAACAGAATGCTTCAATTCCATCGAATAAGCATTTTCCAAAGGAAAACTGACCTCCTTAGAAAACTTCAACAGGCTTAGGCATCATGTATCCCCTTTGCTGTTACGACTTTCATGTAACAGCATTTGCAGGGTGTCCTGTTCTATTTGTATTGTATACTCCGCTATAATGCTGTCTGAAACTATATTTTAGTCTGATTTTCTTCTCCCCTAGGTTGGTAAGAATTACAGAATTGCTCCCTAGAAGCCAGTGAATAGAGAGTGAGTGTGAAGACGGCCAAAACTGCCTCCTCTCTAATTCCAAGTGTGGCGTGTTTACTCTTAGCCTGTTCTAGCTGTTTGCTTTCAGCTGTTATTTGGCATACGAAGACAGCTCACTAATGGCCCATTATGAGATGAAAAAAGTATTTAGTGATGGATTGTACTTATTTTGGGTGCACGTTCAGAGCTCAGAATGGTATAATACGGTTATTTTCTATGCATCTTAATGCAATGGAGGCAGGTTGCTTATATTGTATTTGCATTTCAATATCAATTATTTTTTGGCTTTGTTTGTAAACAAGCATTCAGAAGAATTGAATAGTGGAGTGTCACATATAAACAGCAGGGCAAAACAGATTTAATGCAAATATTCTGAGGAACAAAGGCCACATGCAGAAAAAAAGATAAAGCTAAATATATTACGCTCCACGTATATTATTTTAAAGGTAGTGACAGATGAGCCTCACAGAATGCCACGTGCGACTAAGACTTTTTACCTGAAGAAATTATAATGCTTTACGTGCTGAAAATCAGACAGCACATATATTATAACCACACTGAGAGCTTTTCGCGGTGGTTGGTGCTAACTGTATTTCTGTTTATTGTCAGGTAGAACTGTGCTGAGTGCTTTTTGTCTGAAGCATTCTATGAGCATGAAGAAATGCTCTACCAAACAATGGTGCTCTGAATATCCAGGTGAGGCATGTCTGCAATGGCTTTTTTCCACTGATTATCTAAGAAGTGTTCTTATATTTTTCTGCTGCTCAGTCCTTGGTCAAAAATAGTGATGATCAGCAGCACCACACTAGGTATTACATTTAGAGATGCTGCAGCAAAACGGTATTGAGTCTGTCTTCTGTCCTCCAAAACTGACTTTTTATTTTTAGATTTTCTTACGTCACTGGAGATCTAATTGTTGCAGAGGCTATTGATGATTCCCGCTGTTTCAAATTCCTTGACAGTTGAGTATTTTAAGTATCTTTTAAACTTCAAGTTAACTTTGTTTGCTAATAGAAAGGGTAGAAAATTATGAAAGTACTAAGAGGCAGCGGTACAAGACAAATCTATTTTCTAGCAGGAGAGTCTGATCAATACAATTATTAAACTGATGTACTGAGTGTATTTTTCTTGAGACATGTAATTTTAATGTTAACTTAAGACAGAAGGAAAACGCATTAGTTTTAAGGACATTGAACTTTCTTTATCATAGCAGATAAATAAACTAGCAAACACATTTACTGCATCTCGCTCTTCCTTCTGTACTGAGATCAGACATTTCTATTAAAAAATGTTTGTTTTGCTGAACAGCAATAGAATCAATTGATTTCTGTTAAAATTTGACAATTTTTGTGAAGGAATGTATTTATGAAAGAAAATAATCCCAATTCTATTAATATTTGCCTCTTAATATTTCAGAATTAATTGTGAAAATTACTTTTATATATACATAAATGACTTCTGTATTTATATATAAATATTTTATTCTGTATTTTTTCCATACATATATACTAATAAATTCAGAGACTGGAGAAGTAATTGCTCCCTGAGCAAAGAATAAGCTATAAGAAATGGAAGACAAGTGTCTGCAGGAAATATAGATTACTAAACAGGCCTCTTTCAAAGAATACAGAAGAGAAAGAACAAAACCATATAAAGTGTGCTCAGTTAAAAAATGGGGATTCTAAGGGTACAGCATCATCGAAATATGAACTGAGAGGGGGTTCAAAAATGTCACGCAGTCTACCTTTTCTCCTCCTACCCAGGACTTCTTCTGGTCACCTCCAGCAGCCCTGCCAAACACCCAGCAGTGGCGCTAGCCAGCATCAGGCATTCCATAAATTGACTCAGCATCTTCTTCCACCAAGTCTTATATTTTGGGAATTAGATCGATTTCACCCTCTTCTATGCTTAGAAAACCTGGAGAAGGAAGAATCGCCATTCCTTTTCACAGCGTTCAAATCTGCAAAGGCAGTTATCAGATCTGCTCTCAGCCTTCTTTTTATTTAACTGTTCTAGTCCTCATCGTTACTGATTTTGTTGTTTTCTTTAAAACTATTATTTCCCTTGTTTTCCTCGATCCTTTATTATGGAGCATGCAGCCAAAATGAACAACCAGGATAATGTGATTAATCAAATTCAACCAAGGAGATTCTAGTGAAACAAAGGAAAAACTGTCACAAACCTTTCATCTGTTAATTATTTTTATTTTGGATTACTGCCAGTTATTTACCGTATTTTAGAAAGATTATTCTGTAAGAACATTTTAACTCACTTGAAGATAGCCTTTTACGATACACACTTTTTAACCTTTATTCAATAATTTATATCTGAATATTAATTATTCAGTGGGTTATTTTACCCACACGGTTTTCAAGCAAGCTATTAATTGGATAAATTATACCTTGAAAGTGTCAGAGAAGCAACACCCAGTAGTAGCCACCTTCTACCAGATGCATTGCGCGACAAGCAGATAAATACCTGTTTGACAAACGCATGTTAAGCAGCAGCTTAGAAGGAATTGCATTGTCTAAAGTTTAATGAAATCTTTAAAATTGAGGTCTAAAGATCATCACAATTATTTCCCATCATCTATTTTTACAAGGGCTGCAAAGTCAAAACAGGAAGATAGGAGCTTATCTCACAATTAACCTTTTGTACTAAACAGCGTTAAAAGTCTGCAGAAAGAAGAAAAATCCTTCATAAGCATTCTGAGAACGTTTACATCACCTTCAGTGCCTAACAGAGTTGTTCTGTTGTCACCCTGAAGGACACAATACCTCCGCGAGACGTTTGGCAGGCAGTGGAAACGAGCAAAGGCTGCTGCGATAACGCCGCCTGCGAGAAAAATAGCCTGGTGAAAATCAGTATCCTGGTGAAAAATAACGCACGATTTTTTCAGTTACACATAAAATTGACTTTTTGGTTCAGAGGCAGCTTTTGGTTGTTTAGTTACTCACGACCCATGGAAGAAGCTGTTATTTTTTCTCACTAGCATTACCAGACCCCTTTGATCCTTGCCGAAGAGAAAACAGCTTTTACCCAAGCTGTGTTAACAAAGTTAATTCACAAAATGATTGAACCTCTTGCTGGAGTTGAGCCACTTTGTTTTCCACATTTCACTTTATTGTTACAAATTTTTATAGAATTGGTCATTTTCAGAGTAAAAAAAAAAAAAAAAAATTACTTGCTGGAAATGCAAAACGGCTTGAGGCAAAATCATGCAATTAATGACCCCATAAGATTTGAGAAAACTTTGTCTCCTGTAGGTCATATAAAATGAGATTCTTATTAATATGAAAACTGCAGATTCAAGAAATTCCATCTGTACTCCAATCCAGAAATGTTCTGGTGGTTTTTTTCTCTATAGTTCTGTTTCTTCTGACTCTATTTAAGGCTGGATCTCACAGCATGGCAGCTCCTGTGACGACCTAATCTACTACAGAAAAGTTCTCCAGAACTGTCCATGTAGATGGCCTATGTGCAAATCAGCACGTGTGATTCGGAGAGGCCAACCACAAAATCTGTAGCTTCACTCAGACCTCTGGAACAAATCAGTTATGGGAAAACTATCGCTTCAGGACAAATGTAAGCAGCTTTTGCTTTCAAGATTAGCAATAGCATCACTAGCTTTTAGATATGAGACATAATGCTGAAAAATTTTTCTCCTCAAGCATCCTAAAAGTACTATCAGAGAATTGTACATCTTTTCTGAAAGTCTGTTTTCAGACTACGGCTTTCTTGGATTTATCATCCTCTGAAGGAAATTAGAAAGCACAGTGATTCCCTCTCTGGAAATTCAAAACAAATAGATAATACGAACGCGTCCAGCGGGAGCAGTAAGTATGATAATAAGGTCAAGTTTTATTTTAAGTTGAACTTTCACGTCCACAAAATCCTTGTCCAAGGCAGGATGAAATTAAAGCCTTACCATGCTGCCGAAGGGTGAGAGTAAGCCATGGCAACACCGCTGAACACCACTGCTCTTTCCTGATACACGTAAGACGAGCAGGAAAAAAGGAGAATAGCATGTTTTGATGTCAAGCAGTACTGATGAAAGAAACAGCGGACAGATTGTTATTGGTAGTACTTAAGGTAAAAGCATAGAGAGACACAGTTACAAAAAAGTGATACTGGTGAGAAGGAAGAAGGATAGAGAGACCAAAGTAGCCTATAGATAAGTTTTTTCATACACCTTATCTTCAAGACCAGTTCATGCTGTTATCTTTGATAGCCTTACAAATCAAGCAGGGTTATTAGAAACTGGTGTAAAAACACATTTCAGAAGTGAAAAGTGGGTTTTTTCCACACAGAAATGATACAAGAACTAAATGTTCACTAAAGCCTGAATTCTATTTTACGCTTGTTTTACAACTCCTGCAGCCAATTGAGTATAAACTCTAACAAAATATACTTGTAGTTCAGATAGATAATAGGTTAAACAAAGCCCAGCAATGTCTTGGTACCTAAACAAAAAGGTAGCGTTTACTCTTAGATAAAAGTTGTAAACAAAAGCAGATACTGGGGGCCTAACACTTCTTTTCCTCTGGAGAAGTACAGGAGGGATTCAAATACGCTTCAGCATTCTCATTATTTAAGCTCATACATAAAAAAAAGATATTTCTTTAGGAAACAGAAAGGGTCAAAACATGGGCTATGATCAAATATGCCTTCATTTTTCCACAAAAAAAAATCCCAGTCTGTCATGGACATTGCCTCTTCCCACTTCCAACAGGCACATCTGAATTGGATTGCCTTAGCGCTATCCCTAACCTCTGGAGACCTTTCCTCCTTCTGAACAATGTGCAGCCATTCCTCCAGAAGATGCCAAAATGGCATGGAAGTTCTTAATATTAGGTCTGTCTTACATTTGGCCAAAGAAAAGGAAAAGTTTGGTTCAAAAACATGTAGCAAAACTGAAAAAGTAGCCTTCTCTGCCAGGATAAATCTCAGAATGAAAGCAAATCCACTCAGTCAGAATTTTCCTGTGTCCAGAAATCAAAAGACTCTTCCAACAGCAAGCAATTAAAACAACCCATGGTATCATAGAATCATTTAGGTTGGAAAAGCCCTTTAAGATCATCCAGTCCAACCATTAACCTAACATTACCAAGTCCGCACTAAACCAATCAAGGGTAGACTAGACTAAACCATGTCCCAAAGTGCCACATCTACCCATTTTTTGAACACTTCCAGGGATGGGGACTCCACCGCCTCTCTGGGCAGCCTGTTCCAATGCTTGACTACCCTTTCCGTGAAGAAATTTTTCCCAATATCCAACCTAAACCTCTCCTGGCGCAGCTTGAGCCCATTTCCTCTTGTCTTATCACTAACTACTTGGGAGAAGAGACCAACACCACAGAGGTGAATTTACCTGCTTTCAAATCAAGGGTAACCACCAGTGAAATAATACTTGTGTCAGGCTCTGCTGAGGTCTCTGTGGAGCCAGGCCATTTTGTTGTCTTCTTGTCAGGAGTCGTAATACAGATGTTAGACATCTGAATGACATTTTCAGTCTCTTCTACTTCCTGGTCATGCTCTATGGAGCAATATTCCTTTCTGCTTCATCAACAGTTTAATTAATCAACAGTTCAACCAAATATAATAATAAATGGCTTATAGTTCTTTGGCCACCTTGTAGCATCAATAAGTGTTCACTGAACATCTTGATTTTGAACTTAACCCTGGTTCCTTCTTGCACTTAGTGAGTGTTTAATTAATACCTAGCTTCCAAAGGATGCCATCTAATTAACTTCTACAACCTAATGTATTAGTAATCTAAATAAACAAAATGCATTAAGTTATTCCACTGGTTCAATTTAATTTTGCAAACCAAGGAAATACGTATTCTGTGTAGCCTGACATCTAGACATAGTAAGTTGGTTACTTTCAGTCTACTTTTGAAGGCAAAGAGTCTTCCACTACTAAGGTGACTTCACTGGTATCTCTGCAGAGACAAGAGATGTTTTTTTATTTGAGTCTGAGTTTTTCCTTCCTGTTACACAGAGTTTCTATCTGCCAGCTTTGAGTCCCAGAGCAGAGACACCAGGTGAGCAGATTGCACTTGGACCTGACAGGTTACTCCACTGCTGTGGATATGGTTGGTGTATTCTCTGTTTTCTTAAGGCTGCAGCCACTTTTTTTCCAGTAATGATTTGAGGGGGCCAGTGTAGCCAGCGGTCACAGTTTGAGACAGACTAGCTCCTCATCTACGGCTCAAGACGTAACCCAACATATTTTTCCGTAGCAATCTATAGCAATCATTTATTGATTCCAAGGAGCTTTAGACAACATTTAAGGCCGATCCGCAGAGGCATTTGGGTACCAAATCCCCAGCGAGATGAATAATACCTAAGTGCCAAAGTTCCTCTACTGCCTAGGTGTTTGATTGAATGAAGATACTTGAAACAAAACATAATTGAAACACAACACGTTAAAATACAAAGGGTGAAAATTTGTTTAGGCCCAACATGAGGAGAAGAGCATGTTTTCTAGAAGTTGCACAGAAGGACAGGAATGCTCTTCTGAAAAATGTATCTCTTAATATATCCAATAAACAAAAATATAAAAAGAGTCACAGAGCATTTTGGTACTTCACATTATATTATTTTACGCACAGAGGTACAAATGTGTTCATCTGCAGTAAAATTAAAGCACTAAGAAACATGTTCCAAAATTACAGTCCTCTTTATGGTGTCATATTAATGCAATAAGAGAAAGAATACAAGCATACAATCATTATGTTAGTCACCTCACACAGTCAGCTTTCCTTACCTTATTTAATTGTGTTTTCATAATTTCTATAGACTACCTAAATAACCCGCTTTTCATAGCAATTTACAGAATTTTAATTTTATAGATCTCTATTTACACAATTTTAATTTTTATAGATATCCATTTTAGCTCTACGTAATAATTTACAAAGCTGCTCCTTTTACTGTTCTCAGGCACATGGAATAGAAAAGGAAGATACAGTGGATACAGAAAAAGTGTCTGAAAAAGAGGAAACAATGAGAAACCCTTGAGTCCTTCATCTCAGCACCCCACATGCCATTAAATACTCCACATCTGGTCCCTGCCGTATCACCGATGCTATGATGAAGCTTGTACCAGTTTTTTCTATATTGGTTCTGTTCTGGTATATCATTTTATGTTGTATATAAAAGCGCTTAGCGTGCTGATACTTCTGACAGATCGATTTAACTTTTTTCCTGGATTGTCATCTGATTTATATGGCCTTGTTGCGATACCTGACCATCTCCTGGAAACAGTTCCTGGCATTTAAATCAGATTTAAGATGTTCCCTCGCACTTATTTGCATCCTAATCAGTGAGTCCTTTACTTCCCTGTGGGAATTTATTGCCATCCTTTACCCCTACTGCAGCTTACCACTTTCCATATATCACGAACGTCCTTTCTCCTTCAAATTCCTATTTACCTAACTTGCTTGTACTAATTTGCTCACAAATCATCACTGCTTACCTGAGAGGTAGCTGCCATAATGACCTCCTGTATTTAACTTCAGTCAAAGCCACTGAAGGAAAAAGAACGACATGGTTTTAAAAAGCTTCTAACGATCTTAACACTCAATTTTAAAAGGCCTGATTTTCAGAAAGCTCCTAGCAATTACTCTCTGACAAGTCACTGTGATTGGCTATTAAGCTGATTGTCTGGAATGTGACTCATTCAAAAGCACTAGTTTGGAAAAAAAAAAAAAAAATTAAATTCATAATTAGTTGTGATACTGATAAATCCCTCTAAAATGACTCCGTGATGGACAGCGAGCATGTGTTTGAATACTCAAGTCTGCATTCAAATGAATAATTGCATAAATAACCAGATGCAAATAAACAATCCCAGCAATAAATAAATTCTCTTTCATCAAACATTAAAAACACACTGGTTTTGAAAATGAACTGAAGGAATTATCGTTGTTACAGAAGCTTCCTTTTCAGGTAGCGCGTACCTCCTCTGCCAAATGCTTGTGAAGGGCAAATTGCATATATTATGTATGATTCTTAATTTCTCCGTGAAAAATTATGTGTGAGCTCTCCTTTCCTAGATGTATAGGTGAGAATGAGTTAATTAATGCCTAACAGTCTGAAAATGTTTTGTTCAATGTTTTTCTCAACATACTCTAATCAGTATTAGCTATAAACATACCGGTAATTCATGTAAAGAAATAATTCCTGCAAATCTTAGACAAAGTTCCTGATGAAGATAGAAAATCATTAGGGGGAAAAAAAAAAAGTAGGGTTTTTTTTTAAAGTTTTGCCACATCAAAATAGAATTTTAAATATTAATTTTACACTAGTTTGTGGCTTGGTTGTTTTTGTTTTTGTTTTGTTTTGTTTTGTTTTTTTACTTCCTGAATACTAATACTGAGCTAAATGAAATATGATATGCAATGTCTATGAAACCTTGTGCTCAACACCTACTCTCTTAAATTGACTATGGATTGTAAATCACAGTTTAGTTGGAAAGAAAAATCATTCCAATGTACATCAGGAAAAAAAAAAAAAGCACAGCAAATTACTTCCCAATAGCTTAATGAATATTTTTTTTTTTTTAAAGAAAGAAAAAAAGAGAGACACTTCTTTACAGTCATATGGGGAAAATACTCTTCACTCTTACACCAATGATGGACACAGAACAAACTCCTAGGTGCATACCTGATGTTACTGTGCCAAGCTCTAGCACACATTAGCTAGCAATGAATCACTTTGATTTTGCAAGAGCAATTTTCAGATAGCCACCAGTATTGACTCAACAGCCATCATTTAAAAAATGGCTTCTGTGCTTGGATGTTTGATCAGTCTAGGCATTAACTTTGTAGCCATGAACATCTGTCATTCCACTGCCCCTCTAACAGCATCCACATACCGACTACGCTAATTACCAAGAGAGTAATCAATCTGAACAGCAAAACAATCTTTTGTATTTCTATTAGAAAATCAGTTCCGTAAACTAAAGTTTCAGAAATGACAAGCTACCTTATTCTGTATCAGGTTCTGACTAGTGTTTAAATGGAAAATGGTGTTGAGTCAGAGTGGTGAAAACTCAGTGAAAATTTCATCCAAGTTATAATAGAATTTTTGCTTTATCCAACTAGAAAATCAGCAAATAACTGTAGTAAGGCTCTGGCTGAGAGAAATTCAAAACTGGGCTTTGAGTAAAAATGGTGTTGAGCAAGAAAGCCTCATTCAGAGGACAGAGGGACATCAGCTCTAAGAACACCTTCAAAATCTTTCTCACCTGGTGAAAAAGAAGTACCCACCTTCCTAGAATTAACCAGCTTCAGGGATCACCAAACCTTTTACCTTAGCGTTCAGCAATGAATTGCAGTTTTGGTTGGGAAGAGGTGAAGTTCAACAATGAAAACTGAAGAGACTTGCAGGACAACTTCCATGCTAAGTGTCAATATATATCTTGCATATTAACCCCCTTGTCAGAAAAAGAATATTAATGTAGGTATTTGCAGCCCATCAGGGAGTGCCAGGTGCCCAATTACACAGCAATGATGTAGGCTATACCGATGTCCCACCACCAAACACCACGCAGAATTTCTCTGAGTGGCACTAGGAAGCATTCAAAAAACTGTCTTGTGCCTTGCTTCTCCACATATTGGTACACATAACCGAGCTTTCTTTTACAGCATGAGAATGATACTTCACTCATGATCTTCAGCAAAAAAAAGAGTGACTGCTGTCAGCAGAAACTGCAGTCACAAGGTCACAATGATTTAGAAATCATTTCAATTATATTTCCTAGGGTTATAGTGTTTCTTTTGCGATGTTGTCCTACTAACCTTTAAAGTAATCATACATTTGCAAAAATAAGAAATTGCTCGAGGAGAGGAACAGTAGCCACAGATTTATGTATTATTTATGGATCTACTTCTCAAACTAAAGGAACTGGAAAAATTAATACGTTCTCTGCCTGAGGTTTTTCATCAGTAATAATACATCAGGCTTAATAATACTAACCCAACACTACCATAAAATTAAATTCATTCCTGTTTGCAACTGGTTTTTTTGGCAGCTTTGGATGAATACCTCTATTAAAGGCAAAAGTGGAGTCTTCTACAGCATTTTATTCCTATCAAAGCTTGGCAGAGGCTGGAGCAATACCTTGGAAAGTATTTCACGTGTCCCCCAGTTTAGGCAGAAGTAGGTCTGCATATCAGCTGTCCTGCACAGAGACACAAAACAAATAGGCTAAAGCCATGTGCCCCAATACCTTTTTAGCATCAAATTCTCATTGAATTTTTAACTGCAATCAATCGCCTAAGTACATTTGCGGTCCAGGTTTAAGCGTTCATATTTATACCAGCAAGATGGCCCAGAGCCATCATTCAAAAAAGCAGAACACTGTTTACAAATATAACATATGGATGCTGCCATTACATTTACCTCCAGAAGGTCTGAGAAAGGGAAAATCACTGACCAAGGAAATAGACATCAGCAATGAGGAAAGCTGACAATATTGATGATATGCCTTTGGGCAAGAAAAAGAGGTTCTTCTTCATCTCTCAGTGTGGCTTCTAGCGTGAAGCACAGGAAAGAAAGGCCAGGAAACTTTCATTAGTGTTTTACACAATGCATTTTCTTTCAGCTGAAAATGGTGAGAGGGACTGAAACAGCTACCCCTCCCAGTAATGGATATTTTTGCTATCTAATATACATCAATGTAAATGATAGCTATAGTCAAATAAACTGCTGAAGCGTAAAAGAATTCATGTGTGGAAAAGGATATTTTTTGCCTGTGTGAAACACATTTGGGAGTCTCGCCTGAAAAGAAATGTTTATCTATATACAGGGGAAAATCATGCCAAAATATGGTGTTCTATTTCTTGAGGGTCTTTTCCAGTCAAATATTAAACAATATGATGAAGTCAAAAGTCTTCAGTCCCGGGGTCTTCTCACTCCCACCTTTATACTGTGACCATTAGACCACTTTCTTACATTCATTTGTTTTAGAGAAAAATGCATCATTTGTTTCAATACTGTCAAGATGGTGCTTTAACTGTTTAGACATACGTCTTGCCTGGGTAAACTACACATTTTATGATTTTTAAAAAAGTTGGATTATTTCACTATGCTTAATGGGCCTTTAAAGGAGTTAAGGTGTAGTATTATCATTGTTCTTGTACCCCTTATAGCCACGAATCTGTAACACTGGGGGTTTTTTTGGTTTTTGAAAGTATTGGTTTTGCTGCATAATGGCAAAAAGGAACTATGTGTTTCCTTGTGGAGGGAGGAGAGCTATGTTGCTTTTGTAATTCAGGAAATTAAATGGAGTCATCTTTCCTCACTGTATGTAAAGGCTACAGAAGTGTCAAAAATGAGGTTTGAAGTCAAAGACTGTAGCGACACTGGTAGCTCAGCTGAAATCAGTGGATGTTCCCATTCAGGGGAACGGCGATTTCATCTCTGGATTATCACTTTCACCACATCAGCATCAGATGTCTTAACCTCTCTGTGCCTCAATTTTCCCACCTACAAAATGGTGGCAAATGACACTGATGACTGCCGATTGACAATCTGGCTATCCTTAACCTTTCAGAACACCTTGTAAATTGTGCAGAGGAGAAGTATATTTTTAGATCACAGACATCATAAAAGTCCCAACATATCTAAAGACACAATAGGTAAAATCCCTTTAACTTCAGTGGGAATTGTTCACCCTTGATGAAATATGGATGATGCACAGAAGCCTCTTGGCTGTTAGAACTGGCAGCGACTCATCTGCATCTGCTCACATTTCACCTAGAGAGGAAATAACCTTTTTTGTGTGAAATATTTTAACCTGGGTATGAATGTACTGGGTCTAGTATTAACTGAAAACCATTTCAGAATTAAAATTACTTAAAGATATTCTCCAATGTTGAAATTCACTTAAATTACAGGAGGAAAAAAAGAATATCCTGTGTTAACATAAAGTTAATTTACAGTATTGCCTGCTTTGTGGAAATTTTACTACATGCTTGATTTTCTTGTACTCTTCCCTAAGTATCTGCTGTTGGCCTGAGTTGTGAGGTGGACCTTTGTCTTGATCCAGTACCACCACTTCTGTCTGCAAGTCATGCAACATACATGATGGAGGTATCACCACTTGGGTCTTCCAAGTGCGTTTGACTCCACCTTTGTTTTGCGTGAGACTCTTAAATTCTTATTTGGTCATGATCTATAGTGGTTGCCACAGTAATGCCTATATGCCAGATCATTAAGAAAGCATATATGATACAATTCACTAGATATCAACGAAACAGAAACTGCTCTCGCAAAGACTTTAAATTCCCGTGGATTCCAAAAAGTGTTTGAACCCTTGTAATCTTGGAGAAAATGCTTGTGATGCTCAATATCAGTCTCCTAAGATCGCAGAAGAAAGCATAATGAATCATTAAGTCTGGTTTGTTCTGACTTTAAGCAGTTCAAATCCAAGGACTTTACACAGCTATTGTTAATTTTGTCAGGTAATTTACTATTATATGTACTAGATTTCAGCATATTAAGTAGCCTTTCTGAATGCAAATATTCTGACCTCAAGATTTTGTAGGTAAAATCCAAGAAAATATGACCTTTAAGAAAAACAAAAGAAACTAAGTTACTTAGCAGCTAAACCAGACTCTTAAAGAGAAAAGAAAACTTCATGGAAGTTTAAAGTGAATATAAAGCTATTTTTAAATTAAAGGTCAACACCAAGAACTCTCTGAGAATTAAAATTAAAATTCAGCAAGCACAATAATAAGTTTCTAAAGGTTCCTGACTTGGCAAGTATTTTAACATTAAAAATGAAAGCGGAAAGAAGGGACCATATCTTTGTGCCTAAATGTTCACCGAGTAAACAAGCAAATGATTTATTGAACTTTGCCTCCTTCTTAGATCCTGGAATATCTGTGAGCAATGTTTGATCTCTGTGAAGGAATCTGCTTGAAATAGACAAAAATATTCTTACTGTGTAGATTGATTATAAAGAGCTGTCAGTGAGGTTTGCCTTCTTTATGCCCCTCAAGCCATTAGTCAACTGGACCATCGAGCTTTGTCAGCCTCAGCTGGACTTCATACGCAATCGGTAGAAATTGTTCCAGTGAGCTCTCTGCAGCTAAGATTAAGCCCATTTGGCAGATAAACTTTTCTGGCGTGAAATCAGTATTTAACAATACCTAAACACACATTCTAGTTTACATTCTGAAGAGCCCACTGTATTTGGTAAGGGTGCTCACATGAATAAATGTGAACACGTAAATTCTGTGTGGAAATCGAGGCACAGAACTCTATTCTTTTTGTTACTTGCCCATGGAAACACAAAATATAAACACCATGATAACATGTGACAGTTGTTCAAAAGCATGTAAAAAATGAACCAAAAGGATATCAAGCAACGGATTCACTCAGTTTTAAGATAAATAATTTCTAAAATACATAAATACAGTAATTTTCTCTGGACACCTGATGAAAAATAAATCAATTTTTCATACTGTTGTACACCATTTCAGAACAAAAGAGGTATTTAAAGCCACATCCTTATACAGCAGATTGTCTCTGAGACTATTGAATCAAAAATGTAAGAGCAAGGTAGAGAAAAATCAAGAAGAAATTAAAAATGGAGAATTTGGAGCAATTTCTCTATGTTGTTTAAGTATATAACATTTCACAAAGAGTTCTAATCAATGAATTACTTATTGGTAATGCATATTTTCCTTTAAGATTTTCAGATCAAAACCACTTTGCATACTCATCTACAAAATACATTGTCTCCAACGGCATTACCATGTACTGCTGTCTCTCAAAGAGATCCGCCTTTCAGAGAAGCACATTTTCAGTTGCAGGCAGCACCTGCTGTTTTGAAAAAGCAAGGTATGTCCTTTCTTCTGTATGCATTAGCAGGTATAAAGGCTTTGAAAGCAACAGTCGTTCCTGAAAAAGAAAGGAACACAGCCTACTCTGCTACCAGGACAATAGCTCTGGAACAGAGACATCACTAACATCCAAGTGTTTCCGCTGGCTCTGTACTGACCGCTCAAGAAAACAGGAGACTTAAACCTGTGTAAAATTTGTCACCATTTTGGTGCTGATTGATTTTACAAAGCAACTCTCCCAGTTGTATTGCTTCCTACTTTATTTTGAGACTACCTGGGAGCCGAGAGGAACAAAAAAGAAAAAAAGCCATTGCAGAATTCCATAACAGATATATACTGCTATTCTATCTCAGCCGAATCCCTGCCAGGACTCAAGAAGAGCCACCCTGGAATTGGTGTGTGACAGAAGTCACAGCAGAGTTGGTGGGCAGGATCTGCGGTCAGAGATTTACCCAGGCATCGTCTTCCTTTGGCCTTGCTGTAGCACCCATGTTCATGTACCTGCAAATGCCGCTTCTCTCCAGTTACCACCTCTAATATTTCAATTGCTTCTCAAAAAGACCTTCTATCAGAGTAGTCGAATTTCATATCCATGAAGGAATGCGACTGTTTGCTAGCCAACAGGGAGAAATGGTGATTGTAAGACAACCAGAATGCTGGAAGAATCACGGTCGTACCGTTAGCACCATGTGTGTTATTCGTGAGACATGTATAAGGAAGTATGAAAGAGATTTTGAAAGTTTAAGAGTTAGGTAAGCAGGAATAAGGCTTAAAACACAGTCCTTTCCAACTCCTCAGCTTCCCTGCATGGAACAGTTGACATGATGTTTTCCTAAGCCTCTCACAAAATGCATTAATACAACTTGTGAAAGCAGCTTGTGGTTTAGTGAGATTTAAGTGCAACGTTGCAAGCCAGTAAAGAATGACAACTTGATTTATAGTAGTCAAGAAATATTATTGTTCATATTGGAGAATACATGTAAAACCTTTCGCACTCCATTTTTCACGATTCACATGTACCCCAAAATGCCAAAATGAATCTCAGACGTTGTTACTCCAACATCCTGTAAGCAGAATGCATGCTGCATCAGATTGGTTTAATATATAACAAGTATGCAAAAGAGCTTGCTGTTTCTCCCTAAGACAAGGGGGAAAAAAAAGAAATGGCTTCGATTAACGTAGGCTAAAACAAATTAAACATATTTAAGAAAATATTAAGAAAATTGATCTTATCTGAGGTAGAAAACTATCATGATTGTTCCAGTTGCACTCAAATAGGTGTGGGTGAAACCAGAGATATTTTGGTTTATGAAAAAAATCAAGCATTATGTATTTGCGATCTTTGCTGATAGGAAACTGTCCTCTCCCGTACTTACACATTCTTCCTGTGCGCTCATGCCAGTGTCAGTCAGACCCTGTTTGAATACGCTAAGCCAATGGAAAACTAATCTCATAAAGAGGGAACAATTTGCAGAAAACTTTTTCTAGGTCAGCTTAATTTCATGCTGACTCAGCAGAGAAATGGCCCAGGCAGCAGTGACCTCAGCTTAGCGTCCCTGGGACCACGTCCCAGATGAGAGTCCCAAGCTCCTTGCTTTGAAATCAGTCTGCCCCTGCCCCTGCCCCTGCTAATATGCACAGAAAAGAGAAGAGTTCCTGCAAAAGGGCTGAGAGATGAACCAAATGAAGCGGAACAGGAACCTGACCGCGTTTCCCCAATTCCGTTTGAGTGCACTAGAGCATTGTTAGCTGCGGCAGGAATGCATTTCTGATTCTCAACATTTTATCCTGGACCTCAGACGCTCCACTTATTAAAATTTTTATTCAGGTCAATACGTTTCCATGAAACTTTTTCAGTTTCAGCAAAACAGCACATTCATCACAGAAAACTATCTGTTTGGTTATTTTAATTAGCTCTGTTCTTGAGGCTATGACTTCACCACACACAGACACGCGTTTCTCCCAATCCTCAAGAAAATTAACAAATGCAGTGAACTGGAAGGGCTCAAGAGTGCAAGGCCTCCTCCCCATTTAATCAAAAGTCCTCCAATTTATATGCCTCCAGCAATTACAGCTCCTTCAGAGGCTGTTATATTTACAATGCTGAAATAAAGTGAATGATATTTAATATTTTAATAATCATAATTCAGGTAGGTTAATGCTGTAAACATTATTTATCAGCATTTGAAGGTCTCGGTCATGTTTTGTTTCTTTTTTAAGTAAGTGGACAAGGTTGCTTATCTCTTGTCCTATTTGTGATCTTGAAATATGAAGGAATTTAGTATTGGCCATACTCGAAACTTTTCAGAAATCAACTGCATGATATGAAACAGAAAATGCAAAATTATCTTTAGATCAAAATAATACAGTTCTCATTCAAAAAAATCCTGACTTATGTGCAGAAATATCTACATGGCAGTATGATGCCATTATTTGATCTTATCTTTCCAATTATTATATTCACATTATGGGAATGAATCAATATTTTCGCTAGAGAAAGTGTCCATGTTTTTTATCCGGCTGTCTCGTGCAAAACAGTTTCATTGTTCTGGGACACATTTATTAAGAAATAAAGAAGTGACAAGACTAAAACAATATCTGAAACAATTTTCCAGAGCCTATGCATTTGCCTCACACATCCCTGATTAAAGTAATTTGTAACCTATGCATAAGTCTGGGTATAATTGAAATGTATGACCTTCAAAATATTATTACATATTGATTCTGCCAATTTACACCATAGGATGAAAAAGAATTCTGCAGTAAATTGCACTATTATTGCAATCAAAGATTTCAGCTTCAGAAGAAACAAAGGTTTAGAGAAACAGCTAGAATAATTGAGCTTATTCAGATAGGAGATTCTGGATGCGTTACGAATGCAAAGCAGCCTCTGATTGCATAACGCTCAACACAACAATCATAGAAGTAATTGATTTCACACTTCTTTTAGGTTTTGTTTCTCATTACTAGGCAAAGGCAGCGATCATCTCATTTCGTTTCAATGCAAGAAATTACAATTGTTGCTAATTAATACAGAATATCTTTAATAGTTTCTTAGATGTTTAATTTTCTGGCTCTCTCCATTTTTTAAAAGTCCTCAAGTTGCAAACTGATTTCTCTCATAATTGTACAACTTTTATTTTCTTTATATTGTCTACTGAAAAGATGATAAGAATTCAAGAGTAAAAACTGTGAGTTTGCCATGACAACTGCTGTGATAAGATTTCCACATATCTGGGAAAATTATGCCTTCTTGCAGTAAGGAAGTCGAATTGCTATTAAAGTGGAGTTAGTCCGAACAGAGAAAGGGGAAAAGGGGTGGGAAGGAAAGAGGGAAGGGACAAGTACTGTTGGTAACAAGGCTATTTTAATAACAGCGCAACTGAAACGGTAAAATGCGTTTCAATTGTTTAACCAGTTCTGCTGCCAATGAAACTAGTGCACATTCTTCCTTCTAAGATATCACAGAAAACTGATTTAACAGCTTCATATTAACAAAAATATTTTTCTTGACTCTGGTGGGCCCTGGAATGGCATTACAAGACCAATTTGAATTTATGCAGGTCTGGGTGGTTTAATGGCACCGTGTGTTGCAGTGCGTATGGTTGAACAGTCGTCTTTCCATATCCCTCGCACCGCACCGGCATTCCCTCCTACCCTACTATTACTGCATTTTCTTAATCTATGTCTTGCCAGGTACACCTGCCAACATCTGATTAAGTTGAAAGATGAAGCATTTGTCGTAAATGGTGTATGACCAGGGTAATAAATCTTGTGTCAATATTCTGAGTTTTCCTTGGCTGTTCAGATTCAGCCAAACGCTGACACACAGCTTCGGTCCCAGATGTGGTTCAATTCACTAGTACATGTGCGTGCCCAAATCTGGGTGTGCTGTTGGGATTTTTAGGAGCGGCAATGCAGGGCGCACAGCTGCGTGCCTCTCCATCACCCCAAAACATTCCAAGGCTTTGGAAAGCTCTGCTGTTCACCTATAATACAACTGAACCTCTTCCTTTGCATTTTTAGAGACAAAATATTAATTCTGCATTTTGCAAGAAGATCACATCTTTAAAACACACTTACTTGGTAATACTTAGCGAGATGAATGGAGAAGGGGACTGTACTTAAGTTTCACCTTAAAATATAAAAAGACCGTGGTAATATTTAGCAACTCTGTTTTTAAGTTAGTTGCTTTAAAAAATGAAAAATAAACTCTTGAATTGATTTTTTTTTCCCCCCAAAAGATCCTTCTAAACAAGTTAAATAATGGAATCCTCTTCTATACTCATTTATACTCAGGGAGTCACTGCACATACCTGACCAGATCATCATGCATCTGCTTCAAGAGTTACGATCTTCTGTTCAATGCCAAATGTTTTCTATCCTGCACAAGAATTCTTAACAAAAAGATATGTCATACAGCCATAAACCTACACAACGCAATAGCAGTCATTTGAATAACTATAGAATCATAGAATTGTTTAGGTTGGAAAAGACCTTTAAGGTCACCAAGTCCCACCGTTACGCCAGTACTGCCAAAGTCCACCACTGAACCATGTCCCTGAGCACCACATCTCCACGTCTTTTAAATCCCTCCAGGGATGGGGACTCCACCACCTCTCTGGGCAGCCTGTTCCAATGCTTGAAAACCCTTTCAGTGAAGAAATTTTTCCTAATATCCAACCTAAACCTCCCCTGACGCGGCATGAGGCTTTTCCTCTCATCCTATCGCTTGTTACTTGGGAGAAGAGACCAACACCCACCTCACTACCCCCTCCTGTCAGGCAGCTGTAGAGCGATGAGGTCTCCCCTCAGCCTCCTCTTCTCCAGACTGAACACCCCCAGCTCCCTCAGCCGCTCCCCACCAGCCCTGTGCTCCAGACCCTTCCCCAGCTCCGTTGCCCTTCTCTGGACACACTCCAGCAACTCAAGGTCTTTCTTGGACTGAGGGGCCCAAAACTGAACACAGTATTCGAGGTGCACAACTATGCACAAATATTTTGCCAAAATACCACCCAGTAAGTCACAATCTTTCAGGGAATGGCACATTTTTGCACTGGATATAGACTGTGATTGATGGTGGGTTTTCCTCAGAGCATTATCTAGTCTTTTCTTCCTGTCACCCCAGTCCTACAGGGGCCGGGCATATATTACTGATCCTATTTTGTGTGCAAACTTTGAAATCCCCCAGAAGCCTGTCTGTTGATTAGTTTCATCTGTTGTAAGGTACAGAAACAGGAATGACAAAACTAGTATCTTGTTATGCTGAAAACAGGGGAAAGAATTGGTACAATACATCTCCACTCACCTTCCATAAGCTATTATAGCATTTTTGTTAAAGTGGGGTTTTTTTCCTAAATATTACATGAACAGCTCTGCAGTATCAGTACTTCCAATTTTCTTTAATAAGGCATTGTTTGTAGAGAGTTTTTTTCCTCTCTAGAGGGCATGAACTATTTTTTCGAATCAGAGCTAAGTATCTTCTGCGTACTCTATCTACAAAAAAGCTGTATGGAGTGATTAATACTTCTCAGGACTGCCACAGGTTTTGTTTTAGTTGGTAAAATAACCGAGGTCAAGTTTTGATGGTGTTTTCGATCATGTTATAATAATGGTAGCATTTGGGGTTTTGATGACTATATTTAAAAAAAAAAATAGATTTGGTCATCTTATACATCAGGATAATCTTCGTGCTACATGAAACACTTTTTTGGTTAGAGAATGGGTCTTTAAACAATCCTGATCTGTTCCTCACATCCATTTGTTATGCACGTGTTCTTAAAATATGATTTTTACCCTGTGCAAAAGTCTGTAACGCTCTCTGTAAACAAGCTACTTTCTAGAAAAGTAATTTTAGGAGAGGTAACTTTAGCACATTAGGCATGTTAAGGCTTGTGCTGATTCTTAGGGTGAATTTCAAGCCCAAAACTGACCCCAAAAAAGTTCAGACAACAGCTGTGTACAAGGATAGTTAGTATGTTATTCATGCTGTCTGACAGGTTTGCTAAGTTGCAGTTTTTACTTCTTTATAGCACTGCAGACTTTTACAGAGGTCTATCTAGACACTATCAAAACTGTGCTACATCTCTGGCTGAATCAGGAGATCAGGAAAATACTAACTCTCTACTAAACTGCCTTCCACCTCTTAAAAGGTCAAGGTTAATAGTGCTTCCCAGAGCTGCTGGTGCAGTGCCGCCACTCACTTTGTCTCTTCTGCAAGACTGGAGTCACTCAGTCTGTCAGCAGTTTGGTTCAAATTTGGCATGCATCATCTTCTTTAGATGATACCTCAATATGCACATTCAGCTGAGTAACACAGTATTGTGTTGGTGATGAAAATATGTTTTAAACGTAATTGTACTTCTGTATTCTTTTTTTTCCCCAAAAGATTCTGTGGAGATACTACTAACAGAAATGACTTGTCATTACTTTATTTAGCAAAACAGGAGATGGAAGCACAATTCCTTATGGCATCATCAGCCTTGGGATAATGCTGTAATTACCATGAGCTACATTTTCCCTTTGCACTGCAATGGTAAAACGCGTACTCTTGCACTCTAACGTGCAGCTCCAAGACAAAGGGAAGATGAAGCCGAGCTTTGTAAATTGTAGTGCACAGTTCTGGAAGCACACTATATGCCGTCTTCATGCTATTTTTACAAGAGAAGGTCAAAGAATCAAAAAAGCAAGCAAAAAAAGGAACAAGAAATGAGCAGCATGAACAAGAAAAAAACCCAGGCTTTCAATACTGTGTTTACAGTTTCCAACTGATTTCAGTAACGCTGAAAATTGTGTTGTCTTACGACCGAGTTTCCTCAGATGTACTGTAATGGGAAAGTAGATAGTTTCTTTCTAAGGAAACAGTTATCTTCTAACATCCTTAAATAAAGTTTGCTTTCTAAAGTTTTCCTCTAAAATAGCTGATACTAACCGCAGTCAGCACCAAGATAAATGGCCTAATCTTACCCAATATACTAATTCTTTTGTTCCTATTAATTTCAATCTAGCCAATCTACAAGGTTAGGGGAAAACTATTTTCTGTTGCTTTTCAATATTGATTAGTAATTATTTTGAGGGGTATAATGGAATGGGAAATCAGTAGCTAAATCTTAATTCTATCCTTTAATCTTGGGCATCAGTGTCAAGGTAGTTAGGGGATTTTCAAGTTCTTGCCTGCTGCATTTTTCGAGCCCGTGCATATGGTGATTGAATTAATACCTGGCCATACTTGCTCAACCAGTAGCATGAATTATAAACACAGAATTGTCATTACGTTTATACAAGAAATAGCCATGTTTTCCTAATTGTTTCACATCAGCTTCTATTATCAAAAATAGAAGAATAACTTGATTCAGGGATACTCAAGGCATCAGGAAGTACTGATCATAAAGCGTATGACTGTGTCTTTACGGGTTTCTGCAAACTCAATAAATGAGTATAGTCAGCAGTGAATTAATTCTATTAAGTTAAAAGTTATGAGAGTCAATATGCAGAAGGTATATTCGGTAGCTACAGAGACTGCAAGCAAAGATCCCTGAAGTTTTCCTTCTTTTGACTGATAGCATGACGTACAACCCAATATTCACATATTTATCATACTAGTTCTTAATCTGACCTCATAACTACTGACAAATGAATTATGAAGGCTCAGAGCGGGCTAGAAATATAGCACAGATGGAAGACAGAATAAAATGCACCCAAACATCCATTCTAGGAGGAGCTAGATTTTGGCAAGAGATAGAAAAACTTTCGTAAATAAAAAACCTTTTAAAGAAAAATGTTACTCAGCAGTCATTACAAAGCAATTGAACACCGATGCATCAGGATTAGGGTAGAGATCCGCACTTCCAACAACAACGTGCTAACAAGGCTGAAGGGCATGTAATGTGAAAAGACCGGTGACAGTCCCAGGCATTTCCTATATAGGAAGATTTTTTTGGTGCGTTGTCAGTCATTTACGCACATCTGGGTGGGTTTTTTCTGCTATTTAATTGGCAAAATCCTCCTCTATGAGAGGACATTTTGGTGGCTCACAGAGACCAGTCAAAACCTGGAAGCCCACTATGTGAAGTTCTGCAGGCAGCTAAACATGCACAAGCAACAGAAACTGGAGACAGACAACTGTCCAAATAACTGAAAGTTGTTTTGCTTGTTTTGTGTTTACTTTAAAAAAAAAAATAATAATTGGACCATTTTTCAATCCACGCTATTTACTTCTGTCACATTTCAGCAGTGACTTTTGCAATATCGATACTTGCAGAAACTGCCTGGCAGTTATAAATGTAATTTTATAGTGTTTACATAAGAGTCAGCACTGGAAGACCATTTCAGCATTTGGGTGTTTTGGCTGAAATAATCAGTAGCAACTTGTTTTGGCTTGTAGTTAAAAGACTCATGTCCGAGCCTGTGGACATTATATTGCATTAAAAAGCACAGCGGTGGTTCTATCAGAAGTTAAACTTTGCTTTAAAAATAAAAGCCTTATGAGGCAATGTAAAAGGAAAATGTTGAAAATGCAGATTAAAGAAAGGTAAAAGAGGCAAATGAAACATCTGCCAAACAGCTTATTAGTGACATGGGGAGCAGGGCTGAAGAGGGAGTAGACTTTACTTCAATAATATAATTTCAAGAGAACACATTTAAGAAGTGACTGCGCAGCCTAAATGGGGCAAACGTGGTAAAATAAACTACCTGAAGTACACTCTACTACGCTTATTAAGTATAAATGACGTCCTGTAATACACGATGCATTTTTAATGACTGTCCTCTGGTCAGCCATAATAGCTTCATAACAGATGCGGCTTATTTGAAGAAGATATTAAGGAAGAGAGAAAAGATCTGGCCTTTGTTTAGCTAATATGAAGGTACCGTTTCATATGAAAAGTACAACCAAAGCTGCTTTGCGTATTTCAGATTACGAAGGGAAATGATTAGGAGACGCAGCAATTCAAGGGAGGCAAAGCCATTCCGCTGCGGCAGGGACACACATGCCTACGCCCGGGCTTGGCGGAGCGGCACCTCGCCGAGCCACCCGAGCCGGCGGTGGTGAGTTATCTCCAGAGCCAGCAGTGCCGGGGCTGCCTCAGTGTGGTGCGTTGACTAATTACCCTGTCGGGGAGGCAGAACTAATTACCTTGGCTTGAGCCCAGATGGATATTGTTTCCAGGGCTCAAGCTACTAGCTCCACATGGTGCTGCACGGTGCGCTGGGTAGACTTGTGTATTCGCTTATCTATACCATGGCATTGCTTGAGCTAGATAAGCATATCCTCCTTGACAACTGGTGGAAATGCCACAGAACCAAGGGTGCTGAGAATATCAAGATACTATTTGTGGAATAGAAAAATATGTGTTTACTATAGCTATAAGTTCAAGTCAGTCAACAGGTATAGCCATCAGCACATTTTCTCTATGATTTACTATAATTCAGATTAACTACCAACTACAGCTTCTACTGTAGAACCTTATCAACATTAAAATAAATCACTTCCAAAATATTTTTGCCCTCCAGCACCATATTTGGTAAACACACTTCCTCCTGCAAAGCAAATAGAATGACATAAAAATCCGTACACTAGAGAATTTCTATTTAAGATTAAATTTCTCCTTTCAGACTGAGACATTCAGGCTGCGTTTTAAATTGATTTAATCTTGTTCTTAAAAATATTTCAGCCTTGAGGAATATTCTAAGAGTGAAAAGTATTTAGAGCCCTGCTGTACAACCTGGTTGCCAAAATGCCCTCCTGTTAGCAAATATTGACAAGGAGTACTTCGGTTCAGGGAGCTCCGCAAGTCAAACAGTAACTGAACATTAGTTTTAGCGAACAACCTATCAAACACATTTATCCCAACTCTGTAACATGACTGGAGTAATCTCGGAAATTTTAGTGTGGTCAGAAAACCTGCGTTACAAATGCAGAAAGGGGAAAACTACCTTCTCTGACACAGTTGTGCTGATCTTTGGGTGGAAACTGCAGTTATTGACCTGAACAGACAAAGTGTTTTTAAGAACTAGAGGAATGAAGCAGGAGACTTGCTGAATTTTGTTGAGAGGTTGAAGCCATTCAGCAAGTTCACCCATAGTTTTACTTTTGATAGGAAAACAGGATCAGATTGAAAATGCGGTAGCATAAAACCAACAATGGCAAAGCTATCCTTAACAGAGAAAAAAAAAGTTCTCCCTGGAAAGCAGGCTATCTTTTCACAGAGTTTTAGATTTTCAGAGACTGAAAATCGATCTAAATCAATCTGATTTAAGAAGAAAATGTATTTAAAGGAGAACTGCATTTGTTTCCCTACCTCTATTGTTTGAACCTATCATACTTCTCTGCCCTTCGCATCCTTGATTTCTGCAGACTTAACTTTTGCTAAGCGTTTAAATCTACACAGTCTGGTTATAAAATAGCCAATACCATCACAGTTGCAAATAAATGCATTTGAAACTCCACACTTCTGCCTGATTCCAAGTGCGAGCTCAGTTTGAATCATATATTTTAATCCTTCCAGCTTTCTGAACAGTGTTTCTGAGTATCTGCCTTGAAGCCAAGCTTCAGCGGACATAAGGCACTTGCTTAAAGCACCCCGGTAAGGGCTTTCCCAAAGTAGCTCATGGCCACGGGACATCACTGGGTGCCTGCGCAGCCAGAGCAGAGGGGCACAGTGCACCCCGTGCAGGTGTCCGGGCTTTTCAATGCCCTGTGCCTGGCAGCAACTCCGTCCCTGCGCTCCTTGGCCTACATCCCGTGTCTGACCCAGCGCACGTGCAAGCTTCCCCCAGAAAGGGAACCCTTCCAACACATCTCCGTCACCTCCTTTTCCCTTCTCTTCTCTCCAGCTGACGAGTTACTGAAAGTCCCGCAGTTGGGCAATGCTGAGCCACTCGCTAGGACAGCACTTAACCTTTCTTTCCAGCGCTGGTGAAGAACAGGTCCAGACCCACCCAATTATTTATACTTCAGCATGTCTAGCTGACAGTGGCATTAATATTGTCACCTGCAGCAAACAGTTCCGGACATGATTTAATGAACTATAACAATCAGGAACTAGGATGATAAATATTAAGCATTTACTTTAAACATTAAACAATGAAGTTCTCCTCTGAATTTTTAAATCCTATCCAGATTTTGTAAAAACAGGAAACTTTTAGCATGAAAAATTTACAACCCTTAAACAGGATAAAGAAACTGGGAGCAGGACATCAGGGACACCTCCACATTACGAATATTTCAGATCACATCTAGAAAAGAAACGATATTGTGCTATCTCACGTCATCTCAGGTAAATATAATCTCTGATACCAATCTTGTTGATGAATCAGAAGTTTCAGTTAATTTGACAAAAATACCTAAGCGACACTGAAAAGTATTATGATAAAAATGTTTCAGCTGCCTCCGTGCCGTGAGCCCATCTTTGTTTCCATTTGTGGGATGAGGCCAGCAGTAATACAAACTGGGAGATTTCTGTGATAATTTAGAGCCCATCAGCTGCGGAAGTGACAGTCACCATTAGTTACAGTTATATGGGAGTGGCAGCCTTTTGCATTGCTCGTTTCACTTGTCTGCACCATAAAAAGCTCGTTATCCTGAAAGCTGCATTCTTATGGCAACGTGTAGGCAAAGGCAATACCAGGAGAACTCTCGCGCACACACTATACTGGGCAATATCATATTTGTAATCCGCAAAAATTCTCCTCCTCTTTTAATCTTGACTCTTTTCATTGCTTTTTCACCACCTTCTCAGGAAGAGATAAATGACATTTTGATAGAATTTTATACTGACTAAATTAAAACGTTCAAGGTAATGTTTAATGAGGCGTAGTGCTGCTGGCCACAATGCCTTTATTTTAATTATAATCTCAGAAGTTTTTTGAAATGATTATCACTCTGTTACAAACTTCCCTGAAGGTTGGGGTATACCAGGACAAAGAAAGTAAGCAAGCAAGCAAAGAAACAAATACGTGCCTTACTTCTAGGCTTGGGGAGTTTAAGTCTAAAAATCAATGAGTAGCTTTGACAAGTTTTAATGTAGTGCGAGATGTAACTGTCATCATTCTATTTGGGAATAAATCAGAAAGTTTTGACACCAGCAGTCATGTCACCAATCCTTCATTGTGCTTCAATATTTATTTACTTTTCTGATCACTGGGATAGTCTTCAGAGACAGACATCTCATTTTTGTGAGAGGCATTTTTATGAAAGTAGCTCTGTTCACAGTTGGAAACGGAAAAACCTGGGATTTACTTTTCAGTTCACCTCTCCCCAGCTGCTGAATTTTTCATTTGAAGCAATTAAGAAAAAAAACCATATTGATAAGTAGAATGCTGTTTAAGCTAAAAAAGATCAGAAAATGTTCTATAGTCTTCTTTATGTGCGTCTAGACAGTAATGCAATACATTAATTCAAGTGCTTTCTACTCTGTATCCATTTTTTACCTTATTTGCTATTTATTAATCAATTCTGCCATGCACTCCTGAAAGAGAAGGATTAAAGAGGGAGCTGAAGAAAAGAAAGTCCAGGGAAATGCAGCCTTCATATAGTTTTGCTCTGGCAAGAATAAGTGCATAAGTGTATTCACTGAAAGCAGTCGTGACCGAGTCAGGCTTCCTATGGTATTTTGTTTTCCTTACGTTTCACTCAGAATAACAAGCGACCCTCAGCCTTGTCAGGGGCTGAATATCTAAGCAAAATGCCAAACCTTGATCAGTCTGAACCCATGAGTAACCCATGGAATCTTCTATAAAAATGGAAAGAGATATCTGAAAGAAAATACATAATACTTTGTAACATGCACTCTCTTTTGTTTTTTTCAATCCTTAATTTGTTGAGTGTTCTTTAAATGTCTGTCCCCTTTACAGTATCCAGCATCTTTAATTAAACTCACTAAATTCTTCCCTCGTACCTGGCGGATAGCATTAATCGCCCGTTTGCTAGACACCACAAAAGGGGTAAGACACAGTGAAGGAAAAGCGTGGTTCTGACCCGAGGAAAAGCCAGCATGGAGATAATAGTTTCGACTCTCTCTTAGAAACCTAACGTGCTACACGTTGGAGAAAAAAATATACCTTGTCTTTTAGATGCCTGCATTCACTCTGCGTGCACAGTCAGAAAGGTTGGAAAGAATTGATTATGGTGGCTTTATTTTTTTTCATCTGTGTGTATGGTTCCTTCTGAACTGTCAGGAGACCAGAAAAATGTTCAATCTCTTCAGTCAAATGTGCACATATTTCTTTATCTCTGCTTTTACTTTTTTAACAAATAAACAGAAACAAGCTCCGAACCTTTTTCCAATAGTCTGATTGTACTCTCTAGCTACTGACATAGTTCTAAAATGCACTTATTTTAAATTTCAGAATGGCCTTGCCTATCATACAGAAGAGTTTTATAAATGCTTGTCTGGAAACTTATAGACACGAGGAATCTTTTTACAGTGCTATTGCTACTTGCTTATTGCTGGTTTTACCATTTGTTATTGGGATTGCAAAAACCAAACTAACAAACTGTCATACACAGGAAACACCTACAAGTCTTAGAATTAGAAGTGAAGTAGAATGTCCAATTAATCTTCTCAAGCATCTGGGTTTTATGTCAGCAGGTCTTAATTTACATTTACCTTTAAACACCACGCCTAGAAAATATGCTTTCCTATCCTGACGAGATGACCTAAACTTCATATATATATATATATATATAAAAAATATTCTTTTGGGGCTCACTAGTTTGCTGCAAATGTTCTTCACAGGACATGAAGCTAAAAATTTAAGAATAAAGAGACACTAGAACCAAAAAGTATTCCCTGAGCTGTCTGCCAAATTTCTGTCATCTCAGTACAAGTCCAGAGAGTGGTCAGCTGAGGCTGAAAATCAAATAAAGTATATGATATAATCCAACAGATTACATTTATGGCAATTATGGAATATTTTCCATTTACATATCCACTTTAAAAAGGTATATGTGGTTTGCCACATTTTCTAGATGGGGAAAACCAGAAATCAAGCCACATTTTCAAGGAACATTCAAGCCAGTCAGAAGGAAATGTGTAGTTCTAGCAAATGGTAAGAATTTTTTTATTAAATATGTGTTTTTCTAGTATGTAGACACATTTTAAAAGTCTTTCAATGCAACATATGCAATGCTGAAATGGTTTAAGACGACATGTCACTTCACTTTAAAAGGATATAAATATATTTCCTTAATTTCCTTCTTAATGCAGGCTTACGTATTTAACTTTTTGCCTACACTAATTTCAGCAAATTATGTGATCATTATTTTTCCAATTCTTTTTCTGAACCAAGAGTTGTTCTTAAAACATGGAAAACAATGAGAGACAGCAAGTGAAACATAATATTATTCTAAAGAAAGTAGGGATTCTGAAAGACCACAGGATTTTCAGAAGCCAAAACCTGCAGACTAGACAAGAGACAATTCGAAGCATCTGGGAAATGATAAAAACAAATGAGGTAGCCAACAGTAACATAAAAGAAAGGCATCAGTCTTTTAAATTTATGAATAGCTAAGGAAGACTGTTTAAAAAACCAAAAATCTCGCTTGCAATATTATTTTGAGAAGGCAATAGCTCTGTCAACAAACAACAGAAAAACCCCACAGGTAATTTCAGTCTGACAACCAGTTGAAATCCATAGAAACCATATTCTCTTTATGGACAAAAATAATAGAAGACTGGAGGAGTACCAGAGGAATATCACATGCTTGCCTGTGGTTTTTCCTCTTCCACAATTACGTGCTTTTTGCCACTGTTGTACAGGCTACCGGACTGGATTACACCCTTAATCCACACAGCCATTCACTCATTATGGTCTTCGTCAGTGGACTACCACTTCTTCCACGCACCACAAAGCTGTTGTACTGCTGTAACATCATCATCAAGATAGCAACTGAGGTGAACATAAGCAGCACCTCTGTTGCATCAGTTGGAGAAGGGCTCCCCTCCCCTAGAGGAGTATGGTTTCCAGAAATTTAGGGCTTTGAAAAGCTTTCAATAGATCATTTGCCTCTTTTCTTCCCTTCAGAAAAAGGAAGGAAATGTTGCAGAAGTTGATATGCAATAATCATTTGTTTATTGAACCCATGCTTTTCCTCTTCAAGAATGAGAACAGTATTATGTTTAAATCAGTACATTGGGATTACTGTTAGATATACGTACATGATTCATAAACCTCTGAAGAAGAAGTTAAAATGACCTGATTATTAACGTTCTCATAATCAAAGTCATCTATAAATGTGCACACATGGAGAACCGCAACTTGTTCAGTTGTAACTCAGATCTGTTTGATTATATTCCTATGTCCATTTTCTGCAGCTAGTATGTGATGAACATTTCTCCATTTGCAACCAACCATCAACGAGTGGAATTATTTTTGCATGCTTTTTAATCATATATCATAATGAAATAATTCATTCCCAAGCAGATCGTAACAAATGGGAAGTATATAATGTTGATGTTCTCTGTTAAAGAGCAACAGCTGTTACCTTATTTGAAGTTCTTATTACTGTTGACCGCTATGCAAAACATACGTATAGCCTATCACAGGCTCGATTATGGTCTTTTATGTACCTATTTAGAGTAGACAAGACAATAAATAACATTTTGTTTTCCAGGGCTACATATTTAGCTGCTAGAGCATGACTGTACCAACGATTGTTACCTCATGCGTACACACTATGGAATGTCTAGATTTTCACCTATTTAAAAGGAAGCAGGGAAAAAGTATTGAATCTGCTTACATAATGGGCTATCAATTGAGGTAGTTAAGAACAGAAAGATGACTTTCTAAACAGTAGTCATGTCTGTTATCTCCACTGGATTAGTGTCACTGCCTATGCTTTTTAATGCACTTGTCATCCAGGATAAATGGAGATTGATGGCAACTATTAGTCTATTTTTCCACACTTTCTGTGGTTCAGTGTGGTTTTTCTGCTTGAAAATATTGTTGTGTAAAAAGGTGACATCCATCAGCTATATTGTTCGTTGGTTCAAAACATATGTTGATGAATATCAGTTTAGTGCTACTGACTTAAAACATAAGAGCGTAAGAGGTCTCTGGTCACTGTGTCAAACCTCTGTAATCACAGGCATTAATGTAAATGGCACTAAATCCAGAAAGTTCTTGACCATATATCACAAGCCACAGAAAACTCATTGCAATAAAACACTTACATATAAAAGACCAAAAGCCTCAAAATATATAATATGCTTCAGAAAAAAACAAGAGTTATGACCAGTATCCTGGAATGCTTCAGTATCAGAACATTTGTTAGGTGCTACAAATTGTTAGCATTAGCCCAAATGCTCTGGACTTCTCCAGGAAGCTAACTGTACCCTGTACCAGGGGATACTGCTTCACTCAGTGTGTACAAAAGACCCTTTTTCATGTTAAAGTCATAGAATCATAGAATCGTTTAGGTTGGAAAAGACCTTTAAGATCATCCAGTCCAACCATTAACCTAACATTATCAAGTCTACCACTAAACCAATTAAGGGTAGAGTAGCAACCACACGCCTCCTGGCTTGGAGGCTGGATTATTTATAATGAAAGTAAAAACTAGGAATCATTAAGATTGGAAAGGGCCTCTAAGATCATCAGTCCAACCATCAACCCAACACCACCATGCCCACTAAACCATGTCCCAAAGTGCCACGTCTGCCCATTTTTTGAATGCTTCCAGGGATGGGGACTCCACCACCTCCCTGGGCAGCCTGTTCTCAATGACAGTTATCCTATCATCTATCAACGCAGTTCAGGACCTTCTCCTCTTCTCTTGTAGCCAGACATCCTCATTTTCAGTCCCTAAGGCATGACTTTGCACTTTATATTCTTAAATTTAAACCCGGTTCTATTGCTACAGGCAGCAAGGACATTTATTCTTACCATACGGTAATCTAGCTGTCTACATGACTGGCAAACTCCGTTAACTTTGTGTCAGCCACAAATTGCATTTATCTCTTGATTATTCTCTTTTCTTCAAAACCCATTCTAATGCTGTGCATGGTATTAAGGTTAACCTAAGAGGTTTGTGTTTCTTATAGCTGAATATCTGATAAGGCATTTGTAGCTGAATATCTGATAAGGCATTTGTACTTTCACATTGTAATCTCCTATCCATCATCTCTAACCAGAAAGCAAAATTACTTCCAGATTATGAACTACCTAAGTAGAAAAGACAATTATTGAGTGTATTGTTTTGCCTCTCTAACAGAGGATTACAAACACTATGGAGTTCCTATCCCATGGTGGTGATCTAAGGGGTGAGAAAGTTCCCCGAATGGCACTGCTAACGTATGTCCTTTCCTGTTCCCAGGTTGTCCATTCATCCCAGTCCTTGCAACAACGCGCTCCCTGCCTCCATGCTCCATATCCTCCAGTTTTACACCTGCTGACTGCAGCAGAGATGGCATTTTCTGGGGCCGGGGCTATGTGCGTGCTGACCAGTTAACGTCAACATTGTGGTCCCGGGCACTCCTGTGTCTCTGGGTTAAGCCTCACAGTTACTGCTGGGGTAAAACCAGCATTGAAGACTGCATGAATCTCTTGGGTCATATTTTGTGCAAGCCTGGTGTAAGTACCTTAAGTCTTTGAACACTCTCCTTCTCTGATCAATACTGCTCCAAACATTCAAAATGTTTTGGGGGAGGAAGAGAGAAAGGTGGGAATGACAGGTAGACCAGTAGACAAAATATAACTGTACAAACCTCACTTCACTGGGAAATCATGCTAAAAGCAATGTAAAATATTCTTTAATTGTAGCTGCTTAATACAGGTTGCGCAGGACTCAGGAGATTTTTCACATGAAATTATTGTAAACTGATCATTAGAAATAGTCAAATTCCTGTAGGAGCCAGCAATGAGATGGCAGTAGTCAAAGGAAAATTGGCAAGAGTCTGTCTATCAGCAGCGAAGTAGCATTACCCGTGTGCTCTAATTTGAATTGGTTAAAAATGCTTACACGCAGACTTGCATACACGCATGCCAGGATCTTCACAATACTGTTAGCAGAAGTTTACTACTGTGAGTGTTTGGTATGTTCCCATATAATTCAATCTAATTTATTTCATCAGATGAATTCTTTAAGAAGCTCTGCTTACCCAAGTGTAAAATGATCATAGCATTTCATGTGTTTGTGACGGGTTTGAGATACTGCTCTTCTCTTCCCACACAGCTTTTTAATAAAAGTGCTGCCAGTTTGCTGACCTTCCCTTCTTCAAGGTTAATGGTTTGTTATCTATAAATTACTTTTCATGATACAGCTTGGGTTATGAACTCCAAAATTGTCTTCTGTGGTGTCTCTCTTCAATTTGTTTTAGGCTCAGAGAAAAGCACATTTCCTAGTAACTGAGGCAGATTTCACAACAGGAAAAAGTACTACAGAAATGAAAAGAGATAATGTCGGCTTTAGAAACATGCCATTTTGTTCTATACGAAGACATACCATTATTTCAGTTGGTCGATGTTGTGGAACAACTACTGTCATGTTCTCTAGTAAAGCCGAATGCCTACAAGACTGCAATTTACCAAATGCTGCCCCGACTCCTTTTTTCTTGCATATAGAGCCTCCAAGGTAAAGATGGTGCAGGGAGATGACAATTAGTGACATTGCGTTATTGTAAAGGTTTAGAAACATGTTAATAGTCAGACAATTTATAATACGCAGTCTTTGTTATCGTTATGGAACATCTGTTACTTAAGAGCCAACTCCATAATAAACCATGCCCTAGTATTTTATAATCCTGTCACAGTGTAAGAGGGAAAAGGAGAGATGATATTAAATTTGATCTTGAGAGGTAGCTGACATATTTGCATCCTACTGCGGACAGCACAAGCAGAAGGTGTGCAGCAACACCTTGAAATTTTCATACACTTTAATGATATATCACATAATTCTTTACCGGTTGGTCCTTTCCACCTTTTAAACTTTGAGAGTGAATTTTACAAGAAACCAATGACAAGACTCCAGTGGCACATTATAACTTTGTACTCAGGAAATACACATTTGCTTTCAAGCTCTGGGAAACATTAGAGTATCTATGCTGTCAAAAATTATAACTTCACCACTTCAGCTGTAATTTTAGTCATAAAAATAGCTGTAAGAGTCTCTCATCCAGTCTGACTGTTGTTTGCTACAGATAATTTACTTTACATGATGCTGTTTCAAAAGGAACGCAAAAATCAGGCAACAATGCAAGCAAAGCTTTCTTGGCATATTTGTGGTACCCTTTGCGCATACGGTATTGCAAACTGCTTGATTTGTTTAATTTTGTATAAAGCATCTATCACATTTCTCTTAAGGCTTTTTGAGTGATACATGGCAGTATGCTTCAGAATTACAAGCTGTAACAACTCTTAGCACTTCATCAACAGAGACAGCAAAGGCCAGATTTTTGCTTGCGGTTAACTAATAACAATTCTATTACTGCCATTCAGAAACTGCTGAAATTATGTCAGCTTATTCCAACAGGCAATAAGCCTAACTTCTTTTTGTCCAAGTTGTTGGAAAAGGATTGGTAATTTTTCATCTATTTCACAAATACACTCTCCATACATCCTTCTCCCATTTAATTACCTCACCAGTCCGTTATATTGTGCATCAGAGCACACTCACTTTTATTTTCCATTCTCTAAGATTGAGTTATTCAATAGCTGTGACATCCTGCTTCTTTTTCGTCTACAGAGATCATTTTAAAAATCTCTGGTTACAGCCATGTGTGCAATGTCTTCGAGCTATCTCAGTCCAGTTTTATCCAGCATTTAAAAAATGTTTTTAAAACATATGCTTTTTTAAAGAGCAGACATTTTCTGTGTTTCCAGGGGATTGCTATCCCTCTTAACACTTTTTTCTTATTTACATTTGATTTCCATTCTTTTACATGGTGCACTGTAATTGCACATATAAACCAACAAAATCACACACACCCCCCATGCGTTATTTGTGAGAAACAAAATGCCTAATGGTAGCATTTTCTATATTTTGTCGATTTTGTTATGAAAACACACAGACAGCTTTGAAAATACATTTCTGTTAACACCAGAACCCTTGAAAGTGATCTAGGAATTGTGTTTTAAAATAGAATTTGATCATCACAAAACATCATAGCTGTCTTATTGCTTCTTATTTAGTTTTTCCTGGTTAATTACCAGCTGCCTGTGGACAGAAAATAATCTTTTTGCTATCAAATACAAACTCAGCTCCTGTAACGTTTTGCTGCAATATAGGTCTGGTTTTCGTCTACTGGAACAGCACTGTCAAAATCAGCGCAGGTTTGAACAAAGGTGCTGAAGTAAACAAGCTTCCCGAAAGTGGCACTCGGATCCCATTTGTGTTCAGTGAAAGGACTTTCAAAAAAGCAGAGTTAGAAACATCTTTAAGGGACTCTACTTCTTGAAAAATAGGCCTTGTTAAGAGATCTCAAACTGGGGACTCAATCCCTAACACAAAGCTTTCAAGCACCCAAGTCCTGTTTTCTAACACGGTTTAGAACATGACAGTTTCAAGCTGGTCTCCTTAGGTTAAATATGCACTGAATTAAGCAAAACTTCCAGGAGTGATGAATCTGATTGTGGTACCCTAACCCATCAGCTTAAAAGCATCAGTGATCGGTTATGAAATAGGTGTTATAAAAAGATTAAAAGCTTTAGGGTTAACAAGAAAGAACAGGGTGCTGCAGCATTTCCATCAGAGTAAATCAGGATAGTAAAACCATCAATTCTTTTACCACTGTGCAAAATTTATATTGGTTAAAACCCTAAGCCTTTCATTATCTAAATTTCAAGTATACTGTGTTTATTGAATTCGGAGATTAGCTTGCTGTTATACACAGTAGTCTTACTTTGATGTCTCAGGATTAATATTCATGAAGTTTCAGACTATTAACTACAGATGTATAACATCTGACAAGAAACACATCTTACAGACTACAATTATTGTAAGGTGCTTTTAGTTCTGATTTTACCTTTCATTTTGCTGTGGATTCCCATGGAGTTTTCATGCTGTCAGACAATGTTTTAAGGTTGGTTCTGGCAGGTTTATCATACTGATGGATCTGGCTAAAACTTAGACATTCAACTCCAAAGGACATTTTTCAATTTCTTTCTCATTTTAGTTTTACATGAGCGATAACTTGCAAATTCAGTTGCCTAAAATGTTGTCTGAACTATCAGCAGGATTGGAAATCACCAGAAATTGTTCACTCCTCAATCAGTTCAGCCCCGAATATGGCACAACATTATATGCACTATTGGCCAATATTGACACCTGCCACTTTTCAGAGTCGCAAAGACGTGAAACCTTTGTAAACTATGACAAAAATCACAATTCACCAAAAAAAAATTACCTTTTTTTTTTTCTTCTCTCTCTCATGTGGCACCAGTGCTTTGAAAAGAATATCTATCACTTAAGCAGAAAAATAGCAGCAAAAAAATCAGGCAGTACATGAGGCAAAGTCTAGCACCATCAGATAACATCAGTTCCACTGTTAGCTCATGTTATGCGTAGTTCTGGCCGGCACAGTGACTATACGAGCACTATAATCACTACAATTCAGGGAGTCATGCACAATAAGCAAACAGCAGATCTGAACGAACGTTCGCAATTCTCCCCTAAACTGTTGGAGACATACAGTAAATGTATCTTTGAAAGAAAAAGAAAAATGCTGTCAACTTTTCCATGCTTTTCAAAGCATTGCTTTCTGTGATTAGCTGCTTGTGGCAGAGAACAGTTCTTGATGGCAGGTGAAGGCTGCCTGGGAACATCAGCTCTTGGCTGCAGGCTTTCTTGGGCTGTTTTGTGAAACTTCTTGTCATCAGGTTCCAACCACAGAGCTGTATAAGATCTCAGTGGAACAGCTAAGATCTGATAAATCACGGATGTGAAAAATTTAAATAAGATATGAAGGTAAGGACAATATGAACAATGATTTCCAAGTACATCAAGGGAAGGCCATCAACCATGAGTTCTTCTGAGGGACCAAAATGCATGATGACAATTTGTAGGGTAAGTTAGGGGGGAAAAAAAAAATCATTAACGTGGAAGGAATCTTGTGGTTAAGAGAGACAGGCCCCACAAGTAGCCATAAACACAAGAAATTGTAAGCTGCTACTTTTTTTTGGAATTCAAGCTAAAACTGAAAACCAAAAATCATGCATTACTTGCATGGTAATTACAAGACAGCAGCTGTGCAGAGAGCACTACCCACCTCTGCCTCTGTGATGCTGCTTAAAAGCTTCTACCTCTTTCCCATAGTGCAGGAGAGAAAGTCATAAACTGCACAGCAATAGCAACAAAAAGCAATAGCAAAAGCAAATGTCAGAATTTGAATTGCAAACTACAGATGAGCCTTGACTGCTAAAACTAAATCCACATTTGAACATTAAAGGTTTGAAGTTGCTCTTCTGGGTCTAGAGGTTGCTTCTGCTCATCCCTTTAATAAACTACAAGGCATTACAGGTAGACTAGAGCTGGCAGGGATGGAGAATCACTGCATAGCAACTCTCAGAGATAAGTTCACTGGATTCATGGGAGAGATTTACTATTTTAACAGAGAATATATACCAAATTAGTCCTTATATAATAGAGAATGATTTTTCTAATAGAGTTGTGGTGCAGGAATGTAACTTTCTAAAACAGACTGAATTCTCCTGAAAACAAAAGGTATTTTAGACCCCACTGTGTGAGCCCTAATTCCCACTAAAATATCTGGATTTAGAAAAATACAGAATGAATCTTTTGAAAGGCACTGAATTTCCCATCAATTTGAAATTTTGGAGCTTCAGTTTTGCTGTCTTTCGAATTACATTTTCATGAATATGGTCTGTGCAAATGCATATTATTCTGTAAATCAGTCGGTCTATTAAGCTGAGCTTTTTGTTCCAACACAGCAATGTCATCACATAAAACTAGTTTCAGTTTAGCTCTCAGTGTAAAAGATTAAATGGAAATGGAACAAATGCCATTTTTCAGTCCTACAATTATTCCCCGAAAGCTTGATGGGGAAAAAGACTTAAAATGCCCAAACACAAAACAGTGAAATATTAACTGCTAAGAGCAGTTATTTCCCTCTAAAAATATGGATACTAAATTATTTCATTACACGCATAGTCACACCTGAAAGAACTCAAGAGCCACAGACTATGAACCCGGAAAAGGTAATGGAGAAAGCAGCTCTCTATTATTAGCTACTGCTGTACTTTTAGGCTGCTTTATCCTAATAAACATTATAAGAATCTATTTACATGCATATAGTAATAGGTAACATTTTTTAACTCACTCTAATTTGTAAAACAAACTTTGAGATCCTACGTTAGGAGCGTAGCTAAACTGATGGTTTATGTGACTGATTTTTTGCAAAATACATTACAAACTTTCTTAGAGGGAGTTGAAGGTGAGGCTGTAGCAACCATAGAACACCACAGGGTCTTTTGCGCTTTTATCGTTCAGCTTTTAGCCTTATCAGAAGAATATCATGTAAGATAACTTGTGTATCCGGCACTTGGGTTCTAGGTACTTCTGCTTCTAAGATAAGACAAAGGTGAAAAGTTGAATTCTGCTGAGTATTGTAAATAAATAACGTAAAAAGAAATAGGCAGGGAGGTTAAACCAGCAGAAAACTTTAATGGAGAACAACTAACTTAACGGATGCACGGTAACACAGCCATTTTTCTGGGTACAGATGTAGGAAGGCTGAAACTCAAAGCACCCCGTATACTCTGTGTGATGGGCTCAGAGAACTCCAGGTAATCCAGTGCTGCACCTGATCAAGAGCTATTTGCATGCATTTTATAATGCTGATGCTTTACTGATAAATTCTTTACAAATCTATGCCAAATTCAAGATTCTTGCTTTGATAATTTGTCCCTTTCTTCGCATCAGAAATGACAAGAGGGAGCCCTGTATGACACAGCCTCATGCTGTGCAGAAAAACTTAACGCTAACTCTGCAAGAACAGCTGTAGGCCCAGGATCAGAACCCTAACACTCAGCACGGGCCCAAAAATAACCTGGCCAAGGGAGAAATCTGGCCTGTGCTCAGGAAAACTGGTTTTCTGATAAAGGTTACTATTTCAGTGTACAGAACTGAGGGATGAGAATGTACAGGTGCTCAGATTTTTAAGGGAAAATTACAAATTATTTTATCGGGGAATTCTGTTGTCAAGGAATAATGCCGGAGAGATTAAGAAGCATCTCTTCAGAATTAGTGCAGATATGGCACCCTGGTCTCCTAAAACTCTGCAGGATTTGCACAGCTTACTGAGCTTTCTGTTTTATTAATAAACCTTAGGAGAACTTATATAAAACCGTGCTCCAAAAGTGAACTCCTATTTTCAACATTAACATACTGAACAAATGTTCTGTATCAGTTCTCCCCATAACTGTTGGAGACATATAATAAATTTATTTCTGAAAGAAAAAGAGTAACGCTGTCAATTTTTCCATGCTATGTTTCAACTTGCCAGTAACATCAATAGGGAAGCCCTTGGCATATAAAATAATTGTTTACAGTTGTCTTTTTGATACGTTCTTCTGTGCCACAAGTACAGTACAACAGTGCATCACACCCAGATTTTTCCTCACCTCATTGCCACAGAGAAGATCCTCCCTATGAGCTGGCTCGCACGATCAGAAAAGTCAACCAGAAGTACAAAGATTAAATATCAATTTATTAACGCATATTCACCTAGGTTAATAAAGCAAACTCATGCTGGCAGCCTGGTTTTACTGAACTATGTGCTTCATTTAGTTAAATTACCTAATCCAAGTAAATTCCCATGCTTATTAGTACTTGCTATGAACTAGTTGCAACACACCGTCTCACTCAGTAAATTTTACCAGATAAATTATATCGCTGTTGCAACATGATTGTCTGGGACCGAAATTTTTTTTATATGAACACTTCTTGAAAGCTCATCTGAAGACTTACATTCTTAACAATATTGTTAGGAGAAAATCTGCCCCTATAAATCATTCTCACATTGAAACAACTAGTGAAAACAATAATCCAGGTAACAACTGCCTGAAAAAAAGGGAAGGCAAAATGAACTCCCATTATAAGCAAACAAAAGATGAAAGTGCCTAGGAGTTAAAAATTACTCACAAAGAAAATATGACTCTCAAGACAGAGACTGGGCATTAAAAAGACAAACTTAAAGACTGTATTATGCAAACACAGAACTGCCTTAAATGTATGGGTGTGATTTATACCTTAACAGTTGTACAAACTTATAAATACTTCAAAGTACTCCGTTCTCTGTTCTGACAGAGAAAAATCAATACAGTTTTGCCAGCGATTCACCTTTATCAGTCCATCTTTTTACAGTAATCTCTTTTTTGATCCATTTGTTTGCTATCCTTTTCTTTCTCCTTGCAATTTAAGAGGAAATTGTCTTTTGAACTTTCATACTTGTTTCTAGCTATTTATGTTTTAAACCTGGTACACTTCTCATTTGGACAAGGGGTGGGGGTGTGACTGGTCAGTCCAACTACCTCCATATTGTCCAAAAGCAAAAAGGAGGAAACTTATTTTCTGTTACCTGTTCCAGAATCTAGGAAAAGTTCATCACGCAGGAAGATTCAGTTACTTTTAAAATTAACAAAAATGTGATGTTCAGCCACCAGAAATGTAGCATCCACCAGAAACGTAGCATCCACCAGAAGTTAAATGTAGGCTAGTGAAATATGATTAAAAGTATTGAAAGAAAATATTTTCCAGTTACATTTGCTTATTGTTTTTACCTGTACCTTGTTAAACATGCCTATAGAAAATCTCCATGTTATTACTGCATCACAAAACACTACCCACACCCATCAAATTTAGCCAACATTAAAATCTAAAACAACGTGGTAAATTGATGTGACGCTGAAGTAGCTGGTGATCTTGATTACATTTGAATCACAGTCAGTACCATTATGCTGCACATTGCACCTTTTTATCTATGTTGCATATCATTTTATTAACATGGTCTTCGGCTGCTGGATAAAAAAGTTTCTATAGACGTAATAACCAACAAAAGTTTACATTTCATTTACTAGCCTTTCATCACTTTAGTCATCACTTTATTGTACGATAAAATCGGAACATAATAAGCTGGTAGTACAATAAACCTTTCATTAAATGTGAACTCATGCAGCTGAAAGAAATATACCCAGTAAAAGTTTTAAAATAGATGTGCTTTGTCTCCACAGAAGAAAGGTTAGTTCCTCTTTCAAGACGTACAGCCGTTCTCATCCTCGCTTACATAGCGTACAAGCTGCCTGCTTAAAGAACAGGGCAAACCTAAGACTAGGCTAGATTTTCAGGGGTGCTTAAGTGGTGCTAATCCATCCATGGATGGATTCCTCATCCCCACCAGCACGACGAGGACAAAACTCAAATCAGTAACTCAGTATCTCCATCCATTCTGGCCAGGAGAAGAAACTTTGGCTTCATTAAGGGCCTGAATGAAAATGCAACTGAACTAAGGGGGCAGGGGTCTGGGTGCATGGATGCTCCTGTTAGCATACTATGAGTAAATCCTAAGGAATTTTGTAGTTCAGAGATTCAAAGGTTTTAGAAGTTACTTGGGAGGCGTAGGGGAGGGAAAACAGAGTCAAAGACCTTTAAGCTTACTTCACAGAAGTTCAGCAAAAATCGTGTCAGAAAAAAATTACTAGCCATGCTTGCATGGAGTTATTACAGAATAATAACTGTAATGCACTGAAATAATTAAAAAAAAAATGATTGACCAAATTAGCATAAAGACTAAAAGATAAGAAAACTGGATGGGGTACCCTCTACCTGGAAACATTTGTTAAACTGATTTTTTTTAATTTTTGCACCTGTAGTAATCTACAGTTAAAATAGCTTCTTTGGTATTCATACTTTTCAAGGGGGAAAAAAAAAAATTCAAGAAGGAAAAAGAACTCAAATCTGCCAAGGACTTTCAAGGATGTATGGCTAGGTATTTTTCAGCGTATTTCAAGCTCTGCAGTATGGACAGTTCATCTCTTTTCCTCTGCACCACCAAAATGAAATGAAGTACAGATTATTATTTAAAGCAAGCAAACCTGTAACAATACAGAAAAATTGAAATAAGGATTGAGAAAACTGAAGCCCAGTAGTAAAATCTTCAATTAAATGTAATTTAAGTGAGCTGGAGTCATTAACTTCTTCATTTGCAGCTTGCCCCATTAAACATAGGGTTTTTGTAGGTTTTTTTCTTATCAGCTGACTCATACAAAGTACATTCTCTGATGTAGTAGATCTATTTACACTATAAAGAACTGAAGCTTAAATTCTTGGTTTTCACTTGGCAACACAGGCTTTATAATGTGGTGCTCAGATTAAAGTGTATACTATATTTAAAGTGAGATTTTACCATAATGATGATTAATGGCTGATTTTTCTGTCTGAAAATAAAAAGAGTAGCTGGCATGGGATTGTGGACTTTTACCTTTGTAATACTAAAAACTGCTTCAGTTCTTTCTTTTGGCAAATTCCAGGGTATACAAGAGCGCTTTTGAAATGAACATTGAGGAGTGAACGATGACTGCCATCAGGTAATGAATGTTGTTAAAAGGACCAAGTGGTTTTTTCTACAGATTATGTCAGTTGTCTGGTCTGGAAACTGCAGTTGCTTTTCAATTAATTGTATTTATATGATCAACAGTTAGGTGTGTGTTAGGTGTGAGATGGTAAACAGGCGGGTGGTTAGGACATCCTACTCACTCCTTCTGACATATGAAAACTAGCAGGTCTTATCTCAAAATTTCTCTTTGTCTCGCTTTTTCTCTTTGGAAAGGAACAAAGGCAGTTTTACATTTCACTCACTATTCTTCAATAAAATTCTTTGTACCCTACAGTAACTCAGAAGAAATCCAATGTGGATATTAACACAGAAAAAGGCAGAAACAAAGATAAAGTTTTAGTTCCATAGAGTGAAAAGTAAGAAAAAGTTCTAGAATCTAATGAGGGCTGAATTAGTTTATGCAAAGGCCTTGACTGCGTCTTCCCACATTTGCATTTTAGATGAAATATGTTCTCATCGCTTCTATAAGGACTACAAAATAAATCTTAATCTCCTGTCCATATTTACAGACTTTGAAGAGCATGTTTTAAGAGGCTTAGCTGTATGGACTTAATAACAGCTCTTTCAAAAGGCTGCAGGCAACATACTTTGAACAGAAGTTTCTACCTGAACCAAACATTGGTCTGTGTGGATAACTTAACAATCCTTTACTATATTGCTAACTATTGCTCCTTTTCCTCTCTCATTTGCGTACGTTTGCAAGAGTCCCTCAAAACCTAGTGACCTAGAGGTACTTAAGTACACCTTTGTGCTTCCACCCTACTGCTAACTTATCGTCTTCCACCTTATAAAGCGTATGCATGTTATAAAAGCGGGTTCCTAAATTTCAGAAATTAATAGATTGCTAGATCTAGAAATAGCATGACTTTGAGCACATAGTCATGAGATGTGGTAAAAGAGAAGGCAATGTAGGAGAAAAAAAATCTGCTCTAGACACCAAAGGTCAAAGCTTCTGAAATGAGATACTGTGGAGTCACACAGATGGGCTGTAGGAAGGTGGCAGATCACGTTAGACTGCTCTATTCACCTGTCCCATTCTTAAATAGCACTAGAAATACTATTTTAAAAATACACTGAATATTTTTTCAATTACTAAATTTTCTGAATCAGTAGCGTCTGGGAAAAAGATATGAAAACATTAGGTTGCAAGTAAGTGGTGTGTTCAATTATCATCTGATAAAATAAAATATGCAGACGACAATCCATCTTTAAATGCAGTCTGTAGCCAAAAAAGAGCACAGGTCACTGTCTTTAGCTGGGTGCTAATATCTTACCATTATTAGCCTATTGTGACAGCATTCAGACACTTGTCAGATATATCCTCTATGGATAATTTAATTTGTCAGACTGACGGTTATCCTTTCTTTGGATTAATTAGCTTGGGAGAGTTACAAAAAAAAACCAAAACAACCTACCACCCAAATTTCACAACGCCTCCTTATCTTATTTTGCAAGTCTTCACAGGAAAAAATGAATTCTTCAATCTGAAGAGAATTTAAATAAAACTCCAGCCCAGCTTTTATGTCTGAATTTCACTTGATTCTGAATACACTACTCAGTGGGGGTAAAGGACTTTGAGCCTTCCATTGTGGTAATAGATTCTTTAACTAAAAGAGCATTCTACTAATACAAAGAAGTTAATGAAAAATTTCTTTCAGTAGATTTGCATCAACGCAGGGAAATATTTCATTTAAGGAAGAAGTTCAGAAAGGCATCACTCCTATGGAGGGAATAATCATAGAATCATCGAAACATTAGCATTAGCATAGACCTCTGGAGATCTCTGGTCCAACCACCCACTTGCTGAAGGTCCATTGCCACCACTGGATACGGGGAGCCCGGGCTTGGTATAGGTGACCTGGAAAACCTCCAAACCTTGTGTGACACCTCCTGCAGTGCAGAACTACCCTCCTCAGCAGCGTTTTGTGAATATACAGGATTGAAGATTAGGTGAAGTGTCAGCAAGTATACCAGATATGATCACACCTAAACATTTTCAGAATAACTCACCAAAAGCGTGAATGCCCTTTTTCTTTTACAGTAGTTGCATTCTCTACAATGTAGCAGTGTGTGTAATCTCAAAGGTGTCTTGCCTAATTTGCAGTGTTCTCTTTCATTAATAAGCAATCAGATTAAACTGCAAAGACAGTTGTCATAGTCCATAGATATTTAAAGTTAGAAAGAATTTTAGATTTGTAAGGTATAGTTAAGATTACCTTCTAATCTTTTTCTTATTAACACATGAAGACACATCAAAATACAGCACAGCTTTAAACAGATCATCCTCCTGTGCAAATGCAGGAACTCAGCAGGGAAGCAAATTACATTTATTCTATATTATAGGCATAAAGCAAGTTGTTTTGTGGTCAACCTGACATTTAAATAAAGCAATTCAGAATGGTTTAATTTTCTGCTTTACAGCAAGAGTAATAAAATCTGTATTGGTCCCAATTGTCATCTACATTGAAAAACATGCTGCAGTCAACTGTGGATTTCAGAAGGATGCTATAATTAATGGCTTTCTACTGGCTGCATTTTTAGTCACTGTGATTTGCATGGACATCCTGGCTTGTATCAGAAACGGTGTGGCCAGCAGGAGCAGGGCAGGGATGGTGCCCCTGTACTCAGCACCGGAATGCTGTGTCCAGTTTTGGGCCCCTCAATACAAGAAAGACATTGGGGTGCTGGAGCGTGTCCAGAGAAGGGCAACGGAGCTGGGGAAGGGTCTGGAGCACAGGGCTGGTGGGGAGCGGCTGAGGGAGCTGGGGGTGTTCAGCCTGGAGAAGAGGAGGCTGAGGGGAGACCTCATCGCTCTGCAGCTCCTGACAGGAGGGGGCAGGGAGGTGGGTGTTACTTGGAAGAAGAGACCAACAAGCGATAGGACAAGAGGAAATTGGCTCAAGCTGCACCAGGGGAGGTTTAGATTGGATATTAGGAAAAATTTCTTCACCAAAAGGGTAATCAAGCACTGGAACAGGCTGCCCAGAGAGGTGGTGGAGTCCCCATCCCTGGAGGGGTTTAAAAGACGTGGAGATGTGGTGCTCAGGGACATGGTTTAGCGGTGGACTTGGCAGTGCTAGGTTAACCGTGGGACTTGGTGATCTTAAAGGTCCCTGTTTGACACCACTCCCTCCATTTTAAATGAGCTGCTTTGAATCTGTGGGAGAAGGAATAGGTACCCTTTTACTGATTGTATTTTGTATACATTATTTGTTCCTTTTTTTTTTACCTGTATGTAATCAAAGAACAATGAGACCTACATGTAGCACAGACACATATAGATTAACTGCCTGACTGTGTGCTAAGGACTTCCAAGCATCCACCTCTCCTTCCTGTAGTTTTACCTGGGCCTCTGTCAAGCCCACCTGCTTAGATTCATGAAAGTGTTGTGCAAACCTTTTACTATAATTTTCAAAGGGGCCTGATTACAGTAATACATTTCCAGGCTTGATTTAAAACCATTCTCTGCCTTCTACCATGGCCTCCAATATGGAATTCAAGCCGCTGAGTTTTGATGTCTAATGACAAACATAAGAGAACACTCACTGAACTTCGACTGACTGGAGAATACAATGAATGAAGATGAAAAAAAAATAGACTAAGTTCAGTTTTATGTTTTGTTGGAAACAGTGCAACTAATACTCACGACTATTCTGACAACAGGAATCCAATGATTCAGAGATGCTGCTCCAAAAGCTGCTGTAGAAGATGCTACAGAAAAAAAGAAAAGGATCCCACAGGCCTAAGGCTGGGAAAAAATGGCATTTATTTCTGTCAACTTTTATACCTGATATCCGTTACAGTTTTAAAAATGACTATTTGTACCAGACCAAGACTACAAGAACTATTTTAACAGAAACCCCGGAAGACAATAACTCTGGCTACCGTGTGCAGCTGACCAGCACCAGATTTATGAAGTGTCAGCAGTGGAAGATTGATTGCCAATATGGGAGAAATCTACTACCTAAACCAAAATTTACACATGGAAAATCTGTTTGTTCAAGAACAAAGGCCACATATCTGCTGTGGATGCCCCAGAGTGGGATAATGTTACCTGCTGTTCAGCTACAAATTAGTTTGTTTGCATAATATGCAGAATCCCATTTATTGCATAGCTGGAGAGGTGATTTGTTTCAAACCAGATTTTGAAGGGACATGTGCATGTGCAGAAAGGATACCCTACCTGACTGTTCCGAGTCAAGTGTTTGGTATTTGCAGTACTTTATTTTGTTCTTGCTAGCATTTCATTTTGCATGTCTCTGGTCTCTCTCATCCATTTTAATATACTCAGAACTAATTCATACTGTGCAGTAAACAGGAGAATAGTGGCTCAAATGGACTAATGTGTAAAAAAAAAGAAAATATTTTTTTCAATAAAAATAAAGAGCCCCACAAAGAAAGAACTTTGCAATGCCCATCACTATCCATCACAGAGTGCATGCAGGGAAACAAAAGTCTTATCTGCATCTTGCCTCTTTGTACTACGTTCTGTGGTAGTTTATCTGAATAATTAAAGTAACAAAAGATTAAGCCATTATTGAGCCACTTTTCCTAAGGAAATGAGGCTTAGATTACAGTGTTTTCTCTCTGTTACATTTTTATTAATTATTGGTTGAATTCAGCTGAATCTGACAGAGACGCAGACATCTCAAGCATAGGATGCTTCCTAGAGGTGAAAAATCAATGGCTGGATAGAGGAACGTGACTCAGATTAGTGGTTCCAGCCCCGGCAAAACCTCCAGGGGTGGAAAGTCTCCACCATAAAGATTTTGTATCAGGAAAGCATGCAGTAAATGTTTAACAGCCTCAATAAATTGGCATGAAGTTTAATTCAGATTTTTTTCTCAAAAAAATTTCCAGTATACGTTTCAGAGAATTCAGAGTATGAGCATGGAAAGAAACGGCACAAGCATTTCTTTAATTTCTTTTTCTACTATCATCTGTAGCTGAATCTCAGTTTGGTGTAAAACATATATGCATGGTCTGCAGTGACAAAACACAATACAAAATTGGAATACTTCAAATGGTTGAATAGTGCATACTGCATCAGACCACAGCACATAAAGCCTGTACGCCAGGTTTTATTATAAGACTCGGTATATAACACGTACCTACATATGTGTTTGCATGTGGGCTCAAAACATATGATTAGAAGTGTTAGTGACACTATTTTTACTTTCGGCCCTCAAAGTCAGATGCCTTTTCCCTGTGAATTCTACTCTATTGACTTCAGGGTTTTTTTCATTATAGAATACCTATAAAGCTATCCAAAATATGATTGATTTGGCTTTTATCTTAGCATCACTACCTCATAAACTCCTCCAAGGCAAAAGTGTAAACCTTTGGGGAAGGGGGAGGAAGTTTTCTTGCTTCTGTTTTGGTTTTCAAGCACCAGCCACTTGGAGATGCTCAGGGATTTTTAAAATTGAGGTTAATTCCAAGGAACGGAGTTGCTAGGCAAGCAATATGGCTACTGAGGAAATACGCTGTATGGCTGTCAGATCTGTATGTAGTATATTAGGCAGCTATCTTCTCTGGGTCTGCTAGCCTGGAAGGGAGATTTCATGACAAATGCAAAGAAAGAAAGAGTGTTTGGGGGCGGGGAATCTCAGAAATTTTCCCTCTCCTCATTTAAAATTATAGTATACTGTTGCAATGACACTGAAAGCCCTGCTAATTTTACTAATTAGCTTTGTACTTTCATTCGTTTGTGGACTGGCTAGAAGAAATAAACACAAAGCCAGCAGCAAACCTGCTAATTGTATTACTGACATACTAAAGAAAAACAGAAACTGTCCCTGCAAATTCCTATTGTGAAAAGGAAACATCCTTTCCAGTGCCTATTTAACCATCATCCTTGCCGGTAGAGCAGGAGGAATTTATACAAACCAGGAAATCCGTTACTTTTACAAGGGAGCCTGTTCCTGATTGAAACCTGACTACGCTGCCAATCAAATCCCTGTCTCTGGGAAGGGTTCACTCTACTCATCCCCGTGCTCATTAGTAATTGCAGCATCTTGACAGATTCTCATCACAGAGAGGGCTTCTCTTTTGTATCGCAAAATTACCGGTGTTCTTTGGCCATACACCACCCTGCAAAAAGAAATACACGCACCTAATAGTCACTGAGCAGTAGTGACACTACCTGGGATAAATGACACCTCAATTACATTAACAAACGTCTTCGCTGAGAGAAAGATGTCATATAAAGGAATATGTAAATTACTTTTTATCCATCAGGAGACAAAGGAAGAAAAATGCATGTAATTAACAGAGAGCACAGCAGTAACTAGCTCTTGCCTATAGCTATCTGTTAAGAACAGCAGGAGCAATGTGGCTGTGAAGTCTTCATGTTGGCGTACATGTTCCTCTGCTTAATGAGCGCCCCACTGCACATCTGGTTCTCAACGTCTTTAAAATAAACTTACATCTGTAATGCCTAGTATACGCTCTGAAAAAAAGGACAAAAAGAATAACGGTGGTGGTCTCTATTGTCAAGGTGAAGAAGCTGAAGCTTGTTAATTACGAACAGATTATAATTCAGACACCCTCAGCTGTGGATGAACAGAAGGAAATCAGTTTGCTACTGCAGGGAAGCAGTAACCTTCTTAGTGTGCATGAGATCTCTTTGTCTTTAAGGGATTTGCAAGGTCGTGCATGGCTCTGCTTCACTCAAGTGTGTGTAATGGGACGAGGCACTGTAATAAGGCAACATTCAGACACATCTCAGGTTTTGAGGTATCAGTGCCGCAATGATCGTGACTATACAGTTGTATAACATGCACGTTCAGACAAGTGAATTGCTAAAAGCATTCATACAGGACTTAGGAGATGTTAAAAGCCGTGCAGAAATAGCACATACCATAAGAACTTAGAGTTCACAGCTAAAACAGCAAAATGATTCAGGTCAGAATACACCTGACCTTCTAATCAAGCCATTTAACAAAACTTGATCCAAAACTAGAAGTACTGACCTTCTACATAAGCACAAACAATGTAGATTTGATCCAAACACATTCCTTCATGTATTACTTACTTTTGACAGGGAACCATAAACTTCATTTTTTTTTTTCTTATGAACCCGAATGCTCCTGTGTTCACCCACATCTGACCTCTCCTAAATTCACTTTTTAAATCTGAATTTGAAATTACAGTACCTAACTTCGTGTCCAAGCAAACAAAAAAATTACTTTATATCTTTAGAAGTAGTTCTTGCACTGCAGTAATTAAACAAACTTGTCATCAGTAGGATTCCTATGTGTAATTACATTCCATACATTTTTAATTTTTCCAGGTCTCTGGCAGTCTGATGCTCAATGTACCTATTTGTAGGCATGTTTAGGTTAAATACTCTCAAAAATCTGATTGCGATTTCTTAAAAGTAATTCAGGGCATGTGAAGTGACTTGGGCATTTAATCTATGCCTCTCCATTGCTGAGCCGTCTTTCTATTTCGGCTCTGGCTTTTATTTTTAGCCAATAAACCTGGCACAATCCAGTTGAAATGTGGGAAGCAAAACCACTTTACACTCCTGGACAGCACAGGCCTTTACGCCTACATTTCCTTGATGCTTTCAAAACATACGGCTCTATTTTTGAAGTGCATAGGAACTGCAGAAGCTTAGTGAATAAACAATAATTCATTGTTCACTTTCAAAACTATAAAGTACAATTCTTTTATGCACACTACTAGCATAATTTTTAATGACTTCAAATACTAAAAATATTTTAAAGAATGCTTGCTGCTGCAGCTAGTCCTGTTATTTCACACTGCTATATAATTTTGCAGTAATATACTACAGAAATCACCTTTTGTGCAGGTAGTGAGCTATTACTGAAACACTGACAGCATATGAACGGAAAATAATGTACATTACATAGAAGGCATAAACTGACAACAAAGTTTCCCTGGCTCCCGTAGACTCCGAATTGACAGTAAGAGGCAGAAAGATAAAAGAGACATAAAGATAAAGAGTGTTTTCCCAAAGTAACTCTTCTACAGGTACTGACACTTTTGATGTTTCTTCCGAGCACTAACGTTCTTTATTTACTGTTGCATTTCATTTTATGGATTTTTTTTTTTCCATGTTGAGTTCAAACAGAATAAACAGAAGTTTGAGTTATAGCACGTAACACGGTCAGAAAGGGACTTTATAGAATTAGATCAATTCTTGTTTCTTACCCACCTGGATTCATAAAACACTCCTATTGACTCTCTGGTATTATTATCTTTGTGTTTGGTTGCTCATGCTTCACAATCCGTTACAAGCTAAAGGAAGAGCTTTCTATGAGAAAACTAGAAGTCACGGGACTTTGACAACGCTACTCTCTCTTCTGCATGATTTTTTTTTTCTGAAGCTTTTTAGGGAAGTTCTCAATCTTACTCCTGCCCTGTATACATGTATCAAATAAAACTCTTCAATGAAATCAAATAAATCTATGATTTCGCAGTCAGGGAAGTCAATGGAAATACATTTCTCCAGTTAGTTCAATAACAAAAGAAATATATTTACAAATAAAGCATTAAAAATTTGACAAAAATTGTAGATGTGAGGTAAGTGAAATGAAAAGGAAGCGAATGGGTGCAAGGAATCCCACTCTGCTCACTTCTAGACAGTTCCAAGGGTTTCTGGTAAGAGTTCAATGCACGCACTTTCCCCTGAGTGATATCACAAAGGAACAGTTGGTAGAACTGATGCAATATTGTCATCTAGATGGAACTGATAGACACATCAACTGACTATTCTGGTCCAGGAGAAGGTAATATATCCAGGATGCTTCTTAACAACTAATTATGGCTTAAATAGTTTTATGATGTTGAAATATGGTGTTAAAAGTCCTTAAAGGTCTCTTTATAGTTGTATCTCTTAGATTCTTAGAAAAATTTACTGACTGTCTTTACCCTCCTTTACTTTTCTTAGGAACCTTAAACAATAGTGGCTTGCAATACAGTTTAAAAGATGCAATTTCTCACTACTTCTGCTACTACAGGCAAAAATGAAGCTGCTGGATTACTTCCAATCTGGCTCTCAGTATGTATGAAGGAAGAAATACCGGTGCCTGTGATTTAATAAAAATGATTATCTATAATGAAAAGCTGTGACCCCTCTGTAATTCACCTAAATGAGATCTGCACAATAAAAAGGAAAATTTTTTCCTTCTTAGCTTTGACACCCTGGCTGAGAGCATCGTCTTTCCAAGTGAGATACTGAGATAAGCCCAAAAGCTCTAGACTGAGTGTTACTGAGCGCACAGGTGCAACTTGAATTCTGACTTCATTCTCTCTATAAAACTCAATATACATTCCAGTGGGAGCAGGATTAGCCCCTAATGATGAAGAAAGCTTTTATATAATGTGTCTACCAGCGAAATAAATAAACCAATCAACAAAGTCATGGGAATTGGGCACATGATTCACATGGGCATTTAAGATACTGGAAAGGTTGCTGCTTTTTTTTGATTCCCACAAAAATAGTTAGGATTACAATAAAAACCTCAATGTGGATTGGATCAAAAAGAATTAAAATTCCAGCTTCTGTGAAACAAAAAAAAAAAAAGGAAATTTCTATTATGGGTCAAAAGAAGTGCATCTTTCAATCATTTTGACACTACTACTGTACTCTTCTATGTATCCAGTAAATTAAAATTTATATGGCCCTACTACTACACTTTGCAATAACAGGACTCTTTTGATCCAAATATATTTAGTTAAGGAAATCTAAGCTTTATAAAGAGAAACAGCTGAAGACAATTTCATACAGCTAAGAATCAAAAAAAATAAAGTTAAGAACACCTTCTGCTCTAGAAATTTTAAATGGTATTGGTACCAGAAAAGGACTCCCTCTCATGAACAGCATGCATCAGAAGGATGGTATGAATTTACCTGAATATAGCTATAGTGATGCAGATTTCCATTTAATAATGTTACTAACAACTTAATTACTAACCTATGTCTTCACTGGCAGCCAGGGAATTGTATCGCCTTTGAATTTCCTGCTATATCTCAATATCTTGTCTCCTAAAATAGCTGGACTTGATTTGGGAAAGAACTATATGGGAATCTGTGCCCTTACTTGCTCAAGTTCCTGGCATTTCATGGAAAAGTCCTGTCATGAATTGCAGTCTGGGACTAGTTCTTGTTTAAAACATGCAAATAACCCTGACTAAAGAATGGGCTAACAAACCCACTTTCTTCAAGCAAATTATTCTGGTTTACTCCTTGTGTTGTGTTAGAGCTGACTCAAAATGATTTTTCACAAGATGCCTGAGCCAATCCAATGATTTATTTAATTTTGTTTGTGTGTTATGGCTCTGAAAAGGTGACTTTCTTAGTCATTTTAAAATTACTACCTTTATATAAAAGTACTAAAGAACTGACTAAAAAACAGCACACTATTATATTTGGTTTAAAACCATCCTACTGAAATTATTAGAGATTTTTTTCCCCAGAATATTGAATGCTATAAAAAGCATAAATAAATATTTTGAAGTTTTTGGAGCAATTTCTACAGAAATACATTACACCTTCTTAAAATAGTATAGATGACACGTCTCAAATTTTCAGAAATTTAAACATCCTAACCCTTGCCACAGTTAGAGCGCTCACTAACTATTGGTGAACAAGTGTCTTTTCTACCTCGATTCATCAGCTCCTGAGGTATTTCTAGGCAAGCAGAATCCCACAGTTTTCTAGCAGAGTTAAGACCCCTGTTATTCCTTTATCATCATTTTGTGTTTTGCTCAATGTCTCACTAGAGCAGTAACTATTGCATATTACATTTTCTGTTCAGACCAATATTAAGATTCATAGCTTTTTAAATTTAACACCGACTGCCTTCACCTCCAACAAATTAGTAACTTAATATTAAGCTCACATAACCATAGCAATGGAAGTTAAAGGAAAGATTGTATTCTTCTGTGCTGGTACAGCTACTTAGGCTGTCACTAAGTTACATGAAGGGAACTTTTAGCAGTTGGCTCAAGAAATGTTGCATGTGTCAATATGTAAAATGAAAAAAAAAAAAAAAAAAAGAGAGAGAAGAGTTATGAGCTCTTGCTGAGCACAGGAGCCAGAAGATTTTGATTTATAATCTATTTCCTTTGGTAGACAATAGATACTTGTGTGCTTAAGAAAAGAACCAAGATATCTAAAAACCAAATGGAAATAAACTGCATCCACATCTCAAGCCTAGAGCTGTATCTATTATTTTCATAGCTAGTTTCAATAACTGGCAACCCTCATCTCCTAGGCACTGATTCATGCAGCATAACAGCTAGCACTAGGCTACTGCATATAAAAATGTGGCTGTTATCCAAGAATCAGCGCATCGCTAGATACGTGAATGACATAAACGTATTTAATAAAACATTGCCTACGAGCAAATTAGCTTCTTCAATACTTGTATATCAGTGAAACTACAGAAAGTGAAAAGAAAATTATACTTGCCATAAAACCAAGGACGAAATTTAATGCTGAGGAATTAAGGGAAAAGAGTGGGCAAAGCTATAGTCATACAATCCTCTTGATGGACAGAAATCAAGTTCTCTCCAGACTGAGTCTTAGCCTTTCTGTGGAGAAAATCTTGCTCTCACAAACCCTGGGGGTCTCTAATCACCGACACCGGGCCCAGCCCAAGTAACTACAGCTGACAGGCGCCTTCTATGCTGCTGCTGCTGGGTGTCTTTGGGAAAGGTGGGAAGAGAAGGAAGAAATTCCTTCAGGAAGAGAACACCAGAAACAACCAGTGCTAAACGTCTTCACTGGCATCTTTCCTATCAGCCTGCTCACTGGGCACCAAAGCTGTGCCCCTCAACCACAGCGAGCCCCCAGAATTGCTGGGGATACACAGGGTGCACATCCAGATTGATTTTTCCCCACAAAATCTCCGCAGTTATTCAAAAGCACTATAGGATATCGTGGGTCACAGTAAGAAACTAGAGTGATTTCTTGAAATTTGCTAGGGAAAAAGCTTAGGTTACCTATTCTAAAAATTAATGCAATGTGAAGCACTGGTAAGACCCACTATGCCATAACATGTGAAATCCTCAAACTCTATTGCGCTTGATTCAAAGTGTGGCTTCTCCTTTATGGGAATTCACCTTGTGTACAGACAACTGTATTATCAAACCAAATGTTCAGACAGTTTTGGTTTTGGGGCTTTGTTGAGGGTTTTTGCTTTTAGGTTTTTTGGCTGGGTTTCTCCCTCCCCCCTGCTCTCCTCCCAGATACGAATCCTGAAAAGATTATCAAGCACAAAATGCAGTTTGGTCTACTGAATCATGACAAAGCAAATTTGCTAAATAGGTGAAAACATCATCCACACAATAATGTTATTTATAATGATGAAGGTGGTAAATAAATAAGCAGTGCAATTTGCTGGTTTCCTCTGTGTGCAATATATGAAGCCATAACTGTTTTGCTAAACTAACTGTGTCCTCCTAGAAAGATTTCCAATATCAATTACAGCGCTGATTGCATTGCTACTAAATAGATTTCCCTGTCATGTTTCCTTGATTATATGTAAATATTTCCTAAATTAGACATGTTTCAAGCTCCATTTAAAATGTTGTACAATTGGATAGTACGGCAAAGTTATGTAAGGTAGAACAGGACTACAAGGACTACCAGACTAAGATTTATACCTTTTAGTTTGCAATGAAAGGAAAAAAATTCATTGTAGCTAATGTCATTTAACAATACACTATTAAGACACTTTGGGTTTATGCTATGGAAAGTGTGCCAACTTTTCCAGGTTATTAAAGAAAAAAAAAAAAAATCTGAAGTTTAGCTCACGTGAGTCCCTAAAGCCTCAGACATTGTTCCAACAACAAATTCAGAATTTAAAAGTGTGATGTAGAACAAGATCTCTTTCCATTAGTATGATAAATTAAGCCATTCAGGTCACAGGAATTTCATATGTAAAATAATGACACGTGGAGGAATGTATTAATAACCTCCTGAAGTTTTTTTCATTGCTCACTTTAAAATTCCTGGATTTTTTTTTTTAAAGATGTAAAGTTCTTACCTTCCGATCTTGATATATATTTTATTGTGTTAGGATTCTGCCATAGTCATCTTTTCTCCGAGTAGTGAAAGTCTCCAGAGAAATGATGGGAGGGTATAGAGAATACCGGATCAACTGTTAGCAGCATAAAACTGAGACGGTTTTACATTAAGCATACAGAAGAAACTAAGAAGCCTTTAGTTAATGTAAGATTTCTTTCTTCTTATTTCTGTGAAAATATGGTTTATATATATCTCAATATATATATTTCCTCAGAAGTTACTGGTAAATCACACTTTTTTTTTTTTTCCTGTTGACTTTATTCTCTTATGTCTGCTATTCTGAAAACTTCTCAGAATGTTATTACTTCCTCAGAATAAGAAAGTTAGGGAAACTTGAATTCATTGGTTTTCCCCACACTATTTTCACCTCAAAGGTTTGGAAGATAAGGATGCACTAAGTTTACTGAAACTTTAATACCTTCTTTAAAAATTTATACCTTATGCCATAGAAGATATAAATCAGAGTTTTAACACAGCATAGTCTCAAAGTCAGCCATTTAAATATGCTGAGTAAGTAGCAAATATATCAGGCCTGGGGGAAATTCTTGATGTTACTGAATGAAAATCCAAAATTAAATTCACCTTTGGAGGAATACCACAAAAATGCTAAAAATAATTTATGAATAATGATAGTTTTCTCAATGAAGACTGACACTTTTAGAAATCCTTCTTAGATATGGTAAGACTGCACCCAATCAAAGGAAATAAAATGAACTCTACAGCCCTTGCCAGTCACCTGACCCACGTTTTCCAGTTTAACTTCTATGTTGCGTTCTATACAACTAGCCAAGTTTTTCTGAGTCAAATGGGAGATGATTTATAAATAAATTTTGAATTGGACTAACTGAACTCCGAATTAAATTCCATCTTCTCAAAATGCTCAAGTTTTATTGAGACAGTCTGAAATACGGTGGACAGTAGAGTTAAGGTTTGGGTTTTTTAAGGTATACTTTTTTTTTATTCTTCAGTGGGCCAGGAAATAATCTATGGATACATACATGAGTCTGTACCCATGCACTTCAAAAAAATCGCTGGATCTTTCTTGTTTAATCCAAAACTGACAGAAGACTGAAAACAATCCCATAACAGTCATTCCTCAGCTGTTCAGCTTCCTGACAGAATTGCTAAAAGCCAATGAACTCAGTCCTTCCATTGACTCAGAGGGTTTGGATTAGGACGTGACAGCACCAGCAGTAGGACAAAAGATCTGCTTCATCTGAACACTGAGCCCGTTCGGGGCGGAAAAGGCAAACAAGGGCATGGCTGCTTCCAACAAGAGGGAACAGAAGTCACTGAGCCAAAAAGCCCTCTTTGGTCCTGTAACCCCTTAGAGAGGACACTCACGTCAGATGCCAGAGATAGGTGCTCCAGCAGAAGACACACTGCTCCAAGCCAGTCAGGAGAGGGGTGAGGCCACCCTGCCTCTCTGGGAATGCCATATGCCCCACGCTGATGATTTTTCTTCCCCACTTTCACTGTCTAGTGCTGTGTATTCAACCTCACACGTTCTGCCTCAGCCAGGTTGCACATGAGCGATGCACCGTGCTTCATAGCTGCATATAACTCCTGCAGGTAATTAGGCTTCTCCATACTACGCCGTGCTTTTTACTTAACAGACCCGACACACTAAAACTTTATTTCTAGAAGCGTCACCTGACACCTAGAGGGTACACTTCAAAAATTGTATCTCATCAGACTCAGTGAATTAGCATTTATAGTGATAAAATGCCTTTTCGGAGTGTTTGCTAAAGCCTAAATAGATTTTTCACAGACATCTTTGTAATAAAAACATATGTAACCTACCTAAGGGTGCCAGGTGCACCTAAATATTGTGCAGTTTGGGCGTAATTAAGCCCCCTGTTGCTACCTGACTGCTCCTTGCCATCAGCAGCTGGTTGTTTTCTTTCTGTAATAGAACCACACGTGCTGATGGCTCCAGGAGCAAAGAGCTCTTTGACAGAACAACGTCTTATGACTGTAGATCTCATCACTGACTTTCTATTGGAAAAAAAGCAAAAATGTTAAATCTCGCTTCTAAGAGAAAGCTCAGGTGGAAGAGCACTTCGTGAAAATGAGGATCATCAGAAAACACTGGCACAGACTGACAATCCAAGATATCAATCAATACACAACCACTGGCATTATTGAAAGTTTTCAGTTCTACAAAAAGCATAGGGAACAACAAAAATTTTCTAATCCAGACCATAAATTGCAACCGTTTCAGCTAACCCTCTGGTTAAAAAAAAAAAAAAAAAAAAAAAAAAAAAGATCTCTTCTATTTAAAGATCAATATGGAAACCGTTATGGAATGCCAAAATATTACAAAGCTGTATAAAAATTAATCTCACACTGCTCATTTGAAGTTTCAGTTTCATCACCCTGTTTATTAATAAGAGTTCACATTTTTAGAAATTTCCCATTCACACTTTTTTAAATTACTAGCTTCAGAACATCTCAGTTTCTCCAGAGAAGCAGTCTAAGATCACATGGGCCAGGAATTTCACTAAAGACGAAACCGCATTTCCTTCTTTCTACAGCCTCTTTTGGAGTTTCCAACGTTCTCCCTGCTCATGATCAGGAACTGAAGGATTAGCAAAATTGTTCACTGCTGGATTGCAAAGTTTTGTCTTAAGGACATAGCATCACTTAAATTTGTGATTAAATGTGTTTCAAAGGAGGAATTCATTTTATGCTTTAGCAGAGAATACAAAACCACAGCACTTCCCATTGTAGAAACCTAACAGCACTATTGGGTTTTTTTTGCCAGACTTCAGGATTTTATTAGATAACTGTTCCTTAAATTCAGAATATAGACAAGTGCATAATTCCTGCTTGTCCAAAGTCTAGCTGAACTTGCATCTTTGCCCCTCACTCTCAATAAATCACATCTTATTCATATTTGCAGGTGTGACAGGGGAAGGTATGCTACTATCACCTTACCTTAATTTGGCTTTTCCCTTTCCCCCTAATAAAAATTTTTTGAATTCCACTTCCCATATATCAGTTACACCCATCTTGGTTAATCAACTATGAGCTGTTACTGTCAAACCACAAATTAATGAACATTGAATGCTCCCACCTTGAATACTCCTTGTAGTCTTTAGATTTTTAAAATTAGCTTAAAAGAATGCCATAGTCTTACTGTGCCTCAATTCCTCATTACTGAAACAGAGCAATTTTTGCTTTCTATCTCATTCTCAGATCTCATGAAATTTCTGCAATTCACGGAAAATTTTTAAACATTTGGAAAAACTAGCAATGGGCCACATAACATAGTCATAAGTGATCCAGTAAATTATATAGAAAGATAAGCTTTTTTCCTGGTGGAATTTTCAAACAAGCTTTATATTTTAATTATGCACCTGACCATCTACTGGGATGTACAGGACTTTAAGCCTCAGAGTCAGGGTGTGCTAATAGTAACAACAACAAAAAAATAGACCTGAAAGAGCATGACACAGCTACAATGCCATCAGGCGGTGGCAGATTATATGAAATTTTGACCATGTCAGTGAGCATATCTGCATAAGCTAATAATATACTAGGGACAGGTAACTGGATCTTTGTCATACACAATTTTGGAAAATTACATTCTCTTTTGGATGGAAGGGGATGGGGAGGGTGGGAATGGGCAGAAAATACTTTTTCTACTTTCACTACCCGACAGTTTCATTCAACATTTTCATGAGTTCTTTCTTAGAAACAGAAAAAGTTAATACTAATAGTCAAAGGCAGGAAATACACTTTTCTCAAATTCATCAGTCAGGAGTACAAAAAGAAGCCCTGACACGGCAGAAGTGAATGAATAAGAGCTTAATTATTTTAACCACAGAAAGACAAGGTCTCATTACCAGCCTAAAAGGTACTTTTACATTCTAAACTCGCACTCCTGAATGGATCTATTGCTAATCGACCAAGTACTGACACAGAGGGTAAAGGACTGTAAAATAAGGGCATGTACATTTCTGACCATGCTCTGCAATAAAGTTATTGGTTTTATTTACTGAGAAGATAAGGAGGGAGTTAAGGAACTTAGACAGAGAAAAAATTTTACTGCAGAATTCTGGTAACATTAACAACCTAAAAGCTATGCAGTCAGGAAGCAGGGCCGTTTAGATAACCATGATAATGGCACAGCGACAGGTAAAATACTCTGGGACACAGCCAAAATGCTAAGAAAGAAGTTAATAAATATACGCCACATCTAAGGCAGCAAGCAGTATCTTTCTCAAACCCATGCATGCAAGACCCTGCATTGCCTAACCATGACTTGAGCACTAGTCCCAACTCTAGCCTTGTTGGAAAGAGAAGACCCATCCTCAAAAAAACACCCCAACGCAAAAAACCCCACAACCAAAACAAACAAGCAAACAATCCATTTGATATCAGCCCTTGTCAATTCGAGACGTCTTCATAAATCACAGCGTTTTCAGAAAATTGGATCTTCCAGTTTTCATCTGAAAACTTAGGCTTAGAGGTTGGGAACCAAAGCATCAACTGCAATCCTCACCTTAGTCTCAATGTGAAAGAGGAGACCTGTCTGTACAAGAAAAGCCAATAAATGTCACTGGCCCCCAAAAACTCCAGTCTTTTCTCACCACCCAGTGCTCTGTAGTTTTTTCCCAGTTTTTAACCTATTTGAAATGCTAACTCTTACTGTAACACTAACCTTGGCTTTAGCTTGAAGGAAGTAACCTATACATATGTGAAAGTAAACTACACTATATAAGCCTATAGATACCAGTTTTGTCCTTCTCTCAGCTGAATCTGTAGCTTCCAGACATCCAGGAGACCCAAAGGTTGTGTATTTTGGGGAAAGACAAATAGCATGATATTCTTATTTATACCAGCTTCTCTATACCCACCGTATAGATAGGCAGTGGGAGTGTGGAGGCCTCTTGGCCATCCAAGGATCACTAGGATGAAGCTGAGGGCTGCACCACCAGCTTTATGTCCCTCCTGGCCCTTTGCTGTCTGAGAGATTTCTGTTGCTTGCTTTTCTACTCATCTGTACTATCTAAATTAATTTGGTGTTCCGATTAAATTTTCATTAGCCTTGACAACAAGAGTCCTTCGTGTTGGCATCTCTGAGACAGGCAACATTTGTCACTCCCTTTATGTCACTTCCTGGAATTCTTTCTTTCTTTGGACTTTTAAAATATGTGGTGCCTCATGTTTGTCACACTTAAAGGTTGAACATCTTCCTGTAGTATTAACATTAGGTCAGCAAGACAAGAATTAATTACGTTAAAAGTAATATGCATCTCATTGCTGTAAATAGAAAAAATTGAAATAACAAATAAAGCTAACAAGGAGTGACAGCGTAGAATATTTCCGTGTCTAAGCAAACAGATGGCTTCAGAACAGGAATGCAGTATTGACTCTCCTCAAACAAGTATTGGGAAATTTATTAGGCAAGGAAATGAGGGGGATTTCAAAAAAAAAAAAAAAACCCAAACCCACCCCAACACAAAACCAAAACAAAACCCACAGAACACGGCATGTCATTGTTCTGAACAGAAATGTTTTCTTGAGTGAAAAGAAGCAGCAATCTTTTTTATGCATGGAGGATATGGGATGTACTAGGATTTACTTATACACTGAATAATGCAGCTGTCATCTGTTTTTCTGTAGTTTGTACATCTGTTTTCTGGTAGACATCTGGATTCACATCTTGAAGCAGACAGCTAACTGACAAGAGAGATGTGCTATTATTTCATGATTGTAGATATTCTCACAAAAAAATGACGTCAAGCTGGAAGAAGTACATGTTTTTACAGACTAAAAATGTTACCTAGGACCACTTGCTTCCACGATTATAGTTAATCATTGCTTTCATACATCACACTGGTAAGAAGGATGCCAATAAATGAAAGCAAAGGAGAAGTCTAACAGACCAAGGGAACTTTCCTTGGTTGTCCTCTTTAGTCTTTCGCATCCAGCAGTTCCTCTCTGTCTGTGGAACCGTATGAAAGAGTAGAGAAGCAAAGAAACAAACTCATCAGAAATACCTCCTAGAAAATAAACATCACACGCCTGAAGCCCCAAAAGAAGACGCTATGTACATTATGATCTTGCAAGTACCAATCTTTAACACATCACCTGGACTACAACGGCTGCCCAAGTACTGCAGCTCTGCCTTCCCTCCAAACCCGCAGCTGGCCCCGCAGTGCCAACCCTCACCAAGCAACATAAAGAGTACGGCACTATTAAGGGGAAAAAGAGGACATTTTCTCTTAAGCATGCAGCTGCTGCTTCTGATGCCGCAGCGCAGATGGTGATAGAGTTTGACAGAAGTGGTAAGTAGCAGCCAAAGTAAGTTCCGAGCAGGGAACTCCAGCACTGCGGAGATCTCTCCAAAGCAATTATCCCAACACCCCCCACCAGGCAACAATTAGCAAGCTAGAATGAGTGAAAAGAGAACTCAAACCCCAGATATGGCTACTAAATTATTCAGAATCTGGCTTAAAAAACCCACACACATACACAAACACACACAAAAAAAGAATTTCCAGTTTTTGTTTTAGCAGGGCGTATGGAAATGGCTAGACTTGCGAGATAAGCCCAATGCCCTTCTAACATCGGAACAGAGGCAGTGGGCAGCCTGTCTGGCCTGTTCCAAGCCTTGCTGTAAAATCTGCTGTACACCTACAGCAGAACAGGACCCTATTCTCTTCTTTTCCCCCATTTCTTTTGGCCTTTCTAGGTAAATGAAGAAACGCAAAGGTTTGATTGAAGACAAGATTATTTCTTTTTTTGCCTGAATTTTTTTAAAAAAAGTTTGGTCTGGACAAGGAAAAAAAACCCAAACCCAACAGCAATTACGCAACATTGGCCAAACCACTGATCTTGACATACATATTCAGAAGTCTTCGCCCAGTCCTGAGCAGTTCTTTGGATCAATGGCTCCTTAAGCAGCTCTCTGGACAGATAACAAAATCTAGAGCCAAATACTTCACTGTTAAGAAAACTAGCTTAGCTTAATTGAAGTCACTGACATACAGTAGTTCAGGCCTCCTGAGGATTTGGCCTATAACATTATTGTTTTGCATCACCTTCATGTTTTAAATCCTCTACCAGTTTTAATTAATTTGTCCCCTCTAGGCTCACTGCCTCAAAGCTCTTTAAATGAAGAGCAGGAATAGGGGCTCAAAGAGGAGGCAGATTTCTTACTCCAAGCTCAGCCAGCTTTAACAATTCTAGCTAAAGGGGAGTTCCAGGGCACTGAGTATTCTCAATATTGTTACGTGTTCGGTTTTACTATCAGGATTCTGTAGTGGATTATGTTTCATATGGGTATTCTGATGCCTTATCTCAAACTGTCGATTGACCGAATTTTCAGTCTCTTCTCAGCAAACTCGGCAGGGGAAAAAAAAAAGCTCAAAGCCTAAGTGCCAATCTGATGGAAACTCACTGTGCAGAACTCTGTTTGAAATCACATAAAGAGAGAAAGGACCGTACAACTGTCCTCTGCAGAATAGCAGTACTCATTCTTTATGACATATTATACAATCCATATTGCATCGGTAGCCTTCACTTCAGCGCTGACCTAGGCTCTCACTCAGGTAACCTCTAACTAACTCCTCTCCCATCCAGGCACAAAACCCTCTTAACTGAACACAGAGGGCATTTTCTGTCAGGTTAATCTGAGCGGTCTGGGGATATAAATGAAAACCAGAGTGCTGCTTTCATTCCAGGGAGTAGCTTAGAGAGGTTTTCTCAGTGCAAGTACTTATCATGTGCCTTCCCTATAATTCATCACATGCTCAGAGGCCAAATAAATTATCTTGTAATCCAGTGGGAAAGGATCAAAGCTGATTCTTTCTGCCTTATTGCATTTGCTTCCAGAAGTCAGAGAGGATATAGCTGTGCTAAGAGTACAGAGCAAATGATCACACAGGAACTCCAATATAGCTTTGAAGCAGGCGTAATCACTGCAGAGCTAAGTTAACCTGGGTGCTGATTTCTTTTTCAAGGAAGAGCATTTTGAGCAGCAAGTAGCAGGGAGCCCTGCTTCCCACGTGGATTACCACAGCAGCAGGAGCGTGCTCTGGGGCAGTGCCGAAAACTCCCTTCTGCACTCATAGTTCTGCCGTTCAAGTTTTAAACTGGGCAGACTGCATAAGAAAAGCTCCCTAGCTCAGATTGGATGCAAACCCTTCTCTGCAGTGTGAAAATTCGGGGGGTTTGTTTGATGAAATTAACTTCCGAGGTATCACTAATTAGTGGAGCAAGACTGCTCATGTATGTTTTTGTTACCAAGACAACAGCTGTTGACACTCAGATTCTCTGGCGTAGCTCAACTAAACTGTTAAAATATAGACATATTGATCTATATTTTGTAATTTTTTGAATAGTTCTTGCACTTTGTGTCATTTTATAGGCAGAAAGTAGAGTCTGCCTATATATGTCATTTCAAAGTGACATTTTTAAATTCATGGTGTTTTCTAACTCCTTTGTTATCTGTCTAGAAGTTTAGCCGGAAAAATGGAAAACAAGAACAGCGGTAGTACTCCAATGGTCCTGCCTCACGGCTGGGATGCTGTTATGATAAATCTTAAGCAAACAAGATGAACTAACTCTAAGCAGCTTAGATCTCTATCTGTCTAGCTGTTAAATTTCTCCTTATTCGTAAATCAGAACTTGTGCAAATTCTGGAGCATAAAATATTTAACATTTAAGGCAGGAGAACCAAGTTAATTCTACAGCCATTCTCATATGTTTCACTTAGTGATTGAACAAGCTTTCCCTATGCTTCTTTCCAGTTCCATAATATACATTTTCTTTTCAATCCAATCAGTCTTCAGCTGTGGTAGAAAACAAGAAAACGAGCCCTCAGGACACTGCAAGCATTGTGAAGGTGTGATATGATTTTTAATTGCAGGCAGCTTTTATTTGGAACATTTTCTCCCATTTGGAAAAAGTACTGCAGAAAGAGACAGGCCTGTGGATCTTATCAATTATAAAGCACTCTTATTTACAGGTAGCACAGATTGCACAGTCGGGCTTTGCTTGAGGTACCAGGGAAAAGTGGAAATCTAACATTTTTAAACTGGGGATTTATACCAATGCGAACAAGGACAATATAAGCATGCACTACTGAAAAATGTAGACGTAAGCATTCAGCCCTCTCACCTTTTAATTTGCTAAAAAGGTAATTAGCAAAGACAATTATGAGACAAAGGCAATTTATTTTATGGATAATTGCATGCATTTCTAGTATGAGTAGATTTAGAATGGTTCACAAAAGTATTAAAGCCATTCATCTCATAAGCTTATTTCCTGACTATTCAAGGTTTCTTTCCTCACTCAGTACTCTCAGCTTTGCCAAATGATATCCAGTGGAAATTTGTACCCATACTTTGGGTGCCATGCATAGCCAGTACAAAAGCCAAAAGAAAATTATCTAAAACTACACATCACATTGTGCTGCACGAGATGTTTTTGTAAGCAGTAACCCAGCTCAGCACATAGTGCATTAACTCAGTCATCTATTGCGATGGCAACTTTCCCTATCACTTAAAAGGAAAATGGAACATGAAACAAGATAACCTCCTTCAGAGTTTGTACCATTTAGAAACATTTTAAACTTATTGCGTGACCAAAAGAGTGCTGATAACACACTAATGCTCCAGCTTTTGCTGAGGAGTGTTTGCACAGCATGAAGACCTTCTCTGTTTCTCACTCTGCCCCCCAGTGAATAGATTGGGGGATGCAGAATAAACTGGGAGGGACACAACCAGGCAGATAACCCGAACTAACTAGAGAGATATTCCCTACCATATAACATCACGCTCAGCAACAGAATGGAAAAGAAAGGATTTTAGAGGGGTTAGCCATCTGCTCCTCATAGAACTGGCTGGGCGCTGGTCCCCACCCACAGGAGGTGGTGAAAGATTGCCTTTTCATCATTTATTTTGTTGTTTTCTTCGCTCTTCTTCCATTTATCCTTCACTTAATTTTTTTCTTGTATTTTTTTCTTGACCCCCAAGTTTTCCTGATTTTATTTTTCCTTTCCTCTTCTCCTGTCCCACGGCAGGGGGTGGGAGGAGTCAGTGAGCACGCAAGCTGTGTGGTGCCTACCTGCACACCGGGGTTAACCCACAACACTAAGCATTGGAAAAAAAAAAAAACAATAATAGATGAATGACCCAAAGAGCTGAAACTGGTAGATTTGATACAAACTGCTAATGTCTAATTGTAGAGAAAGACCCTAGCAATGTTCCAAGGAGCCCTAAGTAAAGTAAACACACAGGAAGAGAAGGCAAAGAAAATTGGAGTGACAAATGTGTCAAGGTAGCTTGGTTACTGATGTATTTGGGAGGTAGCTTGTCAGTGTGGTGCTACGACAATAAATAAATAATCCTGTATTACATTTATGCAGTGTCCTTCAGTGACAGACCAAGGTGCTTTTCAGGTGAAACAGAGACAGCAGCAACAAAACACTGCTGGCACATCAATGCTTGTCCAACACTGTTGTAAAAAATGCCCCAGTAGAACTGATTTAAGTTCAAAACTATTAAAAAAATTAGGCAAGCCATTATCACGGGAAATAAACAGAACCTGCTGTTGACAACTCCAGATTAGAATTAAAACAACATACAAGGGAAAAAAGGCTCATAGAAGTCAGTAGCAGTAACAGCCAAGATCAGAGGTGATCAAAGCAAGGACCAAATGGATGTTTATGCAGTTATGCATGTAATACTGTAATGAACTAATTTAATACAACAGCTTTCATGCTCCACATATTTCCTAAGGAATAGATGCAATAGCTTTAATCCATATTAAATATAAACACAAGGGCTCAGAGTCAGACCACAGTGTAGCAGAGTAAAAAAAAAAAAAAAGTCGAAACCATACAACCTAACAAGTCCACTCTCATTAGCATTTAACTGTTATAAAATACGCCTTGGAGTAGGAGTTCAGAGTCCAGGCTCAACTCAAGCAGTTTACTGATACTGTCCACAGTTTTAGACTCTAAAATTCTTGACCTCTCTTGAAAATGCATGATAAAAAAAGAATCCACGATGGTCGACTTAAGCAGCATACTTGTAATTATTTGTCTGCAAAGGAGGGAGGCACAAATGATACCAACAAAGCCCTTCATTTGCCAAACTACCTCCAATGACACATATTACACTTGTACAACTTTCAATTACATAAAAGTCAAGATGTTTTCATCAATACTGTCCATCTAATACAGCTATTCCAGTAGAGGGCTGTAATATAAGGTAGATACAACTCTCCAGGATATGTCAGAAGCCTCAGAAATATAAACCAACTAATAGATGAAGAGAAGACAAGTTGATTCTTTGAAGGGACAACCACCTACAAGTTGTGATTTGTTCAAGACCATGAGCTACGCGCCAGAGCGAGGGCTGTCAGCATGCAATGCGCTGACTGCGTAGGAAAGGAAGAAGACTCTTGGAGAGCATCAAGGCTCTCGCACTCAAGTCAGGATGGATGAGTCTTTCATTTAGTCTATTTAATACACATCTATTATATCTGATCACTTTTGATTAGTGCTGCAGTTCTCACTTTGTACTTTGACTAGAGAACTCTGATAAATGCAAATGGGGTGAAAACATGAGTGATAAAGGTCACAAGAACAAAAAATTAATTTCAATAAATCAAGCAATATGAAAAAGATATTAATTAACATCTCTTAAGTTCTTCTGATCCCCCTACTTTCCCAACCAGTGAAGGCAGGAATGGAATTCAGGGAAACCAAAAACTCTTAAGAAGTTTTCCTCTTTTCCTTTTCTTTTTGGTTTTCTAAACTGTTTCTTTTAAACAAAGTAGCTAAGGAGACTGATACTAAGGGTACACACAGCCTTTTATTATACTATCTTGCAGTTCTTTTTCCCCTAGATCTGTTGATTAAGTATCAACCAAATAATTGGAACAAATAATTTTCAAATCGTTCATTACTTATGAACTATTCCCTTAGACTAGCTGATAAACATTAGTCATGTTGTCTGACAGATCACCCAGCATCATACAACTTTGTTTCTGCCCTTGTACAGGATAACTGAGACATGTGAAGTGGGAGGATAACAAATGGCTAAGAGGTTTTTTGTAGAAACACCATTCACCGCTAAGATTAAGCGGCTTTGGGGATTTACAAAAATTGATGAATAATGCATATCACAGATATCAAACAGTGGGACCGTAGGGATCACAGCAGACCAAACTTAGCAGTTTACTTTCCACAAGTTACCCATTATTACTCCCCCCTCCCCACCCTCGTCGTTCTGACAAGCAGTAAAGCTAAAATTGAACCCTTGGCAGAGCAGTTTACACAAAACCACTTTAGATTCCTCAGAAAGATGAATTTCACTTATTTTAACACTACATATTATGCACAGCTTACAATTTTACAGCATTACAATAAAGAATAGTCTCTCTTAGTTGAGCTAGATTTAACCGCAAATAGAAAAGTTATAAATTTTTATTCTTTTTTCCCCAAGTTTCAAAGCATTGAAATGCAGACAATCCCAGGGCAGTAGACCACACAGATTCTAATACTAATCATCCAAACTAAGATGTCTTTGGTCAAGATTTCCTTTTATACTCATCTCTAAGCATATTCACTCCACAGCACTGCATTCAGAGATTCTGCACTACTTTACTTTTGACAAGCCCATTTCTGGAGAGCTGAGACCCATTAATTAAGAGCGGTAGCTGTTAATCTTTAGCCATTGCTGAGATGACAGAGACACTCCTCTGTTGCTAGTGAAACAGGATCACATTGGCAGTCTTTTATCAGATGCTTCGAGTTTGCCTCATTTCCTTTGAATTTGAAAAGTGTAGAAGTTGTCATTCTGCCAGTCCTATCACATTATCGTATGAATATTATCACCCAACAATTACACACAGGGCTGAGCTATTTTGTTGCCTCTGTATTTGATATGTGAGCTACTGCTTCCTCTGTATTTGACATATGAAAATTCATGAGAAATTTGAAAATTCAAAGCAGCCTAATACAATAGAAGTATAAGTACACAAATCCAAATATCCCACACTCTGGTTTGGATTCATTCCAGCCATCTGAGAAATTAAAGCAGTCACTTCCAGCTCCCTCCACAGTCAATGGAGGGAGAGAATTCCAGAGGGCAACTCAGTCCATGAAAGAGCAGACTTGGTCTGTGTTTCCAAGTACAAGTGTCTCACTACTAACAATACTGCCATGTATTTTTACGTAACAATTACCCTCTCTTCACATCAAAATTTCATTAAAAAAACATATGCCCCATCAAGTTAATGAAAAAAACCTGATAAAACATTGCATAAAATCTCAACTTTGCAATTTGGATTTCGGGAAACTTTGCAGACCTGCCTTTCAGCAGGAGGTTAACCTTGTGCAGGGGTTTGCCTTCATGTACACATGGCATCTAACACCCGTTGGGAAATGAAGTGTTTGCTGAGATTTGACACATAATCATGCCATACACTTTGCCCAGGTGACACCCCATATTTCAACAGTAAAAAGGGACTTGGGAGGGATCCACTCAAGCTGAGAATGTTTATTGCACCTTAAAGGCTCTCCTGGGAAGTCAGAATAGACCGGCCTCTTAACGGAAGATACAGCCCACCGATTTTCACATTAACACATTAATACTACTTTCATGCATTTTCTTTTTTAGAAATCCTACCCACCTGGAAGTCGATAGAGGAGATCCAGTTTGATTTTGCCGAAGGCACTAGGTGGCACTGTGTTCTGTCTTTTGTGGCACTGCTCACCCTCAATTTGCTGAAATCTGCCCAGGTTTCACCAATTTATAGTCTCTTGCCAATCAGTGTTTGGCACGTTAGCAAAAGAGATTCTTCAGCACTCATCATTACGCTTTGCCATCCTTCTCTAAGCTTTCCTATCCATCAAAATGGCCGGTGCTATTGAAATCATCATACTTACTTTTAAAATCGTGTTCGCCTGCCTAGAAACATGGCTTTCCTCTACTTCCATTTAGAATGGAAAAGAAAAAAGAATTTGCAGTGCTGATTGCTCAGCATCACAACAAAGAGAGCACAAACACCCCAGCCCTATATAAAGACTCATTGGCAGCCTTTTCTTCTAAGGCTGCACCAGGAATGTCATTAGAAGACAGGATTGAATGTTAGAACTGTAAATCTACACTTCTAGTTACTCGCTTTCACTCTACCATGCAGTTTCTGCCTAAAAGCTTACACAACCCTTTCTGTCTTTTGTTGTTATTGTAATGGTCAGATCAACAGGCCATAAGCAAAAAGGTGATGGACACATAATGTGTATTTATACACACAAATACAGAGAATGACGGAGGTTTTGCTCAGGAGAGCTTTTAATCCATTAAACTGTCTGCTCAACAATGAAGGAAGCAGATTAGAAGGAAGAGTAACTCTCCTGATTTCCAGCCTACTACCCTACCTTGTTGACCACATACAAACTTAGGACAACAGAACTTTTTGTAACTGTGTCCTATTACTCTTTTTTGAGGTGTGTCTGCATTGAACTTTTCTTTGCTTGTATATTATCTTCGCATGAGGTTAAAAGTCTTTGGAAGCTCTACTGATCTGTAAATATTTAATCAAAGAAAGCTTTAGTCTCTGAAAATAAAAGCATGTATGCAAAGCATGCATGCTTTAGAGATAGTAAAAATAATTACAAATGGAGTTTACCTCTAACAGATAATTTATATTAAACTTGTGGGCATTTATCACTAAGTGTTCCTTTTGATTTCTTCCCATGTATGTTGACAAAGAACAATTTTAAGTCAAATTAACATTCGGTCCTGATGTACAAATGCAACACATTCTCACCACACACACACACACGAGACACACAGACTCTTTCAATCCGAGTTGCACATACAGCAAACCTGCCCAATGTATTGGTTACCCCCTAGTTTCCAGGTCCAGAAAGATCAGGCAGAAGTAAAAAACAACTCTGAAACAGCTACTGCTCAAAAAAAAAACCCCCACCTTCTGCAAGTTGTATAGCGTACCCCTCAGAGTACAGGAGTGCAAAACAAATGGTCTAAATGGTGTTCCTACATGTGCCATCAAGCTGCTGGTTGATCTTAGGAAAGTGATTGCTCCTTTCTCTCCGGTTAGTCCTCTACTCTCTGGTCCATTCAAATTACAGCTGGAATTATATTTCCTGAAGTGTACCTACAGCATGCAATATAAAAAAGGTTGTAATAACAGTAAAGACTCCTTAGGTACTATCCTAACTATGGTAATAGGCCTAAATCAACTTTCATACTGATTCCAATTCTGGAAAACATCTGCTTGCTTACCACTCACTCCTAACTTACCTCTTGCAGCATTTCCTGCAGGTTTAAGGCTTAAATTTTTACATATCGGTCATGGTTTCAGGAGTTTCCAGTTTGTTATTTTTAACATTAACAAGCTTCTGAAGCCAACATACACTGAAATCTGGGCATGACAGCCAAAGGAAATTAACCCAATGAAGCATAAAACAAAATTATATAGTTTGCTCATTTTAAGTCAGTCATGAAAGTTCATTCTGTGTGTAAAACATCAGGAAACTTTCAGAACTGAAATTGCTTCCTTAGAGCAACGTGCTTACTGCTTCCATTGCGCTGTTTGTTAACTCCTGAAAGACAACAAAACCGTAACACAGTACATTGGCCAAAAGCATCTTTGTTTTACAGAAAGAGTGAGCGTGACTAGATATAAAATGAGTGCTTCTGAAGTGCAACTTTTGAAATGTAATTTTTCATGGAGCTAGAGTTCAAAAGAGGAACCATAATGCACAATTCAAGAAAAATATTTGCGTTCCATTTTTCTAGTCTTTTAAATTATGGAGAAATGAAAAGTATATTACTAATAAATCCTTATCGCATTTTAATACCCTACCTATATGTAGGGACAGATTTTTGGTCTTGAAGCAAATGTTTATTGTGCCTGCTATAGGCATTACGTACTATTTAGCACATACAATAGCAATGAGTGGGAATGCCTACAGTGCTGAAATTTTGAAAATACCCAGCCACCCAGTGACTTTCTACACATGAATCAGAGAACCGTAGGAATCCTTTCATGAAAGTCTTGGCACCCGGCATCGTTCATTAACAGATTTACCAATTTTCCACTCCTCGATAGGAATATTTTTTTGGCACTTCTCTCTCGCGTATAAATTATTCCTAATTAATTAAAATGAAATTCTTAAGATGTGTGAGTTCATTAACTCCTTTAATGAGAAAGAACATTTTGGACCTTATTATTAGACTGTCATCAGTATCTGTTAGACAGTTAAATTAATAAAGTGATTATATTCAAATAACTCAGGCATTTGCATTTTATTTTTAACATTACATGTCTCGCTTGCTTGCTCTGAGGCTGGGGAAATTCTGCTGGTCATGCAGAAGCACAGGCTGGATGGATTTCAGGGCATTTCATGCCTGGACCTTTAAATGTATTTAGGGGCCAGAATAGCTGTGGTCTAGAAGAGGTCTACAGGTCTACTGGAGCCTCAAGGGATGATCCAAGCAAGGAAGTACAGTACAGACATCCCTTAAAAACAAAAGATATTGTGGTCCCTTTATTGTTAGAAAGCAAAAATCCTGAAAGAGAAGTAGGGAGAATGGACATTTTGTATCCTTGAAAGCATCAAGATAAAGCAGGACACAGCAATAATTTGCTCCCGCACCGCACTCTCTGCATACTACTGACAGGCTGTGAAAAATATCCATTGGCTAAAAGCAATATACAGGGTGGAACTAGAGCTCCAGATGTCTCCTATTCTTGTGAAAATCCATGGGTGTTTTGTAATGATCTTGTCATGCATCTTTCTCAAAAATGATTCCCCAGCTATGCAGTAACCCTTTAATGCTTTTCTGGGATACTGATTCAGTCAAGGCATACAGAAGAGACACACAACCTTAGTTCAAAAAGGGAAATGTTACTACTTTGAAAATCATAAGTCAGCCAGGTGAAAAAAAAAACCTGGTACCAGTTAAATCCTTAATTTATAGATCACCTTAATTCACAAAATCTAGATCTGTTTTTTAAATAACAGGTGTCTGCTTTATACATATCCCTGCAAATTGAGATGTCAGAACTGAAATTTTTGTTCCCAAACATTACTCGGTAGACAATGCAAGCATCTTTTTTTCCCCACCTCCTCAGCACTGAAGGAAAACAATCATGACTTTTCTTCCCTTTCTCATGTTTCCCAAGACGTAAACTTCACAAAAATCAATAATAATGAAAAATGAATAAGACATATCCAGTCCGGCTCCTGCATGAACTGAATTATATTTTAAATTTTGTAATCTTTAAAGCCAAACAAGATAAACTGCAGCTTCTTAACATGCTGTTAGATTTATAATAGCCAAATGGAAAGCAACTACGTGAGTGAGATTTGTTGCTCAACAGACAAGTACAAAGGAGGAAAGTGGAAGGTTTTTTTCAATTTAATTAGGAAATGGTTCTGTGTCTCAGGCACTGGTGCCTTCTAGACAAATGCAGCTGATGAGGGATTTAAAGCACTGCTTCTCCAACTAAGCCTGCTTCAGTTACAGAACTCAGATATTTACAAAGAGAAATTTAGCTGAAAAAAACCAGTGTAACACCTGTACAACTATTTAAATATGTATGCCACAGCTTATTTCTTTCTTTGAGGCTTCAGTTAGCTGCACAGTTGAATAACACAGCAGTCACATTAAGATTTATCCCAGAGATAATGATCGAAATAAAGTTATGTGCATCAGAGCTGTCATAATTTGGTAGTATTGGATATTTTGGCTTGAAACAATGCTGTCGAACACTATGAAGTTACATAGGCTTTGTAAGAATTCTCTTTTGGTGGAGTGGTGGAGGAACGCCCAAGGAGGACAACCCCACCGGTATCTCTGCCTATACCCAGCTCTCGCATGAACATCCATCCTACTTTCCATTCCGCTGTTCATTTCATCGTAACAACAACAACAAAAAAAATCACAACTGATGCGTTTGGCAGGCTCACAGCCTGAAAAGCCTGTTTCTGGTGGAGCTGTGAGAGAGGAGAGACCATGCAAGCATTGTGTTAGGCAATTCATCCATATCACTGGCTATAAACCTAAAAAAATCCAATGGACATCCCTGTAGTAAACACTTCTCAGACCACTTTTGAATCCAGCTAGATGGTAGCTAAACAAAGATGAAGCCCAAACAAAACTGCAGCTCCTCAGGTATTCCACATGTGGTACAGATGCAGAGTACGCCTCCAGAGCTGGGAATTAAAACCCACAGGTAGGCAGGAAGGTTCTTGAACAAAACATGTAAACTAAGAGCAAAAAATGCCAATTTGCCACTCTGGAAGACACTGACTAATGTAACGTTAACCCCAAGACAAGTGCACTTTAAACGTTGTCTTGTTCTTCACAGTAGAGTCATACAGTTGACCAGTAATCCAATTCAAATATTTACCAGAAATCCACTCAATCACTATTCTAAAATACAATATATTCTTCTCTTTGCACTAAAGCAAACCTCATCGATTCAATGACAGATCCACTTATACACAGTGAAAAAAGAAAACTGTATGACTGTTGGCCTATTTATTTCTCCTCTCACTGGGAGATGCTATTTAAATCATTCATCCAATTACATGTTGGAAACAGAACTAGCGTAACATCATATGTACAGCATTACATCTGTTTTTTCTGTGGGAAAACTACAATAGTACATAGACCCAGTTTTCCAAAGACAGAAGTGAAAGAGTGTAACCGATAAAATTAAGTGAAACAAAATGGTTTTTTTCATAAAAGTGTTGCAGAGATACCTGGACAGAGAGCTGGTATCTTCCATACTACCCTTTAGTGAAGCAGGAAGTCTATTTGCATTTAATAGCAAACCCGGGTTTTACCAATGACCTTAATTCAAAGTGAGAAGGCATTCAGTTTCTGTACACTGAATTAACTACCTTTTTATTGAAAAACTGTTAAGCCTAATGATATATCTATCTTTTATTACTTGGTGATGAATATCAAGGCTAAACTGAAATTCTCCAACCTAACTAAAATTATGGGATGAGAAACCTGTTCTGATTTAAAATAACATTATATTTCACAAGGCTTTTAATGGGCAGCTTTAATTTATTGCTTAAAATAAGTACTGCTCTTCAATTTATAATGCTATTTCTTGTTTCACCTGTGATATACTACATGTTCTTATCCTCCTATGTGCATTACCTGGCTTTATATTAGAGCTCGAGCAAGTCTTACATAGTATTAGTTACCGAGTTACATGCCTGCATCCAAACTGCATGCTATCATTCCTCTTCGGCAGGTAAGAATGATCTGAATTTTTTACCATAGCTGTTAGAGCGCCAGAAACAGTTACTTCAAATCCACTTTTCAAAAATAACACTGTATGGAAAATCTGAAAGACTTCAACCTCTACTAAAAGTTTGTGTTCTGCAAATGCTGAAGTCAGGGAACTATCAGGATTATCAAACCATTTGTGCCAGAATATTTTACAAACACATCAGTTAAGAGCTACTGGTTCAAGTTCAATTATAAAAACAGGGAATGCAACTCCCTTTGAAAACACAAGACATATCCAGAAATCTTATTTCAAAAGGTAACTTTTTGGTGCTTTTGAAATGGTATATGAACCAAACATCAAAATGAAGTGCTTTCACATTTTCACACTATCATCCCTTTTTCCTACCACATTTTACAGAATTTAGCCCAGATTCTCAGGTAATTTTTAGTTTGCCCTGAATTTCTATTTATCATAGTTAGTATTTCTAATTTTTTTCCACAAATCCCAATATGAAGTTCTCCTGACAAACAGGATCTCTTCACACACATGCAGGGACATTAAAATAAGTCAGTAATAATATATGAATTATTTTAAATGCACTAATTACAGAAAGAAAAAACCCAACTTAAAGGCTTCTCATCTCATTTTCACCAACAGATCAGTTCAAATACTGCACATGAAACATTACTATTGGGCTTGTCATGACTGGTTTTGTTTCCCCAGAACAGATCCCATGGCATAACTAATTGAGCTCTAGACATCCACAGAAGCTAGAATTCAGAAGATAGAAGGCTGAAACTTTTAATACAAGTGGCTTCTAAGGAGTGCACGTTTTATTTTAATGAAGTTATCCTGAAAATTAGGAGGAATTGTTTTATGAGTTTTACAGCTTCGGGTTCCCTTTCAGTAGCGTACTTAAAAAAGCACTTATGTCCAAGATACCTAGAAAGAATTCTCTCAAGCGCTCATTCCCCTAGTATTTGAGTAACTCATGGTTACTACCGCATCTGCACCAGAAAAGTGATAAGGCTACTGCTTTTCTTTCGCAAATTGAGTGCTGGGGCACAGCAAGACTGACCACAACATTTTTAAAAAGCTCTTCAGAGCACACATTTCAGTAAATGAAGCTGGGATTCTAAATTATTCTTCAAAACAGTGCGATTTGTTCAAGGTCACAAACATATATTATGACAGAACCAACAGAATGGGGAAATGTGCCTTCACAAGCCTCAAGCTAGTGCCTTTATCTCTGGGTCAAGCTTTTTTCCATAATAAATGTCAAGAGGACACAAGCACGCGCTCTGCTGAATAGGGAATCAACTTACCGAATCAAAGTCTAAATCCAGGGTCCTGGAAAACAGGACCAACTATTTAATTTTTATTATTTTGTAGTACAAAGCAGCAAGAATGGCGATATATTGAATTGAATTCCAAGGCAAACAAAAAGTTGACACTGCACAACCGAGTAGTCAATTTTCTTTCCTCATCGCCATCCCCGAACATTACAGTACTCGCACCGTATCACATCTTATTATAAAGCACATAAAGATGAAGTCATGAGGTCACTGCAAAGAACATAAATCATGACACGATTAAGCAGGATGTTAGAGAGACACTTAAAAGCATGTGCCATACAAGTGTTTCTATGAGAGATGGGGCTTTCAGAAGCAAAATTTGGGCATTCACTTTAGCAAAGCTGGTATTGCCCTGAGGTAACTAATTAAAATTAATTTAATTTGTATATACTGGACTTTCACCACTATGGAAATATTCCTACTGAAATAAGCTTCTTTCAATTATTTCAATGAGCATTTACTCCGAGTCCTGAACTCATCTCTGTTGTTACAGAAACCTTCAGGGATTTCTGAACATGTTTTGTGCAGGAAATTTTTCAAAAAAGTTACATGAATTGCAGAGACAATGGCCACTTTGGTTTTGAATCCAACAGTGTGCAGATATTACCGTAATGCACACTCCGTGAGTATACAAGACTGATAGAGCAGTGAAAAATTAACCACTGATCAAACAAGGACTGGTCCATACAGAGGAGATTTAAGCAGGCGCACAAACTGCATGCCATCCCTAATTCCAATAACTCATGTCAGTTTTTGACAGCAAATTGAAGACACAAGCTTCCTGCTGTGCTACGTTAGGAAGAAAGGACACTGCACAAATTCCAGAAAAAAGTGTCAGGTTTTGAATTTGTTTAATTTTTTTTTTTTCCTGAGAAGGGAGTGTACATGCATGCTCCTGTTTTGCAGGGCCTGCAGGATAGTAGACTTCCAATTATACCCAAATGCAAGACACAAAGGAAAAAGCCCTCATGAGACAAACTAGGACAGCTATTGTATCTTTTACATTCAAACCCCACGCTTCCATTCATTAATGATTAAATTCCAGTTTATATAAATAGCAAATTACAATAAAGACCACCAGGAGTGTTCTGTATTTCTAATCATTGTGCTCTGTACTAGTATATCAGTGGACTATACTGCTTTGTATGGAGTTCTCTCTCTGGGGATGTGATTTTAATTTCTGAAGTACTTCCTGACAGAGAACCTCTCCTGACAGAGAGAAGTTCAAGGTACAGAGTTACAAGCTGCAGACGCAACGGAGAGCAAAGGCAGGCAGTAGTGAACTGAACAGTATCTGCACTCATCTGTACTCCAGCTTCTTTAGGGACTGCTATAGTTTCTTTTCCAAAGTGATTGAGATGATTCAGTTTAGAAAGAATTCTTACAGGTTTTTTTAAACACAATTTTTCTTGGCAAAAAATGATGGCTGTGGCCTACACTCTAACAGGAAACTACAGAATAACTTGCACTGGAAATTTCACAGCTAATGAAAACGTCAGGCGACACAGCATGTTTTGTGTTTTTGTCCCTTGTGAACCCATTTGCCAAAACAACTCTTCTGGATTTCGCTGCCTCTAGCCATTTGCTATTTTCCTTCAGAGTCTTTCCTTATGCTAGACAGCTTATCTTGTATAGCAGTTATCAAAGGTAGCAGAAAACCAGGCTATCCTAGTTCTTATACTGATTTAAAATAAAGGGCAAATTTGATCAATAGAACATCAGCTCAAAGTAAGGCAGAGTAAAAACTATCCCTTACGTTTAGGACAGATCCAAAGCAGTTATCTCTAAAATAGCTTAGAAGGATTATAAATATGCATTTCAGCAGGCAGGAGATTTAACAGCGAATAAAAGGAAGATGCCGAACCCTCCTTTTTGGGCTCTGAACTGTATTCCAGAAATGCAAAGCGAAGAGTTAAATAACTGTGAATAGAGCATAGAGATAATACTTTGCTTAGCAGGAAATAGTCAACAATTATATATCTGCATTATAAGCCATTAACTGAGTAATAGCCTTGTAGGTTCAGAAAAATGTTAATGGAACAGCTGCCAGATAACAGGATGGCTGCAGAAATATGTATTTTGCCATTTGTTATGTTGATGTCACGGTGCGCATCTGCCTGCAGACCAGCCTGATCCAAAGACCACCAAAGTGCACAGTAGTCTTCTCGGTGACTTATGTAGCATTGGTGCAGGCTCTAGACAAATTTAAATCGTGACTGGTAACCTCTAGATAGATGCTGCTAAATCCTGTGCAAATAGATTTAATTAGGCTTAATAACCTGAATTTGTCCTTAATGTGTTAGATAAGTTGTGCTGTTCCAGAGTTCACTGTGGTGGCTTAATACTGTGGTATTAGAGTAGCTTTCTTCTCTGCTTAACGCAATGCCATAATCCTTTACTAAGATCATTGTCATGGCTGTACATCAAAGACATAATGGTTATATATTATTAGACAAAGTCTTCCCTAATGTTAGATTTGGCAAAAGTAGCTCCTAGTGCTTAAGTAAAGAGGTTCAGCCATATACTTCATCAATGAATTCTTGGCATCAAGCTTTGTGTAAAAATGTTTTTCATTTATTTGCACTTTCTTTAAATTCATTTGATTAAGTGTTTATTATTCAGTATGCAAAGGGCAATTAAAAGAGCACTTTAGGTGTCTTATGGGCTACTAAATCTTGAGAAACAATGCTATACAGACACCTCTATCCAAATTGTCACCATCTTTGTACGATAATGTTTAAACCTAACAACATCTTCTCTCCAATTTCAATATTTTAACTCCATATTTCAACTTGTCAGCATCTCTTCTCCGCCCAGCGCTGCATTAGCTGCCACTGGAGTACAACTGCTGCATCATGTTTGTTGTTATCGTCTCTGATAGAACAGGTAATGTCATAGTCTGACAATGGGCAATAAAATGTAAATAACAGGTAACAATACCGCCTTCTGGATGTGATACGCATCAACTATTAATGCTCTGCATACCTTTTTTCCAAACAGACAAGCAACCTGACAACCACGAGCAGCATACAAAGAAAGATCCTATTTCCTTGCTTCCAGAAGTCATCTACGAGGAATGATAATGTGGGAGTACAGCTGTATGAGGAAATGTAAGACAAGACAAGTGAGAATACACCGCTGATTGCCTTCTGCACATCAGCAAATGGATGAAGCATGCAGTAGCATAGGAAAAAAGACACTGTAAGAATGAAAACCAGGACAGCATTGAGGACATCGTTAGTACCCACATACTATTCTTTCAGAGTGATAAATAAGATCTTGTTACATGTGTAAACTACACAAACCATCTTCCAAATCACGTTGTAAGTGCCTTAGTTTGCAGTAGGAGTCTCCCCAGCCATCACTAAGCCTTGTCACTGTCACAGCTTGCTCTGTGTGAAGTCCATCTCTATTCTGTCCCTTTCCTCTCTCCCGCTTTCCCCAGTTCAACTATGAAGACCTGTAGCTCTCTGGAGTTACGTGCAGCGCTTTCACCAACACCGTAGTTTTCTCCCGCTAGCAATGGTCTACAATAATCCTTAGAGATACCTCCTCTGTTTTCATTTTTCTCAGCGGACTAATACCAGAAATGCCAGAAATCATGGTCAGTATCACTGATATCATTTTTTTTTTGTATAAGTCTAAATTCTTCTAGGTTTTCCATATTCACATTTATAACTTAAATTACAACATGGGATAAAATGCTTGAGGTTTCATTTAAAACAAACAACAACAAAAAAACCCCAGCTTCAATTAAGACCTGCAGTAATTCCTAACCAATACCATTCTGAGCTCAGTCCCGTTTCAGCATCTCATGGTACTACACAAGCACATATAAATTCCTGCAGTGTTTACTGAACAGAGCAGCAGAGCATTTCACAGTTTCCTACTTCTAAGCAGACAGCCCTGACAGTATTTTGTAAACATGCCATCTTTCCTTTGTTTCTAAAACACAACCCTTCAGCAGCTACTTAAGTCTCTGTTTATGTGGATTTTTTTTTTACTTTTTTATTTTTTTAGATCTCCATCAATCTCATGCGATCACATACGGTTTTGCTAAAATCAAGTATTTTTTACAAGTAATCATGCATAATCATGCTTATCGAAACTTTTGTGGAGAAGCTATTCATATACTTGTTGTTGCTCAGTGGTTAGCAAATGTTCAGGTTAGCGAAGTTCTCTTCAGACTGTACTCCATCCTGCCCTTTGCATGTTAGCACACAACATGCATAAAGACTTCTGCAAACACATTCCCTGTGCACACATAAACCAGTGGCATTCCACAGACGTTATTCAACGTAAAGTAACTTCTGTTTTAATCAACAGAGCTTTATCGTCAGACATGCTGCTTTGTTAAAATTGCATGTTAGTAACATAATGTTTAACTTCATAAAAGCTTTAAAAATCTAAATTCCTATTCAATTCTACCAGATATCCCTGTAGAAGGGAACATACTGAAAAACACACTTCTTTAAGAGGTTTTTTGGTGCTTTAGGAACTTAGAAGAGATTCTGTGGTCCAAACAGTGACAACTCAGCTCCCAAATAAGTGCCTAACATAATCTTTCAAAAGACCTTTATACCAACATTTTGAACTCTCTTGAAACTCATTCTGTGTACTGAACATCTGTGTTTAAAGCATACAGAAACAAGTAACGCAAACCACATGTTATGAGTGTCCGACACATGACTAAAATAGAGACCAGAAAATTGTATTTCTGTAGGTATTGGAAATGATCCTGTTGAAAATCAACAGAAAATGACACCTCATGTGGAATTTTAAACTGCGCAGAAACCAAATGAAAGGCTATTTTATATAAAGTGCATTCTACAGAACACTATAAATTGGACAGTAATATTGGCTTTTATCTCTCTCTATTTTATAATTCTTTATAATTTAATTCTTTACGATATAATATTACAATATATGTAATGAATATGTAATAATTTATCTACAATTACATAGTTTATCTAAAATATATAATAATGCAATGTTAGAAAAAATTAAATTATAAAGAAATAAGTAAATTATAAAGAAAATTAAATTATAAAGAACCGTATTATCGTTCTTCTAAAGGCATGCAGAATGATTGTATCTAAATGTGGAAAGTATCTGACACAAGACTTCTTTTTACAGAATTCACTGTCCTACCTATGGGACTCCATTAGTGGTGAGACTCAGTCGGTCCCGCACCGGGGAAAATAAATCAGGCCCCACTAGAGAAATCGCCTGCACTCAGTTCAGACAGACACAGAGTCCTATTATACCATTCCTTGTTGTTTATTCAATATCGTGTCTATTCTGGCAGTACATAGAGAGTCCAAAGAGAGATTGTGATTGAGAGAAAAGCAACTTAACAGAAAGGATGGGAGAAAATGTTTACTGCATCAGTGAAAATTTCTGTTTTAAAGTCACTAAAAAAAAAAAAAAAAAAAAACTTAAAGCAAGTGCAAATTGTGTCATTAAAGTCAAGACTCACATTGAAGTTGACTTTGGTCTTTTATTTGGTCACCTACCTTCCACTGAAATTAAAAGAAATACTCCTAACCAATACTTCTCATGGCTTCAGAAGAGGTGGCCGTGCTAACATACGCTCACTGTACTAAATTTCGTAGTTGGTAAAACCTCTAGTCAACTTCAGACTTCATATTTCACAGGCTGTGACAGTCTTACCTTCCAGATTAAAAGGCTGCTCATGCTAACAGGCATGCACTTAAATGGTATATTATAACAGATCCAGACATCTGCATGCCTAGACACCAAATGCAAATCAAGACTCCTGCGAAAGCCACAAAAAAGTTAATGCTTTAAAAATAGCTATCAACATTAGGAAATGCTTAGATAATAAGAGAGATTTACACAGCTAGATTAGGACTTTAAACATTCCAAAGAGATCATTTGCTTTTGCTGTATTAAAATCCTATTACAAAGGAAATTAACAGAAAAGTACTAAGAATGCTAAATCTCAAAAGCAAAGCATCGCAAAGCATACAAATCAGCACGAAGTTAAGAGGAACTGCTGCGTAATCCGACAAAAGGACATGGTTATTTTTCTTCCGACACAGCATGCTGAAGCAGGGCAGTGAAAGGCTGGCCCAGAGTTAGGGCAAGGAGAGAAGTATTCTCCCTGGAGAGAAAGCGAGCCACCCCTTTCCAACACCACACAGTAGTGCGGAGTTGCACTCGCTGGCTGAGCCAGAATAAGTCAAACTTACACAGCCAGTCTTCCTTACTGGAGCAAATACCTTGTAGCCATCTCACAACCACAGATAAAGCAATCTTTATTACCCCTTCATTTTCTCAGTGGTTCTCAAAGTAGGACCTCCTGCAATACATGCATTCCCCTGAATTCAGAGATCCCAGAACAGCCTTAAGATCAGCCTGTCTCTGGGAGAATTAATGAGAAGTACACGGGGAACAGAATTTAACAACAGATGACAGTGTGAAAGCAAATACTTTAATTTGGGTTTTGAGCTGATACAATGACTAAAGCTAGCAGCATCAACCACAAAAGAACAAAGAACTCAAACTGTAGCAGGCAAACCATGGGAAAGAGAGGACTTAAGGTACAGTGGTGTTTTCAGATTTTAAACAATAAAAACAAAAAGGAGCTAAATACCGGGCTTTTTTAAAGACTAGACAAAGAGTAAGTATTGTATTTATAATAATACTACCAAGCAACCAAAACCTGTCTTCCATATGACCACTGAACTTGGAAAATAGACCCCAAAAAACCAAAGAAAACTTCACTATAAGTCTACCTATTCGTCAGTCTAAGATGAAGAAGAGAGGGAATAAGGTGTGCTGCTTCCTTAAGGAGCATCTCTTTGGAAGTTGTCCTTTAAAGACATGGGAGAAGAAGTAAAAGAACAAAAATTAGTAGTCTAAGAAATATGTATCCATTAGAGATGTGAGTCTTCCAAGGTATGCAGATCCAGGTTTCATCTCAGGAGCAAATATTTTGGTATATATCATTCTCACACTTGGCGAGATCAGGGCTACCATGACAGCAACAAAGAGGTCAGACTGGGCAAGTTCTTTGAGAAGTTTTCCTTCTAAGGGTCTCAGGTAGCGTAGGAAAAAAAAAAAAAACAAACCAAGAACAAAAAAAACACTGAACAGGCTAACAAAAATAAAATAAAAATAAAAACCTATAGTCTGGCGAGTATTCAGGGATCTTGGTGGCATCAGTAATGCCCCATGAGAGGAACTGTGGACTCAAGGCTCCGCTTCTTTATGATAGTGCTGGAGTATGGGCCTTCAGCCATCCCTCACTCAGTAACAGCCTTCTGAAGATATCTGCAGAGAACAGTTTTCAACAGAACTATATATAGCATCTTGTGAAAGTCTCCACACTCTTCCTTTGTCATGGAAAACCTATGGATTCTGTCAAGGTTAGAGCCTCATCTGACTCGGTCTCTGCTTGCTAAGGCTCTTGATTACCTCTTCTAGCATTTTTATTTCTGTAAAATCAAATGACAGGGAAAATCTGTTGCCTAAGATCTCTTCTGAAAAATTTGATAACATAGGGAGGGTTGTTCCATGTAGGGTCAGCTTCAGCACTTTTCCTGTTTCGGTTGTTCAGAGAGTCTAATGTTCTCAGAGTTTTACTTTAGAATCCAACACAACAGTTTTCTATCAGTGTGTGGGGTACTTAACTCAGACTATAGTGTGGTTTTATAGTAGTTTTAATAGTTTAGAACAATGTTTGGCAAAGGCACTAATTATAATTAGATGGCTTTTGCAGGCAATCATTGCATATAACTGTGTGCACAGAATGTTTAGCCCAACCGAGTCCTCATTTCAACAGGACCTCTTCTGTAAGAGCAACGTGCAAATTTTCTGGCTTACAACCATAGTAACACAGAGAAAGCAATTACCTAGACCGTGTATAGCAACAAGCCAACTAGCATAAGGTCGTGCAAAGCCAAGCTGAGAAAATACAGAGCTAATTTTAACAAGATACGGAAGCCTTGAATGGAGTCATGGCTTTTTAAACTTCAACCAACGATTAAGTTGAAAAGTTTGTCCTACATGGTTTTGGGTGAAAGGAAGATGACAAAAATATTAGAGCACTAAAGCTCTGCTAGGTTCAAAGTTCTTAGATATTCCCTACATCAGACTTTTTATATTGAACTATGAACACGGCATTTCTTGCTTTGATTGCCTTAAATATAAAAAAAAGAATAATTACCACTTGAAGATTTTCAGTAATTCTCATTTCAGTGTAATTAGATGTAGTGATTAGAATATCTTTTCTATTGCAGTGCAGTTCTTCCTTAGCACCAAAGAACAGTGATACGAGTTATTTACATAATTATCTTCAGTTAAAGGAAGAGCAGAACTTAACACAAGAGTTGCCATTGCTTCCACTGGAGCTTCCACAACCTCCTGCATAATACCCTGTAGTGTTGTGCAATGACTTTGTAAACGGTTTGTGTTACTTCATTATCTGTAGCATTTATTCTATTAAACACAGTCTTTTCAAACAACTTACCCATAGGCACTTTTAGCTTGTCTCAAGTTCCCTCAGGGAAAGATCTCCTTTATGCCCCAAGGCCCAAGAGCCATGCTTCAGATATTAACTACTTCTAGACTGCCTGCCTCACCCATCAAGTTTCAAGCATGGACAGGACAGCCTTGGCTTCTGATCATTTCCTGAGTTGAAAAATGGATCTCTGCATCTTAATATATCATAAACATTTGATGTATCATTAGCATTGTGAGTTAATAAGAAAACTCCTAGGAACCCCACTAAAAAATTTGTTATAAAGTTCTCATTTATCAACATTTATGAACATTTAGCTTCCAATTTCTTGGACCATTAATCCAAGTTTTCTTAATAAGCTATGCCAAAAAAGTTACAAGGAAAAAGTAATTTATAGAATGATTTTTGCTTACTAACTTTTTTAGAATAGAAACAATGTCAGCACATGAATTATATGCCAATAAAGCAATATACTTGAATAACTTTCCAGTCACATATTGGAAGAAAACAATTTCAGCTTAAAGAAATATGGATGAGTTCTTTACTCTTTGACTCTCACTGAATGTAGCTAAATGACAATGATGCTCTTGATCAAGGTCTAAATTATATTTTGATTTATGTGTTCTGTATCTTCCATCATAGGACTGCATGAAAACAAAGCATACGCTGTTTCTCACAGACCTTTCTTTCTTTCCTCTTGATAATACTGTTGCTAATTTGTTCAGCAATTGATCTCCATCTCCAACCGCCTCATTTAGCATTGTGATAGCAATAACTGTTTCGCCCTGACAGCTAATAGAACACAACAAAATCCCTAACCTAGTTATAGCTGAGACTTTGCTACCAGGTGAGCTAGGTACAAAAACAGTATTCAGAAGCTTTGGGCATTTTAAGTGTGTGCTGAGGCCTACAATGGGACCTAAGCTGCCCTTTTAGCCTGTAGCCACAGAGCAAATGCAGCAAGAGAAGTTTGCCTGGAACCCCCGCTGCAGGCTCTTTGAGTGATCTTCAGCAAGTAGCCCAATTTCTGTGCATCTATTGTTCTTCTGTAAAACAGGGATAACAAGTATTTCTCCTTTCTCCCTAGTGCTATGTCGCATGAACTTTCATACCTTTATCATTTCTCAGTACTTGTACTCACCAAACACCCAGTTCCTGGTACTGTGAAACTCAGCTGTCGTGGGGAGAGAGGGGGAGAGAAGAGTTTGATGCTTCACATTATGGTCTGATGTTTCAAAACCAGAAAGTACAGCAAGAATTGGTCTGGGAGGTGAGGGAAGGAGGTGGAAGCTTCTTACATCGAGCCAGTCACATGGTTAGAGGTTGGCACATTTCTATTCCATGGCAACTACCGGGTTTTTTCATATACATACATGAGACAGCAGTAAGTCTACAGCAGGGTCTGTACTACCATTTCAGTAGTGCTAATAATACCCAAAACAAGTAATTCAAAGCTAAATATTTACTAAAAATCCTGGATATGCTCTGTAATGTATACTATTGTGTTCTTGGCAGTTATAATTCAGCTGCTCTGAAGACAGCTGAGTTGCACTCACATGAGCTGTGATTGGTTTCTCTAAATTATTTGAGACAGGAACTGTTGCTATCACGCTTTTTTGCAAAGCATGAACCGATATGGCTCTATTCTTATTCCATATATCTAGTTTGTAATACAATATAAATAACACGTGTTTTGGTGCAGATATTTTTTGGAGTCTAGCGTAGCTTTTCCCCAAATTTAATTTCATAAATGCATCAAATTAAATACATACGTTAGGCACAACATGTGTAGCAAAAAAATGTATTCCCCTCCCCTGCCCCTTTCTCCCAGTCACTGCTGAATTATCATGAGCATTCTAAGATTGTGTCTAATTTCTATCCTTGAGTGTTTTACAAGAATGGGCTCCATTTCCAGATTGAATAAGACCTCCAACAGACATTATATAAACCAATCATCTGTAGAGAAAATACATTGAAGGATGACCACATTTGTGTGAATTTTCCTCGAGCATGCAAAAAGAATTGAGGACATCATCCTTTATCCAGAATAGCTATTATGTACATTCTTACCTCCCCAGAATGAGATTTTAAACCCAGATCAAATTCCAGCGATTTTCTGAATCCAAGCAAGCCCTCTACTTTTGCTAGTCAATTCACCATTGGAACTTTTTTTTTTTCAATTCACATTTATACAGCTACACATTGGAAATTGTTCCAATAGACATCTGTGCCAGTGCAAAGGAGCCCTCAAAAAGCCATTGTAAGAGTCATTCCATACTCAGACCAGGAATGGAAAATAAAACAGAGCTGAATCCTCTTTAAGATCTTTTGCAAGAGGGCAGAGGACTCTGTTTCAATGAAAGTCAAGTCTAACAGTGAAAATGGAGTCCGCTGTTGGAACATGTCAATTATTTAAAACAAAAATAAGCAGCCTACCTTCTAATTGCAGATAGATAGCCTGGCACAGAGGGGGGCATTTTGCCATGAAACCTTTTTAATAGAATCTGGGAAATAATTTCAACAGGAAAATATTAAATTAAAAAGACAGAAAGATACTCTGAAATTCTCTAACAGCCACTTCCAAGTTGTTTTAGCCTTTACTAATTAAAGAAGTTGATGATTCTAGTAACTTCTCCACCACTTCCTCCATTTTTTTCCTACATCGTGTATAAGCAGCTGATGAAAAATAGCAGGTTAGATAACTAGCGAAATGCTCTATCTAGCAAACTGTCACAAGACATTTATGGTTCAAGAAGGTCAGGATTAATATATCCTGTTAAATCAATCCAAAATAAATCTCTGCCCTCTTACGTCACTCACTCAGCTCATTACTCATGATGTAACTCTAAACCAGTTTGCTTTGCTTTTAAGAAAAGTTTCTTTGTACATTAGTCAGGAAATTCCATAAATGCTGACTGATCTTGCTCTTTAGTCATCATTTGCTCTCTTTTTAATAACAATAACTTATTCACTGACTTTCTGTACTTTTTAAAGGTCCGCTATTTATTTCCAATTTCTCAGATATTGGAAAGTATTCAGCAATTTTTGTGCAAGGCCCTTTTCATCGTATGTGTGATTCAAAGCAGCTGGCTACTGATATTCACACAGTAAATCATAAATCAGATTTCTTTTCAGACAGGTAACATAAATGAGCCAATCAGCATAATGCTAAGTTTTAATATAATAGTTTTAAAGATTTAACAGATATTTAATTAGAATCATTGCTCAAGCCCAGTGTGCTTTTGGCAAATGTGTATACCGCCTGGAAAATTCCAGCCTGGTCCTTCATGAGGCTACGTCTGTATACTTAGAGTACGAGGGAGACTAGAAAACATTTATGGATACGTGACGCTGTGCTACGCACATCCTTTTGCTAGCAGGGATGAGCTGGCTCTGCCATAGGACTGAGCTGGCTGGAAGCCGCACAGATGTACTGGTGAAGGACAGCACACAGCCTAGCAGCATGCTGCTCTTCTACAGGTTTTATTTGTTCAGACTCAGCTCAGCACTAACTGCGGCTCCACAGTGTTTTGTAGAGCATGGGAGGGAGGAAGAAAAAAAAAAAACAGAGAGCTTACATCTGGCTGCAAAGGGCTGCATGCAGATCTAATGTACAAAGGATGAGGATCAGACTTCAGCTCACACTTCCTCATAGCCATTCACTTGCTCCTGATTGTACCCCGCAGATTTGCAAAGGCTGAATGCGGACAAAGGAATAGAAATGCTTAATGCTAAGGAGAAAGCCCAGAACAAAGATCCTGCCATCCCTTCAAAGTTTACACTACAGAGGCTTTGGTCAAACTTGAATCATAGAATCGTTTAGGTTGGAAAAGACCTTTAAGATCATCCAGTCCAACCATTAACCTACACTACCAAGTCCACACTAAACCAATCAAGGGTAGACTAGACTAAACCATGTCCCAAAGTGCCACGTCTACCCGTTTTTTGAACACTTCCATGGATGGGGACTCCACCACCTCTCTGGGCAGCCTGTTCCAATGCTTGACTACCCTTTCCGTGAAGAAATTTTTCCTAATATCCAACCTAAACCTCCCCTGGTGCAGCTTGAGCCCCTTTCCTTTTGTCCTACTTGAGCTACAGGACTCAACACAGGAACTAAGGTATGAAGTGCAATAGGCTGAGCTCTCTGGATTAGACAGATGATCCACTTGCTGCTGGAAGGAGGTGCAGAAAAACTGGTGGTGCCTGTGACATAGCATGTTTCAGAAGAATTGATTGGATTTTCCCACCAGACTTACAAAGGGTCAAACTGTGTCCTGAGAACATAATGACAAACTGTTTCCCGAGAACATTATTTCCTGAGAACAAGCCAGGAAACATGAAATTAATTCTTACTCTACCCTTAATTGGTTTAGTGGTGGACTTGGTAGTGTTAGGTTAATGATTGGACTTTATGATCTTAAGAGTCTTTTCCAACCTAAACAATTCTATGATTCTATGTACCAGCATTCCTAGGCCAAATGCAAGTATCACATGTAAGCACCCCCAACACTCATCTGTAGGAACACCTTTTAATACCAGGTAAACAAAACAAAAACCCACAATGTTCCGTTTCCCTTCCACTAAGTTACTAGTTTTAACAGGAAATAAAAATACTCTTTCCAGTCATCACTGGGAACTCTGGTCACATCAAAATTACACACCACTAGATTGTTAGAGTGTGTGTGACCTGAACAAAACACTTCAATAGAGTAAGCTACACCAAGAAATGGGTGGTTTTAGTTTAAGATTCTGAACTTCCAGGGAAAAAAGCGTCAGTGTGAGCTGAAGCACCTTTTTCATAAACCTTTAAGACCTTCCTCAGAAGAACTTGGTTTTCTTTATGTGAATCTTGTATCACTTGAAAAAATGGCTTTTTGTGCATTTACACTCCACAATGAAACCCATTTTCACAATTTGAGGAGAATGGAAAAAGTGAAAGAAGCAACACGGTGTCTCAATTGTCATAGTGAAAAAATAAGCCTAACACCCACAATATGTTGTTTCCCATTCCTAAATGGGCTACAGCTATTCAATGATGAGTATCTTTCTGAGTAGTCTGTGCACTTGAAATTGTTTAACTTCTGACTGTGTGGATGAATGAAACAAAACCCTCAACAGTAAGAAAGGAATATTTCATATCCGTACAGCGCTTTTTCCTGTGCCTTGCTCAGAAGGTTCACCCAAGGTAGCATCACTCTGTCTAAATTTTACTCTTGTATCTACTACTGGTCACTGTTGGAGAAAGGACATTGGACTAGGCAAATATTTAGAATCATAGAATCATTTAGGTTGGAAAGGACCTTTGAGATCATCAAGTCCAACCGTTAACCTAACACTGCCATGTCCACCACTAAACCATGTCTCTAAACACCACATCTCCACGTCTTTTAAATATCTCCGGGGATGGGGACTCAACCACTTCCCTGGCCAGCCTGTTCCAGTGCTTGACAACCCTTTTGATGAACAAATTTTTTCTAATACCCAATCTAAACCTCTCCTGGTGCAACTTGAGACCATTTCCTCTTACCATAGAATCCTGAATTTAGTTTAGTTCACATTCATAAAACCTGAAGTAAAGTGGAAGTGGTGCCTGCTTTGCTTCCTTCCCCTACACAAAGCGCTAATGAAAGCTAAATCCTCCAGGCATTGCTTATATTCACACATGCAAAGAGTGAAAGAAACTTAAGTCAGCTGAAATATAAAAAGCAAGACTGTGTTGTCTTTCTTGTTGCTGCAGCTTTTTTTCAGCAAGAGATCAAAATACCTCCTAAAAAGAAAAGTGCTTCACACAAGTAATATGTCTGTTTTATTGCCTAAACCAGTGCTTTTTGTTATGCATCTCTCTAATTTTTACTGTATTAAAAAAACCCCACATTTAATGTCCTAACTTGTGCTAGCACCATTCTGGGAGAAGTTTCTAACGTAGCTCCCACCTAAGTTCTGCAATCAAATCCTGTGACTAGGCCAATCAACAATTGTTGGGGTTTTTTTTTTGTATCATTAAATATGATACTCCTTCCCATTGTCTCAAAGAAGCTTTCTTAGAACTGCTTCAGATATGTCCCTATATCAGCTGCTTCACATGTGATGAGATAATCAACTCTTCTGTGAGATTTCCTTTATTTGCATTTTAATATGCTCATCAACCTGATTAGGGAATGGGGATCCAAATTCTCTAGAGGACAGTACGCTCACTGCAAAGTACTGTATTTGACTGCTATAATCCAAAAAGGTTTAAATACAATATTCTGAATCAGCCAATGAGTAAACCTTTTTTCCCCACAGGCTCCCTAGATCCACCTTCTATGTCAATCAAGCATTTATATTCTTCAGACACTGTCACTAAACCAGCCAACCTTGTATTTTATAGTTCACACTTAATAGTTTAAACCTGATACTTAAGAGAATTTTGTTTCCAAACACCTAGACTCTGAGGAAAAACAGGCTAAAAGTCTGGCAAGGTCTACTCAGACATTTATTGCTCTTAAGTTTGCTGCATTTAGGAAATTAGCAGTGAACTGACAGAGCACTACGCACTCCTTGCATAGTAATTTTGGTTGCCAAACTAATTCCATGAGTAGCTGTGCTTGTACCTGTTGGATTTAGGAGCTGATATACAGCTTGCATGTAAAAATCACCTGCTTTCTACAAAAAAAAAAAATTTCCAGGTTGTCTAAATACATCTTTGCTAAAGCTGACAATTGCAGCGCAACAACAACAAATGGAAAAGTCTGCTCCATTTTAGAAGATGCCCGGAGTCTCCACTCATCTGTCAGAAGTGTTTCCAAGGTAGAAAAAAAAAAAAAATGTGACTGTAACAGCACTACAAAGCTTGAAGAACAGTTGGTTTTGTTTTCTGAAAATGCCAGTGTAACAAAAGCGCTATGGTCTCTACATCACCATGCCTACTATTTCAGGAACCACAGAAAACTACTGAGTAGAACAGTAGCTTCAGGGTGTGTAGCATATGTCTTAAAAAATGTTGTTTGCACAATGGTGGCAATACAGCAATATTTATCCCTCCCATAAGAGTCTACCGATTAACATATCTCAAAAAGCTAAACAATCACAATAAATCTCTAGGAAATAACACACTTCAACTGAAAAGTCAACTTTGGAGCACTTTGACCACTATGAAGGCAAGAATGATAGTTTTCTGTGCTCTGTACAAGCACAGGAACTTTATTGCCATTTTCAGAAAAAAAAAATTTTGCAAGTCCAATTTAGGATCTAACTTTTCAGAGTTGATGAGCTGGAGAGTGGAAAAGGGAGAAGCCATGCAATTTAAAACCAGAGCAAACCTTTTTGTTCCTTCTGTCACTTCTTGTTCCTTACAATCCTACCTTTAAGAGCATTTAATTAATATTATTTTTCAAAGAAATTGTTCCAACTGCAGAGTAACCAGCCAAATATGTCAGGCAAGAGCCAGGCAGACCATTGTATTCCTCTCCAATGTTACACTCTGGAACAAGTTGCTTCATAAATTAATGAGCTTGTCAATTAAGTTTAGAGCTTCAGTAAACCTTCTATATTAAATATGACTTGGATATGAGGGAAGACTGTCAGATCAAATGAAGAAGATTAATGTGGGATTCTCAGAGCAGACGTATAATCTGCTGATTTTTGGGTGGAAAAAATATGGCATGCTGTTCATTACCCTTTGTTTAGAGTTCCACCCAGTGCTCTGGATTCGTAAGCATATTCAGAGCTTGCAATTCTTATTTATTTATTTTAGGAAAAGAAACATCCTTTGCAAATAATTGATGAGACTAAACATCATATTAATTTTCATGCCACAATCTAATAATCAAATTGCTAAAACTTTTTTTTTTAATTATGCCTTGTATTCCATTGCAACTTAGCTCACCAAAATTCATGGTTCACGGTTGTTGGTTTGTGTTTGCTTTTTTTGGGGGGTGGGGGGGTTCAAAAACATGCACTACTTCTGCTTGAGCACCTATGTACACATTAACCTGAGTACTATAGCCTGCAATTATTTATCAGGCAGCACTGAACACAGATGCTTAGCATTTTTCCTCCCTATCTATGCATCTCAAGCCCTAACTCTTCACCTGGTCCTGAACATGTTTAAGCTCGTACGTGTAAAGAGATTCACCAAAGTCAACCAGATAATAAGCATATTTGATCTAACCTTATGGATATGATAGGAGCTTAACAAAGGACACTAATGCCCAGTATTTAAAGCTGATGTTTGCAAGTAATTCCAAAGGACTGGCACATCAAAATCCTGGTTGTAGTCTGTATATTCCAGTGTAATATCTTTCCGATTTGACTACATTTCCCTGTGCAAATTAATTCTCAACAGAAATGTGTGTTAGGCTTTAAATAAGCAAGAAGGACAGATTTGCAAAACTAACTTGATTTACATCACTCAAGACTTTTTACCTACTACCTGTGGCAAAGCAAATTAGCCTGTTCCTCAGCAGGAGCTTCCTGAATGAGAAGCAACAAATTCCTCACTGATGGAAGGCTTTAATGTGTCTCTCAAGAGCTTAGAGCTGGCTGCCTGACTTTATTTTGGTTTACACAGCATTTTAGTGACTTTTCACTGAAGATTTTATTGTGTGCTTGCTTATTTTACCATCTCTTGCAAAACAGACCTGAGGTAGGACCTGCCATATAAGTACAAGGAAAATCATCAAGTGAACAAGACCTAAAGGTACTTTCCTAGGTAAGTTTGCAGTCCATTTGACAATCAGTCTTGGGGAAAAGAATCCTGATTTTTAATACAATGTACAACACCCCTAATTTCTTATACCTGAAATTCACCTTTTTCGTGTTTTACTTAATTACTACTCATGACACATGGGTGGTTGTCCTGGTTTCAGCTGGGATAGAGTTAATTTTCTTCCTAGCAGCAGGCACAGTGCTGTGGTTTGGATTTAGCAGCAGAAGAATGTTGATAACACACTGATGGTTTAGTTGTTGCTCAGTACTGCTTGTGCCAGTCAAGGACTTTGCAGCTTCCCATGCTCTGCCAGGGGCACAAGAAGCTGGGAGGGGGCACAGCCAGAAGAGTTGATCCCAACTGCCCCAAGGGCTATTCCATACCATACGGTGTCATGGGCAGTATAGAAACTGGGGGGGTTGGCCGGGGAGCAGCGATCGCTGCTCGGGAACTGGCTGGGCATCGGTCGGCAGGTGGTGAGCAATTGCATTGGGCATCACTTGCTTTGTATATTGTTATTATTATATTGTTATTATTATCATTACTATTTTACTTTATTTCAATTATTAAACTGTTCTTATCCCAACCCAGGAGTGTTTCTCACTCTCACTCCTCTGATTCTCTCCCCCACCCCATCGGGGCAGGGGCAGTGAGCGAATGGCTGCGTGGTGCTGAGCTGGGGCTGGGGCTGAACCACGACAGTGGTGTTAAAGGACAACAGATCCTGAGCACACTTATTCAGGGGGATTATTTTTGACAAAAGTTTTGGACAATTTCTACCATAATTATGTAAATTCCAATAGACATCTGCCTGTTCTACAGGCAAAGAAAGAATTTTGGATAAAGTTTCAGACTACAAGCTCAAGACATTTTTTAAGCAGATCACTACTTGTTTTCCTGATGAACTAATAAGATCTGTTGCCTCTCCTAGAGTTTAGCTCTGAAAGAAAGCAGCAAAAGCTACTCCAACCTGCCACACAACTCATTCTGCACTACCTTGTGCTTTCTATGTCATTCCTTGAAACGCTGAAGATGATGCCCATTAGCCTGCATTGCTCACTGCACTTAGTCCTTCAGGCACTTCTGCTGAAGTGTTTCCCGTTCAATACTTTCTAAGCTGCTATAAATCTTTCCCATTTACCCTGATCATAAACGATCTCTAGGGAAATTGTCTACTATTTATTTAAAGCACTGATTGAAGTTGCTGAGTTACTTATAATTCTTACAAATAGTTAACCTCATAAAAATGAGGACTCATTAAAACAGTCTCTTTATGTCTATACAGAGGTCTATGACTCTACTGATAACTTAAGAAAACTGTGATTTTTTTTTTTTTTTTCCTCCTCAAGAAACGCAGCGAGAGCTGCAGGGACAAGGTGCCCTTTAACTCCACACTGCACATTCACAGCTGGATGAACTGGATTTTTGTTGACTGTGAGCATTAATCGTGCAGTGATTTAATTTACTGGAAGACCACAGGGCATCTTCCTGCACACAGTGCAGTAGCAATTTTACTTGGCTGCCCCTTGCCAAAGAAACATATGGAAAACTGATTAAAAAAAAATGCTAAAAAGTTAATCTTTTCTGGTTGATATAAAATGTTAATTACAAATGCAAAATAATATTGCATAACTTTTGCTGAAAGTACATAGTAAAAAAAAAGACAGGAGGAAGAGTTAGGCACTGCGGTTGTGATTTGCGGAAGTTGGAATCTAGTCAGAATGTCAGGGAGCAAGCAATGCTTGGAATAAGAAAAGTTATCTGGGCATTTGAATTCACACACTGAAGTGTTCAGGACTCGGTGTACGATTTCATCTGAGCTGCAGTATTTCCAGAAAAGTACCATACACGTTATTGGTCAATGTTATCCTGGAGGGATGGTACTACTGGATCACTGCCATCCTTTTTCTTAAAAGTTTTCTCATTATTCTTCTGACTGTTTTGGTGGTGTTTCTCAATCGCACTACCAGCTGTTATCGCTTCAGGCTATGCAGAGGATTTGCACATATCCACTGCCAAATAGCTGGGAAGCTACTGTAGAAATACTATTCTATAATGTATTTGTAGATAAGTCATTCTTAGAAAAGATACCCTCAGTTATGACTTCCATTCTTTCCTTAATAGGTACACTCTTATTACAAATGATAGCTCTCACAATATGCAAGACCCAGCTAGTGCACTGTAATTACAAATGAAGGCTAATGATCCTTCTAATCTTTGGCTTTTTTGTATGTCATCATCCTATTTAAGATCATAAGAACAGTAATAATGGAGCATGAATAAGAGGCACAGCTACATCCACCATTTTAAGAGAGGCCTCTTTCCCCCCTTGTCACCTGCCTGAAAGAACGAAGGACAGACAGAACAAAAGAACAAACTAAATCCTGTTTCACACCTTAAGACAGCCCAGAATTGCCAAGCCTGTTCCCTGCCAGAAAAGAAGAAACACCATCAGGTAACAAAACCTTAAGGATGACTGATTTGTCTTATATCCTCACTGTAGCAAACACCAGCGCTGGACAGCTGTAAATCATGCCGGTATGTCGGGTCAAAGGCTGAAGTGCCCAAGATGCCACAGATGCAAGACACATGAGGAGCGTCACTGCCCAGCCAAGGGGGACTCACCCTCAGCGCTCAAATTTGGTCGCTGCTTACGATTTTTAAGATTTCTAAGCCACTGATCAAGCTAACCCTAAATAACAGTTCCCAAAGCTCAACCCAAATAGCAACCGAAAAGGCAGATATTAAAACCCAAGCCTACCTTATAGGGAAGGGCCCTTTTAAATACCTCTTTCCCTTCCAGTCCTGCCCCATATCATCCCCGGTGCCTCTCCCAGGATGAGATGAATCTCATGTTCAGGCCCAGCATTGGCACCCCAACAGGAACAAGTGACAATGAGAAAAACAAGGTCCTGCAGCCCCCCTCACACAGACTAACACCCTTGTTTCTCCCTTGAGAGGGTTGCCAGAGGTCTCAGCCTCCTGCCTCAAGAAGCATCTCGAACATAGCAATTTCTGTCAGGCAGGTAGTCTCCAGTCAGCCAGTCTCCAGTCAGCCCTCCTGGGGCAGGGTCCTATCCTCCCGGCATCCCCAAGTTGACAACCCTGTCCTTCTGCCCCACACAACCCTCTCAGCTTCTCTTTAGCCACCTCTGCACACAAGCATTTTGACAGAGCAAATCGGAGCCAAAAGGGTTTGTCAACAAATTGCCATGATGGCCTATTTATTTAGCTGCCTGGATATTATACAAAAATGCAGAAAAATACCTACTGTCTACAAGTTGCATTACTGAAGTTGGACACTAGAAACTACCATAATGAACATCTTTACTAATAAAAAAAGAGTACAATAAAGGCAAGTTTCTAGCTTTTCTATTTTAATCATTGTTTTGTAAGAGGCGACAGACAGGGCAACCTTCACTCTTCAGATCATTGTACCAAAGTACCCTACTAAATTAATTTTCAAGGAAACTAATGGTCATGCCATTGCTAGAGGAAATTTTTTTTGTCTCTGCAACATGCACACACCTCTCAAATTCAGAAGGGAGGGCTTGGGACTCATGTTTTGTAAGCCAGGATAAAGAAGGAATCTGGGAATTTTAGCTTAGTCTTCAAACACAAGCTTGGCAATACTTCCACCACTGTTGAATGGAATAGAACAGAATATTTCAGTTGGAAGGGACCTACAATGATCATCTAGTCCAACTGCCTGACCAAAAGTTAAAGCATATTATTAAGGGCATTGTCCAAATGCCTCTTAAACACTGAAATGCTTGGGGCATTGACCACCTCTCTAGGAAGCCTGTTCCAGTGCTTGACCACCCCCTCTGTAAAGAAATGCTTCCTAATGTCCGGTCTAAACCTCCCCTGATGCAGCTTTGAACCATTCCCATGCATGCTATCACTGGATACCAGGCAGAAGAGATCAGCACCTCCCTCTCCATGTCTCCTCCTCAGGAAGCTGGAGAGAGCAATGAGGTCACCTCTCAGCCTCCTTTTCTCCAAACTAGACAAGCCCGAAGTCCTTAGCCGCTCCACATAGGACATTCCTTCCAGCCCTTTCACCAGCTTTGTTGCCCTCCTCTGGACACACTGAAGTACCTTAACATCCTTCTTAAATCGTGGGGCCCAGAAAGAACTGCACACAGTACCCAGGGTGAAGCCACACCAATGCTGAGTGCGGGGGGATAATCACCTCTCTAGACCGGCCGGTCGTGCTGTGTTTGATGCACACAGGGATGTGGTTTGCCCTCTTGGCTGCCAGGGCATCCTGCTGACTGCTATTGAGCCTGCTGCCAACCAGCACCCCCAGATCTCGTTCTGTAGGGCTGCTCTCCAGCCAATCCTCTCCCAGTTTATACTTGTGCCCAGTGTTACTCTGTCCCAGTTGCAGAATTTGGCATTTGGACTTCTTAATTTCATCCCATTAATCATCTCCCAATGCTGCAATCTTTCTAAATCCCTCTGCAAGGCCTCATGTCCCTCAAGAGAGTCAACAGCACCTCCCAGTTTGGTATCATCAGCAAACTTGCTAATGGTGCATTCAACTCCTGCATCCAGATAATTGATAAATATGTTGAACAGAACTGGCCCTAGGAATGGTGCCCGCTGGTGTCCAGTCGCCAGCCAGAGGTAGCCCCATTCACTATGGCCCTGGGAGCTCTGCTCTTCAGCCAGTTCTTCACCCAGCTCACCATGTACCTGCTCATCTCAGTTGGACAACTTGTCCAGAAAGGTGCTGTGAGGGACAGTATCAAAAGCCTTACTAAAACCCAGAAAAACTGCATCCACTGCCTTCCCTTCATCCACTAGGCCAGTAACCTTATCATAGAAGGAGATCAAATTAGATAAACAGGACTTTCCCTTGGTGAACCCATGTTGACTGTGCCTGATGATTGCATTGTTCCTTAAATGCCTTTCAACAGTACCCAGTATGATCTCCCTAATTTTTTCAGGAACTGACGTTAGACTAACAGGTCTCTAGTTTCCTGAGTCTTCCCTCACGCCCTTCTTGTAAATTGGAATAATGTTGGCTAGCTTCCAGTCAGCAGGGACCTCCACAAACTCAAGACCTTTGGCAGATGATCGAGAGGGGTCCTGCTATAACATCCCTCAGCTCTGTCATCCTCTGGGATGAATCCCATGGACTTGTGAACATTCAGCTGATACATTTGTGGACAACTTCAGTGTCCACAAATGGAAAGTCGCTGTTCCCGCACTTGAGGTCCTCCAACTCAGGGGACTGGGCAGCCCAAGCTCTATCAGTATTACTAAAAGACCGAGGGGGGGGGGGGGGGGGGGGGGAAAACCAAAACAAAACCATTGAATGCCTCCACGTTTTCTTCATCCCTAGGTGTGTGGGTGTTGCAGGTATGTGGGGTTCTAGGTGTGTGGGACCACACTAATGTGAACCTTGACTGAGTTATTCTGCTGTCAAGGAATCTGCCTGTACCTGTGATGCCATCGGTTATTCCAGACTCTCGGGGCTGATCCCAAGCATGCACACCTGTCAGCTGCACCGAATTGCCCACTCACTGGGCACCTTTTTTACATGAATATATTGGAAGTATTATGAAGTATAGTGTTGTGAAAAGAAAATATGACAGACGTTACCTTTACTCATGCTATAACCATTAACTGTCACAATACAGGAAATTACTCACAGTCACATAAAATAGCATCACTGGGGATAAATGAAATGGTAATCCTGTTTAACCAACTTTTACATCCTTTGTAAGCATTACAATTTCAGAATCGGTCAAGACTAGGTACATCCATCAGGATATTTTTGATACATTTTTGATCCATGCTTTTAAAGTTTACTGTTACTTTCATGTTCAAAAGGGACCACCACAGTTTTGCAATATGATAGATCTTAAAATACTTAAGCTTCATATCTTTTTATGCTCACAAGCTGTAACTCTATTAATTCCAAATTATTTATTCAGTCTGTGTAGCACATTAGATAACCAAAATCTCCTAAGGTTTAGCTTTAGTTTGGGATCAGCAAACATTTTCCAGCACCGACTGCCTCCCAAAACCACAAGTCCTTCTCCCTTCCTCGCACTGCCCAGACACAGATACCACCCCCTCATTTCTGTGGCAGGGAACCGTGGTCACACAGACCAAAGCACACTTGGGGTACACTCCACTAGTGAGCCCCGACCTGCATGACTACCGTACTGACTGAAGATATCACATAAAGTACAATTATAAGCTCAGCATAGACATAAGAAAAATGAAAGTCGTGTTCCTTGATTAGCCCATGACAATCCATTTTACTTATTGTGTTGAATCTCACCACACGTAACGGCAAAATTGAGTCACACAGGAAATACTTGAAAACATAATATTAAAATTAAAGTAACAGCTGTAGATAACGTGCCCTGGCCTTGATCCTTCCCATCATTTAAATACTTACTTAATTGAAGCTTTTGGGACCAAGGAATTAAAAAGAATATTAAAAAAAGGATCAGAGAAACCTATACAAGATTTCAGACAATAAAATATCATCGTGAATAATGCATGAGAATATTTGCTGCATTTAAAGTTTATTTAGTGTAACAGTAGAAGTGAGTTTACAACCTCACTTCTCTGACTAATTTAACTCCTGAAGGCTGACTGATCACCACTAAGTCTCTTGGCACTAGTTAAGGGTATCTCTACTAAGCAGAACATTTGCTAACATTGTCCCCAGTAAGCAACGGCCATTATGGTTCGTTCGCATTAAGCTAGAGCCACTCCCTGGCAGATGTCCTAGTAAAATAGCCATCCCAAATCATTACATTTCCCATTAAAGGAATAAATAATATATTTGCTATTGAAATTAGATCAAAATATTGAAAGATTCATAAAAGTCCTCCCGCCTCATTTGGGGAAGAGGAGATAGACATTATCATAAGCACTTCACAATATATTGCAAGACTTTTGCTAGCAGCACATCACTGTCACAGCTGAATTATGATATTCCAGAAATGCCAGCCTTCATAACTGCAAATGTAACCACAATTTCAATACACTGGAAGGACACATCAAGGTCTATAACAAAAACAGGATGAAAGGAAAATGGTATTAGCCTTCCGTTTCTTCCCCACCCCTTCCCTGCCATCAGCTGTCTGTTTGTATTTCGAGAAGATCAGTTAAAGCGAGGGTGAGCAACTTGTCTTTAACAGTATTTCAGTGGTCCTTAATTCAACTTTAAAGGCAGATTTCTAATACATCAGATGTCTACCTAAATCAAATAACCGGGTGGCAACAGCCGTGGTGGTTTAAGCAGCAACCACACGCAGTCTCTAACCACGTTAGCGGACCCCAACACCGATTTATCAGACGCAACCCCGCAGCTAAAACTTCAGTGGCCTCATCTTGCAAGGCGCAATGCTCCCCGTTCCCTTGGGAGCGAATGGGACGTGGGAACAAGCACCGGTGAGCGGGAAGCCTGGAAGACCTCGGCAGGGCAGGGCCATCGGCCAACGCCACAGGAAAACAAGGGGTTTGGACGGTGCTCCACCAAACGGAATTCAGAAAGCTTGTTTTTCTGAAACAAGTGTCGTTGTATTGGGCACTTGGAAGCAATAATCAGGTTATAAAAATTTACAAGAGACCATGAATTTTTAGTCTGATCTTTCCATTAGGATTAATTGTAAGCAGCGTAACAGAGTCATAAAGCAGCCCCAGAGAGAAAAATCTTCTCTATAATTAATCGTGCCATTTGACTAATAAAATAATGTATATTTCCATTAACAAAGCTGAATGCAAACAGAATTGATTTTCAGCTTTATTTGATATAAACACAGCTTATTATCTTAATTAATCCTTCCCCAGGCTTTGTTTTCTGGAACACATTTATCTCAAATGAAGCAACACATAAGCAGTATTTTTATCTTTATAGCCTCAGATATGATGCAGGAGCTAAGCCCCGATCCAAGAACGTATTCGTGTTACTAATGTTAAAATCACCTTGTAAGTAGGCCTCTGCTAGTTGAAGGAGTTGTATCAGCCCTGGGGCTCACCACCAGACAGCAGCAATTTGTGGCAAGCGGTCGCGATCCATAACGGAGGCGAGGGAAGCGCTGGCTGCTGGCAGGGCAGCCCCAGGCAAGCTGCGCCTGGGAAAAATATGGAATTTGTCACTCCCTTCTTGAGAAGGCCCACGCGCTTCATTTGCGACAGTCTCTTCAGAATTTGCCGCAGTACCTGCTAAAAAGGCTTCCAAAATGACATCTTGTTTTTCTCCACCTTTGTGAAGAAAAAAAAAAAAAAGAGCCCGGCAGCGGGGCCGCAGGGGCCCTGTGAGGAGCGGCCGGACACAGCCGGTTCCAGCGCAGGGCACGGCTGAGCCCCTCACGAGGCTGGGGGGGCTGCTGGGTAAAACACGTTTAAGAAAGGGCAAAACCTGCACGGAATGAGGAAAAAAAGTATGCGGAACAGCCCTGCGAGCGGCCAGGTGAGAGCAGGGGAGGAGGAGCCGCAGGCCTGGGGCAGAGCCCCCGGCAGCCATGACAGAGAGACCGCGGGGCGCGGACCCCCCGCTGCGGCCCGTGCAGGGCCCGCGCCAGAGCAGGTGGATATTTCCTGAAGGAACCGCTGCCCACGGAGAGCTCACACTGGAGCAGGTTTACCCACCGCGAACTCCTACGCTATTTTGCCATCTTGCCTCTCATGCCTTCCGTTTGCTTTCCCTCCCCTCCGACCGTACCGCCACAGAAAAGGCCATACGGAATACGGCCAATGGGCCACCTAAGTCAACATCCCGTCTCGAATCATATTGTTTCAAACACCTCAGAAGAGCGCCATCCCAAAACTGATAATTATGCTGAAATACGTCCCTTTGGTGGTAGAATCAGTCCCAGCCTAAAGAAAAAAAAAGTGGGTTTTTTATTCTTCTATTTGACAATCCAAAATAGATTTTTTTTCATTAACTATATAAACAGACAATACTGTTCAAAATCCAATCTGATCATTGTCTCGGTCCTTTTGCCCTCAATTTAGGAAAGTGCATATGAGCAGAAAAATACTTAAATGTACATTTATGTGCAGGAAATAACATTCAAAATCAGCGGGACTGAAGCCTACACTTAAGTGCTTTCCTGAATCAAGTTTTGAATCAAATACTACACTGTTTAATCAAAGAACTTCATTTGCATTCCCACCTTTCACTGAATTTACAGCACATTGCTTAATTATATTTTCTAATCACGACAAGAGATGCAAAATCTCACTTGCTACTTCTATTCCTTTACAACATCTTCATTTGCAGAACTCTGAGAAATTTTCAAGAGAAATATTTTTGAGTCTTTCATAACTTCACTTGTTCCCTCTGGCTTTTCATCTTCTTTGCCCAGTCCTGATTATGGTAACAGAATTCAAGGGGAAAACACGCTGCTTTCAGTATTATCCTTGTTTCCTCTCCTAATCTCAGAGAGCCAGTGAAAAACCTTCACAAAAAACAACCCAAACCCTATGTTTCAATGATAACAAAAGGACTTTTCTCCAGAAACTGCACACTCTGTAGAGATTTAATGTTACAAAACCCAGAAAGAAAGGATAAAACTATGCCTCAAAACAACAACCAGTTTTTATTTTCTTTGACTGAGTATCTTAAGGTACTGGTACCAGCAGGAGACATCCTTACATGAGCACTTCTTACCTTCCCAGAACTTCCAGAAATGAACATTAAAGCCAGACTTTATACACTATCTCTTTTTTGATATTTGAACCCAACTGCAAAACTTCCTTTACTCCTGTTGGCCTCTGCTATGACCTAACCAGTACAGATTTCTCCCACTAATCTGACTGGGATTTATTCAGAGAAAAAAAAAATTCAGTAGAATGGAAACTAGCAGGGAGAAAAATCAAAAGCGCTGCTGGGATTATAGTCTGGGGAGAGCTCAGCAGCAGCAGAAGACATTAAAAGTAAAGGAGATAATAAAAATAAATAGCTAATGCTATCTGAAAATCATAACCCATTTCAAAAAATCCTAGTTAACTGTAATTAGTAGATGATTTATATAATTGATGGAAATTATACAAATAATTAAATTAAAACATCAGTATTTTTGCAACAAACCTTATGTAGTAGAGAAAGACAAACTACCAAACAGCCGCACTGAGTTATTGGATCAAATATAAGACTTGAGGAGTTGCTCACTCATTAGAAGCAGTTTATACTACAAATACTTTCTTAGATGTAAAAATCTTTACCCTTTGCATAAATTTTCATTGTAAAATAACTGAAATGCTTGAGATGCAGGAATATCCTTTGTGTTTTCTAAACATACATGTTTTCAAGTTAGAAGTTTTCCAAATTCCTTTCAGACCCATCATGAAAGCAGAACAGTGTACTGGAAAGCACAGTAGCAGAGTGTGGATGAGGAATGTATTACCTATACTAGAAAAGGTAAATTTGGGACTACTAAAGTAAACTCGACAAGTCTGCATATGAAGCACCACAGTGCTTCAGTGATGAACAGACTCAATGTAGTCTTTATCTTAAACAATATTTAAAGATATTTCAAAGCACTCACTAATTTAGAACAAATTTTGTTTCCAGTAACTTGCCTTAAAATCAGCCAGTGCTTGCTCAGCAGTATAATGATGTTCTCCTTTTAGAAACTGCACAGAGCAGCAATTCCATCGTTAAACAGAATCATAAATAAATTGCCTCAATTTTCTCCGCACAGCCTTTCTTTGATTGTTATTGTACAGGTTCTACCAGAATTTAAAAATGTAGTTTTAACAAATAAGTTTTGCATTCTGCTAGTCATGTTGCTCTTCCAAGATTTTAAAGCTACTGCTGCAAAAGCTGCATGCCATCTGCAGAGCAGTGGAGGATCCTTTTGCAGAAAGAATTTTATCAACCAAGGATGACTTCATACTGCTTAAGGCCCTAGAAGGGCCTTTACATTACTTACTTTTATTTTGTGAATATTCCACCTGGTTATCCCTAGAGGTGAGCTTAAGGACTTTGCACAATCAAATGTATGGAAATTACTATCCATTTCATCCCTTCTCAACTTTTTTTTTTTTTTTTGACTGACGTAGAAAAGAACAAGGGGGCGAATACACAAGTGTTTGCACTTCTAGTAAAGCAGTTCTAAACTGTTGCCTGCTCTTATCCGAGAAGCAGTAGCTGGGTGCTTCATTTCTTACTCACTGCAATACAAAGCCCATTTATTTGCATAAAACTATTATGGAGGCTATCTGGTCTCCGTTGTATTGTCTCTAGAGCACCACCTTTTATCCTCATTAGTGAAGAAATGCCATTGGGAATTATTTAATCTCAGAGAGTAATCTTGAAAACTGTTTGTTTCGAGGGCATTCGTCTTAATATACATAATAAAGGCAGTGGGCTGTCTTGGAAGGGGAAACAAATTCTCTTGTAGTTTTATCAAACATGACAAGCAAGCATCTCTGAATCCTTTACTTCATTACAATTTCAGATGCAAATGAAGATCAAAATCTAAAATGTATAATCCTCAGGCTTTGCTCCCTCTTATAACCAGAGGAGAGAATTGATTTAAGACCAATTAGGATTGTTGTATAATAAGAAGATTTAAAACAATAATGAAAAGAAATCCATTGTGAAAGGGTTGAATGAGAGCATCATTCCCCAAACACTACTAGCAATCACAATTTAAATACCTTTTCACCCAAAGTTCTCAAAGCATCTCACCAAATATTATTTTGATCCTTGTGTTACAGAGGAGGTGATTAAGGCATCGAGTAAAAACCTCAGAAGCTTCTTAAAAGTTCTGCTTTGACATTTTTATCAGAAAAAAAAAAAAAATCACAATTTTTTCCAGTGTTTTCAATGAAAAGCTGAAATCAAAACCCTTTGCATTATAGGGGTGCAGGAAAAAATGGCCCAAAAAGCAGAATGTAACAGAATGAAAATGGAACTTACAAAATACTATAAATACCTGAAGACCTAAACTACCTCCAGCTCACCCACTTACTGGAAGCCTTGGTATATACACAGACCTAAACTGACTCTCACTGCTACTTTCTCACTGACTTACATTTATTTAGATGTCTGTGTATACAGTGACCAGAGTGTTTTATGGATAATTGATAACTGATTGTGAAGTGAGTATTTACAACGTTATTGAAAAGCTACAAGGTCACAGACACACAGTGATAGGGTATCTACGAAAGCAATTCAACGCTATCCATGCATTAGAGAGCTGACCCAGGGAGCACTGAGGTTTCCTTGCATTTAAGGCTTTAACTCTTTAACATAACACCACCTGTTTTTTTTTTTTTTAACCTGTCAAGGAAGGTTTGCTTTTCTGGAATTTAGACCTGTAATACTTTCAGGTTTTGTTTTCCTAGATAGACTCCTCTGTAGAATTCTTAAGGTAAACTTACCTGAGCTCTCACAATCCTTTTAACTCTACAATACAATGTTGTCAAGGAACATTGCTTTTCCTCAACAGCTTCACAACCAGCAGTGACAGCAAAGATGTCGCATATGCTTTGTGTAACATAAAATAAGGGGTTTTTTCCTCTTCATTTACTAATTTAGTACAGGCCCAAGGCATCAGCTTTATTTAATTTTACTTACTTTCTCAAACAGAATTGATAGCAAAGCTGGTTTTTACTGACAAAAAAAAAGTTTTATAAAAATACACTCTCTTTTTTTCGGGTTACAGTAAGTTCTATCTAAGTAATAAGTGTTATATTTTGCGATATTTCAGCAGGACATTTTTCTATCTCCTACCATAATTAGCCCCTCTATCTCAACTATGTAAGTTAACTATTTCAATTCACTATCTTGACTTCATATCCACCCTCATGAGCACGGTTGTAAAAGGTCATGGCTTGGCTGTAACTACATCTGTAACAAGTCCTGGTAAAGAGAGGGGAAAGGGGAAAAGGGTTGCCATAAAAATATGACATCTGCTAAAAACTTCTGGCACCTATACCCACCTCTGCCTCCCTTCCTGCTCCTTTCTGACGTGCACTAAGTGCTGCCTGCCAACCTTTCAAATCATTTGAAACTAAACAGGTGCTAGGGTCATCCCTTGCATTGGAGTGGTGCTTGGACTCCTCCTCACGAATCAAAGACTGTAAAATTGATGCTGTATATATCAAAGAAATAAGACTTAGACGTTACCAGATAGAAGGCAGGGGATGGAAGGCAGATGTTCATTTTACAGCGGGAAAACAATCACTGCAAGATTAAATTATTTGCCCGAGGTCAGTGCTTGAGACTGGTAAAACTAAACTATTTGGATTACTAGGCTAGCAGTTAAACAACTAAAAAAGCCATTCTTTCACTATTTTGAGAACTATTCTTAATATGTATTTAATTGGCATATATAAAGTGGAGCAATAACATGGTACATATATGAAGTGAATAAATACAGCCCCATTCCAAGGTGCCAGAGATGGTGGCTTAGATCTTCTGTCAGCTTAATAATGGAGTGTCAGAACCAGAGTCAGTCAGAAAATAACTCTTTGAAGTTTAATGTACTAACAACAGGCAAGCTCCGCTCTTCTCCCCAAGCAATGATCCAGACATCCTGGGATATCAGGGACCATTTAGTAGGAAGACAGCTATTGAAATTACAATGGAGCCGTATTTATATGATCAGAAGATGTTTCATTGGCAATAGCTTTATGGTAAATATGTGGAACGGCCCACTTTTTCTTATAGGAAGATGGATGAGGAACAGCATGTCACAACAACTCTTCAGCTCGAAGTGATTTGGGTAATACCGTAGTTGCATCCTTTTAAATGTAGAGCTAAGGTAGAAATTCATTTTATCACCTTATTTAAATGTGTCTCAGGATAATCACTATCATTCCATCTGAGCATCTCACACATACTAACAGCTATTTCTGGAACATCTGAAGGGACAAAATACAAATCATATACCTCATATTGTGGAATGGGTAAAAGACAACCCAAATATTCTCACTGCGAGATTGAGCTAGATTTCATTTATTTGATCCCCATGCTCTCCCTAATCCAGTCACCTATGAGGAAATTAGTATTTCATAAGAGCCAACAATTTGGTCCCCTTCTCACCACCATGATTTTTCACGGGGTAGGTCACACTATCACAAGATATAAAATACTAATTAGTTATCACTTAGAGCAATACAGATCCAACTTGAACTCATGAACTTCACCTTATTGTCAGTAAACTGAGCTATCTCATTTAACAAAGTCTTTAGCTCATGCATTTCTACGGGATTTGGGGAGGACAGAGTATTGCTTGAATTTAATTGAGAATTGAACCAACGTCTAATTACAAAGCACTATATCAAAACTGTCAAGTAAATCGTTCTACAAATCATTGAGTCACTTATGGTCTTCTAAAGAGCAAACTCCACTGCCAAAACACATTCCTTGCCAGCAAACCAACAGTAGCTGCGACAGATTAAATCACAGGGAATGGAAGACCCAATCCTGAGAGCAGACAAGGGGTCCTGAGGCAGCTACAGAGCATCTGTTAGCACTGACCTGGTTAGTAAGAACTGCAGATCATGTGACAAGGAGAAGCTGTGTAACCATTCCTCCTTTTTCCCCACTCCACTTTCCCCTGCTCCAGCTCTGGAATACAAAGACTGAGATTACTCTTCGTTAACCTAAATACTTGGAAAGAACCACACCATGCCATTATTCATCTGAAAGTTACGACATAACTGATTCAATCAAGAAAATGCAGCTGGTGTGCTGTATTTGTAGAATCACTGGTTTTCACAAGGGTACGTCACTGAAGTCATCCTTTCCACCAGCTTTTCTTTTTTAACCAGTACACGTTGTTCAACAGCATATTACTACTATTATTACAATGGAGGTAATGCCGCTGTGACCTTGCTATTAAATGAAGAGGATGTTCTAGTTATAATTATGAATTAAATTACCAAATAATAGAAATAACTTTGTTTGCTACAACAAATTTCAATCATATAAACCAGTTTAGAGTCAATGGGTAATTTTAAAAACAGTTTAATGCAAGACGTTACAAGGAAATGATTGAAAAAGGCACTAATGTGGTTCAATCTCCCTTCTTCGAGGAATGAGACATGTGATGTTCTAAAGTCATTCCCTGCAAACCTTTGTTTCCAAGGTAGCCTGAAGCCTAGAAGCAATTCTGAAGAGCTCACAGTCAACTATTCATGTTCATGCTGCTGAAGAATTCTTTATGGTATGGAGTCAAATTAAGTAATTCAGCTCCTGAATAGCTTGAGACTTCCGGTCTGTCTTCAGAAAGATCTGGAGATCCTCTGAAAGTGTGAATGTTATGCTGGCTGTGATTCAGCTGTTTTCAAACTGCGTATCGACAATGAATTTTGGGGTCAAGCATTTACATTAGAACACGCAACCATTCAAGAAATGTTTGTTTTAGCAGTGCAGTTATGATTCTCACTGTATCATTAAGTTAGGGACCTGGGGATTCAGTATTTATACTACGCTATTTTCAGCAGTCAAGTACAAGAGCCATGGTTAACCATGAGTTTTCTAACCTGCATCTTACTTATAGCTGAAGAAGGAAGTTCTTCTAGGGCATTGCTACTTGTCCTGAGAAATCTCACAAACCCACTTGGCACAGAATGTGTTGCAACTTTCCTCAATAAACTAGAACACAGTTCATATGTTACAGACAAGTCCTAGGCAAGGACTCTTAATCATGGCATCATGGTCCTAGGCTCAGTAAGATATGAACAAGTAATGTCTGCTCAGTTCAGTGTTCAGTCTTAGAGATTCTAGCTTCCCAGATTATCAGAGAAAATGTAATTTGGGAATGTAAAAACAAAGCTTTTTGAACCAGTTATGAAAAACATGCTTTGATTTTCATTGAAGACCTAAGGATGATTCCCTCTCCCTAGCTTATGGCAACGCCAATCAAAAATTTCTATGAATACAAATCTTAAAACACCCTATCTAGTAAATCAGTCATTCAAGAAATCATTTATTCCAGAGCATAACTAAAATGTAAACAATTTATTCAAAACACCTTTAATTGCTTGCAAACAATTCATGAGAACATTAAGGTACAGCTATGATTAAAAACTTGACTCTCAGTTAACTGTTCTCTGTCAAAACAAATGTCAAAGCTACTCCAAATTCAATCAAAATGCAAAATTCAGAATTTTATCATCCGTGTTCTGATAGACACTTCATTTCACAGAGAATATACATCACTGCCTGGTGATATATCATCAGATAACTGACTTAAATAACAAGGGCTTATCTTCTACATTCAATGCCAAATACATAATACATAATTAATTTTAAAATTATAGTTAACTAATTATCAGTCTTTTCTTTATTGCTCTGTGATTAACCATTAACCATCTTTTTCCTTGTGCCTGCTAAAGTCAGCAGAAACTCGGTTTGAGTAAGAACAGAAGCAGCATTAAACAAACATTGCACTACTGAAAGAGAAACAGTAACAATAATGAGCACAGACTATCTTATCAATAGATAACTACACTAGATAGAACATGAGATAGAACTTACGTCCAGAGACTATAATTACAGAAACACTGCTGGCACATTCAAATTGTATGAACTGCTAGAAAGGTTACTAACCAGAGATTCAATATATAGAAGGAAATCCATTCCTGAACACTATATCTCTCTCCTATCATATTACTGTATCTAATCTGGGATTCTGAGAGAGATTAGAGTTTTCAGACTTGTCTTCTGAGGTGGCTAAATGCAATAAATATCCTTCAGAGTACAACTTGGTATTTCAGTCACAGGATTTACTGTAGTTGGCTTTGCTGCCAAGGTATATTTGTCAGGCATTAATTTTTTCTCTGCCCATCACCGTTAAAAGATTGCGAGTGGTTAAATAGAACAAAGGAAAAACAGCCAGAAAATTTGTATGATTTAATTAAAGAAAGAAATCAAAGGGATTATAGCCAACAAAGGAAGCTTAAATGAAAAATTTACTACCTCTGGAAGTAACTCCCCGTGTAAGGTAATAAAATACCTGGCACTTGGGGTTCATTGTGAAATGAATCATATATCTTCTGCTGTATGCTGTTCACTGCACAACTCTTCCACAAGCCTCTGAATAAAATCACCACTTCCAACAGCTGCAGCTGGATCTTGCTTTGGGATGAATAATATTTCTTTAATATTTATCTCATCTTTCTATTGATACATGAGACCTGTCTAGACTCTGTCTGCCAGTCCAAAATTCTGGCTTCAATTTCCTCTTGTTTTTCTAAGTCACCAATGACAGAAAAAAACCCATGGATTTCCATGCTCTGAGATGGAGGCAGGCTGGCCTACTCTTGCTAATCCTCACCCAGGAAACATTTATCATTTCATGACACTCAATCATAGATCTTAATTGGCTCCAATGAAAGAAAAAAAGTAAATAGCAAAGTAATTTTACTCAAATGAGGCTGTGGAAGCAAAATTAAAAGTTTTTAAAAGAATAATGTGATACACATTGAGAAATTGCTTTTTTTTTTTTTTTAATTTATTTTGGCTAGGATGGGACCCAAGGTTTGGGCAGACAGACATTTAGAGCCTTATTACAACTGACATCATACCATCAGAGAAAAAGGCAATCCTCGTTGAAGAGCCCAGGTAATTCAGACTTTAAAAGCCACTCAAGGCAGATCTGATAAGAGCCAACTGGAGTTTTCACACTGATTTATGTATGAGGCAGAATAGCACCCAGGGAAGAAAAAAGGCGGTCTAGAGACTAGTGTGCTAGTCTGGGGGGTGTGAGCGCCAGATTCATTTCCTCTGCACACTCCAGGTTTAAGTGATCAAGGGCCAGGCATCACGGCTTTCTGTGATCTCTCTATAATGGATCACATAGTCTATCTTTTCAGTGATTTTTCTAAGGAAAGATATTAGGAAGATTATGGGGTGCTCCTGTTTTTTTATGGGAATGTGGATAGATAGAAAAAATGGTCATAGTCATATTTCAATGTATTAGACATCTAGTTTCATTACTAGCTCACTGTACAACTTCAATCAATTAACCTGTGAATGCCTGGGTTTATTCATGTATAAAATAGGGAAAGTCACTTAACCTCTCAAGTTTCATCCAATTTGAAACAAAAATTTCTGCAAGTTTCTACTATCCCTCCTTCAGAGGTAGCATCATGGGTTTTTTCCAGACTGTCAAACAACAGCAACCACCACCCCACCCCCGCCAAGAAACACATTTATTAATCAGGCAGCACACTGTGAAAGAGCTCCGTACTAACTCAACCGTCATATGATTTAACTTCACTGTTTGTGCCCAGACTCCATATCTTTAAGCACTCAGCTTTCTGAACAAGCTAAACAAGGAAAAAAAAAAAAAGGAAATCGTAACAAAACAATCACTTTTCTCTCATTTCTTTACATATTTGTTTGGAAGGGAATTTTAATGATTTTAACCAATTTAGAGAATGGATGAAATCCTGGGCTTATCATTAACAGCAAGAACTTCACTGCATTTAGGAATACTGCAATTTCAGCTGCCATGCTCCTGGCAACTCAGTGTCATGGTGTGAACTTAATCGGAGTCTAAGAGGGTCGCAGCACTTGCCTTCGCCGTTAACACTGCCTGGATCTCACTTCCAAAAATATTCCTCTGCAGCTCTGTTCAGTCCCTCTCTGTATGTACATCACACCTAAATTTATCTAATCTTTATATCGTACATTATTTTAGACATCATTCCTGAAAAAAAATTCCCCTGATGTCAATAGAAGTGCTTAGTATTGGCTTCCTATGGATTGGTTTTATGTGGAATCAACACGAATTTTTTCATTGACATCAAATGGGAATCTGATCAAATCTACTCATGTTTTTTTCTTAGGGTTTCACATCTTATTAATAAATGCATGTCCAATGATATCTACATTCCTATAAGTCAAAAAATGAGAGAAACAATTGGAGACAACTGAAGAGTTTACATGTCTATAAGAAAGCTCACGAGCAAAGCCAGAGGGAGAACCAAAAGCTGGGGACAAGCAACCAAAATTAGATATAACTGAGAAAGTCATGCTGCATTTCAATTACCACTGCCAAATGTTATTTGCACATAAAATTGAAACAGAATGCCTGTGAAAATCCATATTTGCTTGCCAAGTGCTTAACAAATCTTTGGTTAAAATTAAGCTTAGATTGCCTTTCTTATATTATATTAGAGAAATTGATTTTTAACCTAGTTAATCTTGTTTCTTCTAAAAGTTTTCTCTACATTATGAAAGGACCCTTGTATGTCCTTGTTTCCCACTGAGCTCTATTGCATTTGCTTCTTAATTCTGTTATTGCATTTAAAAAGTTTTTTTCTCATTATTCCTCTGTGGGAGTATACAATGGACATATCACATCCACTTCCAGCAAAGCTTCCAGTAAGCGTTAATAAGAAAAACAGTAGGAACACTTGGCTAAGTGTGGAGATGGAAGGTCCCAAAAATACCTGAACGGAAATTTCTCTATTAATTAGAAGTTCATTTAAAGATGGGAAAGCCATCTATGTGGTTCTGCTACATTGGCTTTCAAAAGATACCATATTTCCTAACTAAATGGATGCTTTAGAAAATTTGAGTCTTTACATGGGCGGAATGGTTCACACCACTCACTCTCCCGAGACAAACACGGAACTGATCACAGTGAAAGTAAGTAGGTTTTTCCAAAGTGCTCTAATTGAAGTCAAGTGAAGGAAAAATTTCATAATTACTCTGGTGAAAACCAAGTTAGCACAGTAATAAACACCAGAAAATCTTCGATTCCACTCTGCACAGGTAAATTATCCTTATATCCTCCCCCATGCCTGTTAAGTCTCGCTTAGAGTTTGCCATTTTAGTTATCTTGCACAATATATACAGCACTGTGGTTTCTGATCTCTATTTTCTTTTTATGACTTCTGTTACCAAAAACCATGCAAGTGGCAAAGAAAAGATTCCCAGGAGCAAGGGTTACCTGCTAGCCAACCTTACAGCCTGCCGCCTTATACCAGCAACACGTGGGTTTCTGACCACACCTGGTGATGTCGAGCCATCACAGTGCCTTCTGCTGTTTATAAGTGCAGATATTTTAACACTTCAATTAAGTAAAAACAGAGAAGAGTAATTTTTGTCCAAAAATCTAATTGGATTAGACATATCATATTGCTGAAAAGGGGCTAGGGCTACAAATCCTAATAGATCCATACAGATAATTTTATTCCTAATGACTGCTTTTCTCTTCTTGTTAATGCAGCAACTAGTGGTTATCGCTAGTAACCTTAATCAGCTGTGGATGAAATGCAATGTAAATCTCAAAATGAAATGGTTGTTGGAGGAAAACAGTTTCTTTCCTTCCATTCTTGCCATGTTTTCCGGCGGTCTCCATCCTCTCACACTCAGATTTACCCAGCAAAGCAACTTACTGCTGCTGCATTACACAGCACTGGTTTCTATAGTTTTATGATGGGATGTTAATGCGCTGGGTCATTCAGGGCTGTTATCTGTACTCCTTCAGACTGTATCATTCCTGCTGGTATAAAAGTCAGGTCTTTCTTATCCAACAAGCTGAACAAAGAGTCTCTGGGGGAGGGAACAGCATCCCTGCCAGCAGGAATACAATACAGAGAAGGGAGTATGTTCATTATTCCTTACAGACCTTCTCTTGCTGCTTTTCCCATTGCTGGCAGGGATTTGGACCTTCAAATCTGGATGAAAAAAATAAAAGGGAAATTTCCTCCTGCTCCATCCTGTAAAGGCAGGCAGAGCAATTGATCTCAAAACTTCTTGGGCTACTTCATACACACAGATACTTTGAAATATTGACATTATTAATGAATACTATGAAGGCTGCTTTGCTTCCTCCTTTCCAACTGCCTCTCTTCCTCCCTTTGAAAGCGTCAACTTCAATCTTCACAAAGAAATCCTTCATTTCTAACTAGAATGCACTGAGGCCATCTTAAGCTGAATTTGAGTGATGTCAGGTCACTTATTTTGTAGACATCCATGAATCAATGAGCTATAAGTGAAAAAAACCCCATAGCTTACATTGCAATAGGTCAGACTAGATAGTTGTAAATGTTCTTTCTGGCTTGTTACTCCATATCTGTAACACATTACTTTCTGGGAAAAAAAAAAAATAAAAGCAGGAATATTTTAAACGGGCATCTGAAGCAAGACTTCAATATCTGTATGAAGATCTTTAACCAACAGCTTTGTTTTCTGAACTGCAGCAAAACCAACAGCTGCAAATAACCTATTGAAACACTCCATTTCAATATACACTTCAGTAAAAAAATCAGGTAAGTCATTTCTACAGCATCTTACAGATATTACTGTAAATTTGAAGCCTAAAAATTTCTGTGTTGGCTCATGAAGAGAGCTGTGCAGATACAAACACAAAAGTGGAAGTAACATGCCAGTCTGCAGTGCACAGCTCATTTCACCTTCATTTCCTTGTGTGCCAACCCTTGGACACGACAACCCACGATGTCCATGGTGTGCATGTGAACATCCAGCCTGTGACCAAAGGAATGGAAGTGATCCAAAGAAGAGTTTATTCCCCATTGTTGATCCCTGATGAACATGAAAATGAGGAAGGCAGTAAATTAGCTGCCTGGCTATTTCTAATTTAAAATTAGATACTGCATAAGGGTGTAAAAAGGTTTGATTACGACATTTGATTCATTTACAGCAAGGTGGTTCCAGACGTTGTTGTGCATTTTATAGTCGCTTTGGAATCCTGGTGCTTTACAACTTTCTGCTACAAAAGTTTCCCAATTAAAATAGAAAAAATATAGTTCACTATGTAACACTTTTTAAATGAATGTACAATTTAAATGTTATTGTTTCTTCCAAAATGGGTCTCTTTGGAATACACAACAGTTGTGATTTTTCAGGGGAGTAAGAATAATATACATAATATGGCAGTTGGAGCTAACAAACAATATGACTCTGTCAGTTTTACATATACAAACCAAGAAGGTTGCAGCAGAATTATGGGCAGTATTTTTAAAAGAATACTCACAGTTAGAAGCCTCATCTGACGTTACATGTTCCTGCTAGTAAACAGCTCTGGAACTACTTATCACAACTTGCACGGTTTGCATATTAATGTTGTAATTGCCAGAAATGCAAGGTATATCTCAGCAAGCAGAGAATTTGGGACTCAGGCACAGAACTTTAATGCCAAAGGAAAACACTTTTTTTCCATGGGGAGCGGTGCTCTTTCCCACCAACAGCACCAAAACAGCAGTTCCCATCAAAATCTGTGAGGGCTAACAGCAGCCAGCTTCTGGCCCGAGCCCAGGAAGAAGTGGTGTTCCTGGTGAGCAAGGAGAGATTGTCAGTACAGCGCCTGGTAGTTCAGGGCATTTTTCTGTTCAGTAAGAGTTTCAACAGACCACGTGTGTGCATGAATGCACAGACACCCACACACAGCCTTCTTGTGAAGGAAGGACGTCACATAAACCACAGATCCAGTCCTGGCCATAATTAAACTGGCACAACCGTGCCAACCCCTCTGACTAACATCGTTGATGTTTATAAAAGTCAAGCCAATAAGACACAGTTAGTACCCTATCCTTCGTTTAAATTCTTTGTAAAGGCACTTCCCTGTGACACTGTGCAGCAAACAGATCAACGGTGTTCATACGCTTAATGGGGCCATTAGGAACTCCAAATGCCTCAAATAAATAACTAATTGCCAAAGCCCTCATCTTCTTCCTGCAGCTTTTACAGCCCTGCCAGCTGAGTTACCTACACTCAGTGGGTCTCATTCTGTGAATTAATCAGTCTCTGGCTATTGTACAGACAAAAATACAAATTCAGGTCTCAAGAACTAGAAATGGATGGACAAGAGATGTTACAAGTTTCTTAACAGAAAGAAACCAAGGAAGGAAGAAAGAGCAAGGCAGAGGAAGCAATAACATTGTGAACCCTTCTCTAGAGATCAGCTAGCCTAATTCAGAAAACATAGTGATTCTCTGATCAATTACAAAAGCTCTGTGGCTTGTTTAGGACTTTTCCACATACAAAAAAGAATTTTCTTCCTTCCCATGGTTCTCCCATTTCATGTGGTTCCCAATGCCATCTGAACTGTTACAGGTAGAGAATTGACTGGATTTGTGATCTGCTTTTCAAAGTATAACACAAGCTCAGAACCCCAGCAAAGGCACCAGGTACACATGACAACAGAATTCAAGAGAAAAATAAAGACAAATAAGAGGCTCTTGCATTACAAACACTGGACTAAGGCTACCCTTGTAATAACTTCAGATGTTGAAAATTACAACAGAGATGCACTGTTAACTGTAGCTTATATTTGCCCACCTCATTATTATAATTCTATCAAAAAAAAAAAAACCAACCCAAAAAAATCCAAACCAGAATTTCCTTACAAGATTTTGCTCAAAGTTAACACAGAAATAAAGTAACCCCCGGCCAATACAACACTGTACAGTGCAGAAAGAACTAAGCATAAATATTTACCTTTTTAATAGCCCAAACCAGAAGAACGAGCTACAAACATCTCAGTATAATTTTTGTATTTTACGACTGGAGTTCCACGGATGTTCTTGTTGTGCTTTGTGTTATGCTCACATCTTACCCAACGCTTCCCAGAAGGCAGGCTCAGTTCAGGTGTAACATTGCCCCATAAAGTTAATGCAGTGAGGACTCTTTTTAAGGCTTCCGCAGATGCTCTCATTTAAATCGTCATGGGCAGAGTCCTCCTGCAGAATAATCACAAATGAAATGATTGATATAGAACAAAGACATCTGTTGTTTTGTAGCTTATAAGAACCTCCCACTTCTTCTCCTAGGGAACATTTATCTAATTCTTCTCTTCTATATGCATGAACTATGGAAATCAGTAGGAATCTTTTCAATGACACCAATGGGGTTTGAATTAATCCTCCTTATTTACAATGAAATTTAGCCTGTCAAATCCCTGCGGTAGTATTTCATATAATACGCAGACTCAATGTGTTATGCGGTTAGAAGACTAAGTTCTTATTAGGATATGGAAACACTGAAGACGTAAATATTGGGCCTAATTTAGCAAAGCACTTAAGTGCATGCTTAATGTTAAGCATATGAGTAGCCCCATTACAGTCAGCTGGATTTCAAATTAAGCACATTTTTAAAAATATTGCTGGAAGCACTACTCCAATCAGTGTCCTGGAACCAGCTAAGACAGATGAACTATTTCTTTATCATAAAAGGATCAGTGAGACAAAGGAAAAAATGTTATAATTGGATTTAGAATAGAAGAGAGAGACGCTGGCAGGGTAGAAAGCATTATTTGCTTTCACTGTTACATTTCCTTTGAGAGTCTGCTGTCACCCCAAGTATTTTTATATCTTGCAGCCTTTATTCCTGCTTTTATTTTATTCTCTTTTTTGGAATAATCACATCCCTTGGCTTCTTATCTGTTCTCCTTTATATATTCCCCCATATTCTTTGCCTACTATTCTACCCTGCTCTTCCGGAGAATGAGGTGAGAAAAAGGCAATGTAAAATTTGCACTGTGCCAGGCCCTCAGCTCCTAAGATTTGTGATATAAATTTTATTTGTTGAATGCCTCAGGCTCATTATATTTGCCTTCCTTTATTGATTCTGGATATCTGACAGTTACAGATTATAGAAGATGGCCCATGTAGTAGCTTCTTGAGCACACCTCCCTACTCTGTCACATGGATTGCTGTGGCTGCTGTAACAGTTTCCTCTCATTTGCACTTTCTCCATGTTCTGTGGATGTTTCATAAACACAAGCATCATCCTCGTATTAAAGGCTGATATTCTTTTCTAATAGGTCCCATTTCCCTAGAATCTGAACATTTCTTCTAGGATCTAAACAATAACCTTCACTGGGATAACATCAACTGCCTCCTGCATTTGGGGAACTGAAGAAGGATATGAGTGACCTGTTCCTGTTAGTAGCAGGAACTATGAGGCAAAGCAAGCATCCTAGGCTCTGCAGCCCAAGAGTAATGCCTGGGTGCCAGACCGGCTGCTTCACAGCATGCTTTATGAGGGTTCTGGAGGAGAATGGGTATCTCTGCTGAGGCGTACAGCATTCAGCTGAACTTTTAGTTTCCCACCAGCAAGCAAAAGCAGAGATGTTCGACACAGGGACCGCAAATCCTACTGTATGCAGGTTGGAAGTTCTCACTGGGAAAGGGAGGAGTGTTCATCCAACCACTTGCAGGTACCTCACTTGGGCATCTACAACGTATTGCCCGGACAGTTAACGGACTGAAGTGGTGGCTCTTGCATTCGCAATGGCCTTCAAATGCCAATGTTAAATCCCCTGCACCCTTTGGTGCTCCAGGTCTCAAATAAATGCTTAATGGAAAAAAGAAAGCTGCATGTGAAAGGGATTATACTTGGCAGTTTTTAAGCCATTTGTCAGGAATTGAGTGAGAGGGATGAAAACAAAGGAAACAGGCATGTAATGTATCTTTGCAGCAGGTACAGAATTGAAATGCCATCGTGCCAACAGTCAGCGTGAGTAAAGTTAACCGGGAGCCTCTCTTAATAAAAGCAGGGTCTTTCAACAAGCTGGAACACAGCCTGCACTAAGACTCTTAGACTGTTTAAGTTCTTACACGGAGTCAACACTACCTCGGTATCTCAGCCATAATGTGACCTCCTGTGCACCTGTAATCCCCTCGTCATACTGTATGTTTGCATTTTATGTAAACATTTAGAACTCAAGGCAGACGAAAAAGCTTTTAAAACTCTCAACAGCTTGAAAGGTCAATGAAATGAAGCACTGATAGTTACATCCCTACTCCTTGCAGAAACAACATTGCAGGATTCATTTCCAAGGCTGTCTGAATACATTGTACCCAGGAAATTCCTGACACCTCCTTTACTTCTAAGTCTTCATTTTACTGGAAGAAGTCAGTTGAAAATGATGGAGTTGAGTTCAGGTGAAAGAACTTGACTTACAAGCATGACGGCTTCTGTCCTCTGCAGGAACAATATAATGCAGATGATACATGAAAGGAATACAAGGATTCTCACAGATAATTTAATTACTTCAGCCTGTAAACAACAAAAGCTTATCAAAGTTAGTATGGCAGAGATGCTCAATTCGTAAACACTGAATGTTAGTTAATGAAAACCTTGTTTTCTGTTTTAGAATAACGTGGGTTTTTTAGATCCAGAAATTTCACTTGAAACCCATCCTTGAGCAAGCTCACCCTGGCTCCCATGCAGGATTATCCATCATATTGGTTCAAAGACAAAGCTCCTTATACAGACTGAATGTTTTCCACGTTTACCATAATTGCACACTAACACTCAAAAACTAGCTTAGGGCAGATTAAAATAAGAGATGATATGTAAACCTCAAACTTTCATTTTACAGGAATTGGACATGTTGACTTAAAATCATCCATGTTTATGAGGTGAGTCTTACATACATTCATTTTAATTCATTCTTAGTACTCAGGTAATACAAGAGGAATTGCTTAAAAGCAAGTAGCGGGATCCATGAAGTATTACACAAAATCTAGCGTAACAGTAAACTACCGGAGTGGAACTACAACGGAATCTGGAAAGTATTAGTAAATATATTGCAATTAAAAGAATGGTTTTTTACTTCATTATGGACTATAAGAAAAGGTGTTGAAAATTATGAGAGAACATTCATTTATAGGTGAAACAAGGGCTGCATATTTTTCCCCACAGCCAATAGCAGTCTATTTTCCCTGCAGTATTTAGTTATTACTGTGACAAAAATATGATTTAACCCGGGGCATAGCTGTTAATATCCACTTATCCTGGAGCAGCCTGTGCAGTATATTAGTGTTGTCCACTTAAAAAACTCAATAACCAAGTTTTTAGCAGACTACATAGAGTCCGGTGCATCTTCCTTTCTAGATGTTAAAGCTCCACATGGGACAGTATTGCATTGTTATTATTTTCAGGATTTGAACACATACGCAGTTTAACAAATTAATCTTCTGTCTGAACACCTCGGCGTATTAAGAGAGAGCTCATGCTCAGATTCAGTCATGATACCAGTTCAAGAAATTTGTAGTGAAGTGAGAAGCATACATGTAAAACCCACACTCTTATTTTCTCAAAATGCCTTTTACTCCAGCGCATTGAAATCACATCACATTCAAGTGCCAAATATCTAAATAGAACTAAAACCTGCGTAGCTTTTGTCCTGGCTCTGAAAAAAAAGGGATAAAATCCTCTGTAGGGCTGGATCTCACAAGTAGCAGCAAATACACTCTTCCTCCACTCTTTAACAGATTTAATTTGATTTAGTCCTGTAGAATTTGTCACAGCAACTATATTAAATCTTTCTGAAATAGGCAGGGGAAAATCTCATGGTAGTCCAATTTCAAAATAAATTATATCATTTAATTAATTAAAGGGTATTCAAGAAGGATCTCAAATATAAGCCAAAACCACATTAGCAGCAGCAGCTAAGTTAGACTTGACTTCATTTTTGTTTACTGTTTTAAGCTTGGTGACCTATCTTGCTGCCTAAGATCTGGGCTTCAGTTGGCCGAACCTTAAAAGGTTCAATGATCTTTCCTTGTCTTCCAGAGACTTATCTGCATGGATTGCTTTCTTCATATTTTTCTGCCCTTTCAAATATTGCTTGGGAATAATAAACACAGGCTGACTGTATAAAACAGGTGGCAAAAGTCAGAGATTTCATATTCTGTCAGAAAGATCTAGATGTGGCTGTCAAATGAAAAACTCCACCAAGAGATAGTATTCTCACTGAAAGTATTCATAAATACCTTATTAAAAAGACCACGACATTATTGGCATAGCAATACCGCAGGTCATATACAGGTCTTTTCTTTAAAAAAATCGGTACAAGGCAGATAACCCACACTCAATTTCACATCGGTATGGTGGAAAATTAATGCTTTGTATTTCTAGAGGAAATTAGACTTGCATTAAGCAGCCCAGTCTATGTGCAAATACTTTGTGGCAACGCATTAAAATGTACTTAAAGTGGAGTGTTACTCGATGTTCCAGAAGTTACGAAGTAACACTTGATTTTTCAATTTTTCCGTTCTTCTTCCCTTCCTTTCTTCCTATGCAGAGTAAGGAGGCAAATAACCCTGCTGTGGGTTATTCAGCAAAATATTATTTGCTGAATACCGCACATTAGGCCAACAATCAGAGTAGAGGGCACATTGTAGTTGTGCTGAATTTTAGCCTTTACAGGTCGTTTTCTCTCAGTTTTAACGGACAGGTTCATCTCTTCGTATTGTTATACTGGTATAAAGGCCTAAACAAAAGCAAACAAAAGATAAAGGCACAAAGTGCAATCAAAACTCAGCAGTTTAAAACCAGCCAGCCTGCCTTGTTTTCCAATGCAATTTATTTTATTGCCTTGTGTACTAACACTAAACCACTGTATCATTCAGCTGAAAGGGTAAATTTGGGATCTGTTCAGCTCTCAGCGTTGTCCCTAGTGCACCGCAATTACAGAAACACCTGGTTTGAATAATTTCTCTGCACTCTACTGTAAAAATTCAGTGCTCAACAGACCAAAATTTCACCTCAGTCTGCAATATAAATAATGTATGTATAATGGACTCAGATTTGTAAAGGGCTGTGCACTTCTCCCTGGTGTCTTCAGTTACCGTATTCATCATGGAACAACTTAAAAGGGGAAATGAGATTTGTTAAACTTTTTTCTGACATTATATGCAATAAGCATTTTTTAAAAAGAGATTAATTTGGAGCTTGGCCAAACCTTATCCGTTCTGGAGATCAGCCTGGAATTGTCTTCTGGGAACATGGTAGCTCTCATTCCTGACATAAAGCAACTATCACCTACCATCCCTTGATGGGACTAACAGCGGTTTTGCAGGTATATCTGAAACTAAAATATTTTTTATATTTCCGCACTATTTTCTTCTTCATTAGGAGTTCATTTTTCAGATTGCATTTTATCTGATGCTCATTTTGTGTCTCTCCTATATGTGATTTTTATTTGCCAAACATTGTCATCAAACTATATTCATACATTAATGTTGGAACACTCACACAGATGCATAGTAAACCAAAGATTTTTAAATGCACCTACAGTAAACCCAACACTAGGAGTTAACCAAACACTTGGAGATTTGATATTCGGAAAATAACCCTGCGCACTTGCTAGTTTTGAAAACTTCCATGATGCTTAGAGCGACACAGAAGGCGAGCCTTGTCAAGTCACCTATGATGCCGAATACAAGGTTATTTCTTTCCATGCAGGACGGACTAGTTGGCTGGTGCTGTCAGCATGTTATGCAAATGTGCTAATCTGCATATGCAGCTATTTCATCTGTAGCTTCTACCATGCTTAGGTCTATAAACTTCAGGGTGCTCATAGCTACAAAAAATTACTTTCCAGTCACCATGAAGTTCTTCAGCCAGTTAGTAAGTGTTTTCACGTTTCTAAGGTGACAAAAATATATATCATACACACACCATAACCTAGAAATTGGATCACAGGCTACTGGACCAAGACCAGAAGCTATTAGAAGCAGAAATGGAAAAGTTTAGTCATGCTACTTTACCTCCCCTCTCACCTTACCTGTAAGAATCCACTCCATGGTCAAGAAAGCTTCCTCTTAGTTCTTGGCGTGTGTACAAAGATTACATGAAGTAGTGCCCCAAAATATGGCAGCAGTGCAAATACTACTTGGCTGAGCTTACTAATTCACTTCTTCGGGAGCGCCCACTAATCTGCAAATACTAGCAGCTCTTGGGTCCTATTGAAGGAGAGCTTAATAAGAACCAACAAATCCCAGCTTGTACATTTGAGAAGAACATTTCTAAAGCCAAAAATTTCTTAATCATGATAAATCCTCTGTGACTTACATGGGAGCAGAAATATACCCATCCATAATGATTCTCGTGTTAAACAAATATTTTCCTTTTTTGAAATTTTCATTAAAAAGAGAAAATGCCACCTCTTGATGCGGGCTTGGTCAAAACAGGGCTCCTTGCTGCACTGTGCAAACTAAAAACCAATTGCTAGTATTTTTATGAATATGAAACTTTCACTTCGCAAGCCTTATTGGGCTGCTGCTAGCGGCCAAAGAATTGGCACATTTTTTTGTTTCCTGTTTGGATGAGTGCTAAATCTCCTCTGGCTCAGATGCCCTGAATACATATTTTTCCTAATCCTGGCAACATGTTGCTCTGACTTTTCCAAGAACCAGTGAAATACAGCAAGATTATTATTTTCAAAAGGAATACAAACCACAAATATGGCTTGAGGAAATTTATTTCTAAAATGCAGCATAAATGTAACAAAGCCTTCCTGGAACAAAAACCCACCTTAAGACCAAGCATCACAAGCTGCTTCAAAGAAAGATGCAAGAAACACAAAAAGCAGAGTTACTGAAGATGGTTTTAAAATCCTTTCCTATATTTCCCTTTGGGCTGTTACTTAGCTCACAGCATGAGCCTTTGACCACTAAATTTCCTTTTAAAACAAAAAAATCTCAGCCCAAAGGAGTGGGACATTTAAGTTAACGTGAACCAACTTCTGTTAACTGGATCTCTTGGGAGCAAGTCTGGCATGTTTATTGTATGGATGCAAAAAGATTTCCTATTTTTTGTCTTATGGATTTACCTCCTATGTGCATGTACTGCAAAAGGAGAAATACGGTCTCTTCTCTTTTGTTGTTATTCATTGCCTCCTACACCATTGCTATTAATCTTTTTAATTACCAATTACAGATGGATTTGTTCTGATGATCTAAGGTTGGAAAAAAAAAAAAAACATTCAGTGTTCTCCAGAATTTTCACATATTTAATTCTTTTTTACTACATTTAAAAATTCTTAATTTTACAGACTTCCTTAAAGAGCCCCATTCTCCTCCGAGGCAGTTAGAGAGCAAGCCCACAGTCTGCAGTGCTTTATACAACAGCTCCTACTGGAGAAATCCATCTGGGGCCGATTTCTTAACTGTTGTGATTTCATGGATTAAAAATTACTTTAAGCATTTGGTTTTCTAAAAAATGTGACTGGGGATGCAGAGGTAAGAGAAAATTGACATTAGTATGTAAATTGACATTTAGCTTGGGTGGAAGTTAATGAGCTCCATCCTGTCAAAGCCTGAAATTGCCCGTGAGCTTTCCTAGAAGATGCTTCAACAAATGAATATGAACAATTTCCAACAAAAGAAAAGCTTCTGCAAGCTCACAACTTATCTTCAGGCTCTGAGCATTGCTAAACATGAGATCGAAATTTACTCCAACTGCTGCTGTGATCACTGGTATGGAGGATACAAATACATCAACCCTCCGCTCCTCGTGTCTGTAGGCAAAACAAGAAGCGATGCTATTATAGATCTTGCAGGAGCCAACCAAATGGAAGACCTGACTGTCTCTTTGACATGTGTTCATTCAGACAGTAACACATCTATTTCCAGGCCAGAAAATGAGCCACAGCATCAGCAGACAAAAATGCCACAGAGCACAGTCTCTGCTTGAACACCTATGTCCCAGTCAGAGGAAGAGAGAGAACTGTGTGTCACACGTGAAGTGCCCGGTTTTCTATTCTATTTAGTCTTGGGTGACAAATGTTCTATAGCTATATCTGCTATAAAAACTCCTTCTGACAAATGAATGGACAAGAGATACAATCTTTATAGTAATACCATTAAAGAGACTGATTGCAGCCCAAGTCCTCCTCAATCTCTTCAGCAACACTTTGAAAGAACTATGCAATTCTGAAAGTGCCATTATTCGCCATGGCAGTGTGGTAGAAAAGGTCCTGAATGCCCTGGAGAACTGAATGGTCTTGAACGCCCCAGAGGGAAGGCTGTTGATGCTTGAACTTTTGCACCCGAGGTTTCTTCGCTCACTATTATTTGAACTCTTGCAAAAGGCTGATCTCATAAATACTGAATACTCTGCAATATTAATAAGAGATGCTATGATCTGACAGGGCTGTCAGTAGGGGATTGCTAACAGTGTCTTTGAAACAGGTCCCTGAAAATGAAATGGCAACACTCTGCAGCTTCCTACGTACATTTAATGTGACAGGTAGCCACCTTAGCATGTCTACAAAATATGCGGGTTTTAACCCCATGGAAGAACAACCAGGAGTGGAGTCATACCTCATAGAGGCATTCTGGAGACGTTCATGGATGTCTACCACAGGGTGTTAGAAACAGAGCTAATCATTAGCAAGGAGAAGTGTCCCAGATACAACATGTAAATAGCTCCTGGTGAGTGCCTATGGTGCTGACATCTTTTTAGGAATGGGGTTTCTAAAACCCAGCTTCTCACTAAGCAGAAGCCTTCAAGAAGAAAAAGAATGGGAAAGATTCCTTTAAGGAGGAGCAACAGTTTGTGACAACCTTCTTGCCCTCAAAAACGCACATGCTGGAAACTCTGACAGGTCCCCTTCTTTTTCCTTCGATGGAGAACAAACATGACTAATTCTATTCTTTTCTTCGTATTGTTCCTTTTAAAGTGACAAATGAATAAATAAACAACATCTGGGTTGCGGAGTAGCCATCTGGGAAAGTCTTGGAAGTGAAGTGTGGAAGGGCCCCCGGAGAATGCTCAAGAGACAGAGTAGAGAAATTTGAATAGAAAATAACTGCAGGTGCCCTTGCCGAATAAAGGGGCTCCCGCTTACCTGCGTGCGTCTAGCGAGGAGCCCGTCACTCACAGCGCACCGGGGCCGTGCCGGACCGACAGCCATCCTGCACTGGTGTTGACAGAGAAATGCAGGTACAGGATGGAAGTGTCTCCAGTAACTTGACTGGTAAAAAACACAACTTAATGCAGGCACACCATCCCCCTAGTAGCCATTCGCTGCCAATTATTTTTGAATACAGCTCTGCTTTAGACACATTCAAGGTTTTTACACCCGAGCTTTGAGCAGCAATTCATTATATGGTTTATTAGACCTGAAGTGTAGTTTCATGGTCAAATTGATTTAATGTTGATCTTGCCTTTTTCTTCCCCATCTGCAAGCTTGCGTGCTCTCCCCCTTGTGCTGGCACCAGCGTGGCACATTGGGCCCTGCAGCCAGCTTAAGCAGGAAGTCGATTAAGCTGAGTATTAATAATCTTTTGCTTTGGGGCCAGATCAGTTTCCTGAACTGGCTGACTTCTTGGCTGCACAAAAACTAGTTCAGGGAGAAGGGAGAGGATTTGCGTGTGGCGCGGGCTCACTCCCCGCTTCTCAGCAGCGCCGCAGACCTGGGTTATCCAGACTCCTTTGGAAAGCACGTGTGTAAGTGTAAGGTTCCTAACGAAAGCCTCTCAAATCTGCCTCCCTCCCTGACTCTGTGCTTTAGGCCCAGGTGATGTGGGCCCAGGTGATTATGGGCTCAAGCTGCACCAGGGGAGGTTTAGGTTGGATATTAGGAAAAATTTCTTCATGGAAAGGGTAGTCAAGCATTGGAACAGGCTGCCCAGAGAGGTGGTGGAGTCCCCATCCATGGAGGGGTTCAAAAAACGGGCAGAGGTGGCACTTGGGGACATGGTTTAGTCTAGTCTACCCTTGATTGGTTTAGTGTGGACTTGGTGGTGTAGGTTAATGGTTGGACTGGATGATCTTAAAGGTCTTTTCCAACCTAAACGATTTTATGATTCTATGATGTGCTAGAACTGCACCAGCATTATTTTTGCTGCCTTTACTTCAGATCTCTATTTTGCAAGCTTCACAACTGAATTGAACTGTTAACTAAGTGTAGGGAAGGAGAGGAGGATGAACCTTGGCATGCAAGTGATCAGAAAAATTACTTAAATCCATTTTTTAAAAATCGTGGTTTATCTGCTTATTTATTAGACCATCAATTCACAAATACTTTTAACAAAAATTGAGACGGGTTCTCAATCATCATTCGTTATAATGAGAGACAGGAATCTCTCAGCCATAACTAGCAGTTAAATTGAGATATAGGTAGGAAAATAATATTTAGAAGTTAAACTCTTTGACAGGAATTTCATTCAGATGATTTAGTGTAAATGTTAATTTCAGGCTTGAGAACCATAGGATTAGGTTATTTCTTCTTTTACTTGTTTTCAGCTACTATGAGGAGGTAACAGGCTAAAGTCTTCCCCAAATTCTATCTGCCTCTCTGTTCCAAATATCTGAATTACAGGATCTGTTCCCCTCCCAGTTGCACCTTAATAGCGATTCTGATGGTAATGGGATTATTGAGTGTTAAATTCATTCAAGTTGTTTAATAACCTAAAATCTTCCTCGAGGCTTTTACTTTTCCAGCCAAGGAAATATTTTTCTTAAACCAAATTGCGCTAAAATAATTATAATAAAAAACCCCACTCACCAAATGTTCGTGGTATTAAGATATAAATAAAGAAGATTTTTCTTTTTGATTCAAACATATCCCTTCAGTGTTGTGAAAAAGTCCATCACTATGTGTGCATAAGAATTAAATTAACTGGCAGGAGTGGGTAGTAAAACAACGTATCATTCATTGTCCCCGTTGAATGGCGGATTCAGAGAAGGGAAGATTAACTGAGGAGTGTAAAACACAACAAAGGCTGATTCTACAAACGTATGCTGAGATCAGAGCTGCTCACACCAAGGCCCACTCCTGCTCTCCGTACTGCAACAGGAAGGACCCTGCCCCCAGTTGGGGACCGGATCTGCAGGCCGCCGCCGCGACACACAAGCAGTAAAAGGGGAGGAAGTCCCTGCCGCTCTGCCCTTGCACGTTCACCCATGCCAATGCAGAGCCGAGAAAAAAGCCAGCCTGGAACATTCCAGCCACCAAGCCAGGAAACATGAAATTATTCCTCTCCCCTTAACTGGTTTAGTGGTGGACTTGGTAGTGTTAGGTTAGTGGTTGGGCTGGATGATCTTAAAGGTCTCTTCCAACCTAAACGATTCCATGGTTCTGTAATTCCTCTTGGCAACAGTCGCCCTTTTGCTTGCGCTGCTTCAGCATTTTGAGGCTCATCTTAATTTTAACTGGGATCATCCCTTGATCGGTGTCGCCAAACAGTCCCACGAGCAATGTTCCCACGTAACTCAGGGTGACGGAGAGCAACGGGCAGCTGGAGCTGCTCCGCGTAAGCTCAGTGCAAGCCTACCTTCAGTGTGAAACTCTCCATCGCTACAGACGTGCTTTACACCCACTTTGCTTTGACGTAGGTGGTTAGGGAATTAAAACTTCCTTCAGTCTTAACAAAAAAATTCTTCTTTGTGAAGTAGGAGGCTTTTCTCCTATTCTATCCTGCACTTGAGGTACTGAATTTTGCAGAGCAGACATAAAATTCACATAGAATTAGTACTCACTTACATAACGTGTCAATAGATAAGCTATGAAGTTTTACTGCTCACATTTAATTCTCATGAGTGAATGCTCATAAAGCTGGTCAATCAAACCACACCTGCAGCTTTTCCTTCTTGAAAGTATCTCTGTAAAGGTCTAAAAAGCTTCAATTAAAGGAAAAGAGCTAAAAAGCCCTAATTAATAAAATAAACTACAAAGTCTCCACAGGGTTTAGATGGAAGGAGTGTATAACATCCAGTGTCCTGGGAAGAGGGGTTCTGCACCTATGATTTTTATGAGCATTTAAATGGCCTGCAATAGGTATCTGGCCTTATATCAGCTGCTATACTGAATATTTTAAATTGCATCTTGATCTGGGCACCCATCTTGTAGGCTTCCCTATTGTCCACTGAAGCAAGTAAATACAGCAGAGACAACCACAATATTTTTACACCTTTGTTACGTTTGTACCACATCCCCACCCCCTGCCCTAATATCTTACGGGTGTAATTCTACTTTTACTGAACTGAGTGATAGAAATTTCTACTGACTGATCTTAAATGATCATAAAAACATGCAATTTAACATTTCCCGCTGTGGTTTCTTCTAAAATCAAACTTTGATATTTCACAGATCTTTGTTAAACTTAATCTCACTTTTTAAAAACCACTCAACTGCGTATACTTGGGAAAGTAATAAGGTAAGTCCTGTGCAGTCAATAACTCTCTGAAGAATAAGACCAAATTTCAAGAGAGGCAACATTTAAGCTTTACAGTGGGATATAGCTGTCCTACACTCTTTGTTTGAACAGGTATGTAATATTTTACAGCTTAGGCAGGAATAAAAAAAAGAAAACAATACAGCTAGTCTCACTTGGAGGCGATGACATTTTTCCACAAAGCTGATAGCAATAAATAAACTTCCGCGGCTTATTGTTTATGTACCAAAGTTTCAGCGTTATAGCCTGATGAAAAAACAGAACAAACTGAGTCCATAAGAAAGGCAACATATTGCTGCCAGTGTTCTTTCAGTTTTTTTTCCCTTGTTTACCAAGTTGTGCACTCAGGTTTCATAGCTCATTATATCACATGTCATATAGATATAATATATATACACGCACCAGGTGGATAGAATATCGATTTCACTTCCTTGTCCACCTGGCTGCATTGTAGCACCTAGCTACTTAATCAAAATGCTGCCAAACTCTTAACAGTCCTCCGTCATAAAAGATGAAAATTAAAGCAATGACATTTATACATTTGAGGATCAGATGCTAAGGTAATAATAGCCTGTTACTATGAAGAGTTGGAAAAGGCATAATTTAAAGACTTTTTTGCTCATGGGCATAAAGAACACATTATGCCATTGCACCTTGCTCACTGCTATTAAGTATAACCTTGACTAATCCAGCACAGCACAACTTGTTCCTCCTTCCCCTCCTTGCCAGCCCGTGGCCAAATAATTCAATGAGCTTTTATGTGGCTCTTTCACTGAAAGATCGGTGGTTTCTCTTCACTTGAATTGTAAGCTCAGTTCTTGCTGTTCAAAAATCAGGAGACGCTGTTACACTCAGGTTGCACCACGTTAGTAGGCAAAACTGCCCTGCTAGCCCTGGAAAGAAACTCCAAGTCTTACGCCTCTTGCACCTTCTGGGCCAAAAGATGGTTTAATAATCAAGAGATCGACCCGCGACTGACGTTCGATGAGAAGGCGTGCTCAGCTGGAACTGGTGCGTCAGCTCCGTCCTGGGCTACCTGTTAATTGGCACGCACAAGCTTGAAAGCTGGGCCAGAATCCAATCCCTTACATTTGCAGTTAGTTACAGTCTTCCTGCACTGTCATCCATGCAGAACACAGCCTGAAATACTCTCATTATAATTTAATCTAAACCAATTGGTTTTATAATTTATTGTTATTTCTGGTTTGCAGAAAAATAACTCGGAAAGTGAAATGAAACCACTAACAAGCAAGTATCTATTCCAACATCGCTTCACGGACTCTTAAACACTTCAACACTTCTAGCTTCACTTTCATGTTTGGAGAATGGCTGCTTACATTTCAGCAAACCTATCCATTATTAAGTCTAGCTATCATCCATGAATTCATTTATGTCAATCAGATTTTGTGTGATATGCAGACTGGCATTAAAAGACAGCAAATACCTTTTTTGAAATTTCAGTTACAGGTTGATGGGAACCAAGTCCATGAAACAGAATGAGATTTTTGGCACGCTCTTTTTACGGTTCCTGAGAAAATAAAAGCTTTGTAATTTATTAGAAACTGGAAAGATACCTTTGTTTAGTTTAGCTGTGCCTCAGACTCTCCTGATCTCTGTCAGCAAGTGCTAAAAAGTTAAAAGGGAGGAAATATTGTAAAATGCCACTAGAAGGTAGTGCAGTCTAAGATTGAATACAAGGACTCTTGGGCTCAATTCCAGCCTCCAGAAATTTGCTGGGGTTGAAAGACATTTATGTGCAGACAGCCATCACGAGGCGTACACACCTTTTGCATTCCCACATAAATGAAAAAAAAAAAGTTAAATGATGCATTGGCCGGCTGCGCTGCGTATGGATGGCGAAACTCAGCCCGGGGTATTGATAGCCTGCGCTTCCGCTCCCCGCTGCCCGACTATAAGCACCACATCAAGATAACCCGACGCTTCGGTGGGATGCATTAACGTGCGTTTGGAGATCATTGAAGGGGATCAGTGAGCGTGCAACCGAGAGTAATGTAATGACACCAAGAAAAAGACAGAAATCTTTAGGCTGAATTCCAGGAAAAATTGTCTACGTTCCCTATGACTATGAAACAGACTCCCGGAGAAAACAGTGGGAAGTTTCCATCAACACTTTATTAACAGGACAAAGCAAGAGGGGAAAAAAAAAAAAATCACTAGGAATAATGCTTCAGGCGGAAGGGAATAAATAATCTGATTCAATTCCTTCTTCCCTCTCTCCTCTGCTATGTCTGACAGAGCTGGTCGCCCCGGCTTTGGGGCATTTCTCTCCGTGCCTGTTAGGTAGCTACCGGGAAGGAGGGCTAGGTCTGGAATGCTCTGCCCAATTAACTATAAATTCCCAGGAGCAATCAAGGTGGCAGTGGCCAAAGTGCTGCTGCTTCTGTCAAAGCCTGAGGGGGAAAAAACTGCTCATTGCCAGCCAGGCACCAATGCAGAGCAAGTGGTTGTGGGCAGCCGGCACTCCCAGCCGGCAGCACCGCACCGGCTGCCCGGGGCAGGGAACAGCAGCAGAGAGCAAGCTCTGGTCAGTACGAGGTCGCCTGCAAAGCCCAGGCTGGGGAAGGAAGGAGGGAAGGAGGGAAGGAGGGAGGGAAGGAGGGAAGGAGGGAAGGAGGGAAGGAGGGAAGGAGGGAAGGAAGGAAGGAAGGAAGGAAGGAAGGAAGGAAGGAAGGAAGGAAGGAAGGAAGGAAGGAAGGAAGGAAGGAAGGAAGGAAGGAAGGAAGGAAGGAAGGAAGGAAGGAAGGAAGGAAGGACTTCTTTAATTTATAAAACCCAATTGTAATTTTCTAGGCATATATGCATATTCACAGCAACTCTTTAAAGACAATATGATGACGCAAATGGTTTTAAATATTCCTAATCCATGACATATATGCACCTACTAATATCACCTAGACAGAGAAAACTAAGGAGTCTCTTCCTCCCTAGCAGATGTCCTTGAAATTTCCTCAAATGCTTAAATTCCATTTGAATACTTTACCTTATCAACCCTGTCTCACAGAGCAAGGAAATGCATTTTTCAAAGACTATTGACGTGCTGTAGAATAGAAATCTAAAGGGGATACTGTGAAACTCGTATGGTTGGAAATAAATAGGGTAATCTTCATAATGCTGAAGTCACTAAAACAGATGTGACACTTTTATCTGTGGCCACATATATATACAGTTTATCAGTGCAATTACAGGTAGGGAAGATTATATTTATCTTTGCTTTCCTGTGAATTGGAAAAGAAAGAAGATGTCTTCTAAAAGACTAGAACTGAGTGGAAATTGAAGACCTACCTGTTGGGATGAATAAATTTTTTTTTTTTCCTCTGAACTATCAAGAGAGGAAAGGTAAACAAACAGCTACAAAACATATCATTAAACTAATGCAAATCAAATGCATTTAAAAACAAAACCAAACATATTTAGGTATTAATATTAATATTAATATTTTTTTCATTCAGACGATAAAAATGAACATGTTTCTAGTGCTTAGTAAAGGATACAGCCATTGCCTTTTCCAATATTCTGCTAACACAAATGGCTTCCAACTGTGCGCCAAGGCAAGACAGGAAACTTGTCCCTTACCAACCAGACAGCAACGGCAGCTGGCCAGGAGCAGCTTAGGTATTGTAAGCTCGTTTTAGCCACTGTCTTGAGAGCACTTCTCATTCCAGAAGAGCCCACTGTCAGCATAACCCACCCACCTCTGCAGCCCAACAGGCTACATAAGGTTCTCTTCTTCTAGAGGTCAGCATAAAACTTGCTGGTAGCTGTTAGGGAAAATGTTGCAGTCCCAGTTCACTGCACATCAAAATGTTTGACGCTGAGGTCTACTTCTTTGAGTAGGTAGCTCTTCTTCCATCAGAAGAGCCTGCAGACTTGCTGCTTTCCACTGGCCCGTGTCTCCCTTGCCATAACACGTCTACCCTCCTCATTATGACCGTTCTCCTCTGCGTTATTTTCAAAGATCGCATTATCTGCATTCCTTCCCCTCTTCCAAGTAGATGCATGTGGATAATACTTACATGGGAGAAACTATACCACCGAGGCACTGTGAGATTCGTCTTTCTGCTAATGATAGCATAATCGAAGAACACAAAGCTCAGAGGAAGATGAGAAGGAAAAATTACTCTTTGTAGGTGATGGACGGGCTAGTAATCTCACTGCGTCTATATGTAGTGGCATCATATAGGATTCATTATGTGTAATCAAATAGATCCCCCAGGCTCTTTGCTTTATTCCATGAAGCATTAATGGCCATTTTCAGATGAAGGTGGCTCACCAGCTCTTGCAAATGTGCGTGTATTCACACAACTTAATGCCAAAACAAATACCACTACTGTGTGCTTAAAGCCAGCAAAACCAACACCAAGTTTTTACAACTCACTTCACCAGATAACAAAAGCTCACAAACCTGTTAAGAAAACCATGTGAAAGAGAAATTCTTCCAAGGATGACTGGGAAAAATAGTGACGAGTATGAGGTGACTACGTTGGAAATATTTCAGCAGGGATGTTGATGTCAGAAACCTTGGTAGCTGCGGCACACACTTTCCCACCATTCAAAGGCAAACAGAGCAGGTGGTCAGCCTGAGCGGTCACCGCCTTAAATTTTCAGGCATCTGCTCATATGAATTACAAAAGCACTGCCCATATGTTTTTAGATATCCTTTCAACTCGTTTTAATAATGGAAGTGACATTTTAATTTATGGCGTGATTTTATAAAACGTGTTATTCAAACAGGTTTTAGAAGTGCTTTAAATAGCTGTTATCAAAGAATTTCTCGCCTAATAAAAAGACCTAAGAGCCACAAGCAACTCAGTGTAAATACTTTTCACCTTCCCCTGCTTGCATCAGAAGAGTCACGTAAGGCTGTGTGCGTTTGTTCGGTGTGTCAAGCTGCAAAACCTCAGTACACAACTAATGTGTTTATTTACCATTCTTGTTTCGTTCGAAGTCAGCCGTTCCAATGGCTTCCCTGCTATTATGTATATTGTAGGTTTTGCCCAAATGCATTTAGGAGTCAGCTTGCAAAGACAAATGCTCTCTCTGGGGAACTTGCTATATTGAGGAGATATGTATTCCTTTGTAAACTGTTTATTTAAGAAGTTCTTGAAGCTGGCGTTACCCAGGGATTCTGAACTCGGTCCCAGAGACTCCCTTCAGGATTTCCTAACGATGACGTTCTTCAACATACCTGAAATTCATTACTATGTACTCAGGGTTGCCTGAGGTTCAGACTTAAAAGGTGACTCCTCCTTTGATGCCTGAGCTAGAACAAAACTTTAAAAGATCTCCGGATTTCAAGGCATTCTGGGTTCTACTTGTTTGTAACAATTAAGTGTCCAGATTTTTAAGTAAGTTTACAAGGTCAAGTGATCACAAGGAGATAAAGGAATTTGGATCGAAGCTTATGAGCTTAACTGCGTGGGGTTTTAAGACAGGCCTACGCAGAGGAAGCAGTGTTCATACCACTGAGAATTTGTAAAACGGTATGCTGGGCACTTTTGTGAAAGGTACACGCTGGAAAGGATTTGGGGCTTTCCCCTGTTATATAGAGGAACAGTCATGCGTCAGATATTCCAGAGAGCCTTTTGAGCTAGGCGATGGGAAACTTGAATAAAAACATGTCAGGCACTGATAATTCAGGCAATTCCTGTGGTATCTAAGTTTCCCCTGCGTTTCAGATCAGTACAACTCAGGACAGTTAAAAAACGCGAAATCCAGCTAATGGGAAAGAAGGTTTTATGCAGAAAGGGACTGTTCCACTTCCCTGGAATGGTTTCTGTGAGGGTGGCAGCACGGATGTATGTTCATGGTATTGCTTTTAAGTGCCAGAAGTTGACACTATTGAAGTTTGCTTCTACACCAGTGCATTAGTCATCTCCTGGATATTCAAGACTTGTTTGCCCCTTGGGCGCACTTGAGGGAAATATGACTGATGGCAATAAAACTACTTGCAGAAGGGTGTTATTGCCAACAGACAGTAACAGGGTTGCCTCTCTCCCAACAGGCATTTGCCATATATATCAAGACGTTTATTATGAGCAACTGACTTCTCCAGAGGAGCCTAAATTCCTTCTGTACTCCTGTCGGAGGATGTTCTGCCATACCAAGAAAACCCTCTTTGACACGTACACCGATAGACCTCATTTTACAGAATGGCAGAACGGTGGAGGTCAGAAGGGACCTCTGGACATCATCTACTGCAAAACCCTGCCCAAAGCAGGTTGAACAGAATGGCTTGCTCAGGACACCGTCCAGCCTCTGGCAGGGATCACTTGCCCTTTGATCTTAGGTTTAGCTCATTGTTCTGCTTCTCCAGACAGAATCTCTGCCCGGAAATCTTTCTGGTGAGATGGCTGCACAATTTCCCAGCGCTGGTCCAGCACCCGGTTATGCATCTGCTGCTGTCCCCTATAGGGAACAGGTGGGAAGAAAGCCCTGAATATACATGGAGGTGGGGAATGAGAGAGGCTAATAAGCATTCGCAAGCGAGCCGTTTCAGCGGCCTGTCCTTACAATATGCACTAGAAGATGCCCAGTGGGATCACCTTAGAAGAACTGATTTTATTGCCCTGATCATCGGAGGGCTAACCATGACTCCGTAAAACCTTTTCCACTTCTACAGGAATTATGTGCTGTTCAGGCAGGGGTATCCACACATCACTGGTTTTATATTCCTCACTCAAGCTGACTACATCAATTCCCACTGAACAAATTTCTAGCATGTCTCTCACTCTCCCTCTGTCCTGATACTTACAGATTTTATTTGGTTTCTTATTGTCATGCTCAATTCCATGCTGTCAGCTTTGTTTTGTCTTAATTGCCAGGGATTTCTATGTAAATAGCTTCATTGCACCCTTCAGTCTGTGTTTTAAAACTCTAAAATGATAATCAACATATTTAAAATTAAAACAGCTGAAGCACAGGAATACTTAAAATGTTCATTTCAGGAAAGGAAATGTATTCAAAGTAGGTTTACATCTATATGACCCACTCTGTTTTTATAGCTGACACAGCCTTCATATACCCATACAAAAATCTTTTATGAAAAAAAGTGTCCTTCTGGTACACTGTCATATTTCTGGGCCAAATTATCAGCTGGTTTTGGCGAAGAAAGCTCCTTTAACTTCAGTGCTTAAGTATGATTTGAATGGAGACACTAATTTACATTATTGGAGACTACAGCAAGAGACCACCCATCAGCCCACATCCACATCCAGAAATGCAGTGGATTACAGTCACTGCAGGCTCTGACAAGCATTAATTACACCGTGATGTCTGGCCCAGGTCCGATCAAAGGCCTGCTTGGCCTAGGATTGTGTCTCTGGCAGCGAACGCCGAAGGAAGTCTGTTAGAACTATCTCAGCCTTCAGTGATCTGCATGCAGGCAGTTCCAAGGTCAGAAGTGGCATCTTTGGTTTTAACAGCTGCCGACAAACTCTTTTTCCACAGTTTTTTCCTCATTCATTGATTACACTTTACATTTCCCAGATAATTTCTAGCCAGTAGCCAAATTTACCTAGATTATTGCACGAACCTCCTAAGCGTCCTCTGGGATGGATGCTCTTCTTTTACAGGTTAGTAAATGGAGGTACAACCAGGAAGAGAGCTTGAATTTCACAACTATGATCACCTGAAAACCCTACTGCTTGTAAACAGATGCAAAACAAAACCCATAAAACTGAACAACAACAAAACCCAAACCAGAATCAACACAAGCAAGGAGGGCAGAATTCAGATTTCAGCCTCCTTCACGCCAAGCATGTGCGGAGGCTGGCAGAGTGTTAGATACCGCTTAAAGTTACCGGCTAATCACAACCAAAGCTGCTCATGCAAACGAATCTATTTAACACGTTTTTCAACTCACAGGTGTCATTTAAAACCAAAGCCAGCCCTTGCGAGAGGGAGGCTTTTGGATCCTCGATGGATGTTGCCTACTATAGGAAGAGTTGAAGAATCACACTCTCATACAGGAAGGCTTCTGCAGCGTACCTCTGGTCTTCTTGAACATATTTCCCATTGGCATTTAATCATATCTGAGCACAGACACTTGACATTAATATGCGTTATTTACAATTAAAGTACTTTTTCAACTGGCAGTCTTCGTAAACAATATATTAATATTAATTTCTAAACTTACTTGTAGATCAGTTAAGCTGCATCAACAAATTTGACGCTAATGGTAACAGATCTATGAAATACATGTGTTGAATATTTTATAATGTTGATATAATATCTGGAAATTAAAGAAAATTAGTTAAGCTGTGACTGGGTACAGAAGTAGGCCATATCCTGTGTATTTTTAACTCATTTTCCGCTAATTAGAGCAGAGGGTATGCGTAGTTAGGCATATAATTAAGCAATAATACCCTAGCGATTCAGTAAGCGCTACTGGTAGTTTGCTAATTAACAACTTCATGAAACCTAATAGTAGTTCTCTTATCACTTCAATCAATGAGTTATTGATCTTGTAACAATATGGACATATCTGAAGACATAACTGCCACCAACTGCACTCATATAACCTCATTTAAAATAGAACCTAATCACTGTTTTTCTGTAAGAGAATATTGGCGGGGTTTTGTGTAGGATTTCCAACTGTATACAGCAGTGGATAATTCTGTCACATTACAGTTAAGTTACTGGAAAGTGGCATAAAGGCATACAATCTGCAAAAGCAAAAAAAGAAAGAGTACTAGCCTAAATTTATTCTTCTTGGAAACCTTACATTCAAAGAGTAGATAGATTTAAAAGGCCTATTATATCAACCAGATTCTCACCTTCTCAATAAAAATGATTACACACTGTGCAGGATTAAGTCGGGTAGGTGTGGATGCTTACTCCTGTTTCTGGGTCTAGACTATCTTTTTGGTACTGTGCAGAACTGAGTTTCTTGGGGGTCGTTGTATATTTATAAAAGCTGTCCAAGAAAATACAAATAAAACGGGAATACTCAGCGAATCTCTCCCTCAGTGCTAATGCAGCTCCTAACCCCTCCTGTACCTCAAGACAGTGAAGAGTGAGCATTACAAGTTTTCCGGATAACAAGACCAAAATTAACAATGACAGTACAATTTCCTTTATAATTATTCCAGTAGCAGAAATAAATACAGTCAGACATCTCTCAGGATGAGATTGATGCACTTGATTTTGAACAATAATTTAGTTTCAGTTAATGAAGCCTGTAATATTTAAATGGTACCCTTCTTTGCTACATGAAGTGGTGCAAAAAGTCTAATGAGTGATTAATTTTTAAAAATTATAATGGTTCCAGAATATTTCATCATTGAATGATTCATTGGACAATGCCAGATTTAAATATCTGGCAAAGATTTCTTTCTTATAAAGGATTACACTCTACTAAACCCTGAACATAGCAGGCCAAAGATGACCATTAATTTTTTTCCTCAGTTTCAAAGCGATTTGTCATTAAGTATTAATCTCTACTGCAAAGGAACTGGAGCGCATGGCCTTAGGCATTGAAGCAAAAGAAGTGATCCTTGTGACTTTTTTCCAAGACCTGGGCAGTCTCCAAGGGCTGATAGGAAAGTAAGGACAATCTCTATTATCCTCTCTTGCCAGCCTTGGTGATGAAACCTCCACTTTGGCCAACACAAAATCACCTCCCCGGTGTCTTTGTCACAATACACAGCTGTGGAGTTTTCAGAGGAGAGATGCCGCGCGCAAGTGCAGCTCATCAACGCTGGATCGCAAAACCTATAAACCCTTCGTTCCCAGGTGCCGTGGTTTAACCCGGCAGGCAGCTAAGCACCACCCAGCCGCTCGCTCGCTCTCTCCCCCACCATGGGATGGGGGAGAGAATTGGAAAAAAGGTAAAACGTGTGGGTTGAGATAAAGACAGTTTCATAGGCAAAGCAAAAGCCGCGCGCACAAGCAAAGCAAAACAAGGAATTCGTTCCCTGCTTCCCATGGGCAGGCAGGTGCTCAGCCATCCCAGGAAAGCAGGGCTCCATCACGCGTAACGGTGCCTTGGGCAGACAAACGCCATCGCTCCCAACGTCCCCCCCTTCCTCCTCCTTCCCCCAGCTCTGTGCTGAGCGTGACGCCGTGCGGTGTGGGACATCCCCGGGGGCAGCTGGGCTCAGCTGCCCTGGCCGTGGCCCCCCCAGCTCCTTGTGCCCCCCGGCCTGCTCGCTGCTGGGGTGGGGTGAGGAGCAGAAACGGCCTTGGCGCTGTGTCAGCACTGCTCAGCAACAACGACAACATCCCGGTGTTAGCAGCACTGTTTTCAGCACAAATCCAAAACATAGCCCCGTACTAGCTACTGTGAAGAGCATTAACTCCACCCCAGCCAAAACCAGCACACCAGGGAACCCACCCATGCTTCCGTAAGAGCGATTGCTTCCTCCTGCCTCAGTTTAATTTTAAAACTTTGCTTTTGCATTCTGCCTAGGCAGCTCAGATCGAGCCTTCATCTTCCCATCTACACAGCCTCAATCTATCGCATATATTTCTGCCTAGGGAATTCTAATAACTCTCTTATCAGTCATTTCAAACAAAGGAATCTCTTCAGATCCCAAATGGATTATCCAAAAAAAGCCATTTATTTCACCAAGACAAGCCAAATATTTATTTTTTTATTATTTTAGCATTTCTCTTTTTTCCAGGGCACAACCTCTAGTTTCCTATCAGTGCTTTCCTACCACACATTGCTCCCTATTTCACCAAATTGCCTCTGTCCTACCCCTGGGCTGCACAACTTGGTTTAACCAATCACTGTGCGAAAGTTCACCGGAACAGAAACAGCTTTAAAATATTCCTCCCGAGGAAGCAAATATCCTGATTTTTTTCCAGGACTGCTGAAGGAATTCATAGAATCATAGAATCATTTAGGTTGGAAAAGACCTTTAAGGTCATCCAGTCCAACCATTAACCTACACTACCAAGTCCACACCAAACCAATTAAGAGTAGACTAGACTAAACCATGTCCCATGGTCCCATGCCATGTCTGCCCATTTTTTGAATTGTTCTTACACCTGTATGAAAAAGAGTAGTAGGCCTCATTTCCAGTAGGATATTTGTGTCTCAAACCAGTCCTCTTCCTCGAGCCAAACCTCAGAAGACAAAAAACTAATGCCTGCTTGTGGAAGGGCCACGTCCAGGGGTGTAAACCCAAATTGCTCGTTAGGGAGGGGGCAGCAGAGAACAAATGTCCTGCCCTGCAACACATTTGCGTTGTTGCTTCATGTATACGTTAAGGTAAACAGGGGGAACATGGCCAGTTTCTGGGTTTGTGTTTGCAAAATAAAACAAAAGCAGCAGAATTTCTCTTGCGTGCTTAAGAGACAGGTCAGCCACCCATACCAAGCACCTGGAACTGCTGGGGCTCTAAGTGTGGTGATGATGCCCAGTTCATAAAGTTCATAGGTGAACTGGACCGTGAAGAGGAATTTCCTCATTTACGTTTGCAAGATCACCTTATGTCCGAAACAAAAGACTAGTTTTCTCTTAATATACGTAAGGGGGTAATGGTAGGAATTTCATCCATCCAGAGAGAGATGTAATTCGTAGTGCCATTTCACAACCAGATCAAAGACTGGCTACAGCTAGCAACACGCACAAAGATGAAGAAAACACCACGGTAAAGGTGGTGAGCTGAATTACAAAGCACTGCATTCCCTGCACTGCGTGGAAGGCGGCGTGCTAAAAATTAAAAAGGAATTCAGCTGCTATGGTCCATTTATTCCGCCATCCTTCTGAGACTGCAAACTAGCTGGCTGCATGCAGCACCAACCCACTTACTCATAGGACACAAACAAACGAGAGTCAGCACAACCCGCACCGAGGAGCGGACCAGCAACTAAAAGATTAAATGCTCCACAGCTTGTTACTGGCTGTGTAAATAACCCACTCCTTCAAATAATTGTTTAAGAGGCAGTTTAAAGACCTTTTGGGTAATTGCTATATTTGGTTTCAGGATCAACATAGCCTGTTGCTAATGAATTACTTGTATTAGGAGTTAGAGCCGGTATTCTTCAGCCTGTTGTAAAAGAAAATAAATTACATTGCATCTAAAGATTGCAAAGAAAAACAGTTAGGTGGCCGTATGTCGAGCTTTAGACTGTGCAAATCCCAGCAACGAGGCTACAGATTTTAGGTTGGTTAAATTACCCGAAGAGAGGAGCATCATGAAATGATGTTTTCTCTTTCTTCTCCCTAAATCCAAATGGTAAAAAATAGCAAAAGATGTTGCAGGAAATTGTAAAAAGCTGACAGTTTCAGCCCAATTAAGGGAAACGTTTAACTCTAGCCAAGGACAGTTAATTCTAAGGCCACATCTAAAAATCAGGAAGAGCTGGAACAAAAGCAACCATAATTATATTAAAAGTGCCTCATTAACGTAGTGTTAAGCATCAGAATATTGTAAGGAGGGGAGGGTGCAAGAATTAATAGTTTATTGTAAAAATAAATTGCTCTGTCGTCCTTCTTTTTGTATTTCTATCTAAAGCTTCCACTAGTAATTGAGCTAGCTAAATGTATCCTTTGTTAGATGAAAATGTGGCCAGGCCGTTAGCTCCCTTTTTATCTGACAGCTTAATAGAGTAAAGCTCGTATTATAAAAATGAACACTGCAAAGGAAAATTAAGTTGGAAGAATTTACTAGGGATCACACCATGTTACTTTTTAAGGTAAGTCCTTTCTAAAGGAGTTCAATCAGTGCTACTGTTTCTTTTGGTTTTAATAGAATCCATATATTTATATATTACATATAAAATCACGATAATGGGATTTCTTGTACAGAGTACATTAAATTTATCACTGACACACAATGAAATTGATAAATTGTGCAGTGACTCTGTTGTAACATGTGACTGCTTTTGTAATGACTGGCATAAGAGAACGGTAATAGGATAGTATATTCCTCCTCAGTGATCTTTTTTATGTGTCGTAGACACTGGCGATTTACGATACTTTACCGTACGGCTTTGTAAAGGTGAAAAAAAGATAGGTACTATACATGGGAAGGGTTAGTTATTTTTCTACACCGATGCTGATCCATACCCACTTCCATGTTGTTGTAGGAAGAATGAAGACGTGGCCCCAAGCACCCGAGACCACACAAATCTCAAGAAATTCACCCACAGAAACTACCAAGATGAACCACATCCCGTAAAGCATGTGCTGGCTGAGAATATTCAGTTCTGAGGCCTCTGCCTGGCCTGTTGTGTCGTTATGCGTATTTGTCCAAAACAAGCCAGTCTCAAATGCTAAGCACTGAAGTCAAGCATGAATTTTCCCACCTGCTCTAAAAAAACTCTTTTTTTTGTGGTTGCTGTCCCCTTCTCAGGGTGAGGGGTAGGACACAGAAAGGGAGAAGTTGCAGTCACTCTCATTATACCAGTGTCAACAGATGAAGACCTGTGAGCAGTACATACCTCTGCTCTAATACACAAGACAACGAAATTTGCCTTCTGCATGCAAAGGCGTGTCATACACGCACATAGAAAATAGACAGCAGCGCTGAAGAAGAGCTGCAGGTGCTCAGAGTTCTTTGTAGATCCAAGTGAGCTTTGCCCACCCCGCTGAGGTCTCAGCATCTTGGGTTGCAACAGAAGTTTTCTTTGGAAGACCTCTAATGGGGGCAGGGGGCTACAGAGAAGAGGAACTCCCCCCGGTACAAAGTTACGCTGAGGACCACAGGTTTCTTTCTGGAATTCAGCAAAGCCAGCAAGCCTAGCAGCAACTCACAGAGATCTACAGACAAATGAACATGCACTTTGGGATTGATCGAATTTGCATTTAAAATAAAGTGCAACCTCTCTGCAAAGATACCAAAGCCCCATTCTCACTTCTAAACCTGAACGTGATGCTAAATGTTTTTAGCCTAATACTGAATAATTTGATTTAAGTTTTTACTTGAACCACCATCACCTGTACCAGGACTAATACTAAGTCTTTGTCAGGCAGAGCCTGTCATCAGTCCAGCGAAGGGCATTGACTGTACTTTGCAGTTGTTTGACATTTATGTTAGATATAGTCTAATAAGGCTAACGAGCTCCACAAAAGCATTCAGGTCTCCCGTAATCCCTAATGGGCACAACAAGAGAAAGCAATACACCGGAACAAATTCTGAAAGAGCTCTCATGGAAAAAGGCTTCCTTATGCCATATACTTAACAGTTTTCTTAGGCTAACGTCTAGTAAACCCCTTCACATGTGCTTTATTTTAAGTGAGCATGGAATGTTAATGGAGTCAATGGAATTACTTAGAGCCTAAAGTACTGGTGCATGCTCAGGCAGTCTCCTAAATCAAGACTTTCATGAGTTAGAAGTCTGTGCTTTACTACTTCTCTGAGTCAAATTGAAGAGGGAGCTTTTACAGAGGTATATTTTTGCCTCCTCTTTTATGTAATGGTAAGTCCTTATGTCACCTAATTCAGCACTTCTTCCCAGAAGCAGGAGTTATTTATATGCTGTGTATTAAGAGCATTTTCTTCCCTGGCTTTTGAATTTCTCACCTTCAATTTGGCTCAAAGTCTCCTGACTCTGTATTTGGACAAAGGTGTATAATATGGTGCAAATATGGTGGCTACCAATGTCCCTGAATATTTCTCTGCTTTCTAGAACATTTACAGTCTTTTCAATCGCTCCTCAACTTATGTCACCACGTGCCTGCAAGCATTAATTGAATTTACATGAAATGAAATAACTGTGTGGAAAGGAACTGAGCCAGAACACAGGAAATACCACCCTTTCTGTATAAAGTGCATGGGATTTGCAGTGTATATGCTGACATAAACCAAGATTCTGTTTTCATCATCAGAAAAACAGCAGCCCCAGAAACAATTGTCCTGTAACATATTATTGAGGTGGTGGCTGAGTTCCCACCTCAAGGAGGAATTATTTGCAGAATGGTTTGGAGGAGTGTAGGAGGAATCAGTCCCACCTGATGCACAGAATCTGCCTTTTCTCCCAGATGGGGACCAAGAAGCTTTTCATAGAATCATAGAATCCTAGAATCATTTAGGTTGGAAAAGACCTTTAAGATCATCCAGTCCAACCATTAACCTACACTACCAAGTCCACACTAAACCAATTAAGGGTAGACTAGACTAAACCATGTCCCCAAGTGCCACCTCTGCCCATTTTTTGAACACTTCCAGGGATGGGGACTCCCCCACCTCTCTGGGCAGCCTGTTCCAATGCTTGACTACCCTTTCCGTGAAGAAATTTTTCCTAATATCCAACCTAAACCTCCCCTGGCGCAGCTTGAGCCCATTTCCTCTCGTCCTATTGCTAACTACATGGGAGAAGAGACCAACACCCACCTTACTACACCCTCCTTTCAGGTAGTTGTAGAGAGCAATAAGGTCTCCCCTCAGCCTCCTCTTCTCCAGACTTAACAACCCCAGCTCCCTCAACCACTCCTCATAAGATCTGTGCTCCAATTTTCAGGTACCATCCACAACCCCCTTGCTAAGTCAGATGGTTTCTAGGCAGAGCAGATGTAACAAGGCTCTTTAAGACAGCCCACTTAATGACTGATGCGAGCTATATCCTGCATGTTCAGTGTCACGTTACCTGTGAATGTGCATTTCTAACAGACTCCTCTCCTATCCAGCCACAAGAAAAGTCACTGGCCGTGTCCTCCGTCAGATAAGAAGCTGCCACAGTGGAAATGTGATACGTGGTACCTCTTCACACACACAACGGCTGATTCTGCACCCACACAGCAGCAGCTGCACTATGGCAAGCAGTTCTAGACAAGCAAAAGGCACTTGAATTATTGTTCATATAAATGAATGACATCGAAAAATTACTCATCCCAGTTACGCACTGTGGAAGCCGGAAGACATGGCTGTGATTTAGACACCGAATCTGACCAACTTCCTAAATGCTTAGACTGAATTACAGCATGCAACTTGCCACGCCATAGTCCCTGCGCATCTCACAGGTTTGGAAAGTGTTTATTCTTCCAGAGAAGAATGTGAAAAGAAGTTTTTTAAACGTGAGTGTTAGAAATATGGGGCTGATCCCTATGAAACCCAGTTGCTATTCTGAAGTTATGAGAAATCTGTTGGAGACTTGAGACTTTCTCCCGTTGTATTCTTGTGCTCTAAGCTTTGGGCTATTCTCTCTACACCTCACATTTGCAGGTAAATCCTTTGAGCAATTCAAGATCGCAACGACCCCTTCACTTTCAATTTGCTCCATAACTACACATTTCAAACTTTCTTGTTCATCTCAGCCTGTTTCTCTGTTTCATCTTCAATGCCTGTGAAAGACAAAGATAAAATCAAAGTGAGGTGGAGGAACAGAATCCCGGTGTCAGCATTCAGGAGTTCAGCCCTGCCAGGTACCAAACACTCTGGAGCTGCTCAATGTCTTGCAGAGACACAGCTTCGCGTTCTTTGACTTCACCCGTACGTTGTTATTTTTAGACTTGTTACTGCCTGTCTGCTGCAGTGTCATGACGATGCAGTCTCTGAGGGCTCTCTCTTCCATTCCTACCCTAACACAATGGCGCTATCAAAAAAAGAAGCACTTTTAATCATCTTTTGATTCTGGGCTGCCTTTTCCATTGTTAATAATGTTTCCTATTTCTCTGTGACTAGAGCAAAAGAAAATTACATATATACATATATATATCAACAATCATGCAGAAACTGCACATGCAATCATTCATGTTTCTTATTCATTATTGACAAGAATTTTAAATGGCTAATTTGCAGTTTTATCAAAACACTAAATTACAACTGCAGTGACTTCATTGATTTTTCAAGGCAATTTTTTTCCCCCCAGAGAGATGGTTTGCTTTCAATAAACCATGAAAATTCATGTATTTCAGAACCAAACCTAACGATTGATATCTTCCTATTGTTACCTTGCAATTGGAGCTCTGTAGTTTACTCCTTCCCATTTGAATAGTGATTAACATAATAATTAGATTTTTACAGAAAGCCTTGATCATCCCAAAGGAACTGCAGATACTCAGCTGAATATAAGCTATTCAATTCTCCTTTAAACAAAAGGCAGAATTTGTAAGTAGCTATATTAGACCAGCTGATTTGGTTGGACACATTAGAAAAGCATCTAGTTATACAAGTTCTTCTTAACATCCCTTCTCCAGACAAGTTCCTGGGTACATAAGACTTATTTTCCCACTTCATCACCTGATCTATTAAAAGATTTTACCTCTGCCTGCAACCTTTTTTCTTCCTGTATTCTTAAACAAACAAAATGTCTAGTGCCATCTCCAAATAAAAGCATAACCTGAAAACTAGGCTCCAGACTCTTCAAAGTAGATTTTCTACGTATTTACTTCATGTGATCACTCTTTCTTTAAAAAGACTTCTAAAAAATACATGATGATGTAAGGAATTGTAGAGAAACTATTAACAGCATCAAGCCAGATTGCAGTGGAGCAACGTGACTGCCTCCCTGCACGGCTCTTGACAAGGAGAGGTTTTACGGAGTTCTGTGAAGAGTTCTGGAAATCCAGGATTTCAGAGAGATTATGAAAATCCTCCCAAGATAGATTTTAGGGGATAAGGGCAGACACAGTCTCCCCAAAGCCTCATCATTTGCAGTGATGTAATCCTCACAGAGGATTTGGAACTGTACTCATCTATCTTGTTTGATAGACAGGGTGAATGTTGAACACCTAAAACAAAAACATTGGGGAGAAAAGTTTTCAAGCATTTATCATGGCTGTGGCTTTAAAGACATGGTAAGTTCGAAGAGTGCCATGCTGCTCTAGCTATTCCTAAGCAAATATTCAATAGCTAGCATCACTACGCAGGCTTCTTGTTTAAGATTACGTGCGGTTAATTTACGTTTCAAGACTCAAAGAAGAAAAACTGGTATCCTTGGAATAAAATACACAGAAAATCCTTGTATTGCAAGGTAGGAAAAGAACCTAGGCTCATGTTCTAGGGAGAAATTGAATTGGAAGAACAGCTCTATTTGGGAATAGTAAATTTAGTGTTTTATCACTACATTTCTTCAATGCCTTAAGGAGCAACTAGCACTGTTGATGCAGCGTATCAGTACTTACATGACACAGTATGAACTGCAGAATAAATCATACTGCTGATAAAATCAGTTGGGTCCCAATTAGGTCAATGGCAAAGACGACTTAGGTCTCTTTTCATTTCTTCACTGTCCACATTTGTGCAATTAATTTAATAGATGGCTAATAACCTAGGGTTTGTCCCTTGGAATGGCCCAAGTAAGGGAACTCAGTTATTTTTCCTTCCTATATTAAAATTTTAATGAAGACATGACTACATCATTTTGAATTATTCAGTGGGATAATGTGAGAAATAGAAACCAATACAGCCTCACTCAGTGTGAAATTTTTAATTGTTCTCCTTTTCCTGGACAACACAAAAAAGCACATGAAAATGGCAGGAGAAAGTTTAGCAAAGTTACTAACCTTGTGCTATTTGTACTGTAGCTGATAACACTTTCCTACCTTACCTTCAAACTATAATGAGTTACCTTGAACACCTGGTGAAAGGAGTATTTTGGACGACAACTTTGGTGGGAATTAATTAATCTGAAGCTTGCTGCTGGGTAGCTATTAATTACTTATGCTAATTAGAAAGAAAAGCTTGAATGGCTGTTGCAGTTACAGTGTGATGTCTCAAAACATGTTTAACTACGTTATTCCAGTTTTAATAACCGTTTCTCTCTTTCCCAACCTGATGAAATGACAGCAAAAGAAGCTGAGGCTGAATGAAAGGGTAGCATAGAGGCCAGGAGACAAAAATTGGAAAACCTGGGAGATGAAAGAGGTGTTAAAGCTTTGCAGAGACTCGTATTTAGTCCATTGGCATTGCTGTTGATCTTACTGTAAGAAAACTGTAGACATGGTTTGAGCAACTTGTAGGGACAAGGACTTCATTGTCCCAGTCTCACTTCCAATGGTTTCAGTGGGGAACCCTGGCAAGATTGGTGGCAGCACCACGCCCTAGGGAACAAAATGCCTCACCATGGTGCATGAAAACTGTTACCGCAGTAGAAAAAAGCACCACCTATAAGTTGTTTTACTAGTTGTCAGGCTATCCTAACATGGAAACTGAAATAAAAGCCAATGACAAGAGTACACTAAAGAAACATTGTTGATATGGTTGGAAACACAGGAAGGAGGTTTAAGTAAGGTTGAAAAAAAACCCAGTTCATCATCCAGGGAAACCACGTCAAATGCAAAATTCAATGGAAGAGATGCAGGGAAAGCTGTACCAGTGAAAGAAATGCAAGAGCATAAAAAGACAGCAAATTAGATACAACGTTCAGTTACACAACAGCAGAAAATATTGAAAGAATTTAGGGCTACAGAGTGGGGTTTCAATCACATCACTTCCCTCTCTCTCCAGCCTGCTGTAAGCACTCAGTTTCATTATCATCATTATCATTATTATTATTCATTACCACAGAGGTGCTGAAAGACTGTAGGCAGTTCAGGAAACAGAAAAAAAAAATTACCAGGGACTTAAGGAAATTTATTTATGAGCAATAAAGCAGTGTTGATGGGGATAAAAGGCTTTATCTAATTGAAAGTAAACATCAAAGAGAACAAATAATTATTTACTATGAAGCACGGCGCAATATGGACAAGCTAACATATGGAAAGTCTAAGGCGAATGAAATGGAACACCTCTACCACCTTCACTGTGTCTATTCCCTTCAAGAATGTGCAGAGACTCTGTTATTTGGGGTACCTGAAGTGCAGGTATTGGGCTTGCCCTCAGGTGCATCACTGCTTATTATCCAGCTGCTGCTCTGCCCCAGGCAGCAGAGGTGGTGGAAGGAGCGATTCGTCCTGCTAGTGACAACCAGCCAGGGAAGCGTTACAGGGAGACCACAAAATAGCTGCAGAGAGGGGCACGAGATACTTGCCTTCCCCAACCACTCCCGCCATCAACAAGTAACTCCTGCAGTGAGCACCCGCCTGAGGAACTCACTCATTGCCATGGTTGCAGCCTGCAGCCCTGGGCCAAACACGTGGCCGGGGGCTGCCCCGTGCCCCCTGCAAGCACGGTGCCACTCGCCTTCCCCAACAGGGTGGGCCAGCCACAGACCTCCACTCTTCCCTCCACGGTGCAGGAGGGGGGCTGCAGGTGTGCCTCCTTCAGCAGTCCATGCCAAGCTGCCTGCCAATGTGACCCTGGAGAGGGAGCAAAAGAGCTGTTGGGCAGCTCTCCTGGAAAAATATACCACCTTATATAGAGGTGAATATGGCATTATCCGTTATCTGGAGCTATAGGCTATTTGGAAGGTGTACAAAGCACTGACTGGTGTTTTCGTACTGGTTCCTCTTCACTGCTCCGCAAAATCAGACAGATGGTATTTAAATTGATTTTTTAAAAACATCAATAGAAGAGGCTCAGTCATTTTCTGGTTAATGTTCAGTGTTTATGTTTTAAAGTGATTATGAGTTTAGGTTTGATGTAGCTTTCACTTGAAACTAAATCCCATCTCTATGTATGATTAAGTTATTTAATAACTTTTGCACAGGACCCAGCTATCTCTGCTTTGTTCTAAAATACTCCCAACTCTACACTTTTTTATAAAAATTGGCTCAACTTCCTGCCCTGCCATCTATTGTCCTCACATTTTCATTAAAACTCAAATTTAGTTTTAAAGCCAAAAAACATTTGTGTTGTGTGTCATCTCTTCAATCTTAAAAAGCCCGTGTCCCTCTGTGATATCTTTGGAATCCCTGCCCAAAACCCTAGCTTCAATGGGCTGGTGAATCTGACGCTGTAGTAATTTCCTAGCAGCCAAGTCTTGTCAGCTCCCATTTCAGAGTCATCGACTGTGATGAAGCATGTGATTTTGGTTAGTTCTCTTTTATGCCAGTGACTTCTGACTACCAATAGTTGTCATTCAAATATCCCAGATAAGGAGCAGGGATTCTCCTGAAGAAGCTTCAGGACAAATTCATCTCTCCTGCCTTTTGCAAGCTGTTTTGTGGTGTACCCCTCCATCCATGAATCCTCGAGGAAGAATTGGCGGAGAAAAAGAAGATCCACAAAGACAGAACAGCTGTTGTTTTCAGAGCACGGAGGATAAGAAAGAAAGAAACCTCCTTGGCTATAGACTCCAAGAAAAAACAACACACGCTAACGGAGCCTGAAGTAGCTGGATTACAGGTAAGACTGCACAGGCTGAGCGATACCTGGAACAAGCACGTATCTTTAACCTGGGACAGAAACAAGCCACCATTTTATCCTTTCTTCTGAGCCTACTGAGAGCCGCAAGAGAGCTTTCTTCACTGTGAAACTAAATGGGATGCTACGTGAAATAAATCATTACTGTAATGAAAAGGTAAAAAAATTATTCCCCAATTAACCCAAATTAAAAGCCCAGTGGTATTTTCTGGAAGAAAAAAAAAACCCTCTCAACCTTCTGCAACCAATCCAGCTGACCCTAATCTTGAAAACACATCCTTGCCTTTGGTGATTGATTTTAAATAGACTCACTATGTCCTTCTACTTCATGTAGAAGTAATTAGCATTTGTTTCATGATGAGCAGCACAACATCCCCTCTATCACTCTACTATTGACACAGCTTTTTTTTTTGAAAGATCAGAAGCAGCTGAGTGCAGAAAAAGCCTCCAGAGACATGAAAGCTGACTTTCACTCCGGGGTCCGCAGTCAAAGTGAATCGAACGTCTGAAGTGTGCACAGCTGCCTGTGCCAGGCTGAGGATGGATGTGACAAGTTCTCATGCATATGCAGTTGTCCAAAATCTCCTTCTCTCTCCTTGGGGCGCTTTACGTTATTTTGACATAACATTCACAGTAAAAACAGAACAAGAGCTGGTGATTCATATCGCAACGTGTGATAATAGTCTTTCTGATAAACTGACATCTGCCTTATGCTCCCCAGCTTGCTGTGCTCCCGCTTGCACACCCACACGGAGCCCTCAAAACTGACCAGGCCAGGGGAAGGTGGCCAACTCGCCATAGGGAAGCCCTGCTGTACTCCATTTAGCCCATGACAGTCTGGATCATCTGTGCACGCTTGCTGCCCAGGGGATAGGATGGACTTTGCCCTCCCGTTCAGTCTCCCACTTTTTATCCAGCATTACGGCCAGCAGAGATTCCTCCAGCCACAGCAGGCACCAAGAAGGAGAGCAAAGAGACTTGCCAGTCAAGCAAAAGCACAACCTTCACAACACTGAATTGCACAGATGTCCCCCTTCAGTTTTGGCTGAAGGAAATTTCATTTTTCTTCCCCTTTCCCTGCATCCCTACATTCAAGAAGCTGGATGGTGCAAGCCTGCAATGAGGCCCGCAACTAGATCTTGCAAACTGTATCTGAAAGAACTTGAGAAGACTAATGGCAGAGATTGCATGTCAAAAACCAAAAACCATGTCAGCGAAGATTCATAGCGTGAACTGATCTTTGCTCTATTTTCAGGGAGTTATTCACACTGTCCTTGTCAAACTCACAGTAGAGTTTACTTTAAGAAGTAATAATTTTACTAATACTATAATTTGTATCACAGTAGTTCAAGCCCTCACTCCCATTAAACCACATAAAATATGGTCCCAGCCCCTAAGATCCTACAGTTGAATCATTTGTTTCTATCACCAAGACCTTAGGAAGCTTGTTAGTTCTTTATCATAGGAAACACTTTCACAGAAAATTGATCTTTCCAAGCTTGCTACCAGCATTTTCCTTTCCTCCAGTGCTGCTATTTTTAAGCTATTATTTTGCACAAAACTTACAGAGTTTGAAAAATCTTTGGACACTATTCAAGAACAGTCATGAGCCTGTGTGGGCACATTTCTCTTTTAACCCTCTCTTAAGAAAGGTCTTCCTTTTTTTTTTTTTTTTTTCCTTTCTTTTTTTCCCCCTTTTTTTTTTAAATCTTTTTCTTGTTTGGAGGGGCCAGCATGAGCAGTATTCACAGTCCTGGTCACTAGCATCTTGTGCTTAAAGGGACCCAATATCAATCATCCAATACCTACAAGGAGGTCATCAAGAAGACAGAGCCAGGCTCTTCACAGTATTGCATGGTAGGAGGACAAGAAATAATGGACATAAATTGAAACAAGACAGGTTCAAACAGGATAGAAAGAAAAGGGTTTTCACGACCAGGACATTCAAGCAATAGAACAAGTTGCTCAGAGAGGAGGTGGTGTCTCCATCCTTGGAGGATTTTAAGATCAGACTACATAAAACCCCGAGTAACCTGGTCTGGCCTCACTGCTGACAATGTTTTGAGCAGGGGGTTGGACTAGAGACCTCCTGACGTCCCTCCTAACCTGAATTGTCCTATGATTCCATACCTGGTTCTCCACACCCCTTTTTAATCAAAGAGTTTGTCTAACCTTCTCACCTCCAAGCACATCAGATCCTAAACATGTTTTCAGCATTTTGACTAAGAGGTCGCAAGACCTTTTCAAATAGTTACTGAAAGCATTTCAAAACAAACTGAAATAACTTCTTTTATAATGATTTGGAAGGCAGTGGGGTGTTCTATTTTTTTGTTAACTTTCATACATGGAAAAAGTGACCCTCAAAGGCTAACCTTTTCCTGAATTAAATGATGGCAGTTTGGGAGTTAAATATATCTACTCATAGCCATTTGATACGTAAATGGGCTAAATCATAGACAGAATTTTTAAAATAGGGAGGATCACTTACTGCCAAATGAAATTTAGGTGCATAGTCAGAAGCAAAACAGAAAATGAAAACCCAGTAATAGTCCAGGCTTTTTCAGGTACAGCTAGAAGAAGCAGTACCCATCACTAGGCAACACTTTCAATTAATTTGCTTCAAGGAGAGTGAGGAAGACAGCCAGAGAGAGTCATATTATGCAGAATGGGTTTTCAGCTAAGTTGGTTGCCCTCTGTTTGTTCAGAATGTTCCGGGCTGGCTCAAGATACATGATGTAAAAACATTCTCTAAGGCAGGTTTCATATATAATATACAAATGTCTCCTCCCATGGGACCCAGGCTACATAATCAGTCATTTCCCTAACCAACATAAAATGATCAGTCAAAAAAAAAAAAACAAACCACTCTAGAAGCAAGCAGTAGTTGCAGTGTGAGAAGCATTGCTCAGAAAAATTATATTATCATTAACTTAACAAGAAACAGTTTCCCATAAACTAAAGTTAGAGCTAATCTGTCCGTAAAATGGAGCGTCTTTTATCTGAAGAATTGCAGAACAAAACACATAAAATCAGCAGAGTGCTAATTCTATGCATTAACTGGAGTTTCTTATAGACGTATTTTAACACTGTCCCCCTTCCCTCCCCAAAATGAGAAATTCCATTAACAGCATTATTAGCTCTCCTTTAAATAGCTAATTACACCTAACTCCAGTCATAATGTCTAATTACTGGTTTATTCACTCTGAGTGGTTTATAACATGATGAGAAATTACCGAGATGAAATTAGATCAAAGGGTAACATAAATGTATTTGCATTTCAAACTGCCTTCAAAGGCAGAGGTGGAGCTGGGGGGGTGGGTTGGGGTGGTGGAAGAGAAACAGCAGCACAAAGGCACAGCTCCGTTTCCACGCGCAGTCGGCATCTGTTCCCTTCGGAGCCCTTCTTCCTCCACGCCCACCCGTGCACGTGTGCTGTATACCTTGGAGAACTGTGCCAGACCGAAGCAGTGACAGCGTTTGCTAGGGGCTTCCTAACGTGCCAAGAGATGGATGCAATTAATCCCGTTGCCTTTGGAAGATCACAATAGGAAACGTGAAGCAAAAGGCTGCAGGAGAATCATGGGGAGCGACATTAAGCCAAGCCAATCCTGCAGTTTTCAAGGGCCTCTGTAGTGTTACCATAATAAAAATCCACTACCTAAAATGTGTGTACAACAGATGGATAATAAGTTTTACCTCATTATCTCACAGCAAAACTATGCGGCTTTTTTTATTTAAAATTTTTCCTATAAAAATGGAGCAATTAGCACTCCTAGAAATTTAAATTGTTTCTATGTGGGAGCTCATGTTGAGCTAAGGATGGAAACGGTGTTATGTCAGGAGATGGGGTGGGTGGAGGGGTTTCACAAGGCACTAGTCTAAAAGTCTGAGGAGCCTTGAAATAAAACAGGGAAAAAAGCATTCCTCATAAAGCTCTCTCCCATTAATGCTTTCTCGCAATCTTCTCATTTGCAGTCGTAAGAAGTGACAAGTTTTCCTTTTTACAGTTAACCAAAGTTGTATAAAAAGCATCTCATCAGCAAGGAAGTAACTTCAACCCAAAATTATTACTTTTCTATCTTGGTTGAAAGGATAACGTGAACATAGCTAGATTGTTCATTATTTCAGAGTGGGATGCAATGTTCATTCACGGCACTGAGAAGATTCCAGCAAAATTCTGTGGTCTTTTTAAAGCCAGGTAGCTTAAAAAAGTGATTTACCTCAGTTCAGAAGGACAATGGTCTTAGTCTTCTGCAAAGACATCTGTCTCCCTCAGCAGCATTGGATGTTTAATGCGAATACTTGTTACACCAGATTGCACTTTCATAGGAAGACTGACTTAAGGAGCAACTCCATTCTAATCAAGACTCTGATAACATCTTGAGGGCAACTGCTTACGCAAGCAGGATCTCTTTTGCTCATGATTTAAAACAAGGGAGACGTTGCACAATAGTTTAAGAACACTTTGCTCATCTCATTCTTTGTCACAGAGAACATCTTCTCCTTCGTATCTCTGTCCTTTCAGAGACGCATCAGTACAAACACTTTTCCAATGACTGGTAGGAAACAGGGGAGTTGAACTTCATGCATGACAGCATCAAATTAACAGAGACAGATCATGAATTATACAGATAGTTTGTCATTCATTTCCTTTAGACTGTACAGCTAATTAAGAGCTGTACTTTTCATATGAATTCTGTAATTACTCTGACATATGCTAACCAAGCATCCCATCCCTGGCTAGTATTATGCTCCATTACAGAGTCAAAGTTAATGGTGGTCTGTGGTTCTGACATTAGTCTGAACCATAAAAACTAATAGCTGAAACTCCTTCTTATTGGTGATCCTCTTCTGTGACCTCTTGCTTACATTTGTTAAAAACACACATCCTCCTTCGTGAGAAAGAATGAGTCCGTTTGAAAGACAGTCCCATCTTATGGCTAGTTGGGAAGGCTGTTTCATGAAGAAAAAAAAAAATCCTTTTGGCTATTAAAAAAAATATGTAGAGAAACTGCAGAAACAACCCCACCGATCTGAGACGTTAGCTTGTTCACCTCCCCTCACGCTTGAGCATCTCACAGTATCGCAGGTACCCTTACTACATTATGGACAGGAGACACGGAGTAGTTATAAACACGTAAACTGAAATAGTTATATGGTGGCCTACTGCACCCTACAGTCATCAACTCTGTCAATGATTATTAATTAACCCTCTATTGCACAAGCAAAACCATGCCCTTAAGACAAAAGACTGAAGGGCTGAGGTACAGATATAGCATAGGAGAAGGAGGATTTAGGCTGGACCACTTTTTTCTAAGCACGTATCTCACAAGTAACATGTATATCAGGACCACCTTTCCTTTAATTTTGCCAAATTTCTTAGATGAATTACTGCAGAATGAAAAGCTTACTTCCCCTCTTCTGCTATCACGACTTCTCTGTTAAAAAGATTGTTATCTCTATATCAAAATCAAATTTAGCTTTGTTTTATGCATGAATGAGGGACTTCAGGACCCGAGCTGCAAGTAGTCACATGGGACTAGATCTCATCCCAATTCATGAGTTATAAGCACAAATATCAAGCTGATAACATCACTGATATGATTTAAATACAATAAGTGAGGAAAAATAGTTCTCTTTTGGGTGTTCATGATTTCTGGGACCTCTAAAGGTCCCTTCCAACCCAAAGCATTCTATGATTCTATGATTCTATTCTACACGTTACTAGTCTATAAACATTGAGAAAACACAAACCCCAGGAAGTTGCCCAGCAAGATTTTACTGTGAAGCTGCTGAATGCAGGACTGAAAGAGGCAGAGACAACATCAAAACCTGGGAATTTTTTGCTCAGTTGTCTTCAGCATAAACCCATTGAACCGATCCTCTGCAATTGTACCTGTTCCTCTTACCAAGCTGTGACCACTCGCAGAGAAGATGAGTAGACGTAGAGAGAAAAAACTTAAACTCTTATAACCTTATAACCTCTACTTATCCAAATAAATGAGTCCATCTGAAGGGATTATAGACAAATGAAGAGTGGAACTGGTTTTTGCTAACACATATTTTATACTTTTTATATCTGCAACTGAGAAAAAGAAACTAAGGAATCCAAGTGCATAAATTACACCATTTATTTCTTAATCTCCCTTTTAAAAACTTATTTCCAAGTCAGTTATATCTCAGTATCTTTTTTTCTCTAACATGGAGCAGTCACTTTAAAAGAGCACACAGGAAGAAAAGGAGAAAACGGTAAGGTGAGGAGATGGAGATGTATGTTTCTCATTTGACCTTCTTGACAAAGATAAGGCAGAATCTATTAAGCACCTATACAAAACATTCCTTATTCTTTTTACAGCTCTTTCCCATCTCTCTCATTTTTGTGTGAAAGAAGATTTGCTGCTCTCCCATAAATCATTAGCTCTCCTTGACATGCTCTGACCTATGCTCTGCCGTGACTTTCAATAACCATCTGCATTCTACTGCAGCATAGGCTTTTGGGGACAGAAGGAAGGAACCACATACCGTTGCCACCTAATGTCCAAAATAATGTCAAATCATTCAAGGCTTTTCATATTTCCACGATTCTTTCCTGTTTTCTGGCTTTTCCTAGATGCGGCCGCCAAATCCTCCTTCTCCTTAACAAATTATGGCTATGACCTTAATTTCTTACACCTAGGTGTAAAGCCAGATCCACAAATATTTTGCTAAACACTGTACACACCACTGTATTAGAGACATTAACACCTCAGCACGCTGTTACTATTAAATTTACATGGAAACATTGCATCGCATATGCAAACATCTCTCGTGCGTGTAGGAAAGGTGGGGCAAGGAGTATCAAAAGATACCCATATTTTGGCCTTTCGAATTGTTTACTTTCAGTTCCATCTGCACAATTTTCACACAGTTGCACGGGAAGGTGCCGTTTCTTTCGTGTCAAAGAAGGACACAGGCTGTTTGTTGCCTAGCTTTATTTATTAGCTGAAAGACAGACATTAGATAATTGCCACAAGACAGCAAATGGGATTTTCAAAGACGCCTAAGGGAATTAATGTCCATCATCCACTGAATTTCAAATGGAAGTAGGCATCTAATTCTTTAAGTATTTTAAGAAAAAAAAAAAGGTGAAAATTTCAATAAATGGCTTAAGCACATAAAGAAACACCATCACTTACACTCGCACAGTCAATGGCTAGCGCCGAGTGCTATGGTTGAGCAAACAAATGCAAGCAAAAGAAGAACTGATTCAAACAGAACAGCCACAAGATTCTGCATTATTTAGGTTCTGCTAGTTTTTCATAGGGGAATTACTTAAATACAAAATACTTTTCAAACTTTGGGAGCTGACTGGAGTCTTTTTTCTACTTCATATATCATGAAGGACACTAACAGTCTCCTCTCTTTGTGCATAATTTATCTCAAACAGACAAGTCCTTCGACAATATAGAAGCAGCAACAACTCTGATTAATGCCTCTGTCACCCCATGCATTGATTGGTATTCCTCTGGTTGTTGGTATCCCTAGGAAAACTCCTCAGAAGACACGATTAGTTCCAGGTGCTATTCCCACATAGCAATTACACGGGAATTACTGACAGGGCGTAGAGACCTCACTTCCCTGTATTTGAAAGGAGCTCTGTCTATCACATATAGTTACAGTAGTAACTGAACAGGCAAATCCTAACTGCTCTGCACTCAGTGTGAACATCCACACCCAAGCAACGATGCCAGTTACTGGCAGGATGAAGACATTGCTTTTCTTTCCAGACCATATGTATGAGACCTTTAGGACAAGCAGCCGCCTTTTACTGTGTTCAAACTAATTTTTCCACGGTGTAATTTAAACTGATCTTTAATGCCCAGTCGTTGCTATAACGCAAGCAACAACCCATCACGGTCACTAGTAGTGAAAGAAAGCACCTTGGGTGTGCATTTATGGCACTGACAATCAGCTCTGCTTGCTGCCGTGCCATACAGTCAGAGCTGGAAGGTGGTAGAGCAGAAATCAGCACTACCGAGTCATTTGGACCCATTAAGGACCATGCCCAAGCTAGGGAGACTCACACTCTGTGTGACCTTAAACAAATCACCTCATGCCCTCACCCTTCTGTCCCTCAGTTCCCAAACATAACATGGAGGCAAAACTCATTCCAGTTCACAGGAACACTGTGCAAATTAACCTTTCCAAAATATAGCGAAAGCTTCTCATATACTGCTAGGTTTCTTTAGAAACACAGCCTCATGGCTATTGCTGTTTAGGAACGGGTAGGCTTTTTTTAGCTGTTTGCTTGTTAATGAGGAAAAAAGCCGAGGTGAATTAGAAATACTTTGCTATTCACCTCAGTTATTGCCTTCTATCACTTCCTCTGTTAACTGCTTCTCATTACTCAGCTTCCATCAGTAAACATGATCGCCTGTCATTGCTCCTTGGCGCTGCAATGAGTAACCTACCCCTTTAATCCATTTTTGGAGGCTGTCAGTTTTGATTTCTTGCCTCAAAATGTCATCTTCATCTTTGGTGTTCTGTCATTCTTAATTCACAGTGAACTTAAACACACAATTCTGGAAAGCATGCTTCAATTTTAAAATAAGCAACCATTATTTTATGTTACAGTCTCACTCCCACAGGACAACTGATTAATCCAGACTCCCAGATAAGAAGTCTTCGTGGTGAGCATCTAGCAGTTCATCACAACAACCAGAACCAACCCACAAGGCAGGCAGTATGACGCACGTAGGGCTGGAAATAAAACTGGCGTAACGTGCGTGTTGCCCGAGAGCCCATAGGCTTCACGGTTTCACATGACTGTGCAGACTGCTGTCTTAGCTGATTTGACATACGTCTGGTAGCCTGACTGTCAAGGAAGTAGAAAGACAGTTTAATCAAAACACTGGTCATGAGCACATCCCAGGATTCTGCAGGACAATTTCATTCCCCAAAGTATTTCTTCTGTGCCTGTAAGAAGGAAGCGCATCAGACATATGGACAGAGAATCACCAGAGAGGGAAAAACAGCTATTGTAACATACAGCCCAATGCGAAGAGCAATCAGCAGTCTGGGGGACCTGTACAGGCTCCTCATTGGCAACAGAAGCTGCAAAATGTTCAAGGAACTTGTGAGGCAGCAGCAATCTGTTCATGATTCATTTGGCTGGCATAAGACAAGCAAGGTGGCTGATGGCCTGACCTTTCTTCACGGAGAGCTGATAGACACTGTCTCTTCATTTGAAACAATTCCCTGGAAAGGCAGAAGTGATGGTACATCTTTAACTAGATATTGCTTCTTATCAAGGAGCTGCACCTTTTACTCTAACAAAGATTACAAAAACAAAGGCCGCACTACTTCAGTAATGAGAACAGAAGGCTCTTAAGGTGTCTACATTCCCTCTTTTCTCCATTAATAAAAGCTTTAGTTAATAACTTAGCCTATCTGTTGTTTCAAGGGCAAAACAGCAGTCATATTTTCAGGTGTGTAGACAGCGATGAATTTTGGAAAGTTCCTAGGAACAAACTTCTTCAGCCTTTGCCATATTCTCCTTTTTAGATTTTCCTAGTATCCTTTCTAGACTCTTGTTTTAAGATAAAAGAAGAGAGCACAGTGTCTGTCCAATTCTAGATACCAACTTAGAGACAGCACAGAAAGACACTTTTTGGACATTAGATGCTCTATGCTTTCAAAGTACCTGAATTGAAGAACCACAGAGTCACACTTGAAAGTCTTGTCTGAAGTACCTCATTTCCTACCGTTTTGCCTCTTTAGGTCAGCATTTACTTCTCTATGGATGACACTGTGCATGACACGATGTTGAAATATCTACAGCTTGGAATACTCCAGCATCTCGGGGCACGGAATGGTTCAAAGTGAAATAGAGAAACATGCACATGAACTTAAGCAAAGGAGAAAGCCAAGCAGCAGAAGAGGCCTCTTTGAGCACAGGCCTCATAAACAACAGTCCCCATGGGGCGATGTGTTCCTTGGAATGGAAGAGCGCAGCTGTACTGAACCTTTACTTGGAATAATTGTTTTTCATGTGAGATTCCTACCACCTATTCCTCTTACTTACCACGTATGACTGACATCACGGCTCAGAGATTAGCCTTCTTGCTCAGTCAAAGAAATGGACGCAGAAAACCATTGCAGGTTTTAACCTTTTTCTTCCTCCTTGTGCCCTTCAGAAGATGAAGCCACGTAGGAGAGAGCAGTGAGCACTAAAAGGATAAAATCTCAAAATTTGTGTTGTTCTACTACAACTCAGCAGTGCAGGGTACTGATTGCAAGGTTATTTTCTGAGCACATGGTTAAGGAATAAGAAGTCCTTAATGAAAGGGTTGTGTCCTTTTGGCAGGCAACGGTTATTCTCCAGTGTTTCAGAAGTGACCACTGACATGAAAGGCACATACTGTAAAACCACTGACAAACCCAAATAGAGTTTCCAGGACAGCCTAGAAGTCATTAAGTGTTCTTGCTTCCAGAAGGTGTCAGCAATCCAACGTCAGCTTTTGTACCACAGGATATAAACTATGAAGACTGTAAACAAAGAACACTTCTATGCTGGCAGTTAAAACTGCAGAAGAGAGAACTATTGCATCAACAAGAAAGGCTTTACCTGGCGTGTTCTAGATAATCTCTGTAGAAAACTTTCTTACAGGTTTTCACAGATATAGACTGACATGAATTTTCTCCTCCACAATCCATCCAGGCCTCAGCCACAGGTAAGTTAATTGATTTGCAAGAAATCCTGTGTTCCCAACACATCCTCATCACATGTTGATGGCCAAAAGAAAATAAGAACACAAGAACTCCTTCCTGTGCCAGAGCGGTGCATTATTTATCGTTCGTCTCATGGCAAGCTGATCTCCAAAACTCAGGTTTAAAAAGTTGATGAGGCTTGCTAGCCCCAGGGAGATCTAAGCTCTCATGGAAGAGCAGACACATTTGGTAGCACTCCAGATACACCAAGGGATTGCGGAGTATATGTTTTCAGGATGACACGCCATTTGTCAAAGTCAGTTACCAAAGACTGATTCACTGCATTTTAGAAATGTTGTCTCGTAATGTGAGCAAACTGTTGACATAAAAGAAGCCAGGTGGGATACCGAGTTATTCATTCCTGAAATCTATGAACTGTGTAGTTGAAAAAAAAATTATACAGAGCAGCTGTATATCTGTGGCATGCAGTTTCTCAGATATTTTTATCATATCAATGCAGTATCAAACCCCTTCCAACTATGAAATGCAAAAGAACTGCTCACAGCTTCTGCTTCCAGTGTGCTGGGTATAAGGAAGCAGAAGACAGGTGGTGTTCCTGGTACTTTTGCAGAGATTTTTGCATGACTGTTCCAGTGAAATTTTGGATTTGGAACTGCTTTATGGTCAGGTAGACATTTCACAGATGGGTTAAATGAATTCCATTTTTCTCTCCTATTGATCACCTGGATTTAAAAGGTTTTGCCTGATTAGATCATGTGATGTTCTAAAGCCAGAGCTCTCGGTGTGATGCCGACACAGGTTAAATATATCCTTTTAAATTGACAGTGGAAAGGGCCCCTTCCTGGAAGAAGGAAAAAAATTCTGTCACAGAGCATGTGTTAAAATCATACAGAGGAAATGAAAAAGTGAGATGGAAATGTTAACCAAAATCAGATCGTTTCTGCTGACCTTCTGCATTACCTGGAGCATGTCCCTGTATTTCTTGTGCAGAGAGGCACTTCGGTAGGGGAGGAAGAAGTTAGCTGTTATACCGACAAACGTCTGAAGGAGCTTGCAAGAGTGTTATTAAAGTAAAAAAGCCAAGCGTTCAGGGGCTGGGAAATGCCAGAACCAATGTTATTTATGCAACCTTAGTTAAACCATCTTGGACGAATGCATTATACCAGTGCCTTTAGTTATGTGACCACATCCTGGTTTTCCACAGGACTCCAGCCTCATTCAGTGCACAGAATGGGCAGCAGCATTCGGTTTGACTGACACGCAATCTTTGGTTTATTGCCTAGCACTTGACCCTTCTTCCTGCATCACAGCTAAATCCTAGTTTGAAAAGAAAACTCTGTTTCCTTGTCAGCATTTCAGTAGCGTTTCTTACAGGATTTTTGTGAAGTTAAACCTACAGTGCTGACAGGAGGTAAGAGGTAGTGCTATTCCCATTTCACAGATGGGGAATGCCAGCACAGAGGCAATGCCAAATTTAGCAAAATGTGAGTCACTTAAGATACAGGCTTTTTTTAGTATATGTATTATTCACACACCACTTAACTGTGCACAAAGACTAAGGCATTGCATTGAAGTTTCTGCAATTTACAGAAGTTTGCTTTGGATGACTTACCATTAAATGTTTCAAAACTGCAAGTTTCTGGTGGAAAACTGTGGCTGGTTTCCCACAGGAAATGAAACATATACAGTTGTGCCATCTGCCTATTCATGTGCTGTTAATACTGCTTCCACCTCATTTCTGAACCTGTTGGCTGGTTTCAAACAAAACTGGCAGAGGAAAAGGTCTCTAAGTGAATGCCTCTAGGCCTAATAAAAACTGGCAGCTAACAGGGAGTAGGACCCAAATTACAGCCTCCATTGAGAGAAAGGAGGTTACACTTCTCCCCCATCCCTGTCCTGCCAGGCAGCGACAGAACCCCTGCTCAGCGCACACAGCTTTCAACTCGCTGCTTGCTAGGGGACTCGGGGCACAAATGCGTGGAGCTAATATCCACGTTTCCCTTTGAGAGGCTGTGTTCTCGTCTGGTGATACGAAACAGAGAAGCGAAAGAGAACAAAATCATCTCTGAGATACGCAGTAATGAGCACATCTCTGTAATGATCGCTCACCGCAGGGCTGTGCTGTGCTGCCAGCTGAATGTTGCCCTCTTCTATCGCTGCCAGAAGAGGCTCTTGGATCCAGCACGGTTTGCACTTCCAGAAATGCCAGCATGCTTTCCGAAGGATGCTCTGGTGCTCATCTGACAGGACACTAGCATAAAGATTTGGCATCGCTTAGGCAAGAACAAAATGGACCTGTCTCAAAAGACAAACCACGTCCCAGTCCTTTCCAAAAGCCAACCAAATACAGTGAAGCTCAGCAGAGGTGAAAGAAACTAGTTTGGGGAAAGCAGCTGTTGAGCGCAGCACAGCTTTCAAATAAACAGAATGCTATGCCATCTCTATTAACACTGCTATTCCCAAATTTCCTGCAACCAACCCTCACTTGAAAAACTGGTACTGTCCATAATCTCCTTCCCTTCAGTCTGCCTTGGCCTTGAGACGGTCATCACCGTGTCTTACTCCTGCCCTCTTTACGACAGCCAGCAACTCCCCCAGCGCCTCCCATCCCTTTCTTTGAGACCCTGCCTGCAGTGACCTACAGCCGTAGACTCTGTGCTACTCATCAGCATTAAAGTAGTGAGATTGTAGGGGAATAACGGGGTCACATTGACCTTGTGATGCAAATTGTGCTGAGCAGTCTGCTCAGGGAACGTGTACCAGACCTGCCGTGGCATTTACAAACCAGGCAATAAATGAGATACCATTTTCATCAGCTTAGAGGAGTTTGTGGCATACTAAATGCACTTTTCTAGAAAATATAACTGTAAGCATAGGAAGAACTGGCTGCTTTTACCACAAAGCATTCCTAGATAGGGTGATGCAAGTGTTTTTGGCATAGAAAATTAAAGAAAGACACATCCAAAAGATAAATGGCAACGGTGGAGCAGTAAATTCACACTCTCTCACCTATAGATAGCTTCACAGCTCTCTAGCCACTGTACGGAAAGTGGAAACTACAGCGCAGCCAAGAAGATGCCAGCCACAAAACCGGTCACACGCTGATTGCTGCTGCTAGAAACCTGCCCCTGTTGCAATCCATTTGGCATTCCCCACTCTGGAGCTGCAAATGAAATGAGATCCCAGGCTGGAGTGCCTTATGCTTCCATCTCTTTCTCTACCAACACAATATGACTGGGATTAAAAGGACTGAGCCCATTGCTTGGTTCAACAGTTTCTTCCACACAGACCATTTACTGTGTGCAAGTGCACCGTACCCTGTAACGACATGGCCTCATGGGCCTCATCTTCCCATTTGGTGAAGTCGATGGAAGTTGTGCTCTTGACTACAGTAGTGCAAGAGTGAGCACGGAGAAAGAAAAATTGGGCAAGTGAAGGCATAAGAAAGCAGTCAGAAAAATCTTGGGTTACAAAAAGCAAAGACGCTTCAGAAGGATGGGGTTTGCTTTCCAACAGTTTCCTCAGGGGACAGCTGCTTTCTGCTGTGCAGCTCTGCAAAATGCTGCTATGTCTGTGAATCCATCTGCATGGTCTAAATCAAGAGAGGGCTCTCTGTCAGATAAATCTAGTAAAAAAAAAACCCTTGGTCTTTTCCTTCCAAAAATAAATAGCATTCAGAGCAGGAGCTGAAACCTGCTTTGAGCAGGAGAATGGAGACTCCAGCTGGGCAGTTCGTCTCTCAGGAAAGGACTCCAAAGAGAAAAATACTAGTAGTCCCAGGAGGTTATAACTGCAAGTATTAGCATAATCTTCTCTACTCTGTGCTTACTTGTGATACCGTCTAGAAGAGAAACAAAACAAAATACTTAAAATGGGGTCCACAGAAACCCACTCTAACTGCTTCTCTTAGCTGGGCTTTCTAACAGCCAAGTTGTTCGCGGTGCATGCCGCAGCAGCTGGCTCTGTTTCCAAAGCAATATGAAAAAGTTAACTAGGATTCAGTTCCACATGGCAGTCAACTCGAAGGCACAACACAGCATTTTATAGGATAAATGCAATTGGAAAGGAAGGGGGAAACAATACAAACTGAAGAAGTCAGATGCAGATGTGAATCTGACTTCTCTGTACTCAGAATTCCAGTCTGGTTCCTAAAAAACACTGGCATGAACCCCAGAACATAGATCATTTGGTCCACCAGGAAAAAGTCCAGCAATAAGTAACTTCACCCCATTTTATAATGGCGGTCTAGGCTAGAAAGTCACACTGAAAAAAATGTACGCTCCTAGGTTTCCATTTGATTTTCTTCCACAAATTCAGTTCAAATTTGGCAAAGTACCTTCTGACCTGTAAGTTATGTGACAGTCATACAAAGTCAGATGAGAACGTGGCTTGAACAGCAGTTTTGTTTCCTATTGTCAGCGGAGTTCTCAAAATAAAAACATAAAAGTCATGCTAAACTTACACCATCAACAGTTAGTGAGAAATTCAAGGAGATTACAGAGCAGAATTTGGCCAGTGAACTGGCTGTCACTGTTTGGCACCTGAAACAGGTAACCCGCAGTGACTGCCTAGTCCTAAGGTCAATGTTGGAAGACAAGCAATCAGAAAAAAAATTTGTTGTTATAGATGGTTCATTTGTAAGCTGATCTTTCAAGTGAGACTGTATTTTTTATCTAACTCTGTGCTTCCCTTTGTGTGTTGAAGAGATGAGAGGAATCTCATTTTATTTGGTGCTGGAAAAACATATTTTGACGGGCAACTTCTGAAACACCTGAGGGGGTACACCAAAACCTGCCTGAATATGTAGTCTCCTCTGCAGTGAGCACTTGCACAGACTTCAGTTTTGCCAGTTAAAATATGTTTCAGCAGCGGGTACTCATCTGGATTCTAATCTGAAATAGCATAAAAATTACTACAACACTTCTAAATATAGTGGTACACACATTGTCTAATGTTCTGCTGCTTTATACCTCACTGTAATAGTTGAGAAATAATGGAGAAAGGCTTTGGCTATTTTACGAATAATAAAGTAGCGAGATCAAGAAAAATGTTCTATATATCCTTGACTCATGGATCAAATGGGCTCTAATAAAAACTGAAATTAGCTGGTTATCCAATAATCTGAGGATGTGATCCTCTCAGTTTTATTTTCCAAGTTGTTCAGCTTGCTGACTGTTCTCTCTTTCCCTCCCTCCTCCCCTTCTGCTACTGCCTCATCAGAAGGCTGAGGTTCTGGACAAGCCCTTGAAGAATTCAGTACTCTAAAACAAAGGAAATCATGTCATAATCATCTTAGAAAAATATATACACATGAGAAAGTATCCCCTGCAGAAACAGCCATTATTGAATATTATGCAAAGCTGGGCATTTTAAGGCATTGTTTAATTTAATTGCTAGTACCTATTTTAATTAGCAAGAGTTATATTTCTACCATAACGAGCAATAGCATAGAATAACAATGTTGGAAATTTGAAGAAGATCTTTTTCCACTTTGTTGAAACCACTGAAGATATCTGGCTGCTTCAAGAGCTGCACACTTAGCCCAGGAATGTGACAACAGATTACAGCATGGTATCAAACCAATGTCTCCTCATAATCCCCCTGCTTATAGCCTCTACAGTAACACTAAGTTCTCTGGGACAGGAACTGCATCTGCAATGGCATAGCTTTCATCTGAAGTGGAAAGTATAGGGCTTAAGCCATAATAATAAATCACATAAATCTGTGACTTCTCTAAAGTTTTCCCATGTTAACATTAGGCTTAGCACAATGGTAAAGGATCAAAAAAAAAAAAGAGAAAGGTGTAAGAAATTGTGGAGAGAATGAAAGCAATCTAATCAGTGATTATGATACATTGCTTTAGTGGATATGCACAGTATGTAAGCAGCGGTGGCAGGTAGTTCAAAATGAACAACAGCAGAGAGAAGCTGGATTTTCATGTAAGGGTGCTCCTACTGTTTCATACATCAAGGCCCATTGATGTTAAATTTTAGGTCTCATGCATGAGTGATCGTCACTGTTTTCTAGCCCTCTTCTGAAATCCTAAATGTGGATTTGGACAGTCTGCATACGCACTGGGGATATCGAATCCCAGAACCTAGGGGAGACCACACTTAGAGCTGTAAACTACAAGTACACTGCTTGTACGGGACCCAAACCTGGCTCCTGAAACAGGAATCATTACAGGGGTCATTCCTTTGGTTTCTGGCAACTATTAAGTCCCTGGAGGGCTTCCTCTACCTGCCTGTTCTTTTTCTACTCTCTCCATCCTCACACTTTCAGCCTGGCCTTTAACGTTGCTACTAGTTCGTATCTGCTCAATAGTTCAGTGTGGTAAGTAGGAGGAAGGGTAAGTAAAGGGAAGCAGGAGCAGTTGCATTAGGATCGGCAGACTGCAGAATCATAGAATCATAGAATCGTTTAGGTTGGAAAAGCCCTTTAAGATCATCCAGTCCAACCATTAACCTAACATTACCAAATCCACCACTAAACCAATTAAGGGTAGAGTAGCAATTTCATGTTTCCTGGATTGGTGGCTGGGTAATTTTTAATGAAAGTAAAAACTAGGAATCATTAAGGTTGGAAAGGACCTCTAAGATCATCAGCCCAACCATCAACCCAACACCATCATGCCCACTAAACCATGTGCCAAAGTGCCACATCTGCCCGTTTTCTGAACACTTCCAGGGATGGGGACTCCACCACCTCTCTGGGCAGCCTGTTCCAATGCTTGATTACCCTTTCTGTGAAGAAATTTTTCCTAATATCCAACCTAACCCTCCCCTGGCTCAGCTTGAGCCCATTTCCTCTCGTCCTATCGCTATCCTCCAAGGAGGAGATGATTTGCTCTATAACAGACCCGGGATGCCCTGTATACAGTAGCATTTGATACACCTGCTAGAAATAGCCAGCAAACTACTCTCCAGTCTCATGGCCACACCTGCAAAAATATTCAGTGACAGAAATAGTCTGTCCATGTAAGCAAGCCTGTACATGCAAATGATAAAGGCTGGACATGCTGGATTTTACTTTACAGAGCAAGGTCTCCGTTGATTAAAGCAGCTTGCACCTGTGACAAAAGGGACATAAATCCATTTTCTCCTACCCACAGTGATTAAAAATTATTTTCTACTACTTCAAACATACAAAATAGATGAAGGTAAGCAGCATGGACCAGTAAATGTAATTCTTCCTGCCCTCATGACAAGTGGCTCTCCTTAGAAACGTTTCTATTTCTCCATAGGAAAGTCCCTCCATTATGCACAAGGAGAAACATCTGCTTCTCACAGTGCATAAACAGCGATGTTTGTATCTCTGATGGCTGAAGGCTAATAAGAGCAAACCAGATTCAGCTCAGAACATTAACGGTGCCAAGAAAAACGACGTCTGTGCAAGCTGTTTTGGCTTGCATGGCCAGAGCCCAGCAGGACTGTGAGTAGACAGTCAATAGTTCACACCGGTTTTGCATTGGAGTGCTGGTGGTTTTTTTGTTTTGCAGCACACCCTGCATACAAAGCTTTCCGCACGACGTCAAAGAAAACAAAATCTCAGTAAATGCTACAAAAAACAGAATTCTGCTTTGAAGACGAGGGAAAAGTGTAATGAGTTGCCACGACAGCCTCCCTCACCATCATTATTCACCAACACAGCAAAATGGAGACCTTAAGCAACCATATTTGCCGATCATTTTATTTTTTAAGTCATATCATATGTGCTCAGGGAACTTGGATAAACTCCACCTGGCTTCAAAATTAAATATATTGCCTCCTAAGGTCAGCCTTACACTTTTCCTCACTTCTGCCTGGGTGTAGTGAGGGCTTGCTCTTTCGCTCTGTTTCAAGGACTTTTACAAGTTTTCCGGAGGTGCTGAGGAAGAGGACGTAGGCTACGCAGGCCAGATGGGCAAACTGCAGAGAGTTGATTTTATTGCCCTTTGGTCCCACAAGATGATGAAACAGAGCAAAACTGCAAAAACTCCATTCAAGTCAAGGGACTAACATTCGGAGTGCTGCAACGCAACTGAAACGCCTTTTGTGCCTTCTGTAGTCAGCCTAATGGGCCTGGGGGTGAGGATTTGACCCTTTCTACTGTAGGAAGAAAACACTAATTACTTTGAAAGTAGAAAGAACTTGTCCTTTAGGTTATGTAACCTGCGTTGCCGCTGTCCTACATAACTATCGGGGACTAAATAACATGTAATTGAATGAAAGCCGCAACACGGGGCTGGGAAAATTTGCTGAAATAATTAATACCACCAGTCAATGATATTGATTTATACATTCAGTATTCCAGGCAGAGCTGGCCACTGTAGATTATTATCCTCAGGAGTCAATGTATTCAACTGCTATGCAAAAACAAAGGGAAAAAGTCAAAGAATATAATTTGTAACATTTGCAGCTAAAAAAGAGGAAATACTGAACGCACAGTGTGCACTGCATAAGGAAAGTCGTGCTGAAAAATGAATGGAGGAAGAAAGAGAAGCAGACATGAAGGATTGCTTAGCATACAGCCAAAAGTATAATGCAATACTGACTCCTAGAATATATTGTTATTTGCACATCCCTTTTATTTTGCCTCGCTGGTATTATTCAAAATCCAAAGGTAGAGTTTCAGCTGCATCTAACTGTGTAGATACATATAACAACACACACGCACATACATATATACATATATAAAACAACTTTCCAAGAATGACTATTGGGTCTCAGAGGACTTCAAAGTATGAAGTGATAGAATTTCTATCTGTATGTAAAGTTATCATGGTAATGATACTGTCAGTTAAGGATAAAATAACAATTTGCATTATTATTCACTGTAATGCAAATTGTTACTTTTCACCAGCAAATATATGGCTGGCTTTAGCCTCAGCGGCAGGATGAATGTTAAATCAGAGCTGATGAATAATTCATAGCTCTTATATAATGCAATGGCTCATTCTGGGATTTGTGTTTGAAGAATGACTTCTCCTGGTTAGATGCTGTTTAGATTCTGGGCCAGTGACACTCTGGCATGACCTGCCTGCAATGAGATAATGATCTGCTGATGAAAGGGTTGGTTTGTTGTCTGGGTTTGGGGTTTGTTGTTTTGTTTTTTTTTTTTAAACCATTAAAATTTTATTGAGTTTTCATTATACAGACATATCTACAGAAGACTGAAATAAGCAAATACACAAACGCAGCAAGCACGTTCCACTCACTAAGTTGATTGCAGAGTTAACAACTGTGCGAAGTGAACCGAAGGCCCGTTCACATCTCATACTGCGCAAAATGTAGCGCAGCAGGGAGAACGCTGCACTTGGCGTTAGGAAATCTGGGTCCATTCCCAGATTCTCTGCCGACTGCCTGGGATGTGACAGAGACACAGGGAAGTGACTTCCCTCGATGTCCTTGGGTGGGAAAGACAGGAAAGGAGTAAAGACCGGAGCCTTCGGAGGACAGGGACTGAGCCTCGGCGGCGTTACTAGACCGCATGCTTGACTCGGATGTCCTCTCCAAGGTGGCTGAAACAAAGATACCTGGCATTTACCAAAGGCGGGGAGGGAGCCGGGAGGATAAAGGCTCTGTGGCTCTTCACCTACGCCGTTCCAGCATGATGGGAGAGTTTTATTCACAAATATAAAAAGAGCAGGAATCCCAAAGCTTTGGGAAATTTAGCATAACGGATTATACATTTTCCCAAATGTCATGGGAGCTTGTTTGAACATTACATTTCAAAACCAAAACTTGCAAGAGCATATTTTTCTCTAGTACACAATGCCTTTTTGTTGTTTTGAGTTGTTTTTTTTCTTTTGTGGGGGCATGTTTTGGGTTTTTTACACTCCTCTCCCACATGTTATAAGCAGCTCTACTAATTAGAAAGGTACAAAAAAAAGGAATGGAGGAAAAGCTCGATAGGATCGTAAAATGTTGCTCTGGATGTTCTTGTAACTAAATATATGCTCAGATAACATCACGCATTACAAAACAGATAACAAAATTAAACCCATCTCCTCCTCAAAGGAGTTTTGGAGGGAGAATTAGTGTATCTGTCTCAGAGTGAAAAAACCCGAATCATAACTGATATGAGCTGAAGAGTTGTATACGTCTTGATCCAGGTTATTCCATGCTGAGCTGTTATGCTCAATTCCTTGTACCTTTCTTCTGTACCATTTGCTATCGAACACGATATTGATCTACAGCTCTAAACAATATGACAGTTCCAACACCCTTATTTCTTTATGGGCTGTATCTACCAGTGGGATGTATGGATAGAAAGAATACTACACGGCAATCCGCGTGCTCTCCACGCAGGTGAAGGTGCCGTTCAGAGTCCTGGCTCTAATTTAACACAGGCTCTGTCAGGAACCCTCACCCCCCTTTTGTCACGTCCACAAAACAGCGTATTTCCAATCTCTCTTCCACACTGCACGGTTTAAGGGGCCAGTGTGGAAATGACTGGGTTTCTCATTTGAAGAGATTACTCATAACAGCAGGAGAAGTAATTTCTCTCTAACCTTCTTGATGACCATGAAAATATATATAATTCTTTAGAGTTCCTGCATTTCTCTGATACAAAAGAATTAGGAAAGAGATACACACAGCAGGGAACTAATTTACGAATACCTCACACCTTTGAGAACTGATTTATAACCGTCATTGGCTTTAATAAATTCATAAATTCTGCCTCACTGTAGTTGTTAGTTCCCAAGAGAATCCGATAAAAGCCAAAGCGTCAAAAGGAAGGCTAACGCCTCGCTGCCCACATCACTCCAACCGGTCCTAAAAATGAGGGTAAGTGAGAATTGTTGTGCTAAATTTAAAATTCCTTTGCCACTCAGAGATTTAGTAAAAAGCTCTGTTCCTCTGAGGCCCACACCTGGGGTTCTGTAAGGTCTGGTTCTGCGATGACGACTGAGGTAGCTCTCAGAAACCAGCCTGTGCAGCCCAGAACAGCGGCGTGCAGAAATACCAGCCTGGCACCCGAATGCATCTCAGAGGTGTCAGGAGGTGAGAAGAGGGGGCCTGCAGCAGGAGGAACACGCCCAGAAGCAGCAGCTGTCGTGCCACTGCTCTGAGCTAGGTCCTTCAGCATCTGCCTACCAGACCACGCATCCTTCAGACACGCAAGCGCGAGGCTAGGAGGTAAGACTGAGTAAGGAGTGTTATGGGGTGGAAGCACCCCTGGACCTTCCCAGAGAAGGATCAGTCATCACCTTGCTCAGACGCCACGGCGGAGGATGCGACTGCTGCCCAGATATTCCAGGTGAACGTCGCAGCAGGCACAGACAGCGCACCCGTCAGTGCAAGCTAGTGCCTGGAGTTACTGCTACAATATCTTCACTTTATATCACCCGAACTAGCGAAATTATACTTAGACCAGGTACATTACCTGTCTTGCTGCAGTTTGATCAGTGCTCTGTAAGGTCAGAGCTGTGACAATTCAGATCAAAATAGGGACTGAGCATGTCTAGTTTGGCTCTTAACTTATTCCATTTGATGAAAGTCCTTTAGCTATTAAGTGCGTGCTTGCAAGTCTCCTAGTTTTGTAAGGGATTATGATTAGCTGATGGCATGTTTTTGTTCAGATATGCTGCCATCTAAGAATAAATAGGGCATGAGTGTAAAATAATTACTCATTAAAAAAAAAAAAAAATCCAACCTAAACTTACTATTGATGCTGTGCTGTCTCCAGTTACGCAAGAGACTGCAGCACACCTTCAGCCCAAGGAATCCTCTGCTGTGTAAGGGGCAACTCATCTCCTGATCTGAATACAAGTTAGATGCTTTACAACACGCTCTCCACATGTGAGCAAGCAGCTGCTCTGCTGCTGTCATTCTAGAGACAGCGGAGAGAAAGGAATATTACAGATGGATGTGGTCATCAGATGAAAAGCATATTGTTTAGGTTCAGCAATACTAAAACATACGTAGTGCTGTCATTTGTATACAATGCTCTTTTCAATTTAACCACAATGACAAAAGGATAATTGCCTGGCTACAAATGCATCCATTTAAAAATGTATATAAACTGACAACTGGGGAGAGAAAAAAAAAATATTCCTCTCTCAAAATCAGAGACCAATTTGTCAAAGCCATGCAGCCTACTGTTGAGGGCAACAAATCACTCAGACGTCCCCACTAAGCAGAGTTAGACAATACCACTTTATCGGTAGGAGACTCCTACAATACGCCTAAAGCACTTTCGGGAACTGATAACTCATGATAGCTGGTAAAATTACTTGACATCTAAGTCTGGTTATTCTGTATGTTGGGCTAATGATGCTGTTTCCCATGGAATGGCATCCTTGTGATGCCCATTAAGGATCTCAAATTACTTTTACCAATAGTAGATCCATCAAGCCAAGTACTCCGTGAAGAGATTTACATAGATGTATGCAACAGCTCATACAGTGACATTTAAGTTCACCATAATGTACCACTTCCTTCTAGCACAACCTTACATTTTTAATTAAGAAATTTACCCGCTGCTTATCTGTCCACTTTTCTTTTGTATGTAAGCAGCTGTGCTAGCTGCTATATGGCACTTCTACAGTACGGCCAGTAGCAGCTAAGGAGCTGTCAAGCTTTGCTTGACTAGTGACAGCAGTTTGGTAGCAAAGTCATCACTTCTATACTCTTGAAGCACAGAAAGTGTTTTGAGAATCCTTAAGAAGAAAGCAGGCTGGTCTAGACCACAAAATCTGTGAATGATTAACTCAACTAGTGACAGGGGTGGTGCTTTTTTTGAGTCTGTTCTCCCCGTTTGTGAGTATGTGTAGGTGTCAGCGTATGGAGTCCCAATGCGATGCAACCTCTCCTCTTGGACATTAGCTTGGACATACTGCCACAACTGGAATTTGTCTACTGATTTGGGTTTGCATGGCAAGGTTTTGGTAGTGGGGGGACTACAGGGGTGACTTCTGTGAGAAGCTGCTAGAAGACAGAGACAACGTGTGATGAACCAACCGCAACCCCCATTCCCCATCCCCCTGCGCCACTTGGGCAGAGGAGGTAGAGAAAATCAGGACTAAAGTTAAGCCCGGGAAGAAGGTCAGGGCGGGAGGAAGGTGTTTTAAGATTTGGGTTTATTTCTCATTATCCTACTGATTTGATTGGTAATAAATTAAATTAATTTTTTTTCCTCAAGTCGAGTCTGTTTTGCCCGTGGTGGTAACTGGTGAGTGATCTCTCCCTGTCCTTATCTCGACCCACGAGCTTTGCGTTGTATTTTCTCTCCTCTATCCAGTTGAGAAGGGGAGTGACAGAGTGGCTTTGGTGGGCACCTGGCGTCCAGCCACGGTCAACCCACCGTTGACATACCATTTTCACATTGATTCGGTTACAACCACTGCAGCAAAGAAGGGGTTAAACCAGCAGGAACGGTATGTAGCTAACCCTAAAGGTCTGACTGAGGCAGAGGAGGGCTGCAGCCCTCGCAGAACACCTGCACCTCGGTTACCGCACGGGCAGTTTATCCTGCTGTGCGTAACGTGGCGCGGCGCCGAGACCCCTCAGCCTTGCTGGGTAAACCGGCTGCTCCTAAATGAACGGGAGCGGGGTTACTTGTCTTGGGCCGCAGCATGACGTTTGCTTCTGTTATTCTGGGGACCTGAGCTGTACAGCATCGCACCACCCCAGCCCGTCTGGAGTCACTTCAGTGATTTCTATCAGTGCTGCATTGCAGCATGTAACCTTGGCCTTGGCTGTGCGTACACCAGCTAGTCAGGGTGGCCTTCAAGCCCAGACCTATCTACCAGCTACAACCTGAACGCCTCCGAGTTCGATCCCTACTTGTATGCTGGCTCATCTCTTCAGAAGCGTTACTGAATATCAGAATTTGAAGCCGAGCCTGCCCCTGCTGATTTTCAAGTCTTGTCCTTTCTGCAGTGGCACTGCAAAAATGAGCCGAAGGAGCGTTTCCGTTATCTCCCTGCCTTTGGCTTTCTGCTGTCTCGCTTTTTTTTGTTGTTTTTAACTTCAAGAAGCAGCCTTATTTCCGTAGTCTTTCTACAGAGAAAACCCACACAGCTCTGTGGATTTAACACAGGTCTCAAGAGAAGATATGGGTAAGGAACGGATTATTCAGCTGGCTCAGGTGATCCTACACACTCTTTGTCCAGCTCAGTTGTAGGAGCGGGCTATGCTTCTAGATGCCATCCAGTGGAAAAGCATTCCAGCGCCGTGGGGCAGGACAGTGGTTATACTCCAATTCATCTCTTAGCCTACTTCCCAATTGCTTCTCCCCTGTGAATAGCCTCAGGTAAAGCTTATAAAGTCCTTGGAATATATAACTGCTAAGTATCACAATTACATTTTAGTGGACGTGATCTATTTCCCCCGCCATGGCAAAGAAATAATGGAGAGTCTCAGCTGCTATAGTCTCCCTTCCATGTTTTCACATGCCCTTTTTTTTTTTTTTTAATTTTTAGGAGCATCACCCCGGCACAAGGCACAAAGACTTAGCCATCAAAACTGAACCACAGTTGTTATAACACAAACGCTGCTCCAAAGCTGAAAGGATTAATCACTCCTGCAAATAAAGGACTATTTACTAACACTTTTATCTGAGCTCAGACAAAACACTTATAAAATATTCCTTTGTTTGCACCTCAAACTAAAGGGCAAAATGTTACTGCGGGTCTGCAATTTGTCATCTAGAAACATATAATGACTGTCTGAGGGGACAGGCACGGTCCTGATTCTGCTGCTTTTATTGCAAGGCATTCTGCAATATCAACCAGTTCTCCTGGTTTATCCACTGCTCTTAAACCGTGGCTTTTAAAGTTCCAGTCCTAGGAGGATACAGAAGGTAAGTTAGCACTGCAGACTTACCGCATGTCAATCCGAGCAGTTCATTATAATACATGATATTTGGCAAAAAACAGGCAAGTGAGGAGAAGAGTAGAGATATCACTTAATTAACAGCAGATGAAGGTATAAATCCAACTGACCCCTTTCGTACGTACAAGATGCAAGAAACAAACAGGCTTTTTGGTGGGAAAAGGATTCCAGCTACAGGGATCAAAATATTTACTTGTTGATCTCATCTTGCTATTTCTGTTCAGTTATTCCAAGAGCAGTTATTCCAAGGATGTCATTCAAGTGCAGGGTTTTTTTTTCAACTCAGAGATATTTATTTATGCTGTACTCGAATATGACTTCCTTTTGCTGTTGAAAATCGCTCCATACTTTGCCCAAGAACAAGCTATGAAGCCAAAGGGTAGGAAATTCACTTTACAGAAAGAAACAAAGCCACAAAAGTTAATGCTACAAAACTCCCGTGAATTTTTTTGATGCCGCTTTCCTAGGTCTTTTTCATTTGAGTGCTATATACGGATGTGAACAGCTCGGCTGATAATTACTCTGTACATAATACAGGCACCTAAAAGTAGAGCAGGTCTACTACTGACTCTGGGCGAGCTGTGAAGTTTAAGTGCCTAAATGAAATTTCAGTTTTGTTCATATTTGCGTTCATCTGTGACACTCTGTGTGCCTGTTCAACAGCTCTTCCCTCTGCAGCTAGTAACAGGCTTGGTACAAATCTAGCTAAATCAAGTTACTATAAGACAGGGAAATTAATAGTTTTAAAATTCAATTCATTTCTGTCTGTATTTTAAGATTTCATTGCCAGGTTTTAACACACTTGTTTCCTGAATGCTGACAAGCAGAACAACTTGTATTGATTCGCAGTATTCACCCTCCCTATGACGTCACTGACAGCTTCATTACATGGGATGGTAATTTTTTTTTCCATGTGGTCACCCTTAATGAGATTAAATATACTTTGTGTTTTCAAGCTATTTATTTGGACGGAATTGTGATTGGATTGTCATCACATCAAGGTTATTTAACCTAATATACAGTAGAAAGAAAAAAAACCCCAAACGCTTCTGAAAGAGAGGTCATCAACTGATGTAATTTAGAAAGTATATTACTCAAGTAATGCTTGTGAGATATTAAAGAGGTATTTTATTTGCAATCCTATGCCAGTCGAGTTATTCAGAGGCGCTTTGCATATTTATAGTACACACACTTAGGACAACTCATTTCCTATTTGGAATCAGAATTCAGGTCCCACTTAAGTCAATGGGAATTTTGCCATCAACTTTAATGAAATCAGGATTTGGTTCTTACTATATATAACTCAGATAGCTTCAAACTACTCCAAAACACTGGCATGAATTATCACCGACTTCTGCCCCTGCGGTAGAATCGCTAACACAATAACCAGGCTGGAGGTGTAAAAGCAGCAACAGGGAGAGCGACTGCAGTTGTGAAGGAGGGTTACAGCAGCACCATATAAATACTGTCTCGTCCATGTTATCTGCATGAGTCTGCGGATTAATCCATCGTCTTTAATTTAAGTCATTTAATATGTAACCTGCAGGCACAGAATAATATTTTGTTGCAGATAAACATGCTGTTATAATCAGCATATTTTCAGGCAATTCATACATGAGAAATGTCACCGTTATATGAACGTTTAATGCATACAAAGGAGCAGATTACACCTATCACAAAGGCTTTTCTTTAAGATAACATAAAATTCTGTATCTCAACTGGTAGTTCAAATAACGAAATCCTTTCCTGATCCACAGCATAAAACAATTATGCTAATTTCTACTCATCCCCCATTTCTGTAATGCTTATGACTGAGAGTTCAACATGATCATAATTTGGCTGACTGGGAGATTGTAAAAGAGGCAGAAATAAAGCATTGTGCCAAACAAAAAATCCATAGCTAGTAAGCAATACAATGCTCATTAATAGCTGCTTCCTCCCAAAGGACTCCCACCAGCCGGCAGAGAATCTCATGTGCTCGTTTCCAAGGAGTTGTGTGTGGTTGACGCAGACTCAAACTAACTTTCTCAGTTAATTCAGGTTCACATAACTCAAGCATTTCAATGGTGATTATTTGCTAGCTAATTTCCTTCAGCTCATCCTCTTACAGGCATGGAATATTGACCGAACGAGCATTTATCATGTGTCTCTAACAAACATTGTGCAATAAAACCTAATAGACATTGTTGGCCTAAGCAGGAAAGCACACTGCAGCCCGCGTGCAGTAATTTCCACCCACATACATCACGTCTGTAAATGGGACCAGACTCAGTCCTCTGAAAATTTAATAGTGTCACTGTGAAAATTTCTTTATACAAGTTCTGGTGGAAGTAGGACTTTGCATTGTTAAGGAGACCCTATCCTAACATGAATGGGTTTTTGCTGTCCAGTTGCTGATAATTCTAAATAAGCATCTGCTTCTGGTCTCTTCTAGCACTGTTGGCTCAAAGGTTTGTGTTTCATTTTCCATCCAGTGTTTACTGGGGAGAAGAGGTAATAAAGGGTGCAAAACTCAGGCTTAAAAGGGCTTCCCTTTTAGGGATCTAAAAATGGAAAGATACTGGTCTATACAATGACCCTTTCTGAACTTCTGTTCATGCTGTTTGCATCTCTCTCCACTTCCTAGAAAAAGGCTGCTGTTACATGGCAGAGGGACATCAAAGTTGTCTCCAACACCAGCCAGTTCTGTCACACAAGAACAGTGGGAGAGATAAGGATCACACCACTACTAAAGCCATAGCAATGGTGGGAAGGAGTTCATAGAATCATAGAATCATAGAACCGTTTAGGTTGGAAAAGACCTTTAAGATCACCCAGTCCAACCATTAACCTGACATTACCAAGTCCACACTAAACCAATCAAGGGTAGACTAGACTAAACCATGTCCCCAAGTGCCACATCTACCCATTTTTTGAACTCTTCCAGGGATGGTGACTCCACCACCTTTCTGGGCAGCCTGTTCCAATGCTTGACCACCCTTTCCGTGAAGAAATTTTTCCTGATTTCCAACCTAAACCTCCCCTGGCGCAGCTTGAGCCCATTTCCTCTCGTCCTATCGCTAACTACTTGGGAGAAGAGACCAACACCCACCTCACTACCCCCTCCTTTCAGGCAGCTGTAGACAGTGATAAGGTCTCCCCTCAGCCTCCTCTTCTCCAGGCTGAACAATCCCAGTTCCCTCAGCTGCTCCCCATCAGCCCTGTGCTCCAGACCCTTCACCAGCTCCATTGCCCTTCTAGAGTTATCATCGGTCAGAGTGCATTTGAGTACCAAGGAAGTACAAGCACTTCCAGGAAGCGAAGGCCCCTCCTCGGCCTTGCACTGACCAGGTGGGTCAGTGCAGATATGAATTTGGCCAAAGAGCTTTGCATGCTACAAGCACTGCTCAGTAACTTCCATTATGTTACTTATCTTGGCATCCGCATGATCTGCAATCTCCAGTTAGCATAGATGCTTTTAAAAAAAAATAAAAGCGCAGTTCAGAAGTCAGTTACCTATGTCATCAGGATATAAATAATGACATCGATAACTGGTTCTGTTCAAGCCTTTAGTTCATCTAAAAGCAAAACTTCTGTATCAACCACAAAGATCAGCCCTCCTACACAACAAGCGGAAGACCAATGCAAAGTCTTTGACGGCCAGCAGTCCTCACTTTGATGTGAATGGATGCAACTGAATCTCTCTTTTAATGATCATTAACATTCACAGAAAACCTGCTAATGACTTTTCACCTTGTCTGCAAAAAACTAACCATCCCTCCTAATTCCCTCCTCAGTTATCCAAGCAATTAGAACCTGTCGCTGCCAAAGCCGGGCAAGTGGCACGTCCCGCAGTCTCCTCTCTAGTTACAAGTCCTAGTTGGCGATTACACCCACCGTGGCTGGGCAATGGGAGAGGAAAACAATAGACATCAGTGACAACAAAAAAGGTTTTTTCTGTCAGATGTGCAGTATTTTTGTAACTTGCACTTTATAATAATAGCTGTACAATGAGGACAGTGGTCCTAGCGTGCTGTTATTGAAATGACAGCAACTGTACCGTAAGTTCTCTAAGTGGTTTGAGCAGACGATCAATGTCAAAATTGTCATCAGCAATTGCTATCTCCTTTTTTCCCCTCTTGCGTTTCCCAGCTTCCCCTGACAGGTCTCTTCTTGGCACATAAGGTCTCTGGGACAGAGTTTTCTTACTTTGTTCTCTGCCCCTTCACACACCTCCTGTCAATTAAAGCAGTCCAATTACAGAAAATCAAAGGTGTATTTTCCACTCTATTCTATTTAGCAGAATAGACTAGAATTCCAAACTATTACTGGGGGAAGTCTCAAAAGCTGCATATGAACTCAGGGTTGTTTAGATATTAGAACTGAGCTGAAAGAAGAACGGGGAGGGGAAAAAAAGGACGTTGCTAGTGATGTGTTGAAACTCCCAAACCGTTCGGAAGATGTTTCAGTTGATAGATAAATAAAAATACAGATGTGAGTGCAGTGCAAAAAAAGCCTCTGCTGAAACCCTGCCAAGCCAGAGGTATTCCTCGAGAGAGCCTATAAAGCCGGTCCCATTCAGCCACATACGCACCTCCAGGAGCCACCGTGCTGCACTGAGTGGCAGATGTAAAGCGAGACACGGTTACAAATAGCAGGGATGGCACAAGTAGGTGAAGTCATCAGACCTCTGACCTCCAGTCCTGTGAGTTAGTCACAAATTATTCTATCCTTTTAGTCGCAATATGCAAGCATCTACACAGTTCCTTAGCAGTACAGACTAATGGAAGTGGGTATGTGTGCCTGTGTTCATGGCTTGAGAGATTATGTATTATTCTGTCCCTCAGAAGAGCCTTGTAAACTCAGCCCTACAAATCACCGAGTTCAATGTGTGCCTCGTTTTAAGCAAACTCACAATAATGTCAAGCACGCCTGATGCTCACACGTGTACGTCGCAGGATGAAGGACAGCAAGGTGAGTAGACTAGCTTTTAGATTTATTTGTTTTGGGGGTATCCCAAAGCTAGATAATTTAAAGAGAAAATAAGTAGGTTCTCAGTAGATTTGCAAGGTTCACACCAGTTGTTAGAAGCAGCATTACCTTGCTCAGCAGAGAACTCCCCTGCCCTTTGAAGATCAAGCAAAAAAATCTCACAGGCTCTGGTCTGTCTGCTCCTCCACTGGTGCATTAAAAACAAAGTGCAGAAATGAACTGGCAGCTTTTCATTTCTATCCCTAATTACCAATCACAGCAGCTGCTTGGTGGAGGAATAACGAGCTTCCTTCTTTTTTCTTCCTCATTTGAGCAAAATCCCAGGCTTGTTTGGTGCACATTTTTGTGCTTTTTTTCTTACGACACTACTATTTGCTGCAGTCAAGAGCTGGTTCTGTTTTATTGTTTTAGCTAAGGACACCAAGGCAATACAGAAAATAGGAGATAATTTGATACATTCATCCTGCATTTATTAGTTCCTGCTGACATCTGTAAGAATAGGCCTGGACCTCAGTGCCGGTAGGCTGGAGGTCGGACAGCATCTAGCTCTTTTGACCTGAAGACCTGCAGAGATGCTATTCCTCAGTCCTGCAGTATATACTGCCCCAGGAACAGGAAGCCTCTAGGGCAGAAAACTCTCCCATAAGACCTATCCCTGACTTACTGTCTAAGTAAAATAATGACTAGAACAATTAATGCCTACTGGGGCAAGACTGAAGTGAAAACAGTGATCTGTTCTTCACAACTAACCATCACTTACGTGGTAAAGCAGTTGTAACTAACCTCCTTCTCAGCAGATGAGCTGGAGAGCCCTTGACCCATAGAATCATAGAATCCTAGAATCGTTTAGGTTGGAAAAGACCTTTAAGATCATCCAGTCCAACCATTAACCTAACATTACCAAATCCACCACTAAACCAATTAAGGGTAGAGTAGCAATTTCATGTTTCCTGGCTTGGTGGCTGGGTTATTTATAGTGAAAGTAAAAAGTTGGAATCATTAAGATTGGTTCCCAGTGTGGAATTCAACTGGCACACAAAAAATCCAAGACACCACTATGGTTTGAAATAGGAATGATAACTAGGCCCGAGGTTTACCTGAGAGGACACCCAGGTCCAGCCCTGTGGTCAAGCTTGTGACTAGCCTTTCACTGCACTAAAGGATCAGGCCAAAATGATCGCAAAACACTTTGGGGTATAACTTAGCTTTGACCAGGATCCAAGTTCTATCACTCAGCTTCAGCTCACAGTTACATTAACACTTTCTGTGGGCTTTCTTCAGAAAATCAGGTATTTGACATATTCTTAAACTTGGTAGTAACCAATGTAGCTCAGTTTCAAAAACTTCCTAGGGCAAAACCTTTATGTGGACTCGACTGAGGGACAGCTAGCTTTGAATAGCTTAAAAATTTGGGCCTGGGCTCAAAATACTGGGCTAGGACTGAAAATCTATAGCTGGTCCTCAGTTTTGCTATGCTCTTCATGCATTGCCGCACATGATCTTCTGACCAAGGAAGGCAACCAAATTCTCCTTTCTCCTGGTTAGACCCTGCCCTATTTCTGCAGAACAAGAACTCTTTTCAGTTGGTGCATCACTAATAGCAAGTAGGTGGGAGTTATCCAAGAGAATATATTTGCCTTTTTGTATTTTCACGGTACAATCAGATTTCTCTGTACAAATTACAAATTCTCTGTACATCATTACATTTTTTACAAGGGCTTAATCCCCACAAGTTGTGCAGTATCAATGAAACAAACCTTACACGAAATTATATGCTTCAGCTATTGAGAAATTTGGGTTTTATAGAAGACTACAACTCGTAAGTGGCTCAAACCATACATTATTCCTATATGAAGAACAAAACAGCACGTGACCAAAGATGCATCTGGCCATGCAGTAAGGCTGCTACTATCTATCACTTAAATAGATGAGAAAAGTTGCCACTAAGTGCTGCCAACTGCTGCTCTAATAAACAATATTTCTCTCAACAGAAAGCCAGCACCATGTGCTGATTTATAGTAAATGTGCCGTTCTTTCCCTGTGCTATCAGAACTGAAGACAATAACAAGTAGCTCAGAGCACAAGAATACATTTTTATAAAAACAAAACAATGGGTGTTGGCACAGCACCTTATCGGCTGTATGTGAGCACAGAAGCGTTTGAATTGCCCCAGAGGACACCCTAAGAGCCTTTATTACATTTATGCTGTTGGTTTCTTGAGCACAGCTTTGAGAATGAAGACGAATACATTGTCAGTGAATGGTGTTCAGCGACATATTTGACACGTTTGGATCGATGGAGGCGTAAGTCAAATCAAAGGCTGTGAAGAGGTAGCAGAGGTTATGCCCTATTACGGAGGTGAGTCGCAGGTGTACCCTGAATCAGCCTGAACGCGTAGCCAGTGGAAGTTAAGAATTGAGCTAATGCTCCGGTTCACAGATAAATCTGTAAAAATTCCTTACGCGTCTTCCGAACGCCTGCCGCTCAATTACCACCACTCGTAAAGGGAAAAGGAGTCTCTAGAACAGTACGATCCCTCTTCATCATGAACGGCTGACGGGGAAACATCCTGTTTCGGAGACTGCATTAGCTTACACAAGTGTGAAGCGGCAATGTTCCCATCTCCCATCATGTTCAAGATGTTTTCACAGTAGGTTATTAGCCTGGTAGCTGTACTAACACTATTTCTGCATGGTGTGCAATACGTACATTGCTCAGCCTCCCCAAAATGCTCTTCGATCAGCTATTTCCACATACGCAATACCGTCCTGGGGCCCATCACAATCTTCTGTTCATGTTTTACTCAAATCTAATATGAAACACGCTCTTCATTCAGAATCGTGTGTCTGCCTGATGCCACAACTCCTTAACTCCGCTCCCAGCCCCCTTGGAGGCAGTCGCACTCCATCCTGAGCCAGCTACCCAGGCTACCCAGAATCAAATGGCTCTACAGACAAGTATCACACACAGACCTAGGGCAATTATTTACATTTGACTAAAGCTTAACGCATATTTTGCTAAAGTTAATCTTCCAAAAAGATACTTAAGCTTAGTTCAAAGGCATTTCAGGGCAGAAAACTATGGATTTATTGCAGCAGTTGTGATGTATGTCTAATCTTTTTTAATTGGCATATGTCTGGCTTCGCTTTCCATCTGCTGAGTCTTACAAAAACCCTATTTAGGACCCAACGCTTCTTTTCCCAGGAAAATACTACTTCATTGTAATTGAAACCTCTCTCAATCTCTTTAATAACTACACACGCTAAAAATTGAAAAGCTCAGCCCGCTTCCGGTTACGCTTGCAATCTTGGCTGTGCACATTTCCAAACCATCGTCCTGCCCCAAACCGGGATTATACAAGTACATTTTGTTTTGCTTTCAGTTCCCAAACAATGAGGTTTCAACTGGTGCTCAGAAGCACTCACTGCAACCTTCCCACAGTTATTCTTGTGATTGGAGATAAAAGGGCACTAACCGGGGAGTGTCTGATGGACCAGATCCTGCCGAGAGCCGATAGTTATCTTTTCAGATCCTGACGGGGATGGTGCTGCTTGGCAGCATTTGCCGCTCTGGCAGGCACTGGTGGAAATTTCAGGGAAACTTTCAATTCTTTTTGTATGTTTAAAGCCGCCCAGAGACAAAGACGGAGTGGTTTCAAAATAATCACTGATTAGTCCACCCTTTTTCATTGACAACCGTCCAGGGTGAGTAAGAGCACATTAAAGGTATTTTGAAGAGAGAGATTTTGTCCTCCAAAATCCCACGTAGAGAAGGGGGCAGAACCTTACAGACCACCCGCCAGACAGGGTGCAGTCTGGTGGGTGCTGAACACAAGCCCACGTGAGGCCAGGTCTCAAGTCGTAAGCAGCAGCTGCCAGCGACGGGGCATGTAAACCCACTTATTTCCCAAAGTTCGGTATTATGGGCTTGTGCTGGATCTCTGCACGATGGCCAGGGCTTCCACAGCTAGCTGCCACGAAAAAGGAGGCTTTTAGAAAGACAAGGAAGAATAATTTTCACATATTGCATTTGAAAGGGATTATTTCTCAACAACAGAAGCTTTTTACATCACACTGTCGAGGGAGAGGTTCTGCCTTTTCAGTTAAGGCTTTTATATTGCTCAAACATGAACAAGCTTTTAATTACAGCACAGTTCTAAAATAACACGTTAAGGAGAAGCTTAGATGCAATTCAGTTCTATTCATCCAAAATCAGAAGAGGCCACAACTGGCTAATAAACTACTTCTTCTTCCTAGCTGGGAACTTTTACCTGGTGTTTTAAGATTTTTAAGCAGAAAGTTGACTCTACAATATGCATACATTAAAGTATAATCATGAAAATATTTGCTCCACAAATGTTAATTTGTTTGAAAACACAGTTGGTTCTGCCCTTAAATTTACATGTAATGGAAAACACATCAAAGAATGAAGTAACTAATTACAGGGACACATGTTTGTTTGGGACCTACCCAAATAGCTAACAGATCTGGGCAGAGAAACACAGGATCCTTTAAGTAAACAGTAAAATGCTGTAAATTAAGTTACTTTCCTGGTATATTCTGCGCATTTCTTGGGTTGGTTTTGGGGATTTGTTTTTGGTTTTGTTTTGGGGTTTTCTTTTGTCTGGTTTGGGGGGGTTTGTGGTGGAGGGGTTTTTGTTTAATTTTTGGTGCAATCCTGACCAATGCTGTCCATTACCTTACAGAGCCGATGGCACAAAAGGTTTTTAAAACAGCTGCATGCTCCAGGGACAGGGAAGTTGGATCAAACTAGTGCTTTTTCAGCCCTCTTAAGCATCAATGACTAGCCAACAGTCAAGGCAGACTAATTTAACCATTTAAGTTAACAGCTTTCTCCACATCTGAAAAAGGAGCTGGTGATTTCAGAAGAAAAAGGTTTTGGACATTTCTAGATATCTAAGGGCTGGAGAAGAGGATATAAAGAGCCTAGATAGCCCAGAAATCAAGCAGGCTGCTCAAAACTCCACCAAAACAGAAAAACAATGGCAAGCTCTTACATACTTAACCTTGTGACACAGAGAAAATGTTTCTTTAATAGCTTTCCTCCTTCTGCAGTAAAAGTTACGATCACATTCTAGAAAGGTGAATAGGTGCTACTTAAGAGCTTTATTTTTTTTAAACAGTTAAAAAGAAATCTAAGTAGTAACTGATTCCTTGATACACAGAAAACACTCTGCTAGCAGTATTTTCTTTATGCTGAAGACTACAATAACGTTACCCTTCTTACACAGAAACTGCAGCTTTTATAAAAGTTGAATAACTTTCACCTGGGAAACAAAGAAAGAAAGAAAGGAGGGGAAAATCCTTAATCTTTAATTTTGTCTAGGGCTTTTGCCTTTCTTCTGACATTATGTGAGGAAAAAAATACCTGGACTCTTCTTGTATTGAAGCTGACAAAATACTTTTCAGACCTAGGCTTTTGGCAAAGGCAGTTGAGGAGAAGGACTTAGGCAATCATACGTAACGTGGAAAGTTATCAAAAAAGGACAATAAGTTGAATATTCTTTTTAAACGGCAGAGTTTAGTAAACAAATTTGGCCTTTTTTTTTTTTTTTTTGGTTTTCTGCTGTTAAGCTGAAAGCAAAGCACATCTTTTCAATGGCCTTTTTGACCGAGGCTAAAATGAAGAAATACTGACGACTTTAGTAAATAATCCCACGTAAAGTACTACCAAATTACAGCAGCATTTCTCTAACATAATGGTTTGAAGGAAAAAAAAATCTCTTAACAGTTGGCAGTTACTGTACACGGCTTCCCATTTTTCTGGAAATCCAGCCAAATCTTCCTCCTCCCCATGCAGGGGATTAAAGCCATCATGTCGAAAGCATGTATTACCAAACACTTAGGAAGAAACAAACACTCTTAGGATTTCTATGCTAAACGCAGAACATTTACTAAAACCGAGTATTTTTTTCACGTGGGGAATGTAGATAATAAATATGAAAGTCTGAACTTTTTGTTTGTTTGTTTAGCTAAACTGAGCAGTTTCCCAGTGAACTTCAAAAAGCATGAGGCATTGCATTGTGCTAAACAGAGTGAAATTTTGAGAAGTGTCTTAAAGATTCAGACTAACAGGCCATTTGCCGAGAAGGCATAAATAAAGTCTCAGGAATATTGCAGCCTGCTGTCCAGACCAGCAGAACTTTCCAGGCACATAGCATGTGAAAAATAGCAGAGGAGAACTAAATTATACTTTTGAACACATTGGAAACTATGATAGAGGATAATCCCTTTTCCGTAGTCTTAGAATACCGATTTTTCCTTACACTGATTTTTCCTTATACCATCACTGCACCGAACATGAAAGCATCAGTGCCATTGATCTTCTCATTAGCTTGTGATGTTGGCCCTGAATATTGTCCACCATCGAATTATTCTGTAGCAGATCTAAATGTGCAATATATTCCAATTACGGGGCTTCATTGAGCTGTTCAGTCCTTCTGAAATCACTGAGCTCCACTGCCCTTTTCTTAAAGTCAGCCGAAAGGAGTATCATGGGGTTCATTTTCCCTTTAGCCTGCAGCAGGGCACTGGCACACGGTAGAGACTCACAGGATATTCAGGCAATTTGGCCAACGGGTGCTTTTCAAAAGCTTCTAACAGCGAGAATGGATGACACGGCAAAACATTTTACCATTTTCAAACACCACTCCCAAATTCTGAGTTGTGCTCCTTCCAAAACCTAGGGGTATTACTACCCCCAAACAATTTTAATATTAAACAAAGTTGCCAGAACATGCCCCATGCCCCGATCTAAACCACTTCCCTGGTAACAAAGATTCAGGCTGAAAATCTATGCAGGAGTGGAAAATTTCAGGCACAACACTTAAAGCTTGATAGTGTTACAGTTTTCGAAGCTGAAGATTATTTTTCGGGAAAAATTTTACGCAGCCTTAAAAGAAGAGCTACAAGGCCATTTTAACACTTTTTTATTGTTTTGGAATTTTGGCCAGATCTGAGGTTATTTATACTCATATTGTACTCCGGCTTCTCTCAGCTACACCTCAATAACATCAGAGATTTTTGCCTAAGGAAGGAACCAGGTAAAAATGCCAGAATAATTGCATAGAATATAATTAAACCCCACACTGCTGTCTCACACTAAGTGGTCACAATTTGCTGGTTCAGTACACTGAATCGTTTGGGAATTTTATTTATTGTGAGTGGGCTTCATTACGTCTGAGTCAGATATGCTTTTACGGGAGCAAGTGGGTTGTACTGGATTTATAGTAGAACACAAAGACCAGCACAGGAAAGATGTATTTTAAGACTTTTTTTTTTTTTTCTTTTTGTCAATAAACTGCTTATAAAGAAAGACTAAGATCAGATGCAACGTGGAACTGGTGTTGGAAGGGGTATGAAAAGATTATCGTTTTCTGTGTCTTGTGAAATGATCAGGTCTCAGAGAAAGAATAAACTTACCAGACTTCAAAAAAGTGGTTAGAGCAGATTATCACACACAAGAAAGGCACAGAGTGGAGTAATTTCTGGCACTACGTTTCTGGCAGCCTGAATTTTAAGACTGATAATAGAAAAAAGCCTTCCATTGGGATAACAAAACCTATTTTTTTTCTGAGCATAAACCTTTGAAAAACACTAACAAACTTAGCAATAAAAACAGTAAAGAAGTGAACTTTGGGGAAGTTACATCAAGAACAGGTTGCTGTGGGGAGAAAGAAAAGTGCTTCTTCAGTAGCCTGCCATGACAGAAGCATCCCAGGAGAAAGTCAGCCTTAAATAATCCTGCTCAGAGTACGCATTTGGGAGAGGTTTGCGTGGTCAGGTCCTGTCTAATGGCAAAACTCTGGGCAGTGCTTTGTTAGATAGAGTATTTCTGCAGACAAGTATCCATTTGAGAACACAATGGTATTTGCTTCTTGCCGTTCTGAAACACTGTGCTAGACCTTCTCAAGCCTCTTATCGTAGTAAGAGTGCCCACGGAAAACAACAAGGAAAGCAACGCTGAAGTGCTCCAAGTGAGTATTTCTGACATGGTTGAAAGTCTGAGTTTCTTTTAATAGGTAGTTTCTTTTTCCAAACACACCAGCAGTTCCAGGTAAGAACAAGAGTCACCTATAGATTTTTTGTGGTTGTGAGGACTAACACTGCAAACAAAGCACTCCGTTCCTAGAACACATTCCAAAACTACACTGATGCTTTGCAGATACAATTAGGCCAATAATTAATTAATGTAGCATGATCCAGAAACAAATCTTATAAAGACAGGGGGTTGTCAGGAGTCACCCAGATAATAAGCAACCGAAAATTCAAGAAGTGTCTGTGCCCTGCTGCAGTACAAAGATGATCCCATTCCATCTCTGTTAATTCACACAGCTTTTTTGAGCACAGTAAATTTGGGTTCCTTCAGCTTTGCTAAGACGACGCCAGGTCTGACAGCATTAAGGTCTTTTTCCAGTGCGGGTTCACTGGTGTCTGAGCTCAAACTGCAGGTTTTACCTTTGGAGGAGTTCTAGGATTTCTCTGATCCTGATGTCCTGTTTACACAAATTGATATAAACTTACATTTGAGACATCTACTCTGCAGTCAAAGTTCTCCCGCAAAGGCTTTCAAAGCTTTTTAGTCAGCCTCTGTGTTTTAAAAGAAAATATTTTCCAAGTCTTCAGCTTAATGATTGCATCTTGCTTAAAGTTTGCATCTAGTAGTTATGTGCTGTGCCTGGGTCGTGCCGCTAACCCTCAGTTCAATGATCAAGACTGATGCTCATTTAGCTCAAACTCGGTCTGTTCCCCAGTCTCCGCACTCAAACAGAAGTTCAGCGATCAATTTTCACAAGTCAAGCACAGGCGATTATTAATACAGTGTAATCCCCGACAGCCCTCCTCTAGCACTCCTTGTCATGGCCCTTTAAATCTGCTCTCAGCTTATGAGACAAGACCAGAAATTCAAGGAAGTAATTCTCCTGTTGCTAGCAAGGCAGTCACACCCTCATCTGCACGCAGGTACACACCCATACAGGCTATTTAAAATTAAAAGCTTTTCATTGATCCACTTCTTGGCAGAAGAGAACAAATGTGATTCACATAGCTGTATTATTGTCCGTCTCGCTTAATGAAACACCACTAGTCTTTTGAAGATTGTCATCTCGTCTGCTGGCAAGCGGGAGTTCCCAGGAAACGCAACAGGGAAAGAGTAACAAAGTGCACTGAAAAGATGGAAAAAAAAAATGAGGCCCCTTCAGGAGCGGCAGCTTCCTGCACAACATGTAATTTAAGAAGCCTTGATAATAAAGAGCAACACAACCCAAGCCAAAATGCTGGAGGACAAGTGGAACAGTGGCTACGGAGGGAAACTTAAAAATGAACAAACCCCATATTTTGGTTTTACAGCAGCATAGTCCCCGCTATCTACCCATCACTGCTTGCATCCCTGAAGGGGAGAAAGACCCTCCCGAAATCATTGTAATTGTGCATTCCTCACACTGGACGTGGCAGTGGGAGAGATGTGTGGATGCACAGGATCATTCAGATCAGAGGGGACCTCAGGAGGTCAGCAGTCCAACCTCCTGTTCGGAGCAGGGTTACTATGAAGTCAGACCAGGCTACTCAAGGCTTAAGCCAAATCCTTGGGCTGGGTATTGTATGTGTCTCAGATTTTTTTCTCTGTTAAAATTTTCTGAAGATAATGCCTCTTCCAGAAACCGAATTTATGAAAACTGCATGAAGTGAAGCTTGAAGAAATCAGCTTGTCTGTAAAGTGCCCTGGAAAATAAGAAGTTTGCTATGAAATACCAATCCTGAGCCTCAGGGGAGAGTTCATTATTCCAGGTTTTAGGGATCATTGTGTGTGGCTGATTCTATTTTTTCTTTTTTTATATATATATATATATAACACAGATATCCAGTAGTTTCACAATATAGTGTGTTGTGTGTAATTAACATTCTCATTTCTGTTTGCATGTTATTGTTGTCCATTCTAATGCAAGTTCCCATCACCAAAATTTTGCTGCTTATGCCATAAATTAGATCTCCAAGACATTAATTCTATTTCCCAAGACATACCAAACACCTGCGCGATGTTATTGCTTTATTTTCCTTTGAAACATGAAGCAGCTCTCTGATCCAATTTTTCAAACCCTTAAGTTCTTAACCAGAAGCCACCAAGGTATTGAACGTAAATTACTTCTACTGGAAGGAACTTCAGGAACGACCGACTGCTGAGCAGCATTTATTTCCTTCCCATGTTAACACATTTAGGTGTGCTCTCCTTCAGTCTGACGCCTATTTAACACGGCAAGATATGACAAAGATTGTGCAGATCAGAACAGAAGCGATACAACGGTAATTATTGAGTCTTTCTGCCTCGGGTCCGTAGCAGCAGAAACCCTTGGGATTACTGAAGAAGTTAACACAAAGTGATCTTTAACACACGGATTGCTTGCAAAGTTTTCCTTTGACCTATCAGATTATTCAGGAACCACAATGCCAGTACAATCGAGTTATTCTGAGATATGATTTAATGTCTTCGGCACGAGTGTACTCCCATACAAAACGTGAATGAATAAAGATTTAGGATCACAAACAGTAGCAAGTCAAGAAGAAAACATTACTTAAAGTCGCGTCCTACAACTGGGTCAGCACAGGCACGCAGAGATGGCTGAGCGGCTGTACTGATACACAGATTATTTTGGCTGCGCAGAGGCGGACACTAGGTCGAGATCTTTGTCTTTGAAGTTTTCCTGTATTATAAAGCCTACAAAAATAGGAAAAAACATCACAAGGCTTGGATTGCCTGTATGCTGAGACTTCAGCTTATCATGCTGATCAATATTGCCTCCTTACTACGTGTGCTTTCCTTTTATGTCAAAACTGCACACGGTATAGAGAAAGCACATACACCTTGTCTGCGTGTCTTTACTAATCATAGCAGATTTTATAAACTTACCCAGCACGATGAAGCATTTGTTTTGGCTTCTCCTGTACAGGCAAGTCGTATTAACTGAAACATCTTATGCGGTTCAGACTTTCAAGCTAAGAAAACCATAACCATTGCATTAGGCAGAGAGGCATCTTTATGAAGCATCAAGAGATCTGGGAGCAGTCTGCTTCCAGATTTGGTAGCTCAGGTTTTTCCCCTCAGAGCAATAATGTTCTGAGCCTTGCACATAGAATTATGTATTACGAAAAGCAGCATCAAAAAAGAAAGAAGCTGTGGGAATTGACATCAATAGAGGAAGACAGCATGACAGGCACAACTTTGGGAAAAAAAGTCAATGAATTTTAGAGAAGTTAATTCTAATATAGGATGTCTCCTTCATCACTTAATTAGCATTTTCTACTCAGATGTGTCTCAGATTGAAGTATTTGAAATGAATTATTGGATCCAAGTACACGCCTTTAAGTACAGGTATCTTTTCCAACTTCATCCACCTTCAGAAATGAATGTTATCTCATCATACATAGCAGAGGCTAAGGTATTTAAAAGCACTCCTCAATGAACAGTGGCAGCGAGTTTTTTTTTTATTTTGGAGTCAAGTCTTCGATACTGCCATTATGGAAACACTAATAATTCATACCCAGCAGATCCACCATGAAGGTACAACAGCTCCACTGGCTTCCCATGTCCCTCGCTTGATCCCAGCCGACGCACGAAGGGGAAAGACAAGAGTTTTGCAAGGGATGATGGCAAGTTGAGCTAGAGAAAAAACACACGAGCAAAGTGGCAAATTACATATGGCTTTACACTGACTGATTTGAAGGCAGTGTGTAGCACACTCTGAAAGCACCAGCTGTTGAGTATAAAACACTTGACACTGCCGAGACATTTGGAAACCAAACATCGAACACTGAAAGAAAAACGTAAGGGTTTTTCATCCAAGAAAATTTGAAGCCTTAGAGGGGAGAATTAACTGGATTTGATTACTTAGACTGGCAATAACAACAGGAAGGCACTTCAGCCGCCTTATTCGGCATCTCTGTGAATCACGCAGCCTTACAAAAGGCAGCGTTGCCGGAGGTCTTTGCGCAACAGTCAACTTCAAGACGCAGAGAGCCATAAGCACCAGCATGCCGTGCATTGTCCCACTGTGCCATCTGGCACTGGGTTAATGTGTCTATCAGCAACCGCTTTCATTCCTGACAAGCTATTACTCAGCTACGTAACGGATAGGTCACTTGTAGTCTGCTTTGATTTGTAAGCTGTCTACCCAAAAGTTACTATTTTTTTAAGTTATATTCTGACTCAAAGACATGTTTATTTCAAGAAGCATTTTTCAAATGTTTTAGACTTACAAATTTTGCTGCAGTAAGAGCTAGTAAAAAAGCATGTATGAAATATCACAGTTACAGCAGTTGTTTATTAAGGACATCACACAAACAAACTTTTACTCCTAAGTCCATAGGATCACATCATTTCATGCACACTACCAGGGGCTTGATAGCAACATTTCTACCTACAAGTTTGTTAGGCAAATTGTCCACGTACCGGCTGTTCTCGCAGTCCAGGCAGACTCGGTCAGCAATTCTGAACATAAAGCTTTCAGAAGACAACCTCTCTTCACCCACACACGAAGGTGCAGAGATGCTGATTTCTATTTGACAACAGTCAACATCACAGCTCAACCTAATCAAACTTTAAGTTAAATTTCCATCAAACCTAGGCAAATCACAATTGTATTCACAGCTCACATCCTACAATATGGGACTGAACGTTCTGCTTTCCGTTATGGACCAACAAAACCCGCAGTGACGTGAATGGCAGTCTAGCAAGCCGATGACTCGCTGCACAGATGGATTAATAGACTTAAGAAATTGCTATTTGTGAACATTCACAGGAATTAGGAAGTAGTTGTGAGGCAAACAACAACTAAAAAATCAAAACTAAAAGATAGCAAAGCATACCCCAATCTGTTCACAAACAGTATGCCAACAAAGGGGAAAAAAAAATTTTTGGTCGTTTATTTTATCTTTTTACACATTCCTGTGTATCTTCTTATGGATTAAAGGAACCAATGAACTACATTTATTGTCATTCAACTACCAGCACTAAAACCAAAACAACATCACCACCCAGTACAGCCCCCGCCATGGGAGGCCTAAGAGCTCCTCTGATGTCTCCTACCTATGAAACTTTTCAACATGTTACCTTGAATGACTAATCTTTGGTAAAACATTTAAAAATTAAGTGCAAATAAAATGAAAATCTTCAAAAAATACTCTGTAGAACAGAAGATCACCGAATATTAAAGCAGCTAACAAACAATACAAACCGCTGTTGCTCCACCTTCTTCCTCTAGGAATGAGTAGTACCCTACACTGCTCAAATCTTTAGTAATTACTTCCACACAGGAGTGCAGTATTGATTTCTCTAAAGCTCACAGAGGGCCAGGAGTGCTTTAGCATCATTTGAGAGAGAAGCCTCAAAAAAGCAGTGGCTGCTGAAGAACAACATTTACTTCATTTGCAAAAATAAAGAATCGCTAGGACCATGAAGTTTGCAAATAAGCCTTTCCCTAGCTTCTACAGTCATTTTATCATATAAAATGACAGCCACTAATAATCTGCATTTCCTTGTTGTTATTAGTAATAAATATGGCCTCACAATTCATCAAAGCTAATGAATCTGTCTTGGGTTCTTTAAGCGTGCTACTATTAGAAATAAATAACAGTGGCTTTAATACAAGGTTACACAAGGGCAGACTTTGACCTTTCTATATCTGGATATTCCAAATGATGTAACGTACAAAAAAACCCCCGAAAAAAGCAGAAAGCATTTATTTATTTGTGCATCAAGGGGGGTTCTCTTCAAGCAGCACATCAATGATTGTCAAAGTTTAGTTAGGAATGCTATCACACTGTTAGACAAATGGTACCGCTCACACAAAAATTAAGTTTGTTTTCTGTATGCAGTAAACCTGCTCAGCTATGACCTTCTCTTCTTTTGGAGAGAGAATTCCTCTTAATAGCTAAGGGGAGATTAAATACAACTGGGCAGACTGTAACACAGGGTTGGCTGCGTTGTCGCATGAAGAATTCAGTGTAAAACCTCCCTGCCATGACAGATACACTATCAACTTTGATGGTTGCTCTTTAAACCCATCAGCACAGCCTACAAAGTAGCAGTTCATTTTGATTACTTTATCTGCAAGACAGAACATTACTTAAAAAATAAAAACAAAACACACCCAGCAATACTATGCTTTGCAAACAAAACCACAACATATTCCTTATGGAACTTGTGTCACAGGTTTCCACAGTAACAACAAAAGCAAATCTATGATGAAAGCTGAATGTAAAGAATTACCTTTCATTATAAACTGATTATATTTTAAGACTATTTCATTTTTTCTATGAATCTTTCGTACAGTAATAGTGATTTCTTGTTGCACACTTTAACTGAAAATGTCTCATACACAAGCACTTTTTTGGGGGAAAAACTGTAAGAAAACAAAGCTACTGCTATAAGAGGATTCAAAAGCAAAACCCAACATTGATTGTTAGTGCTACTCATAAGCTTTAATTTACCCTTTTCAAGCACATGGTAATAAAACAGCTTATAAAATACAACAGTGAAGATGGTTTTGAATAAAGAAAAGAGAAAGCAAAGGGACTGGAAAAGGGACAAGCTTTGTGTATTGTTTCTGTTTATATTTAAGTGCATCTTTGCTTCTTACAACCACCCTCAAGAAAGGAGTCCTCTGGCCTAAAGAGAGTAACCAAATAAATTAGTCATAGAAATTGGCAGGCTGTGAAATACACACACGCATACAAACCCAAAACAAAACAAAAGAAAGAAACACCCTGCCAAAGGATACATGGCATATCTGTGTAACTTGCCAGAATAAGAAAGGTGGTTGACAGATAAAAACACTCTGCTAGAAAGAGGAGAGGGGGGTTTACCTCTTTTTTTTTTTTTTTGAGAGAGAGAGGGGTAAATAGAATCTTTGTACAATTCATACAAGAGGTAACTCACTCTCTGGATATAAAATGAGCAACTAAGCTATGAATTACAGCAAGGCTATAATTAAAAAGAGCTGGAAATCCTTAACCACTACTCTGCACCCAGTCATTAATGCAGCCAGTTACATACTGCAGTCATTAACATACCCATAGATTGTTTACCTAGGTACTGTTATACAGCAATTCTGTATTTAAAATGTGATTCCAATTCAATTGGATTGGAATTACCGTATGTTTTATACGTGGATGCTACAGTAATGGCAGAAGTAACAATAAAATCTGCTCAAAAAGTCATGACAATTTAGAGAGTATCTTCTTTAAGAGAATAATTATGTACAGTTCCAGTGTTCAAGGAAACCTCGTAAGTTCTGTGCATCCTTCCCTAAAGAACACGGCAGCTCTTTTGTTACAAGACAACACTGAGATAGAATAAGGAAGTCTAACGGCAGCGCAGGTTCATGCCAAGTTCCATAATGAACAAATGACCAAAGAAAAAAAAAAATTTAGAGCTTGGCTCCAGCCTGACTAAGCAGAGTATTTTCTACAAAAATAACGAACCTATTTCAATAGTTTGAGTGAGCTAATGCCAAGATTAATGCACTGATAAGCAAGCTTTCTATTTTTAATATAAAAAAAATTGTGCTTCTGTTGATCAACAAAATCCTTTATGGTAGCTCTCTCATATAGAGTTTTTTCCCCTTATAACCAATACAGAAGACTACAAGCCTGTTCTTTGAGTTTATGCCAAATCTCACTCCCAAATCAGTTTCTTAATTACTGAGAAATTGCATGTGTTTCTGTACCAAACTTCTTACCCATCCTGTGCTTTGTTTTCTGCAGGGTCTCTAACTCCAGAGCTTCAGATTGTGTATCTCCCATGTGCTTGGAACAACATTTGATGCGTTCTTTTGATATGCTGAAAATTCCTTTATATCGCTGAAACGCGATATAAAATGTATTTTTCTTTAGAATCAGCACAACACACTTTTCTTTCAAACCTACTTCAGAACTGAAAAATAACATGTTATTCTACACTTTTAGCTAAACTGCAAAACAATACTAGATGACACCACTTCCATTCAGATAGAGAAAAAAAGACTGGTATCAACCTAGGAAAGAAAGGCTTGTTTTTACTTGCTCTATTCTTGCTTTCCTACCTATAGCAAAATGAAAATAGAAAAAGTTAAGAGGGAGAGAGATTAATTTTGTAAATTTTTCCTGTTACAGCTAGCCACACTTCATCACAGCTAGGACAAATCAAGGGTCTGAATGAAATAACATGGGCATTCTACCATATAAAGACTTTAAACAGAAGCCTATACCAATTTCAGAGCATTTTTCGTTATTAGTAGATATTAAAGTCGAATGTGTCTTTAAATGTGGTAAAAAAGCATACCCTATATTATGAATAGCACCAAGTTTCCTTCCTGACGATGTACGCTAAAAAACACAAAAAAATGGAAAAAAGTTTACTTTTTTTTTTTTTTTTTTTTTACACACACTGGGGAAAAAAAGAATATTAACTGCCCAAAGGGAGGGACAGATGCTTTTTTATTACAATGCAAATTCGTAATTCATTATGACATGCTTTCTTAAATACATTAAAGATCGTATATACTCTGCTCATGTTCCTACTTCTTTTCCTCAGGTACTCAATAATCTGAAAATAACTGTTGTGCTGCAGTTCTGTGTTTCCAGAAACCTCTCTTAATCTCTCTTCTGTTTACAGGCTAATTACATGTGAGCAAATAGCCTAGAACATCACGTGCTGTAATAAACAGCAAGATGCTGCCCCAGGCCTCACGTTTCTTTCTATCCCCTTTCTCAAAAAAAGAGAGGGCTCCCCTTTTCCATTTCTTTACATCATTTTCAAAGCACCAAACTTAACAGAAATTAGTTTTTAAAGTCTTATCCCCTCCCATTCTTAATAATTCAGTGGGAGCATTATCAACACCTGGTGCTTTATTGTTCCTGGGTGTTCTGGTCACTTCTTGGTTCTTCTATAAATGACTCAGCTGGCTGGAAAATTGCTGTTTGTTCACCTTCATCTATTTCACCATTAAAGAGATCATTAAAATACTCCTTCCATCTTTCTGTAATTGCATTCTTTGTAACCAAGACTTCCATTTTTGTCCTTTATCTGATTCATGCACAGTTCATGTCCTTGTCTCAAATGCTGATATCCCAGTAAAATGGTCTGAAGTTACCTTACCACACCGCCGCTTCAACTGCGCAGAGCCATTTTTGTGCCACACCATCTTTTTGCTGAATCATTTGCACTACCAGAAAACTTACAGAGGTCACAAAATCCTTGCCACATATCAACATTCAATTGCTTTCTTATACTCCCCTTCACAAACTTTTTGGGTTTTTTTCTTGGGAGTTCTTTAGAAAGAATAGATTGTTTTCACCTGCTCTTTTACTTACTCCAAATGTTTCCCAGCTGGTATAAAATTGTTGCACAATGTTCAAGCATGTTCCCACCTGTCTCCTTGGCATTCAGACAGGTATTTTGTTTCTCAAAGGTGACTGTTACACTTAGAACTTCTCTCTTCATTAAAACAACTCAGTTGTTATTTTTATAAAACAGTAAGATACGCCTGAAGCATCTACCTTTAGCAGATTTGTTCACCGATAGCTTTGAAGTATCAGATAATCACTGGTAACTTGACATATTCATTGCAAAGGATAGAGACGTTAGCTTTAGTAGATTTTTAACCACCTTTTCTAGGACACGGAATGGCAGGTGGAACTGTGTACGCATCAGAATTACCTAGAAGCAGCGTTATAAAGTTTACTCAGATTTTGTAGTTCACTTTGAAAGATACTGTGGAAACCCCATGCACTATTGTTTTCAATTTCCTGACTCCAAATAAAGAAGCATCCAAGGAAGTTTCTAGATCCCTCCTTCAGGAAGCTGACACAAGCTACCCATCTCTTTCCCAATGCTGATTTTACCTATTTCATTCTTTTATGTACAACGACGCCAGCACGTTGTTCACCCAGCGGTTCTGCCCATATTCATGGGCATCCAGAATCCTCTCACAACGAAGGCTATGAATTAACTTCCACTGCGGACTGCAAAACACAATGCGCTTCACTACGAAATTTTATTGTAACGTATGCAAAGCAACGCGTTTCTTCCTATTTCTTGAAGGGCGACGAAAATCATAGAATGCTTTGGGTTGGAAGGGGCCTTTAGAGATCATCTAGCCCAATCCTGAGGTAAAAAATATCGAAAATTTCAGCCTGGATAACACAATCTTAGCAAAACCAGTCTAATTTATCAATATTTTTGGAAAAATCTTCCTCAGCGCCACAGCCTTTCCCCCTCCCGCTTTGGCTCCCGCCCCCCCCCCGCCCCCTTGGACTTCCCAGGCGCCGCCTGAGGCGAATCCCCGCTCCCCCTGCGAGGGCCACCCGCCTGCCCCATGCTTCTGCCCGGCCCCCCAACCACCCCTCTCCCCAATTCCCTGGGCTCTATCCCTGCCCACCCGGCCGATGCCTCCCGGTCGGGGAGCCCTGCGGGGCTCCTCGGCGGCGGGGCAGGCACCGGCACGCACAGCTCCCTGCCCCAGGCACAGCCTCCCTCCTTCTCCTTCCACACTCTGCGCCGGCGTTCCGGCCGAGATGTACCGCAAAACCGCCCCAAACCCCCACCACCGCCAGCCTCAGGGGCGCGGCAGGGCCCGAGCGGCCCCGCTCCGCCACCCCCAGCGCCTCAGAGCAGCGGAGCCGCCGCCGCCGCCTCCCCCCCGCCCCGCCCCTCCCTCCCCTGGGTTCCGCACTTTCGCCACGCCCGCCATGTCACAGTCCCCGCCTGGCCGCCCGCCGCTGTCGCCGAACGCCGGCGCTGCCCCGCCCGTAGCCACGCCGCGCCGCCGTTCCCGTTCCCGTTCCCGTTCCCGTTCCCGTTCCCGTTCCCGTTCCCTTTGGCAGACGGGCCGCCCGCCGAATCTGCCTGCTGCGGGAAGCCGGCGCAGCCCCTGCCCCGCCAGCGGAAGCGGAAGCGTCGCCATTTTGTTTCGGGTGATGGCGACTGTGGTGCTCTGGAGCTGGGGAGTTTAGAGCGGGCCCGGCCTGCTGTGGGACTCGCTTCTCGGACAGTCGCTGTTACTGCGAGTTTCCTCCTCCTCGCTGCATCCCCTGGTGATGTACGGAGGGGTCGGAGGTTCTCGACGGACTGCAGAAGAAGCAGGCCCGCCGCCCCTAATGTTGTTGTCAGGCGGGGGAGCGGTCCCCGGGCCCCCCGGAGGAGGTGGAGGAGGAGGTGGAGGTGGGAATAGCCGTGTGGAGCTGCTGGTGTTCGGCTATGCCTGCAAGCTGTTTCGAGATGATGAGAAGGCTCAGTACCAGGAGCAGGGGCGACACCTTATTCCTTGGATGGGAGACCCCAAGATCATGATCGATAGGTCGGTGTAACACAACCCCCAGA